>NW_026262684.1:0-1200000 GCF_021869535.1 Mytilus californianus
CGAAACTGTAAATATAAATCATAACAACATGTAAGACATCGTCAGTATAATCTTTATATGAGTCATTTGCTGCAAATAACGATATCTCAACCAATTTTAATTTTTGTTTTTGGTTATCATCATAGAATATGTACTGAATCGGCATTGTATTTTCTCAAATATTGAATAACAACTGTTACCCTTTTTGCATTTTTTTTATAAGCTTATAGGGAAAACTGTCAATAGTTAAATGTTTGGCAAATCATTTCTACAATACCTATAAAGAACGAAATCATAATTAGACTTCTCAAACAAGATATAATCATTTAAAATGTTGACTTATATATCGAAAATCGTTATGTTCAAACTGAAACAGCAAAATGATTGGTAACACACAATCTAAAAATAAGCCACAATGAATAATATAATTTAAACTGCCCTTGGATGAAGGTGTTAGGGTAGATTAACACACGAGGGAAAAAATTATCACCCAAGACGAAGTCACGGGTGGTAATTTTTCACCGAGTGTGTTCATCACCCTTACACCGTCATTCAAGGGCCGTAAGTTTTTTTTATTATACTGAATGTCTTATGATTCAAGTATGCATTATGTTATTCGAAGCACAATCGTAAAAAAATAAATTCATAAATTAAGATAGTTTACTAATTAAAACAACAAACGACGGAAATGATGTAGAAATAAGAATCGGTAAACATCGGCCGGAGTGGGTATTAATTGTTCCGCATCGGCAAATTTCGGGTTAAGCGAGTGACAATTTTAAGCATTAATACCCGTTGCTAATATTATCACATGTTGCTTTGGATGGGCGGGGCCTACGAAAGGTTAGTGAAAATTAACAAATGCAGCGTATCCAATGAAATAAATTGATAATATAAGAAATTTGCTTAAAGGATAATAAAGTCATTTATCGACTGCTTACATTTATGAATGCCCCTAAATCAGAATGATAACCCAATTTTATTTTTCAAACATATTTTGAAAATTGGTTGCAAGGCAAGATTGCCGTCCCAATCCAATATGCCTATTTTCCAGGGGTAATCCAAATTTTCCCGACCTTCATCCCGGACGGCCCCTATTATGGGACCTATCTTTTGCATTTATTGTTAATTAGTTCTCCTCCTGAACATGCATAAAATAATCGCCATGGACGTTAAGCAACCAACAATCCATAGATGTATAAATAATTCACAATAAAGCATCATTGGCTTTCAAATATTTAAAAGGTAAATTTAGGAACGCGATTTGGACGCATAAAATTAATAAAGTGTTTTAATTATTAATTTATTTTACATGTTAAAGAATGCTCCTCGACTTTACTAAAATAAACATGTTGATACTGTATGTTACATTTTATTATAGTAATCTATGAAATAAATCATCTATTGTTCTTTTTATATGATAAAATTTAGAACGTTTTAATTCACCGTCATAAGAATTCGTACTGGATTTTTCACACACGTTATTAAAATAACGAAATGAACAAATGGATAAAATAACGATCTTTAAGTATGATATTTTGTTAAAGTTTTTAATATTCGAATTGTAAGGGAAACAGTGAAGAATTTCAATTTAAAAAGCGGTTTAAGAACAGCTTAGCAATTGATACTTTGATTACATGTACCATGGACAATAACAAACCTGTAATTAAAGTAAATGTTGATCAAATTTGTAGCAACACACACTTTTGGTTTATTGTCAGTCCGTTCATATATTTTTAAAAAGTAAATATCATAATACTGCGTTTGACAAACGCATCCATTTGTAGTGATTTTGACCTGTAATTCAATTTTGTTCACCAGTCAAAGAACCAGAATGAAAATATTACAATTACTTTACGTCAGTCGTCCGTTAACCGTTACGACAATATTATCCACTAAATCCACATGGCCAATTAGAACAGAATTCCGCCACATGAAATCTTTTTTGGAGTATATAGTTCAAAATTTGGTCCTATAGTCCCGCTTTCTAACCAATATGGTGGCTATTAGTAAACAAAACCGAATGGAAAATGCAAGTACTAGTACTCGACAAAAATCTAGAAAACCATTTTAAATAGAGAATTCTAACTGGGACAAAAATGATCAAAATGACAAGATCTACATTTGGCCCAGTTTGTCCAAAACTATTGGACCATTTATTTGTAGTAGTTATTTTCTTTAAAAGCAAGTTGTTATGCCTATTCTTTATGTGTTGAGCTAGCTTTTTGAGTTAAGAGGCTTTAATGTGTCGTGATCTGCAAATACATTTACAACTTGATCTCGTATTTTAAAAGAGGATTTGGGTTTTTGCTAGAGTCACGAAAACTAAAATACCTTTTAATTACAGTTGGACGTTAAAGAAACGTCAATCAATATCCAGGAACACTCACAAAAAGTTATACGATTTTCCGTATTACCTTGAATATCTACATTTTTGTATTTAAAAAGCCAGTTAATGTAACTAAATACAGCAACAGCAGGTGAATAAACGGAGACAAGAGACAGTTATCAGTATGCAATTTGCCTTATCTATAAGTTTGTAAAATTTATACATATATTTATTAAAACTTCTTCCATGTTGATCCCCCAAATTAGTGTTGAGATTTTTAATAATAAATTTCTCAATAACGATATCCAAGTATGTGTAAGAGTTTTTTTTAGAGCATACCTTCAATAAAAGGATAATTAATTCTGACTCATGTTACTTTAAACACTAAAATAATGATTATGCTGTGTGACGTTTGTTTATTTTTATTTCAGCAGCACTAACTGGGCTTATTTGGAAACCCTTATTGCTGTCGGCTGTAGTATGTTTATCAATTATTTTGATTGCAACAACTTTAATCTACTGCTATTGCCAAAAATGTAAGTTCTGGAAAAGCAAAACTTTTTAATACCCATATTAGCCAGGAATATGATCGCTTCATAGTTCTTTGCTTGTCTTATGAAGTGTAGGACTTAATGGATAGATTGATATATACATGCATCAACTTTCGATAATATTTTATATATTAGAACATAGATATCATGTATTCTCTCTCAAATCATGAATACTAGCTTGCTTTAGATTACATTTTGTTTTAAATACCATGAATAGTGTTACCGTATCTTATCTCTAAATTGTGTAAAGAACCTTTAAAAGTTTAGATAAGCCAAAATTTTAAGTGCCTTTAGTGTTTTTCTTATGTGTTATTTTTCAAATAAGGGAAGGGGGCGTATGATAGATACCGTTTTTCATCTATTATATGTATTGTTATCGGTCTATTTTGTAGGGAAATATTTGAAGTATTGTCAGCACACAACACAAGAAGAAGAATCAAATATCGCCATGATTAGCCGAGTACCTGGTTCAGAATGACAATTGTGTTTTATAAGCAAAACATTCCCAACCTAACGTTAGCTTCAATGTTTTATGATAGGCATTGAACAAAAGTTTTGCCTCTACAACATTTCTCGATAACTACTCCGATTCTAACAAAACTCTTGAACAGTCATATTGCAAAAAGTAAGCCTTGTGCATCTTTCGCCCCTCTTTTACATTTGTCTGCGATATAATGCATAAGCGTAGATATATGTGAAAGAAACCGTTAGCCAAGAGAGTGTATCGTATCTTTTTGCGAATAACGTTATCCATTGTGTTTCGTACTTACTATTCTAGGTTATGATGAATTTTCCAAAATTACATTTCTTTTCTTACTTAGACCCTATATATCAGTGAGTTCTAAGACACACGTCTTTCTATAGAATGGTATATTAACACCACTCTTCGTTATCAAAAGACTGTAACATTGAAGGTTTTTGACGAAGATCATACAAAATCGGACGAATTTACAGTATAATTAAGAAAGAATAATGTAACAGTGACAAAATAAAGTACAGTCGAATTTTTTTATAAGCAACATATTTCTTACATTTGGAGGACGTAGTTTTTTAAGAATAGGGAAACATGTATATATTCCTAAATGCATTCGCCTTTGAAACTTTGCCTTAAAATCTTAGAAAAACACTGAATCACGAAAACCTTATACTGATCAATATTCAATAAAGAAGAAGTCAAGGCAAAATAAAACCTGCCTTGTTTGCAAAGTATTCGGAAGCAGGATCTATATTATAATCAAATTGTAATATAACATAATCAAATAAGAAAACAATCATTCATAAAATCCAATACTTTCGGCCTATCAAGAGATTTATTGAAAAACTCTCTTCAACTGCCCTTCTTATTGTATCCTAATTCAAACAGGGTTGCCGACTGTACGGTATGGTTTTTTCTCATTGTTGAAGACCGTACGGTTGTCTATTATCGCATACAAACACATTACTTGAATTGTAGTGCATAGCTGTCCAATTGGCAATCATACCGATTCATCTTCTAATGTTTATATGAAATTGGGGAGAAGATATCTATAGGCAATTTAAAACCATATTTCATCGCAGCTTTAGATTCAATCTTACAATCAAATTTTGTAAAGAAGCCAAAATATGTAACACATGCTGGAAGATGCAGCCATTACTGCAAATCCAAATTCATCCCACTTATCAGACAAGCGATATAGTTTTTGAGGAATAGACTGAAATAATTTGTTTTACCTGAATCCAAGCCGAATCTCGGGCGTACAAAATTGATTAATATGCAAACATGCATCTTAAACAGTTACACTGCCATAAAATACTTAACTTTTAATATATTTTGCATATTGTTGATATTTAGATAGATCTGGTAGACTTATAATTGTATTCTAAAAAAACAAAAATGTATCACTATTTCAATTGAATGTTCTACTACAAAGAGGACCAGACACAACAACACTGACATTACATTTTACTTGTTTAACATGTTAAATATCTGAACACATAATATGTAAAATTGCAAAATTGTCTCGAATGCACAAAATGTATAAAACAATCTTAACGTCTCAGCATTTACAAAAATATATAATAAAGAAAAAATGGTTGGGTTTTAATACATGCAATATTCAATCAAGAAGCTGCCTTTGTATTGTGTATATAAAACTAGAGGCTCCAAGGAGCCTGTGTCACTCACCTGATATTTTTATTTACAATTCATTCATGAAATAATGCAACCGTTATACTTTTGCTTTAGTGTCAGAGATATAAGCCAAAATCTGCATTTTACCCCTATGTATTTTTGTTAGCCATGTCTGCCATGTTGGTTGGCAGGCAGGGTCATCAGACACATTTTTTCAACAAGAGATCCTAATGATGATTGTGGCAAAGTTTGGTTAAATTTGTCTCAGTTGTTTCAGAGGAGAAGACATTTGTAAAAGATTAAAAGAAAATACGAAAAATTGTTAAAAATTGACTTTAAAGGGCAATAACTCCTTCAGGGGTCAATTGACCATTTTGGTCATGTTGATTTATTTGTAGATCTTACTTTGCTGAATATTATTGCTGCTTTCAGTTTATCTATATCTATAATAATATTCAAGATAATAACAAAAAACTGCAAATTTCCTTAAAATTACCAATTCAGGGGCAGCAACCCAACAACAGATTGTCCGATTTTTCTGAAAATTTTAGAGCAGATAGATCCTGACCTGATAAACATTATTATCATGTCAGATTTGCTCTAAATGCTTTAGTTTCAGAGATAAAAGCCAAAATCTGCATATTACCCCTTGTTCTATTTTTAGCCATGGCGGCCATCTTGGTTGGTTGGCCGGGTCATCAGACACATTTTTTAAACTAGATACCCCAATGATGATTGTGGCCAATTTTGGTTAAATTTAGCCCAGTAGTTTCAGAGGAGAAGATTTTTGTAAAAGTTAACAAACGACGGACGACGACGGACGACGAACGCCAAGTGATGAGAAAAGCTCACTTGGACCATTGGGCCAGGTGAGCTAAAAACAGATACATTTTATCAAATAGTAAATAAACAGAAACATGCTTTATAACAGTGTATTATGCAACCGTTTTAATATTCAAGCTACTTTTAAGCGAATTTACTTTTTTAAAATATATATACCAAAGTTATATATAGATGCACATGTATAAAATACCCAAAACACAAAAAAGAAACGAAACGTTAAGTTCGACATACATGTTCTGGGAAGATCTTGTGTCAACGAAACTATTTTGATCCCTCGCCTATTCTTTGAAGTTTAATATGTCTTAGATGGAACGCCATCTTTTCTTTTAATCAAAATGCCCATCTTCATGGAATATTCAGGAGGAAATCAAATCGAATTCCGACGTTAGATTGTAACTTGTTACTAGAAAATGTCAATTTAATGTAGTAGACAATGCATCGGCGTTTCGTTAATCTCGATTTATCTCGGAGGGAATTATCTTTCCGAAATATTAAAGAGAGATACGTTTGAGCCGCAGACGTACGTGACAAAAAAGGTAGCATAATAAAATTCATCATAATTACCAAACACCGTTCTCACCAAGGGTGTTTCTTTTTTTATTTCTTTTTGGCAAAAAAAAAATGATTAACTAGTTGCGTTCATTTGTTGTCCCCTAGATATGACAAAAAACTTTCAAACAAAATCCTCAGTATGAAGGATTGTATTGTCTTCTTTAATTTGTTAGGGAATGAGAACAGAATTTCAAACCGATTCGACGAATTGAAAATACATATGTACAATTGTTATACAAAATTAAAAAAAAGAATGGTTTCTTTCGTTATCTGTTCATTTGTTGCGTTAAGGAAGATATCAAACTACCTTATTTTTAATGTCAAAATCATAAATAATTGTTCCCAACAAATATGTACTGAGGTTAAGTATATCAGGTAATTGAAACAATCTTTAGATTTGATACTAAACCTGAACAGTCCCTATCTAAAAGGTCAAACCTTCAGCGTTTAAATGAAATGAATAAACAAATTGGTTTAGATGAAATGTCGATGTTATTTGGTTTACACAATTTGAACCCCGAATTCAAAAGAACACATACCTAATAATGCTTTAGTAGAACGATTATTACAGATAATTATATTGTAATACCTGTAACATTATAATTATAATTGCACATAGAATAGTATATTCCTTGAACGTAAAACATGAATTCAGAGTAAAAAATAATATAAAATTTCGACTAAAATCGATCCAAATATGCCAAATAACATTAAAAATTAACAAAAAAATAATGTACACAAAGTAGAAGTATATTTAGGTTATAACTAATAGATAACTGATTTTAATAGATTTAAGGGTAAAATTGAACTTCACAATAGCATGTATAGTAGGCTTCAAGATTCAAATATTTATGCAAAATCAATTGCTTGTATGTGCTTTTAAATCTGTTAAAATGCTGTTTAAATATTATTATAGAAACATGTGAAACACTAAAATAACAATAAAGAATTTGAATCATCGAATAATAAAAAAATGTTCAGACGTTAATCTCATATTTTGACACACAATACACTCTTGTATTATGATTACGTGATAAGATGATAACATCATTGTGTTTATTCTAAATGTGTAAGAACAGAATAACTTTGACTTATAATACAAACAAAAAGAAACAAAAAATAAATGTGTCATTAGACTTAACCATCTTTGTAGTTTAGTTGTGCATTTCCGAGTTCTAGTCATAAAAAGGTATGACTGGACATTAACATGATAAAGAAACATTGTTTTACTTCTTTGTAATGTTTGCATAGTTAGATGATCCTAAATATGGTTGAGAATATGACATACGTATATGAATTTTAACAAAAAGGAAAGACCATTTGTAATGAAATTTAAAAAAAAAAAACTACTAAGCATATCCATGGTAGTTTGGTTGTGCATTTCCGAGTTCTAGTCATAAAAAGGTATGACTGGACATTAACATGATTAAGAAACATTGTTTTACTTCTTTGTAATGTTTGCATAGTTAGATGATCCTAAATATGGTTGAGAATATGACATACGTATATGAATTTTAACAAAAAGGAAAGACCATTTGTAATGAAATTTAAAAAAAAAACTACTAAGCATATCCATGGAAAGACTAAATTATTTGGGTGATTGAAAATGTTCATGATGTTAGAGTATTTGAATCTCCAGTTTTTTTTGTTTCTGCAAAGTGAAACCTGTGAGGTTTGTGGAAATTTAAGGGGGGAAGTAGTAATAAACAAAGTATTGTGTACCATGACTAGACAAAAAGACAAAAAAGCATAGTGAACACATACGATGGTATAGATAAGTAATAAATCATAAAAAAAATAATCAATGTGTATTTCCATACATTGTCTCAAAACAGAACAGCCACCATTGGTATCTACGAATCTCTAAGCTGTCATTTTCCCCATTTAAAATCTTTCTTTTAGTTTGATAGCTAATGATAAATTTTGATCCAGAGAGCAAGTTCTAGTCTTCATTCGACTGCAAATATAACGTTATAAAAAAGTTACAAAATTTATGTCAATGATTAGTTCATGGAATTTTCAAATGCAAACAACTACATTAATTTTCCTAAGCACTGACAATTCGCTTTGATACAACTTAATCAACAATGTCGTAACAACACCGTGACGTCAGGGGACTGAACAAATCGGTTCCTGTGTATTCATTGCAAAGAGTGTAAATTAACATCACGAAGTGCGACAAAATTACTTACTACGTGAAATCATTCATATCATGGCTTTAAGTTTTCAAAATAAGAAGATTTAATAAACGCTGATTGTGAAAACGCAACAAACGGTTGGGCACTCTTAATTGTTTGTCATTTGGTCTCTTAGATATTTCCAAAAAAAATGACCTTACTCAACATAACCAACCTATCTGACTGTATCTCGGCATATTGCATTGAAAGATAACGGAGGAGAGCAAAGACTGCCTGTGTGCATTATTATATTTAGCCATGGCGTTGTCGATCTATTTTCGACTTATGAGTTTAAATGATCATTTTGTATCATTTGCCCATTTCTTAAATATATCAAAAACAAACCTTTTAAGATCAAATTGTATGTTTGGATAGTATTAATGCGTATTGCAGATGGTAAAAACATATACTTTGAAAAAAGAGACATTAACCGTATTGATTACCTGCATATACAACTAAACACACCGTTTCTAATATATTATGACTGCTTAGCTTCTCCTGTTTTAGTTGGAAGCATTGTATCTTCAGCTACATCAGCTGCAATTATAGTCAACTAATAAAAATTATTATCTTCCTACATTATATTGATACATCAATGTGTTGCTGTCTTGCATAATGTTTTCGGTTATAATCACTATTAAAACTGAATGTTGAAGATTATGATATAATAATTTACAGTCAACATTAAAACAAAATCTTTTGTTTGTTTTCAAAACATTCCTAACTTGAAAATCTCTCTATGCAACCCGTTTTGCATAAATTCAGTTGAGGATTATCAGAAAAACCTGGTAAAGCGTGAGTTTGGCGAATTAATATAAACACAAAGTATTTGTTCTATAAGGCACTAATGGTCGACATGTTTGCACTAACATGAAGCAGAATTTCTACAAAAATTCTCAAAAACAGATCATATTGTAAGTTCTTCAATTGCATTTTCATATAGATTGATGATGTTCTATTACTCAGTAACCCAGACTTTTAGGGTTGCTTGCAACTCATACTCTAGTAAACAATTAAAATAATTAATTGTATTGTTTGCATGTATGTTTTGTAAGTATTTTACTGTTATAAAGTGTTGATGGTAGAAGACTTAGTACGTTTGATTAACTTATGGTTACATATCACAATTATTTCGTACCGCTCATTTCTTATACATACAAGTGAACTGCTGATACAGACTTATGAGTAAGAACAAATGATATAGAAACTACAAAGTTTCACGTTATATTAACGGTCACATCTTGTATTTGTTACCCGTAGATTTGTCTGAGTCTCACCTCACTTACGGCGTGTTTTCGTTATCTTAAACAATTGATACAAATTACCAGGAACAGTCGCTATATTCATTACCCGTGACTTGACCGACTAATTACTGTAATTTGTATTTTTCTATGCCAACTGTTAAATATTGATTAAAATCTTACAATAATTAATATAAAGTTAACAATAAGGTACCTCTCGCAGACTTTGATTTTCTTTTATAGCAAATCACTATCACTATAGCAATAATAACAAATAGGCAGCCTGTTGGAATTATACTTGATATCAATATGGTCTGCAACATGTGATTATTTTCTGGAAAACATATGCAGACAAAAACAAGAAATTAGGTTTGCTAATGTCTTAGCAAGCATTGACATATGCTTATCATTTGCATGTATTGGTAGAATACTTTTAAAATAGTTTCGTGGGAGTGTTGCTATCTATTACTGAATCTTCATTCAATATATTCACACTGAATTAAATCATCTCAGTCAACTACTATTTTTTTCGGATGGAAACTGAATTTGCCACAAGATATAATTATTAAGGGAACGACCATTTAACATTAAGGTGGGGTCATTTTTTTTCCCAAAAAAATATTCTGATTCCCAAATTAATAAAAATTTAAAAAATATTCTGTTCAAGCAGAGGACAAAAAACATATTCTGAATCCAGATTTTCCCCATACCTTATAGTGTTAAATTTTCAACAAAATAATATGATTGATAGCTTTGAAAATTCAATAAAATAAGAATAAAAATCATACCCCCTCTTGAAGTTAAATGGTTTCTTCTTAATGATACAACATCATAATCAAAGGCAATATGTTAATTTGGTCCAGAAGAAATACAAGCAAAAACATCCGTCTTCGAATAAGTGCATGTTTTTTCACATAGAATCCGACAAATGACCCTTCTGGTATCACTGATTGGATACAATATGTTATCAAAGTTACAAGCCGTTGTTTGGTTGAGAGGAAACCATCATCTCAATTCAATCAAGATGCACCAGATGTCGGTGAATGTACATATTCATTTGCTGACGCCAGCACGAGAGACCCCCCACGGTTTGTGTAGGATTCGTTTAAGATTGATCTTGAGGTTTTTTTAAGTAATGATCTGCAGACTGTTGTTTGTATTTTTGTCATTTTTCATTTTTGTTTCATTCCTCACAGTTCATAAAGTGTTTAAAAATTTCGTATTATCTGTTGATCTTGTAACTGTAATTTATAAAAAAAAAAAGACTTGTGTCATTTGATAACGATCAGAATATTGAATCATGAAAAATATTATCACTCTGAAATCATAAGCTTTCTTGAGGAAAATGATAAATGGGGAAATTGAGTGCAAAATCAAGTATTAATCAGGAATATTGTCCTTTAATTTACAAAGGATTTTTGGTTGACTAAAATAATACTGATAATATTTGGTTTTCATAACAAAACAGACTGTAGCGATAACCTCAAAACCTAACAGGTGGAAAATGAAGCTGCGTGTGTCAACATCATGACTAAAATAGTCCAAATAAAACTTTTCATAATATTTGCAAAAGATTAAACATTCAAAATTCCATTGCAGGTATCATTTATGTCAAGTGTTCTGAATTACTCACATTTACATTATCATCAAGTATCCACTCCATGTTAAATCTACGATAACGAAACCCGAGGTTTTTTTTGCCTCTTCACAATGATAAGTTCATGAATGTCTATGCATAAAAGATCCGTATTTGTTTCTTCGCAATGGGATCCACAGTAACTCCCCAACTGTCATTGATACCACCAAAAGGAACACTCATTGTATATCTCGATTGAAGAGAAATGCGCAATACACTCCAAAATGAGGTCCAATATATAATACTCCAAATGCCACAAATGTGATGATAAGTACACTTCTAGAATCTCAATTGAAAAGATATTAACAAAACCCCTCTAAAGATTACATTTTTCCATAGCCAAGTTCGAAATCATCCGTCTTTCCTGGCCTGTTCTGTTCTATAAAGAAGAACAGTGCTTTCAAATTACAAACTTCAACATTTACCAACACAAAATGGATTTTTTTATCAACGTGTATGGCTCTTTAGAATGCATTTTCAAAGTTGCAAAGTTTACCTTAGAAATAATTTGGCTATTTCTATGTAATATTTGGTTTAATAACTCTTCAACTTTTCCGGTTCTTATATATACATCCTTGTCTTTCAAATATTTGGCTTTCAGCGTTCCTGTTGACAATATATCCAGAAAAGCTCTTTGGACGTATGAACGCATTTAATTTTCAGAACGTGTAGTTTTAATATTTTGTCAAGATATACTGACATTGGACAGTATTTTTGAATTTTGAAGCAACTATGTATCATTATATTATTTATATATATATATGTATGTAGTTTGACTTGAAGTGTTAAGTGAGATAACCCTCATTCATTGTAAAAAAATCTTCATATTTAAGGTACATCAATCCTATTCAAATCAAATGTATTTCAATGACAATTTGTTGCAATTGAATGGCTTGACAAAAACAGCAAAACAATAATAGTCACTGGTCAATATAGTTGTTAGGAGCATACATTTGAGTAGGGACAATATTGCTTACATCAGAAATATAAGAAAGAATTCTCTCTCATAATTAGATCAGGCAGAACGTATAACTTTGTTAAATAAACTATTCGTAAGTTACCGACTTAAGACTTCGAAGAATAATTTTTCGACAGATTTCCTACTTTGTGGTAGGACTTTATAAAACTCTATCAAGTAACAGTAACTAAAGTAATAAAATAAATCTTACAATCGTAATCGTACAAACTCCGAAACAACTATATTTTCCAATGAATTAGTTCATCGAAAAGTATACCTTTACAAACTTGAAACGTCGTCCATGGTATCGGATATTCTTCAATCAAATGGCATCGTATCTGCGGTTTGGTGTTGCAGTTGTTGACTTCACAGTTCAAGAAGACCTCGTAATAAACGCTATGCTTTACTATGGAGGAATTTTTGCATTGGTAATATTTATTCTGAAATACAAATAAAAAAGACACCTGCATATTTTCAATAGACACATATAACCTTGGCGGCATCTTAAACCCCAATTACAAACAGGCTATCATGTATATAATTTTCACATGTATTCTACTAAAATAACGAGGCCCAATTTTATGACCGGCATGACGTAAAAACTATCTTATAAGAGAATTCAACTTTATATAACTAATATAGGACAATGGTGTCGAATGAAAATTACATCATTTAGGCCCCTTTGTTCTGCACTTAATTAATATTACCAATAACTAAAAAGTTGCGGGTAGAATCCGATTGCGATACAAATAATATACGCCGCATGTTATTTCTGGTTGTAGTATGTACAAATGTATGTATCTTCTGAATCTCCCTCCTTTAATAGGGGTCACCATAAGTTATAGTGTAATGCGACGTTTCCACAGTGCCAATGATGGCCCTGTTTGAGAACAGACAGCGATAAGATACGAAAAGTGAAAAAGTCGTATTACTATCCTCAATTATCTGGAATGTCCTATTATTGTTTGAACGCAGTTGAACGGGAATGTTCCGGGGAGGTCGGCCAAGCAACCTGAGAGTTAGGTGCGTCCCGTATTCTGTGTTTTGATCAGGTATCAATAAAACAAACATATGCTACAGATACTCAACACTACATTTGAAAAAAAAAGATTGCACATATTAGTTAATCATTAAATCAGTGTGCGGATGAAAGTTGTGCGGATGCAATTTTTACTTCGACTAGCCATGTTGGTGACAATGGGTTATATCAACAAACAAGTACAATAGATACACTCTTACCAAAATTTTATTAACCAATTGTATGTACATTTTTCATTTTCTTTTAAAAATACCTGCTCAGTAATATATACTTCATGATTGAGATCTTTGGACATCATCTTTTACAAACTTTTTCACGTATACCCCTAATTAATCATTTTGCAGTGTCTCATTCACGTAACTATATGCAAATGTTTTTATAAGCAAGGCTAACGTTCATTTCTGTAGAAATTATTGGTAGGTTACCTTCATAATATTTACCATGACATAATTAAAAGTTTGTTATTGAGCAAAAAAAAAAAAAACAACAATTATGTACATGGTATGCAATCATGTAAATTTGACATACTTACCTCTAAAGCTAGAGAACAATTTGGCAATGGAAAAACTTTGACAAAATGAAGAGAAATATATATTTTTCCACTGCTAGAAGTGTTGTACACAATGTTTGTTGTTTCAAAAGTGGGAGGATCTGCAATGAAATGAAAGTATTGTGTAAAGGAAATTATATGTGAATGTGACCTCGAGTTAAAAAAGACACATGCCTACAGCAGATGGAAATTTTGAAGTTGAAATCAAAGCTAAAAAAAAGGTCGAACTTTCTTTTACATAATTATGGAAAAAGAAATAAAATGAGAAATTAGACTGTTTTCGTGTTTTTCCAAATTAATTGTAGCCTTACGATATTGAAATCGTTTGTATTGTACATGTACATTTGTCAACACACCGATGCACATTTATAAAGTAAACAACTACTGTAATTGTACAATTAAGATAAACATGTAGGGTGTACAATGTATACATGAACATGATGAACATGTTGGGTATACGCCAAATGAAAAAAACAAGATTGCAACTCATTGAAACAGAAAGACTTTTAGAGGTCAATATTTATACACAGTCTTCAACAATGATTAAACATCTGTTATTCTCTTTTACTTGACAGAAAAGTTGTGAACATATTTTATAGAGGTTATCAAAAATCTACAAAATTCCCTACAGTGAATTGAAGAAAACCACAACAAAGAACAGCCGCTGATTGAAGACCAGCACATGACCATATGGCAGGTCAATTTTTTTTTTACTACCCCCCCCCCCCCAACCACCACTTTTTTTTTAAATCTGAAATAGTGTACAGTTACAACAAAATTATCAAAATACCGTAGAATAAAATTAATATAATAGGAACTAAATCAACTATATGGATAGTAATTATTAACCCCGCCACAGTCTTTATGTGTCAGTCCAGAGTCATTGGTTGTCGTTGGATAGGTCGGAATTGATTCACGTTTTGATAATTGTTGAAGCTGTAACGAGACCTATATGTATAGTTTTATACAACTACGTCATTTAGACACAAAATTATACTCGCAGTTACGGAAAGCAAGTTGCTGAAATCATGTTTCTTGACGTGTCAAAGTCTAATATCGGTGGCTATACACCGGAATATATTTCTTACGTTCAAGTTAAAATTTAGTAATATTTGAAACTATAAATAACAGGATTGATGACCAACTCGTAAAACCTTCCGGAAGCAGTTTTTGATATCGACGAAGGGGCTTGATTGATGCGTTACATCATTTTTCAGCCAGGTACGTGAATATTTTCTGACAGCAAAGGCCCAGGTTGGAGAAAGTCCTCAAATCTCTTGGCCTTTCGCAACAAAATGTTCCTACCACAAAATCTTTTTATATAATTATGTTCAGAATTGTTTTTTTTAGCTTTCCGTTTGTATGTTGATCTATCAAAAATAATACTCTGCATATAAATTGTAATAGTGTGAAAAAAATGCACAGAGGAAAGGCCAATACAGTATTTTAAGACTTATTACATTTTTTTGATTTTTGTGTATTCAATTTTAACCTTTTCCAGCATGATAAAACAAAGACCATTAATAGAGACAGAACAAAGCTTAATTACTTTGAACTTGTGTCTTTAAAATAGTGATTCTACACTTTAATATCATCTTGATTGAGCACTTCGATGTCATTTTTCCTGCCTCGCGGATGTTTAGGCTGCGATATAATAGATGCATCCCAATATTACCGAACAGACAAAAAGAGAAATATTTACTTCATATGTAATTAGATAATATTTACCAATGAACATCTCTTAAAATATGCATCGCCATTGTGGTTTGAGCGTACGAATCCTTAAGTGCATGACCCGGTTAACGTATTTTTTATGATAACCAGCTCGCAATCATTTAAATTGGATTATATCATGGCAGGTGCATTTGCAGTACTTAGGAGACAGATGTAAAATGATATCAAATGCGACAGCTGCACATGCAGTTTTATAAGAGGCTGTTTTAAAGTTTGTCTATGAAAGAGAGTCAACAAATATTATTAATAGATAATTTTACTTGTGCGAATACTTCTTAAAGATAAAATTTCACTTTAAATGCACAACAACAAATGATGAAAGTTATTCATAATGTAATGATTATAGCTTTAGGATACGCTTCATATTCACAAAATATTCAGTCATTGAAACTTCAATCAGCCAAAACAGTTTAAGTGAAGTAAAAAGGTGTTTTAACCTGGAACGTTTGAAATACAAAATTATAACGTTACAGACCTTACGGTCATGTTGACATTGTTAGAATGTTTTGTTTCCATTAATTAACCAATTCAATGAGAGGGGAGGGAGGGCAGATTTAAATACACACTTTTATAAAAAATAAAGTCTAAATAAATGTAGTTCAGAATGGTTTTGTAAATAATGAAATTATTTTAATATATAACCAATAACGAATGTGTCGGTTAATTTTTCTAAGATCGTATTTTTAAAATTTGTATTCGAATGTTTACTCTATAAGAAATGTCCATAAAAAGTAAAATATATAGCTCGATTTAAAGATAACTTGTGATTATTTGCCTACATCTGAACTAAAATATATGATGGCATGTTTTAGGATCATCTCAAATTGTTTGCATCACAAAATTGTCAAAAGATCCTAACTTGGCCAATGTCCCCAGTGCCGCGTCTAGTTTTCCCACACTATAGTCTACCTCATTTACCGTTTATTTCCTGTGACCGTCAACAATTGTCCAGCTTTACCGTTCTAACCCCATCCCTCTTTTACCTCATGTTCCTTTTCCAACATAAATGGTGCTCGGCTGTATAGCCTTTTTGTGTTGCTGTGGCGTTTAACTCTGATTACCAACCAATTGAAGTAGTGGAGTGCACATGCATAATCAGTAATTATCAAATTGTATTTTCAGTTTTTTTCCCATCCATCCAGTATGATTACGAGAGACTGTCGATGAACTGAATAAAACATTTTCCCCGAAAGAGTTTTATTTAAAAACAAATACATGTACGTACTTACATTCGAAGTTCTCTGCATTTATCTGTAGTTTTTTCGATGACGTATCGAAGTTATACCGGCATTGATAATTGGATGTCAAGTCGGACTCGGTGAGGTTTTCTATCAATAGCCCAAACTGGTTATGTGCGGTTAATATCTCCTTATATTCTGAAGGTTTATCCAAATGTCCATTGTATACAATCGATTCGGTCCCTTTTGACCATTGGCGTGTCAGATTCTGGTCAATAGTCTTTACACCATGGACGGTACATATCAAAGTCACTGGTTCGCCGATTCTCATTATACATGGCTCACGTTCCCATGTTACTGAAATGAAGGTATCCAATTACAATAGTGTAATAAAATTGAGAGTGGGAAATGAGGAATGTGCCAAAGAGACAACACCCCGATCGAAGAGCAGAAAACAGCAGAAGGCCACCAATGGCCACCAATGGGTCTTCAACACATCGAAAAAAAATAAAAACGCATCCGGAGGTTGTCTTCAGCTGGCCCCTACATAATCTCATTTTTCTTTTTCTTTATAATTTGATTTGAATATTCAACTATCTATTCGTAAACGAAGCAAACTTTAAATATCAAAATCCTTTACCATTTTTTTGTATTGCTTTCACATTGCTTATATCAATAAATTTCTTGTACATTTATTTTTGATAAATTATTTTTGGTAAATGTTTACCTTTTTGAATACAAAATTTTTATTCTCTCTGTACATTGTTTTTATACATACATAACATAACGTTTGTCTATTTTCTGCTGTCTGTAAATCAACAAATTAGTTGTTTTGAATAAATGTGGAATATGTCCATGGGACATACAATGTAGATGATGACGACGCATGCATATAACATGATAAAGGGCATAACTCAAGGTCTGTCAAAGTGACACTACCAAAATGTGTACTTGATCTGAGTTTGTGGTAATAAGCATTGAATATAAGTTTAATCAAATTTGGTTCAAGAAAATAACTAACGTTAGAGAACAGAAACGAAAACTTTAGCAATTTTTCCATTTGTAAAAGAGCATACATGCAAAGTGACCCCATCATCAATCAAATTTGACCTTTGTTTTGCGGTATTAACCAATGTGCATAACTTTTATAACATTTGGTTGAGGCAGAATAAAGTTACAGAACAGAAACCAATTTAGGGATGTATGGGCGAACGGACTTACCTGGACGGATGGGCGGACGTAAGACGGACAAGGATAACCATTAATCACCCTACCCGGGGCTTAGTTATATTCTATTCTTTACGTTCAATGGCAATATTTCATGCACTTCCAGGACCATTAAAAATTAGACAAAGTAGTTTTATTCTATCATATAATTCACATCCGTCCGATGTTTAAGTTGCATCAGTTATATACATATATATACAAAAGTTAAGCATAAATTCAAAATGTGAATGTTTTGATTTAAAAAAATGAACAGTTGTTGAATTATCGTTGTTTGTTTTACCGTGACAGTGGCAAATATTTCATTCGTGTTTTGGACGATTTAAAAACGACAAAGTATGTTTATTCTATCTTATAATTTACTTCCGTCCGATGTTTTTAAAGTGCTAAACGTAGTTTGCGTTCATTTTTGTAATCTGAAACTTTAATGTAAATAGCCTATTATCTTGTCTTTTTAAATTATTTATAAGATGATATGTTAACTTAAGGGGTTATGATCACGAATCCATTTTTTTTTATTTATGATGTATAATTTTTCTTAAATGTATAGAAAAAAGAATCTTTAAATAGATCATTTTATGAACCTCAACATCCATGACAGACATTAATTTGTATTTATACGGTCAAGGCAAAGTCAATCCCGTCCGTTCGTCCACCATACATTGTCTAGCAATGAATACAAATTGTTCTAACGTGTTATAACTCATTATGTTCACACTAATGGAGACAATTTGACAGTCGCGGGTTTTTTTTTCTTCGATTTCGTTACAGATTACTGGAACTTTGTCAATCAAAATGAAGGATTTTTTTTAGTGCTCAACTCTATAACTATGTTAGTTTTTTACTACTTATTCAATAAATTAGTTGATTGGTATTTAATGTCTAGTTACAAACATATCAGAACGAAAAAATATTGAAATGGTATGAATATAAATTTATGAAACTTGTTTCGTACATAACGACTCGCTCTATGTCAAAAAAGTTATCTCTTTACTTTAATCATTTCGTGATTACTGCAAACAAAACACATACCTAAAGATGATAATTTCATGCGATATTGGCATTTGTGTTGTGACGGGACTTAGTGTCCTCCGTCTCAACAACTCTCCAGCCTGTTCATTGACAGTTACCACTAAGGATGATGCATACCTTTGGAATGCTCTGGGGATGCTCGGTAGTGCAAGGTTGGGATCTGCCTTATACGACCTTTTTAAAAGAATAAATAACAAGAACTCAGTTCTGCTGGCAGGAAAATGATGTTTTAATTATAATTTCTTTTCTTTTCTTTTTGATCAAAATAATTTACAATACACAAGTTATACAAATTAATAATAAATAATATGATCTTTTGATAAAGTACAATTATTTCTGTGTCGTATATTGCTGAAATTAGCTCGTGAATTCTATGTCAATAATTAACTATGGTATCTATATGCATTAATGCATTACGCATGAAACACCTACTTTTGACTTAATTATGATCATCCTATTTATTTTATGTGGAGTGAATAACCACATGAAATTATTTACTATAATATTATATCCGAATACAATTGAATTATAAATATTTAATATTTCTTTAGCTACAAAATTAAGAATTAAATTGATAAATCATATTTATTGAATTATAATAATAAAATATTTTCTTTCTTATTAATAATGAATTATTTCTTACCTTATTATTTAATCTTAAATACGTATATCTAATTTTTAAATAAACAAAACTAGCTTACCTTTTTAAAAGAATAAATAACAAGAACTCAGTTCTGCTGGCAGGAAAATGATGTTGACGGGAACCTAATTATTTTTCTTTTATATGTCCCGTTGAATACCTAACATCATTTTCCCCCGTTCAAAACTGAGCCTCTCTGCAAATAATGTAATTTGGTGCCAAAATACTCGTTGCTTCATAATATGCAAAATACATTTATTTGTTTTAGAAAAGCATCCGGATGATTAATTCTTAAATTAGTTAGAATAATATTTTAGTTGAATTTCATTTTCTGATCTTTATAATAAAAGATGATTAACATTTGTTAAATTTTAATTATTATTTTGTATATATTAATCTTCGTATCTCAGCTTTTTGATTGGTTATTAAGAACATTCTTCTGTGCCTTAATGTATTACTGAATATTCATGATGATGAAGCTTATCAACACTTCTGTGAATATGGTTATAACCTTGGATGTAATAGCAATTCGCCATACATCTGTCCGGCAACCTATGACGCGTGCTAAATAATTTGTTTAATGAGGTTCTTGACTTTGTACTATTATTGATATTCTTGCATCCCAGATAAAGTTCGTTATTCTTAAGAATCTTGATCTAATTTACTTATGTATTTTCTTCTTATATCAACGAATTATTTGAAATTTATATTCAATTTTACTTCTCACTATGTTAGTAAACTAGAAATATATTTGTTTGTTTAACTAAGATCTCCTTGATTTTAATTTCTAATTATTTCGAATAACGTCCTAAATCCTTTCATAACATTACCCCCTTGTTAGGTTTGAAATCTCCTGATTTCAATTTTTGTTATAACATTTTTGTTTTGACACTATTAATATCCTATTTATTTTGTGTAAGGTAATTTTTATCTATTTAAATTTTCTGGCAATAAATGAAACATAAATACATACACATTCATAAAAATATAAAATGCATGCTAATCATAATAAATTTTATCAATCAAACGGTGCCGATCCTCTTCTGTGGAACTGAAGTCCACCTGCGAAATATTGGAGATCTGTCTCTGGATGTACTCCAACTCGCGACAATGAGTCATATGGAGATCTGTGTTTTATGTACTCCACATTTAAGGTAATAAAAACAAAAATCATCCCTCTCTCTCTTAGTCATTTGTACCTCAGTGAATTTAAGTTAATATGTTTTTTATAAAGTTTATACTAATGATTTTATTTTTAGTAATTTTTTACTATTTATTTATAAGATCGGTCTTGATCGTATGAATTCCTCCAGTTTAATATAATTTTTACATTTTTTTTTAATTTATTTATTTATTTTTTTTTTATTTTACTTCATTGATGTTTTTTTTTTTATTATTATTATTTTTAATTCGTTTATTTCTCTACTCACCTTTGTGTGCGTTAGAATTGTAATAAAATCTGTGTTAAGAATATATAGGTTATCATTATAATCTGATCTGTTATTGAAGTTAATCTCACTATTTGTCTATATGATAGATTGTTCAGAAATCTCAACCTGTTTCTGAAGGCAAATGTTAAGAATGACGTTTCTTGATTGCTCTCGCGTGCCAAAAAAATGTATTGCACTCTTGATTCTTTATCAAAACATATGTTTATATCTCTGACCATCTTACATTACGTACTTATCAACAAAGTACCAACGCATGTTTAATTGTCTGACAAATTATTTTCTATTATAATCTCTGTCATATCTTTATATAGTTTGCACTTCACTCTCTAAATTGTATTATGTATTTATCGCTTACTTTTTTTTTTAAATATCTTCGTCGAATACGCTTTTAAAATATTTTCTTTTAGTTAAACGACTACAACAAAAACGAAAAGGATATGCTGCAATTGCTACAATGTATAAACATCTTTTATTTAGAGTGATTTAATCATTTTGTCCACTCGAGTAGACTATGAGCATGTGGCCTTGGGCTCTTATTTTTGCTCATTGATTGGGATTTTGTCTCAATGACATTTTCCTCGTTTCCATTCTCAATTTTATTAATATAATTTTCAATTCCATACTTAATTCTTTTGGACATTAATTAAGAGATCGTGCTACTCGGGATCTAGGTTAAATATGTTCTTGCTTTATTATTTAGTCTTGAATTATACTCTTTTATAAGAGACACATTATATTACGTCTCGAGTTATATTTTTCTAAAACAGACCTAATATTGCAAAAGTTAACCTTTTTCATCACCCATTGAAAAGGTCAGAACTGAGAAGTACACTTAACAAACGTAGTAACATCACTCCTATTACCCTTGCCATGCCTACTGCCTACAATATAAAAGGATCGAAGATAGGTACCGTAACTTCAAAATTATAGGCAACATAACGTTTTCGGCAGAAAGTAATTTTGTCACTACGCTGAAAGTCTTCCTCTTAGACAGTTCCATCAACGAATGAGATTGAATAGAATACATGTGCAATGTTTAATATTGTCGTTTCTTCTTAAAACGATTTTGAATCACGGTTGAAATATATATTTGTTAAAAATCGTCTGAAACATTACCATTTGGTTCCCAAGTGGGGGTAGATCCGTCTGACCATTGTACCAAGTAATGTCTTCTACCCGATATCAATTTGGATTTTAATAATTTAGTCACTTCAAACCACGTGTTCTTTGTTGCTGTATCGTTGTAACTATTTTTAGTACCATCAGGTGTATTGTCTGATTTCTTATCAGAATTTTGTTATCTCTTTGTTTATTTATACTAGTATCACGTGTCTGTGATTGCTGTACTGATTGATCTGACGCAACTTTTGAATAGACTGGTGTGTCTGATTCATGTTTGTCGTCAGTCTTATCATCAATACGCAGATCCGAATGATTATCAGCCTGTGGTCTGTAATCTCGTGGATCTTTGTACGGTTTTAACCTATTAGCATGAACTAACGGTTTCATCAATTTATGTGACTGCAGTTCACATATTTTGTACGTATCATTTGATCCGCACCGTACTATGTAATAAGGGCCCATCCATTTCGGTTCCAGTTTCATTTTCTTACCGGACCGAATCTTCATTATTTTTAAATAAACATGATCTCCAACTACAAATTTTGGAATCTTTGACTTTTTATCATAATATATTTTACATTTTAATTGCGCCTCTTTCATATTCTCTTTAGCCGTTTCATGGATAATTTTGACCTTTTTAATCAGTTCATCTATGAACTGTTTGGGTGCTTTTTCCATTTTTTGTGTGGGGATCAATTGAGTATCGATAGGTAAAGTCATTTCTTTCCCAAATAGGACATAATAAGGCGAATATCCTATGGATTGGGTGACTGGCGTCATTCGAAATGCCATCATTACACTAGGCAACACTTCATCCCACGTGTCCTGTTCATTGGAGCATAACGCTCTCAAGGACTGGGCTATAGTAGAATTTACTCTTTCGCATGATGAGTTGGTTTGCGGGTGATAGGAGCTAGTATAACTTCTAGCTACCTTGAATACTTCACACAGTGAACTCACTATACGCGATAAGAAATTTGCTCCACGGTCACTCGTTAAATATGACGGGCAACCATATCTTGTGAAGATCTCTTTATATAGCACGTCTGCTATATGTTTCGCCTCCTGATTTTTCAGGGGGAAGCACTCCGGCCAGTGACTCAGACTGTCTGTGACCAAGAGGATAACTGAATTCCCAGAACGGGATTTGCATAATCCTTCAAGGATATCGACATGAATACGTTCGAAAACGTTTACCACTGGCATAGGATGTAAGGGCGCTCGCATCTGTGGACTAGATTTTACTTCCTGGCATGTTTTACACGATGTCACGTAATTATAAACTTGTTGATACATGCCAGGCCAATAGTACTTAGCTTTTATAGCTTCATAACTCTTAATAACACCTAGGTGGCAAGAATTATCGTGAAATGCAATTATTATGCTATTTCGTAATTCTTCCGGTACTGCAATTTGTAATAAAACTTCTCCCCTCTTTGTTTTTTGTTTTGCGCGGGGTTGAAAAACGTGGTATAAAACTTCATTAAGCATTTCATACTGCATGCTTTCATAAGGAATATTTTTCTTTTTATCTAAGTTATCAGGTAATGTGCCTTCCAATAGGTACGCATAGATGTATTTGAAATATGGACATTGTCTCTGTTTTATTCCAATATTTTTCGCAACGGTGTCTATGTTTGCAATGTTATTAATAGTTGGTAATTCAGATACCTGGATATCTTTATCTGAATGAATTAGAGTTATCTCAAAAATTTTTCCTGGAGGAATGGGTGCATCGTTTGAAAGGTCAATACTCTCTTTTTTAGAATTAATTGTTATGTCATTTGTACAATCTTCTTGATTGTTCGATTCATATTTTCTCCTAGACAATGCATCCGCGTGGGTATTTTTGCTTCCACTTTTGTGATATACTTCAAAATTGTATTCTTGTACTTGTAAAGCCCATCTCATTAACCTCGGGGAATTATTTTTGATAGTTTTCAACCAACATAATGCTTTATGATCAGTATATACAATAAATTTACTGTTTGCCAAATAGACATGAAAGTATGAAATACCTTTGACCAGTGCAAGCAGTTCTAATTCTGTAACAGAATAATTACGTTCAGCCAGAGAAAGATTACGACCCCCGTACCCAATAGGTCTTTCTCGTCCGTTTTCATCTTTTTGAGATAAAATATACCCAATAGCTTGTGTTGATGCGTCACATGCCAATATAAATTCTTTTTCAAAATCAGGGTACTTCAGAATTGGGGCGGTAATCAATGCCTGTTTTAAAGTTTCAAATGCATCATTACAATTACTGGTCCACTTAAATTTCATATTTTTCTTTAACAAATGGTTTAGTGGCATAGCAATTTTTGAATAGTTTTTAACAAATTTTCTGTAGTAATTGCATAGACCAAGAAAACTTCTAACATCATGTTGGTTATTTGGAATTGGAAATGTTTTAACAGCTTGGATTTTTGAATCATCCACTTTAATGCCTTTATCGGAGAAAATGTGGCCTAAATATAACACTTCTGATTTTGCAAATTCGCATTTAGTTGGTTTGATTGTCATATTGGCATCTTTTAGTCTATTAAATACTTGTCCTAAGTGTTTCATATGTTGTTCAAAATTTTCAGACCATACAATGATGTCATCAATGTATACCAAACAATGTTTCCACGTTAACCCTCTTAGTATTTGATTCATAGCCATTTGGAATGAAAAACTGGCATTTGTTATACCAAATGGCATGCGTTTGAATTGATATAAATTATCATGAGTAATAAACGCTGTTTTGGGTCTGGACTCCCTTTCTAGGCCTATCTGCCAAAATCCTGCAGAAAGGTCTACGACCGAAAATAGGGCCGCTTTCGAGGACGCGACAGTGTCTATTATGTCCTCTAAACGTGGGATCGGATATTGAGAGGTTACTGTCTTTTGGTTCAACCTCCTATAATCTAAAGCAAACCTAAAGCCAGCATTGTTCTTTTTCCGTACGAGGACAACGGGGCTAGAATATGGGGAATTTGAAGGTTCAATTATGTCGTGTTCCAACATTTCAGCCACTTGTCTGTCTATCTCTTGTTTGGTTGCTGGGGTAGTTCTATATGGCCGCGATTGAAATGGAGTGTCATCCATAAGTTCAATCTTGTGTTTAAAAACATTTGTCTTGCCCAGCTCGTTTAAACTAGTTGCAAAAACACTTCGATGTTCAGTTAGAAATTTTTGAAAAATTTCTTTTTGTTCTTTTGTCAGAACCGATTTAGACAAATCAAAATCTATGTGAAGTGGTTTGTATTCTTCATCAGACTTTTCTTTTTTGATGTTGATAGACTCGTTTGGTATTGAACTTATTGCAAATTCATCACTGTTCTCTGTGAGGCTAAACACAGATGCCTCTTCAACAGTAGAAACAGTGGCAACAACCAAATCTATTCCTAGAGTAATGTCTTTATTTGATACATTTAGTATTTGTATGTAAACTTGTCCCGGTATATTTTGTATCAAGCATTTCGCCGGAAAAACATTTAAGTCATAAATTTCTTGGGAAGGTTCCAATAAAACCAATTCATTATCATAAGTTCGTGATAATTTCACTGGTACATTGTGAACTGAATTTGGACTCAGTATTGTCTTCACGGAGACCCTCGCATACCCTGGTGGTCGTTCTGTAAAACTGATATTTATTGTACGATCTTTTAGAAATAAACTATTTGTTTCCCAGTCAATGCAAGCTTGGTTTTTAGCCAGAAAATCAGTTCCTAAAATCATGTTATGTCTGAGGGCGGGAATTACAAAAAATGTTTGTGTAAATGAAAATTTGTTTATTAGAAACTCAACAGTGATCTGTCCTGAAACTACATGTTTGGCTCCCCCGGCCCCCTCTATTTTGGCGATTGTAGATTTTTCAAGCGGTTGATTTGAAAATTTTGAATGTCGAAACA
The DNA here is from genome assembly GCF_021869535.1 of Mytilus californianus. Classification (NCBI taxonomy): domain Eukaryota; kingdom Metazoa; phylum Mollusca; class Bivalvia; order Mytilida; family Mytilidae; genus Mytilus; species Mytilus californianus. Next base: position 26,243 of record NW_026262684.1, read on the forward strand.
TTAAATGATTTATACATGATATACTAGACCCAGTATCAATGAGTGCTAAGCTTGCGTAATCACCGAATCGGATAGCCAACAAACAAGATTGAATTGGCGCTTGTAGCGTCATATTTTCATATTTCGTTTCATGCCTATCCGAAGTGATGCCTCGGACAGGCACGCAACATCAAAATTGTGATTTCCTAGCGCTCAAACATGCTTTTGAAAAATGGCCACGTTTTCCACATTCGTGACATTGAGCCTCTTTTGCTGGGCAATTATATCTTGAACGACAATATCCTAGACAGTAGAAACATTTTTGATTTTGGTTATTAGTTCCATTGTAATTTCCCCTTGGAATATTATTTCCAAAATTTCTCCTATCTTGATTTGGATTCCTTCTGTCCTGATATTGATCCCTATTGCCCTGATATCGACCTCTGTTACCGAAATTTTGATCAAATTGTCTGGGTACAAAATTTTGACCCCACCTCTGACTTGATCCGTTTTGCCAATTTTGATTATAAAAAGGTCGATTAGGATTTGATCCGTTTTGCCAATTTTGATTATAAAAAGGTCGATTAGGATACGAGTCCCGTTGAGGTTGTCTGTCCCTATAAATTACTGGTTGTTGTTGGTTATTTGGTGGCGAATATGGGGAAGTGGCCATTACCAGTGAGTTAATATCCTCATCTGTTTTACATTCTTGTACTGCATTGACTGACTTAATTTCATCCTTTAGTGATTTTATCTCTGATAATACATTATCATATGAGGTTTTTATCTCATTCGTGTTAGAAGAAGTTGCGTTCTCTGCTAATTGAGCTGCATGCCTTAATTCTTCAATATTTTTAGGTTCTTTAGTAATTACTAATGCTTTTATACCAGAGTTTAACCCATTCATTGCTACTGCCAGAAATACTGCCTCCGGAATATTATTGTTAGTTACTATTTTTGATAATCGACTTAAATAATCTGATGAACTTTCATCTTTCTTTTGAGTACATTGTAGTACTGACAAGTCCATTGTGTCGGAAGCTTTTTTAAATCGCTTTTTGAAAGCATCCATTAAGGCCGTGTAATTCATTTTGACTTTTTCAGATAGTGTATCATACCAAATCTTTGCATGCTTTTCTAAATGAAAAGGGAAAGAACTTGCTTTCTTTTGATCCGATAGTTCATAAAATTGACACCACTGTTGAAAAACTGACAGCCAATTTAATGCAGCTTGACCTGACGCAGCGCCTTCAAATTTTTCCAATTTTAGTGCCGAAGCCATATTTATAGTATTAGGATAAGAGTGATATGAATATTGACTTTTTAAATTTGATGGAACTGATTTATTTTCTAATTGATTAGTTTTATTTATTCTAACATTATCCTTATTTTTATCACTATTTTTATCAATATTAAATGTGTCACTAGGTAATTGACTTACTCTTTCTGCACTTGTCCGTCTTTTTACGGCACTTTTTTGCTCTCTCACTTGAAAGGTTGGATACTGCGAATATTTCTGAAATTTTACATGAGAAGAATTGTCATTAAATTGTTCTGGCAAGAAATGATCAGTGTCACTTAATCTGCGTTGATGCGATTGTATTGGTGGCTTTAAATCTGGTACAATTACATTCTCCTTGGAAATATCTAGTTCTAAATTTTTTTCTGATAGTAATTCTTCATCGTCTGACTTAAATATATCAGCTGATTTAGGTATATCGTCTGAATTTAATATTGGAGGAGCAGAAGGTTCTGATTGTTTAAATTTGTCACGTACAATTTGATCCTCCGGAGTTTGTTGAATCAATTGAAATTTGAAAAGATCGGACTCTTTTGGAGTTGACGTTTGTCCCCCTATTTTTGTACTTTCTGTCTCGATTTCTGTATTGAAATCAATTTCTTTTATAGTTTCTCCAAAGCGAAGATTTTGTTCATCTGTTCTTAGAACACTTGGTAAAAATTTAGTTAAATTAGCAGGAGAGAAAATATCGGTTGATTCTTTATTTTTATTAGCCCTCGTAAAATATTGATGTGGTAACTTAAGTTTATCCGCTGTTGTTACTTTCCTCATGGTCGTTTTTCTGCGTCCACCATATTGTTGTGACGGGACTTAGTGTCCTCCGTCTCAACAACTCTCCAGCCTGTTCATTGACAGTTACCACTAAGGATGATGCATACCTTTGGAATGCTCTGGGGATGCTCGGTAGTGCAAGGTTGGGATCTGCCTTATACGACCTTTTTAAAAGAATAAATAACAAGAACTCAGTTCTGCTGGCAGGAAAATGATGTTTTAATTATAATTTCTTTTCTTTTCTTTTTGATCAAAATAATTTACAATACACAAGTTATACAAATTAATAATAAATAATATGATCTTTTGATAAAGTACAATTATTTCTGTGTCGTATATTGCTGAAATTAGCTCGTGAATTCTATGTCAATAATTAACTATGGTATCTATATGCATTAATGCATTACGCATGAAACACCTACTTTTGACTTAATTATGATCATCCTATTTATTTTATGTGGAGTGAATAACCACATGAAATTATTTACTATAATATTATATCCGAATACAATTGAATTATAAATATTTAATATTTCTTTAGCTACAAAATTAAGAATTAAATTGATAAATCATATTTATTGAATTATAATAATAAAATATTTTCTTTCTTATTAATAATGAATTATTTCTTACCTTATTATTTAATCTTAAATACGTATATCTAATTTTTAAATAAACAAAACTAGCTTACCTTTTTAAAAGAATAAATAACAAGAACTCAGTTCTGCTGGCAGGAAAATGATGTTGACGGGAACCTAATTATTTTTCTTTTATATGTCCCGTTGAATACCTAACATCATTTTCCCCCGTTCAAAACTGAGCCTCTCTGCAAATAATGTAATTTGGTGCCAAAATACTCGTTGCTTCATAATATGCAAAATACATTTATTTGTTTTAGAAAAGCATCCGGATGATTAATTCTTAAATTAGTTAGAATAATATTTTAGTTGAATTTCATTTTCTGATCTTTATAATAAAAGATGATTAACATTTGTTAAATTTTAATTATTATTTTGTATATATTAATCTTCGTATCTCAGCTTTTTGATTGGTTATTAAGAACATTCTTCTGTGCCTTAATGTATTACTGAATATTCATGATGATGAAGCTTATCAACACTTCTGTGAATATGGTTATAACCTTGGATGTAATAGCAATTCGCCATACATCTGTCCGGCAACCTATGACGCGTGCTAAATAATTTGTTTAATGAGGTTCTTGACTTTGTACTATTATTGATATTCTTGCATCCCAGATAAAGTTCGTTATTCTTAAGAATCTTGATCTAATTTACTTATGTATTTTCTTCTTATATCAACGAATTATTTGAAATTTATATTCAATTTTACTTCTCACTATGTTAGTAAACTAGAAATATATTTGTTTGTTTAACTAAGATCTCCTTGATTTTAATTTCTAATTATTTCGAATAACGTCCTAAATCCTTTCATAACATTTGGTTGGTATTTCTTTTTTCTGTTTTATATGCCAAAACCCAAATTTTTTTCCGATATTTGTTAACACTTTAATGTAAGAATTAATGGAATGCGACCCAATATAATGTACAGTTAATGGAGACATTTACCACGTATTCTAATATGACGTATTCTTTCGCTTTGTGAATAAACCCATGCTCTAAATCCAATAAAATGTGTTTGCACATGCGTATATTGACTACTGCAGAATAATGAATTTTGTCAAATAGGCATGCATTTAATATATTTCATTAACTTAAAACACTTCCAAACTCTAAAATGATGCACCTGTTGTTACTAATTCATTTATTATGACTGTAATGTGTTGCATTTCGAAATTGACATATTTGACCTAGATACGACAATCGGTCATGCTGGCTGTTCAAAACTACTCCCTCTGAAAACTCACATTGCCAGTCGTTTGCTTGTTTACAATCCAAAAAAGGGAGATTCATGGAAGAGCCTACATAAACCCTCTACACTTATACACATCAGACATAGAAATTACCTTAATTGTCCTAATCAGAATCGAAATAATTGATGCACACTATACTTTATTGTAGTTTTAACATGGGTAGGCATTATATTCGTGTTATTTTAGCCCCCACTATCGCTCGGGCAAAAATAATCACGAATATAATGCCTACCCATGTTAAAACTACAATAAGTATAGCTTGCATAAATTATTTCTTAATTTGATGCTCTCCATGGACGTGGCACAACATTGCAAAGCAATATTATGTGAAAATAAAACCCAGAAAAGTTTGATTCAACTCGTAATTCCTGGTTAAAGTTTAAAAATACAATCAGAATCGGAAGTTTAAGTGTGAAGGTGTGTCGATTGTAAATACACATGTTTTAGAAGTACATGTGTATAGCGTTCCGCTGAATCTGAAACTCCCAGAGTTTATGCAATTAACCGAGATAACCCTCGCCTAGTGTTCAAAAATGTAAAGTTATATTGTAATGTTTCTTACCTTTTAACATATAAACAACATACGTTCTTTCAACTTTAATGAATCATGACTAAGAGAGAGAGGCCAAATAACTCTTATGGAAACTAGATGTGCCAAAAATGAATGTCACTGCATAACTTAGTCAAATATCATTAATGACTAAACACAAATCGTATTGGCTCTCCTTGTAAGTTAAAATGTAAACTATCAAAAATTTAAAAGTTGATTGACCACGACTGAAAGGACGAACACATGCCATATAATCACGACTGCTTGATTGATTGTTAGTTGCTTAACGTCCAGTGGCAAATCTTTTATGCATGAACAAGTCGAAATTCCATCACTTCGAAGTGCATATGTTCCTTCCACAAAATCATCAATGACAAGAAGAAAAGAAATGAATTGACATTTAAAGAAGTAGCTAATTTGATACTGATCACAGAAATACAAACGGCAGAATATAGAAAGAATATAATTACAGAAATAAAAATAATAATACACTCCCTTTCATTTGACTTTTATAGAAAATCCGTTATTTATAATGAAAGAAAAATAAGGACATCTATCTAGACCTTCACACCATGCAGTATAAACAATCAAGAACAAAACACATAATTATGTTAAGGTCAACTATAGGTAGAGATTAGGTGTATAAGATTGTAGCGGTTTTTGCAATAATTAATTTGAAATATCACTGTTTGGTTGTTTATGTTTCAGTATCATGGATAACAATGAAAATGATATACTTAATACAGAAAATATTTATTTTATAAGAGAGTCCACCGCTTAAACCTGGGCAATGGAATTGTTACACAGTGCTCATTGTGAATAGGCTTCCCTGGGTTGTACAATGCAAATTATATTCCGGATTTTGTTCAATAAATGTATGTGCTTTCTAAAAAAAAAAGATATACAAGTTGTATAAATAAATCAGCTTTGTTATATTACTATTCTATATGTATTTATTTCCAGTTAAATATATTAAACATGTTAAGGATGTACTTATTTGAGGGTTTGTGAAATTAAAAAAAACAAGAATTTAAAATTGATACTATAAGTCAGAAGAGCATTAGTTAAGGAACAAAATAAGCAAAAAATATTGATAGGTCATGGAGCTCCTTTTCGAGATATATGATTTTGAAATATTGGCAGGAAAAAGCTGACTCGGACTTTTACCTTATATTTGCATTGGTATTATTTGGATTTCAAATAAAAAGAAAAAAATCAAAACTCTGCTCAAATTTTGGCAAAAGAACCTTTATGAGCTATTAAGTCTTATATATAAAGATAAATGGGTGTTATGGGGCAAAATATTTTACATTGTATTGTATGGAAAAATACCAACGAGTCCAAACATTTGACACAAATTCCAAAACCTAAGTACATCCTTAGATACATGAACATGTTATATGTGATAAATATTGATCATTCCGAAAGCCTACGTTGATTTCTCATATCCAATATCGGGACTTTATATAACATGTATAAAGCACATAGAGAGTTGTCTCATTGGCAATCACACAACATCTTTTTTATGTTTATATAGATTTTTTTTATTAGAACTCGAGCTATTACAAAAACGTAACTAGTAAAAGACAGTCAATACTCACGTGATTCTGAGATAACACTTGATTTGATATTTACGAATAAATATATAACAATCCAATGCAACAGTACATCCATCTTCTGTAACAAATTAACAGGTAAACATAAACGCTTATCTGAATGTATTTGCAATGTGTAATATCCTAGGATGTCCGCTCCTCTGTTTAAACATGTTAAACAATTACTGTAATGGGTTGGGTTTTTTCTGTTTTCTGCCTGCGGCTCTTGGGCTGATATCATGACCTTGGGCCGATAAAGGGTCTGATATGGAAAATGCCATGTAATAATCTATACAAAATGCAATAAAAAAAATGATACAATAAATGCATTTTTCAAAGTTTCCAGTATAATTTGAAAACTTGCTTTAAAAATGTTGCCTCTCCAAGTAGTGTTCATTATGTTTTGTTCAATCTTTATTTATCGTCAATATACATGTAGAAACATATTATACCGTTGGTTTTTTTTCTTCGTTGAAGCATATGATAGAAATATTTCAAATCGGATGCATTATATTTGGCGTCCGTCGTTCGTAAACTTTTCACTTTTTGAACATCTATTTGAAAACCACTTAAAACGATCAATTGTTAAACTGTTATTTGTCTCCTTCGGCTCTTGGGCTGATATTGAACCGCGTGGGTCGATAATACATCCGATATCATGGAATATGCCATGTAATGATAGTCTTTTGGTATCCCGCTTCTGTCTGTATTTGTACTCGTTCCTTACAAAAACAACAGAAAAGCTCTGCGAAGCTTTATATTTAAATTTACTACACTATACGAATATTATGTAAATATGAATTAAATGCTTTATTTGAAATTTAATAGCGAAAACAAGTTGGAACTTCCGCACTTCATTTCATATATGCTTTGGTCAACGCTTTTACATCCCAAAATAAATAACAAAACAAAGCATCACATTCATTAGTAAATATCATTTTCTGACTGAGTGCAGAAAGAGGCGTTAAACAATCAATCAGTATTTTATAAATTTAACTACTCTAATATTAGAAACTGAAGTGGACTATTTTGCTAAAAATATAATGCAATATTAGTTGTTTGTGTTAAAAAAAGAAATAAAAAGGATTATTACCTTCACAGTTGGAAATGTTCAACTAGAACTTTTCTTGCCATGTGATCAAAAGCGCGCCACCTGAATAATTAAACAGGCTTCTCCATTTCTTTTAACCACACAATGGATAAATCATTTTCAAAAGTATGTCATCCGTTCAATTTTGATTACATTCAGTTCATGAATTTCCTTTAATAACAGAATGGTGTGTAAAACTAAATTACTGGTAATGCACATCGTTGACATTTGACGATAATCATCGCTGTTTACATTGTAACCCATCAGAATATTCAGCTATAAATGTTAAATGGAGAGGACTATGGCATGTTATTGTTTGCAAACAATTGATATTTTTCATTTAAATGCAATATTTTTTATTTAATTGATATATTTCTTCATTTAAATGCAATATTTTTTTATTCGAATGGTATATTTTTTCATTTAAATGGTATATTTTTTTCATTTAAATGCAATATTTTTTATTCAAATTGTATAATTTGTCATTCAAATGCAATATTTTTTATTCAATTGGTATAACTTGTCATTTTAATGCAATATTTTTTATTCAATTGGTATAGTATTTTTTTTTTTTATATGCAATAATTGCATTATGGGAAATTCTTTGACGTCATAAGGTCAAATTTGCAACAACGTTTGTGATTGGTCGGTAATTGTTTGGATTTCTCCCCTTTCTTTCTAAACATAAGTGACCAAGAATTAAAAACGCGTCCCTCAAACTAAATCTGGCGTTCGTGCGAGTCCTGCACTGGCTGTTAAAATCTTCTGGTCCTAACTATTATTTCTATTGCAAAATGTCGATGGTCAAAACGTTCGGACCACAACTTTTCAAAAACTTTCATTGTATATGGATCTTTATGCAAGTATATCGTTTTTTTTTTAAATAGATTAGACGGCACCGTTGGTTTTCCCGTTTGAATGGTTTAACACTAGTCATTTTTGGGGGGCCCTTTATAGCTTGCTGTTCGGTGTGAGCCAAGGCTCCGTGTTGAAAACCGTACTTTGACCTATAATATGGTTTACAAATTATGACTTGGATGGAAAGTTGTCTCATTGGCACTCATACCAGATCTTCTTATATCTATATACAACGTAAACCAGACGTTTCTCAGACTGTTTTCTTTTTTAATAAATTCTTTGCCGCTCGTTGTGTACTCATTGATACTTCAGTCTGGGAGAACAAGATTTATTTCAGTACTAGTTGTTATTAGCTTTGGGCAAACTTCCACTGAGTACTAATAATTGAAAATACTCTAATGTCGGTGCTTTGTGTCTATTGTCTTAATGTTAGTTTTTTTGTGTATCTCGTACCGATCTTTTGACTAATTGCAACTGATTAGTGCAGTTTGTTCTTTTATTGTACTGTTACACCACTGTCCCAGGTTATGGGGAGGATTAGGATCCCGCTAACATGTTTAACCCTGCCACAGTCTGTATGTATGTGCTTGACCCAAGTCAGGAGCCTGTAATTCAGTAGTTGCCGTTTGTTGCTCTGTCATACATATTTGTGTTTCGTTCATTTTTTGTACATTAATTCGGCCGTTAGTTTTCTCGTTATAATTGTTTTACATTTGTGATTTCGGGGCTTTTTATAGCTGACTATGCGGTGTAGGCTTTGCTTATTGTCGAAGGCCGTACGGTGACTTAAAGCTGTTGATTTCTGTGTAATATGGTCTCTTGTGGAGAGTTGTTTCATTTGCAATCATACCACATCTTCGTTTTTATATCAATCCTACCATATTCTTTATTTGCCTGTCCCAGGTCAGGAGCCTGTAATTTAGTGGTTGTCGTTGGTTTATGTCTCGACTCGTATTTGATATTTTGTAAATTGTTTTGTTATGTATAATTAGGCCATTAGTTTTTTCGTTTGAATTGTTCACACTTTTCATATCGGGCCTTTTATAGACGACTTTACAGTATCAGGTTTTTGTCATTGTTGAAGGCCTTACGATTGTCTATAATTGCTTACACCCACTTCATATTTGAACTCTGGTGGATAGTTGCCTTATTAGCAATCATATCCCATCCCATCTCTTCGTTTTTATATTATATACCTGACTTCTAAACTCGTGTTTTCCTGAACAAGCATGAAATATTTGTCACTGGGCGTTAAAAATTAGCAACAAACAATTAATCAATTTAAAATTGTGTTAAATAAGTGGAAAACCATTTGATATTTATCTATTTGTTGGGGTGGGGGACAGAAGGATTTCATATATGAATATGGTTGCCTGGTAAGAGCTGAAAAATATGCATGATTAGCGACAGATTAAAATGAATAATAATACCCTCTCTTCCCTTCCCCATCCTTCATCTATAAATTTAAATTGACCACCACGGAATAGCCCAATAGTGTTCAAAGTAGCGTTAAACACCAATCAATCAAAATTCCTTCCCTAGAATATCAAATAATCGTCCCTTAACTGTTATTGTCCGACGGTGTAGTTCTTATATTTATCCAGCTTATCGTCCTACAGGGATGTCCTACTAAGGCTGTCATACCATAAAAACGTTTATAACACAGCTCACATTCTAATATATCTGCATTCATAAATGTATTAGTCATTTAGACTAAACGACGCCATATGTTTGTTATGTGCCTCTGCCGTCTAAACAACCTATCAAAAAAGAATAGGTGGAAGAGAGCCAGAAGATCTTCCCAATGCAAAAAAAAAAAAAAAAAAAGAAATGGACTTCTTCTGGCTCACTACAGAAGAACAAAAAAACGCGCCCCATTAATATGTTTTAAAAACGCCTTGTCCCTACCCTTTTTTCCCAAAAATTGGCATTGTTAAATATATATTATAATACATATATATTATCATCATTACAATGCTATAGTATTTTTATAAGACCTACTTTATTACATGATCTGGGACTAATGACATCTATCTATCAGTCCAAGCATACAGTAAATTATTATAATATGAATATGTTTCTTGTTTTAATAACCACATATGATGCTATGCATGAGTCACCATTTATCAGGACAGGAATTGGGTTTACATAGAGAGAATAATGTGCAAAAATAGATAAGGGGCGGGACCAAACCTATAGATAACATAATAAAGAAATGATGAAATATAAAGAATACGTTGATTGTTTTTTTGGTTGCCTTATGTTCAGTGGCAAATATTTCACGCATGTTTAGGACAAATATAATAGAGATCAAAGGATAAAGAAAAGAGTGAAATGGTAAAAACTAAAAGATTTAGAATTATAGAAACGGTATTTGATCTGAACCCCCTTCCCCTTCCCTCACACACACACACACACCATAACCATTACTGGCAATACTCGCATATATACATCTCTATACAAATATCTTAATCTGAACCCCCTCCCCCCTAGACACCGAGGTTCTGGATCCGCCCCTGTTAAATGTATCTTATTATATACATTTTGCACGGGTCTAGATAATAGCTAAACGTACAATCCTACAATTTGTTGGATACAAATCATTAGAGATTTGTATCTAATTATATTATATACTGTGTCACAAAATAAAGTTACTTGTATACCCCCCCCCCCCCCCCCCCCCCTCTCCCCCCCCCTTTTCCCAATGCAGTATTGAAAAGTAAATCAATTAAAAGTCCTGAAGAAAAAATATGTTTTGAAATATGCCCTGCATACTTATTTATGCAAAGACATATAGTAGTTATTGAACTACTGTGGGGCTTGAAAAAAAATTCTATTTAAGGGATTCGGAGATGGGAACAGTAAAAAAAGCTCAGCAACGAATCCTAAATGTAAAATGATATGCGGTATAAGACGTGAGAGCACATATTATAGATAGTCCAAAATACGAAGTTCACGCCTTCATATACAGTGTACGTCCTATGTCATAGGACTATTGTTGTAACATGGGTTAGTAACTGGTTCCAATTTATCCCGAATTGTCTTTATTAAAGAATTAGTTCCGGAGTATCACAGCTCAGGTCTCTTCTTGTGGGTCTCTGTGAGCTGGTTCTGCTGTCGTAATTAGGTGATTTTTTTTCTACTTGTAGCAAAAAAGAGGGGACTTAGTCCAAAAAATTATAACGTCCTGGAAGGCTTTTTATTCTTTTTTATGTTTGCCTTCCTGCAATGTCTCTGAGGATCAAGAAAAGTAAAAAAATGATATAGCATCAGAGAACGTCATGATTACATGTATCTGGACTTATCTGGTTTTCATTGGAGGCGTGCACGAACTCGCACGAACGCCAGATTTAGTTAGAGGGGTGATATTCCGACGCGTTTTTTTAATTCTTGGTCACTCATGTTTAGAAAGAAAGGAAAGAAATCCAAACAATTACCCACCAATCACAAACGTTGTTGCAAATTTGACCTTGTGACGTCAAAGAATTTCCCATAATGCAATTATTGCATATAAATAAAAAAACTACTATACCAATTGAATAGAAAATATTGCATTAAAATGACAAGTTATACCAATTGAATAAAAAATATTGCATTTGAACGACAAATTATACCATTTGAATAAAAAATATTGCATTTAAATGAAAAAAATATACCATTTAAATGAAAAATTATACCATTTGAGAGGAGTTGCGATGACAAGAAACAGGAGAGACGGACGGACGGACTGACGGACGGACGGGTCAAAAACATTATACCCTCCGCAACTCGTTGCGTGGGGTATAATTATAACAGTATCTGTTCCTAACGAAATAAAGCGTATAAAATATGTGTAACAGAAGCAAATATTATGTCATTGTGTATAACAAAGTTTCTATACAATACTTCTGGTGAGTGGAACACATACACGTATAAAAGTTCGCTGGTGTTGATCTTATTTAGAAGAATTAGTTAACGAAAAGGATAGGCGTGTGTAAAAGGCAATACTAAGATACAAGATAAAGCAATACAAGATACATATACTATTTACAAAATATGAGATACAATGAAAATTTTTATATGAAATGAAACCAAGTGTGTATGCCTATACTTATCAATTTTCATTTACACGCGGATAACAATGATAAACAGTTCGAATATTATTTACTATTTCAAAAGATTATGTTGATTGATTGATGGTTGCTTCATATCCAGTGGCAAATATTTCATGCATGTTCAGAACGAGACCAAATTAACAATAAAATCAATAGGTAGATTTTGTACAAGAGGACTACCAGGATGACGGTAAAAAATTTCGAACAGCACAGGAAAATGAGATTTATTGATTGGATAAGGACATTAAAGCCTTGCAACAGGCCATCTACGGGCTGTGTGTATTCTGTACAGTTGTAGTCCATTAAAACTTTGAGTGTCATTTTTTTTTAAAAACAAACATTAATTACGGAATAAAAAAAATGTAATTAAGGGCCATTTATTATGGTCTCGAACGATTATCATTCTAAATATAACAGCTGGTCTCTATATTTATTCGTTTAGGTAGGAATATTAAGTAGTATAAAGTTTGTACGTGCTCTGCACCCTTTACTGTAACTAACTTAATTGTAGGTGGTGTATATGAACTTGGACAGTAGGAACATTTGTTTTCTCATGCAATTGTGTTTGTGTTTGGGTGCGTGTGAGCGTAATTGTCCTTGGACAAAAAGGTTCGTCTTTGTACAGGTGAGCTTATCGATCATAAATTTCAATTCAGATTTTTACGAATTTAAAATTTCAACAACAATATTTAAATATGAAATTAAATTTAAAAGGACCTAAACAATTCTTGCACTTCCTTGACATGCATTTTAACCATGTGGGTGTGGATTTGCTCAAACTGTGATTTTCCTGAGATTTTAAGATTTTTAGAAAAGAAAAGCTAACAAATTGGGAATGATAACTTAGTAAGAACCTGAAAGTGATAATATATGTTGTTGTTGTTAGTTTTATTCCCCTTTACTGGATAAAATATAAACATTCCTTAAAATTTCTCTGGCGACTCAGTCATACCGATCAATGAATCCGTACGTTTCTCAGATCAAAGTTTCAGTTGGGATCAGTTCTAACCCATTCGCTTCAAATCTGTCAGAAATGCTCAGGAGGACTGTTTTAGATTTATTGATTGGTGGTTCCTTTACGCTGCCTCAGCACAAAAAAAAACTATATCGCGGCGAAGGACTGTTTTAGAATAGTTCATGTAACAGTTTTAATTCCTGACTTTTTATTTATTTTCCAATTTTATTGGTGTATTTGTGTATTTAAAATTGAGAATGGAAATGGGGAATATGTCAAAGAGACAACAACCCGACCAAAGATCAGCCTATCTAGTTTTCCTTGTTATTTCTTTGGTTTTTATTCAATTTCTATATATCGTTGTATTTTTTCATGATTAATTATTTAGTATTGGTAATTTTCAAAATGTGTATTACTATTTCAGTTTTTTAACTGTATGACCTTTTTTTATACTAACGTGCGCAAAAATTACGAAATCATATACGATAGTTACATAAGAATATATAATGTCGGGTAAATCCGGGTATCAAAACAATCCTCGAGAAAAAACGGTCAGTGTGTTATCGGAATTTTTATCTGGTTTAAACATCCGCAATATTCATACTGTCTTTCTTCCTAAATATTAAGGACATACTAAGGATGAGTGGGTTTTACAGAATAGAGAAAAGAAAACTTGTCAAACAGTGCGGAATAAAGTGCCGAAAAAATAAAGAATAGCGAAAAATATGAGAAAACAATAAAGACTGGAGAAGTATGAGGGACAAGAGAAAAATGGACTAACAAAATAAACAATTAAAAAAACGAAAGACCCCCCCCCCCCCACCCCAAATTTATGAGGGTCTGGATTAGGGGGGGGGGTAATTCATTTCTGTATTCCTTATTTTTTTTATCCTCAGTCTATTCTTTATATTTTAGCACACAATTATTCTTTGTTCTTTTGTCCGTTTATTTCTATTCTTTGTACATGTACTTTATGCCCATTACTCTCTATTCTGTATACCCCTATCCACCCTTATTTAGACCCTCAAACAATAAAAGTGCATTATATAACCTCATTTATTAAACTGTATTATATGCAAAATGAATTGAACATTGATTTATATTAACCTGGCGAAAATAGTACTAAAACATACATTCAAGGCTTTATCATTGCTACTATTTAATCTTTTTTTCTTTTTTCTTTATCTAAAATATGTTTTACAGGGAAAACACATCTAACTTCCCTATCAGATAGCTGTTCTAGTTTACGTCATGGAGAACGGTTCTAGCCTAGACATTACCAGTGTTATATATAGTGTTCTTAGTAATATATAGCATACTGGACACCGTTCAGTCGGAGTTGTCACGCCGTCATTGAAGCTTGGGTTCAAATCCCACAAAAACAGGCGCGGCATGTACAATATTTTCCCTCTAAAATTAGTATAAGGATTTTTCTTTTTACAATTTGCCCTCACTATATCTTTTGATGGCTATGAAATTCGATATTTTATTCTGTAAGTTGTGCACACTTTTTAGTTATAATCTAAACATTCAATATAAAGACAAATTGTTAGCGGAAGGGAGATAAAAATGTAAAAATGGTGTAAGATAGCAGGAATTATTTCCCCTTAGAAGAGCACACTGTGATCTAGTTTTCAAAATTCTAATTGTTTTGATATTTTGCACAGTCACCCGTAATCTTTTTAAGAAGATCAACAACGGCATATTTTGGTTTTTAATATTGATTCACTCATAGGGTCTTTGCATTGGAAATAAACACATTTATTCTAAAACCAGTTGTTGGCATGATACGGGTTATGTTCTTCTCATATATTTTATGATGGTATGATTCTAAACCCCTAACGGAAGGGATTGTGCTTGATTTTTATATGATGAAGGTATAATCTTTCAATCAGATTACATGAGGTCTGGAGCTGGCATGTCAGTAACTGCTAGTAGTCCTTTGTTAATGTATGTATCATTGTCATTTTGCTTAGTTTCTTTTGTTACCTATTCTGACATCGGACTCGGACTTCTTTTAAACTGAGTGTTACTGTGCGTATTGCTGTGTGTTTGTTTATTCTACATTGGCTAGAGGTATAGGGGGGGGGGGGGGGTTGAGATTTCACAAAACATGTTTAACCCCCGCCGCATTTGTGCGCCTGTCCCAAGTCAGGAGCCTCTGGCCTTTGTTAGTCTTGTATGTTTTTAATCTTAGTCATTGATATGTTTTGGAGTTTAGTATGACGTCCATTTTCACTGAACTAGTACACATTTTTATTTAGGGGCCAGCTGAAGCCCGCCTTCGGGTGCGGGATTTTCTTGCTGTGTTGAAGACCCATTGGTGGCCTTCGGCTGTTATCTGCTCTTTGGTCGGGTTGTTGTCTCTTTGACATATATACCATTGCCATTCTCAATTTTATGAGATACTATTTAAATGGAAATTTCGATTGAGTAGACAGAATGTTGTATTTTTTTTAAAAGGTTTACATACGTCTTTTATTTTCATTTCGGTGAAGTCTGGGACAACTGTGGTAATTTTGTATTCTTATAATCTTGTAACAATGCAAATAGAAACAGTGAGAATAGAGACAGAATTACCCATTTTTACAAAAATAGAACTTTTATGCACCAAAAAAGAGACGATAGGAATACGTCGATACATTCGAAAACCTCAACTATTTTATTGCGTTGTAAATGGCGATGCATCGAAATATCTACGGAAATTAGTACCTCCGTGTATACAAGGCTCGCCAAATTATCAGTTTCGAAATTAGGATTACAAATCCCTTTTGAAGACTTTGATTAACTAATTTATCATTTCCCCCTTCTAAAATCAAGGAAGAACGGAAAAACCATGGTTTCTTTTCGTTTTATAGAGTCACTATCTTAATTTACGAATTTTATGCAAGCTAAATGTCATTTTGATATAAAAAATAGCTTCAAACATATTTGGTATAAATTGAAAGCCACGTCCGGTCAAAATGAGGACGTTAATTCCAATGTCTCTTGTATAGAGTGAGAGTGTTTATGAGATGCTCTTTGCACGAAATGTCCAAATGTCCTACCCTTCATTTTGGTCGACCCCTTTTACAGGACCTACAATTTGCTTGTATTGTTTATTTGTTCTCGTACTCAGCATGCATGAAATATTTCATACTGGACGTTAAGCAACCAACACTCAATCAAGCTATCAATTAATCAATCGATCAGTCAATCAATCAATCAATTATCTGTATTAAACCCGAAAGTTTATTAATGTTGACGTTCGAGCTGATTAAAATTTTAACAGTTCGCAGGATCACTATATATTTATATCCGAACATATTATAATTTTATCTCAAAAGGAAGTTGAACAAGACAGCTGCTATTACTAGCACTGCGTGCTTAGCGTAAAGAAACTTACTATCCCTTTTGATTAAAGACATAATTATTTTTAAAAGATTTAAACAAAGAGAAAACACTTTATGGAAGCTAACTTTATCCAAATTGATCGAGATCAAATGGGTCCACGAGAAAAAAGGACGACCATTTGATTTGCTGGTGGAGGGGGATGGGTATTGGCGGGAGGACTTTTTGCCTGATTGATTATTTATTTTTATCTGTAGCTACTCATGCTAATTTATTTCCCGAGCTGCCGTAGCTTGGTAGTGATGACTATTTGCTTTCTGGATGTTTCAGACGCATGCTTTCTGTTTCTTAAAACTTTAAAAGTATGTTTGGCATTACACAGTGTGTTTTGTTTATTTTAATGTCTGCCATTGAACAGATGAACTATTCTCTTCGGCGAGAAACATTTGCACGCTGTTCTTTTATATTTATTAAATGTTGAGCTTATAGTTAAAACTTTTAAAAATAGTTGACATAACATACTCTTTTCAAAATTGACCAACTGAGGTTACAAAGAAAAACAAATGATTTGGAGACTTATTTTTAGTACAGACGTCTTGGAGAATCCACTCTTTTGATTATAGAAGATAGATTATTTTAGTGCTGTTATTTGAAGTTCAATCTCAATCTTTGCAAAATACTAAATAAGAAATAACTGAAAGAATATAGTTTTGAAAGCTTTTAATTTCACAATTTTAATGTGGTAGTTGAACATTTATCCTTCTATGTATTAATTGATAAAGTCTCCCCTCAACAAAGGAAGATGTAAGGTTTCAGTGTAGTATTTCTTCTTGTGTTTCTGGTTCATCGTCTTCTTCTTTTCATACAGTCTTGTCTATGACAAAACTTTTTTTATCTTTTGACTTTGATATATGATATTTGACATGTTGGTGTATTAAACATACATGTGTTAAATAACATCATGGTATCCATGTAACCTTGAGCTTTGACATTAAGGTAAACAATAATAGATTTTAGGACATTTCTATTTTTGATTTAGTTACATGAATTCTATAATTATCTTCATAAGTTTTATAATAGATTAAACTCAATTTTAAACAATGTCCTTAAATGAGTAATTTAAGTGTATATCCTTTATCATTTTCCCTGTTACATAAACCATTGTGTTCTTTAGTGGTCGCTAGAATTGGTCGTTAGCTTGATTGGTCGTTAGAATTGGTCTCTAGCTTGAGTCTGGTCATATAAAGACCAGGTTCTCCTCTTTTTTTTATATATCTGTAACGTTTTCACCATCAAATTGCCAAATATTCTCATTTTCTATAGCGGAACGACCATGTTACTTTATATATTTATGTTAAGGAGGAGGAGTAATAGTATTTCATCCTTATTCTCTACTTTAGAAAAAAATTTATATTGCTAGACATAAGAGAGCAATTGTACTGAATAGATTCATTTAAAATTGTTGAAAACTAATCTACAACCAGAGAAAAACGAAGCATTTCCTTTTATAAAGTTATTATAATAAATTACTTACCGAATTGACTTGTATTTTTCGTACACCGAAACAATTCATATGTTACTTGCTTCCTGTCATTAAATGTAATTTTTAATGTAACATGACCGTGATTACTTGTGTATATAAATATCTAGATAAACTAGTTGCAATTCACCTTATTTAACCGTAGGGGGTTGTTATACTTAAACAACTTTAAAAAGATATATCATTTTAAGGATGTACTCAGGTCAGGTTTATGAATTCTCGTCATCTCTTGGGATTTTTCCTACGATGCAGGGTAAACTATTTTCCCCATATCACCCACTTTTCTTTTCATAGGAGATTTCAATAGCTCACAAAACGGTTATTACCAAAATTTAAGCAGTTTCTAGATTTTTTTTCTTACGATTTGAGACCCAAATAATGTCAATGCTAAATATAAGGTAAAAGTCCGAGTCAACCTTTTCCCGCCATTTAAAAAAAATCAAATATCGCAAAAAGGAGTTCCATAACCTATCAATATTTTTAGCTTATTTTGTTCCTTTACTAATGCCCTTCTGACTTATAGTATCAATTTTAAATTCTAGATGTTTTTAACTTCACCTAACTACATCCTTAATATGATCGTTAAATGGGATACAATTTCCCCCAAATGTTATATAATCATAATATGTTTTTGCGGTATACAAGTCAGACAACACATATTTTAAGGTTTTTCTTGTCGTTTAACATACCTTGAGCTGCCAGGATTGCCCAAAAAGAAAGATCTCTATAAGGTCTGTCTTTCACATGATAAATCCTGACACACACCGACGTGTTATACTGTTTACGACAAGAAAAATCTTAAAATATGCATTATTTATAGCGTAATCCACGAAGATTTAAGTTCAGTTTTAATGGAGGGAACTTACATACACATGATTGTACGCTTGATTCCAATCGTTATTATTGCACCGTCACATTATTTGATTTAGACGAAGCTATCTTTTTCCGGCTAGCCGGACAATAGATCTTTCTTCCTAAATCCAGGGTATTACCTTTTCAAGCAATTTGTTTGGCCATTCATAACGATTGAAATAATGATTTTGTTTTTGTTAAATGTTTACGAGAATCCAGTGGAGAATGTAGTGGCAACACCATTTTCCATTTCACGAAAAAATCAAAATGCAATTTATTTACTAGAAATAAAGGAATAGGGTACCCAAAACGGTTCTTGCCTTTCTTCTGGTTCTGTATAAGAATTTTCTGCAAAGTAAGGAGTCGAAAACGTAGTTTTAACAATCAAACGTGATTTATGGCATTAAAGAGGTTCTGGATGGGGTTTACAGAATAGAGAATAATGGCCAAAAGGTGCAGAATAAAAGGCAAAAAAAAAAAAAAAAATAAGGAATAGAGAAAAAATAGGCCAAACAAGTACAGAATAGAGAATAACGGGGTCTTAAAATATAAAGAATACAGAATAATGGATAAACAGATAAAGAATAGAGAAGAATAGTATAAACTATTAAAGAATAAAGAAAGAATGGATCCCATCAAGACCCTCAGTAGAGGACATGAGCATTTTCCTTAACGTTCGGATCCTATGAACGGTCGTCAAATAATTTGACAAGATTTGTTGTTAAAATTTTCGATGCAGAAATTAACAACTATAGGTCATCCGGGGCAAATTTCGTCATACGATACTAATGCTATAGAACGTTTGAGCACACGCAAATGAATTGCCGGAAACAAAGAAATTTTTAATTATTCTTCTGGGTAATTGAAAAAATAGATATTCCATTTTTATATCAGGTGTGCATTTGTTTACCATGAAATATATACGTCAGTACTTTTGCACAGAGGAATTAATACATGGGGAATGGACCCTTTTTAACGCATTCTTGCTATTATCCTAACGATTTAACAGTTATTGTATTATATAACCGACTCCCCTTAATTCTTAATTTCCGTAATAAGAATAGATGGGCATCGGTCATATCTTACTGTTAAAAAACAATAACAAGAATATGTGAAAAGGGTGAAAATAAGCTGGAATACTAAAGAAATTAAGAAAATTAGAAAAAATTATAATAAAAAGGCAGAAAGAGGGGGATTGTCCGCGAAGCGCCTGTGATTCCTTTATGCTAAGCGTCGCCAGTAAAACTGCAGTTGCGACCGTCAAATTGCACTTGACGGCGGCAACTCTTTAACTACAGTACTAGAAATGATAAGAAACAAACGTATTACTGGTTATACAATGGTTTGTCAGTTGTGTTATGCGAGAAATTACCAAAAATGTTTTTCCTTTAGTCGCCTTTTTTAAGTGAAAACTTAGGACAGAGAAAGTCATGATAAATGCATATTACGGTTGACCAGAGGGAAGGTAAGGGAAGGAAAAAAATGTCCTGGATGAAACATAATGAATGCCTGTTCAAACAATTTAACAAACCAGTTTCCCACAACTTCGGTGTCATTTACATTTAGAATGTAAGACTCAAGTGTTTCAAAAATTTCTTAAATTTGTATTGATTACAACTATAACTACCAGAAATAGAAACAAAACCGTAATACACTTTAAGTATTTACAAAATGTATATTGAATGTTTAAGTCTATACAAAAACTGTCTCTATACAAAAGATGGAAGACGTGACGATTCATCTGCACAATCAATGACGATATAGTAATTTCAGAGGCATGTTTGTCTATCGTAGTTCTTTATCCCATCCACATACATAAAGTCATCGTCACTTTCACTGCTGGACGGAATGACATCTGCATGGCACAACAAATCTATTTCAGAATAAATAGTTCTGTCTTCTTTGCCATGAATAATACTTGTGCTTGTCGAAGGCACTGCTTCAAATGTAACTTCAACATAGTTCAGGTTAGATTCAGCATGCTGCAAAAGAAAATGTGTGAAATTTAGTGGAAATTTTACCCTATTGCATAACTGAAATGTAAACTTTTCAAATTATTTTCTATCGCATTATGGAACTTTTCAATGTCGATACGGATATGGATAAAGCGCACAACCACTATCTTACTTATAGCAGATTATAATCACCAGCTGCCTTTTACCAAATCAGACAAGTTATCGTTAAGTTGCATGGAATACTGTATAATCTTAGATATTCATTCATAATAACAGATCATCAAATTGTGTTAAGAGGGGAAGATCAATGAGATTTCAAAACCGTATATTGTGCTTACATAGACATGATAGAAGTGTAATCATTTATGAAAAAACAGTTCAGATTTTGGCTATAAATAAAGGCCAGAGTAGTATACCGCTCTTCAGTAGTAATTGATTTAACTGGAAAAAAATTAGGGTCACAAACCAAAACTGAAGGAAAAACATCAACTATAAGAGAACAAAAAAAAAAAAACAACCCGGAACAACAGGAACACTGAACTACTACAAAAACAAACGCCAAAATACAGAAAAACGGACTATGTGATAACAATCAACCAGAAAAAGACATGATAGTACATATATTCACATTGCCTTACAAAAGCAGTGACAATGTATCGATTTTGACTGAAAAAACCCGCACTTAAGATTTCATTCCACATCCACGAAACTATGAAACATCTTCTGGAAGTGTTACTTGATCTGGAAAATTTTGGATAATGACATTGTTCCTGCTTCATCAAAACCAACTGTTCTTTTGGGAATCACAGTAAAGATGTTCAGAGTAATCAACTTGAGGTATCCTTCTCGAAGACGATTTTTTTTGTAAGTTTAAAATCTTTCATTCGACGAGTCTACCATTTGAAAGCATTTCTAATCGAGTTCATTTAATTATGTAAAAGATGATAATTTTGATGAATGTAATAATAATATCAATACAAATAATAGTAAAATGGCTTTATTTTTTTTTTCTGATATAATCAAATATTTCTAAAATGATCATATGTTTCGTAAAGGAGGGACGAAAGACACCAGAGGGACATTGCAACTCATGAATCGAAATTAAACTGACAAAGGCATTGCTTAAAAAAGAAAAGACAAGCAGACAAATGATAGTACACAACACACAACATAGAAAACTAAATATTAAGCAACACGAACCACACCAAACACTGGAGGTGATCTCGGTTGCACCGGAAGGGTAGCAGATCCTGCTCCACATGTGGCATCCATCGTGCGTGTGTTACTCATGTTAGTACAAATCCGGTATCAAGTCTAATTCGGTAGGTCACATTCTTGAAAAAGGTATGGGATTGTAGTTACGACATAAGGAACATATCCGCTATAATCTATGAAACGAATATCCCATACCCGTCAACCAACTAGTGATGGCGTCCGTAAAATTTACGAAGGAATTATCTCAACTTCACCTTTTGGAACTCCTGGTTTAATAACTTCCTTGTGAGCAGCAACCCTCTATCAAGGAAGTCTTGATAATAAATACAAGCCCTGGAATATCGTATCAATTAGGAGATATATCCTCTGTATACAGGCGCTGCTGGAATGTTGCTATATAGAAATATAAAAATCACGTTATGGAAGCTGAAATCATCTCTTTTGTCGTAAAGATGTATTTTCAACCGACCCTCATTTTCAAACTCTATATGTAAATCAAGATATGAGACAGACTTATCTGTATCTGTTGTATCATTTATCTCATTTAGTTATGTAGCAACATTCCAGCAGCGCCTGTATACGGAGTATATATCTCCCAATTGATACGATATTCCTGGGCTTGTATTTCCTATCATGGTTTCCTTGATAGAAGGTTGCTGTTCCCAAGGAAGCTATTAAACAAAGAGTTCCAAATGGTGAAGTTGAAATCATCCCTTCGTAAATTTTACGGACGCCATCACGAGTTGGTTGACCGTTATGGAATAACCGTTTCACAGATGATATCGGATATGTTCCTTATGTCGTAACTACAATACCCGTCCCTTTTCACCAATGTGACCTACCGAATTTGACTATTTACCGGATTTGTAATAACATAAGCAACACGACGGGTCCCACATGTGGAGCAGGATCTGCTTACCCTTCCGGGGCACCTGGGATCACCCCCAGATTTTAGTGGGGTTCGTGTTTCTTAGTCTTTAGTTTTCTATGTTGTGTCTTATGTACTATTATTTGTCTGTTTGTCTTTTTATTTTTTAGCCATGCCGTTGTCAGTTTATTTTCAATGTATGAGTTTGACTGTCCCTCTGGTATCTTTCGCCCCTCTTTTATCTCAAGTTCGATGGGATGGATGCGTTCAACATTGTCACCAAGTTTTGAATTATGTACAAAGTAATATGAGTAAGAAAGACAAGCATTGCGAAATGTTTCAAATTAGACAATATCCAACCAAGAAAAAAAAATCAAACGTTTGTTCAATGTTAATGTAAATCATATCACACCTTTAAAAAATACTTCAACTAAATTGTCATTTGAAACAAAAATCTTTTTTGATTCTATGCGTTTAATTATTTTACCTGTGTCGGTATGATTCTGTCAGCATGGTACACATTTTGTTCCTCTAGCAACTCTTCTTGGTAATCTGAGAATAATACAAAATGTAAAACGAAAAATATGATGTTTTTTTTTTACATGAATCGCTGATCGTAACGACAAGCGTTAGAAGTACACTTCACTGTCATTAAATATGTTTCTCTTTTTTTTTGGCTCCGGCTTCATCCACCAATAAAATTGACCGCCATGAAATAGCACAATAGTGTTCAAATTTGTGTTAAACATCAATCAACCAATCAATTATTTAATAAATTTGTGTGCATAATCATGTCCATTTTACAGCTACCACTTCGGCAGATACGATAGGATCTGTGTTAACGACTGCATGCAATACAACTGTTTCTAGTATCGTGTGCAGTAAAATTGTATACGCCATTCAGATTGCAATTCTAATACTTGGATTTCGCAGCTACATTGTAAGTACATTTAAAATAATTTCTACTGCCATCTATGATGTTTATGTTTCGTTATAATTGTCATGATTGTATTTGAGAAAAATCTTTGTAAACATTTTTCGTAGTTTTCTTACACGTTGTTGATCTTTTAAGGTAAATTGGAATTGTAAATTGCGTTTTAGTTACGTGCATGTTTTACATACGACTGTCTAAAGCTGAACTTGGCTGTCCAGTAGGTTGAATTTCCATTTCATATCGTTCTGACTGATGTCTAGTAAAATTTGATTGACGAAAGTCTGATGACAGGTACATACGATTATCAACTGACTCCCCTGATTAAACAAAAGAATTAACATATTGTACGCAATCATCATTTGTTCATGCTAATTAAAACATGTTTGTTCTTTTATAGTTTTATATATCAACAACAAATATAAGTAAAATAATGTTATGGATCATATACAGATTTTAAAATGTTCTTCCATTTACACAAAACCAATTAAATAAAACCAAATATATTTCTCAGTCCCTTTTTTTATGATTTCTTATCATATACATTAGAATAATTTAGACATTTCTGATTTATATAAATAACTGGGAGAAAAATAATCTGTAAGGGTCTTGATGTCATAAAAGAGAAATGAAAAAAAGATACTAGCAATATAGACAAGACATGTTTTATTGCTAAAAAAAGTTAACATGTTAAACCCAAAGTACAAATGACCTACAAAACATGTAAGAAAAATTTCAAATTAATTAATACAATATATACAACTGTGTTGGTGCAAATTCTTAATGAACAAAAAAAAGTAAAAGTAAGCACAACCGAAAAATGAAGACGCAAATACTTTTTGCAAATAGGTTAAATGAAGTTGCAACAAATGTATCCAAGATTTCTACGGCTTTATTTCTGTTTTCGTAATAACAATTCTGTCCATATATTATATGCATTTTGTGTTTGCATTGCTTTGACATAATTTGTTGTATTAACAATACAAGTTGAATATCCTGACAAACCCGTTTCCTTTTTCTATGATTAACTTCCTCCCTCGAAATATTGAATTGAAAATGTCCTGTTTAATATATGGTAATTCAAAATCATTTTCGAAATTTTATAAAAAATAAATCTTTCTGATAAAATTTAAACATAATCGATCACTTAATTATAATCAACATATATTTGTTTCACTGATGGCTATGGCTATTGTTTTCGATTTTAAATCATGTGAAACAAGCCAAAGGAATGTATCACATTCTAACGAAAACAGGTCTTTAACAACTCTGAAGACACATTTAGTCATTTTGATGTAGTTGCATGTAAATACTGTGATTCAATGTGAATTGATAAGTGTGTATCCAAATACATAATAAACAAAACGTTGATCTTAATTTTCACATATCTTTGTTAATTCTAGTACTTTACAAATTGAATTCTTCAGTTAACACGAGAAATGCAAAATGATTTACCATTATACATGTAGCTATCTATATATACATATCTTAAATATTGTTAAAAGTAAAATATTAAAAAAATTCGAGTGAAAAAAAAAACGAGAGTTAAAAAATAGATAAAAAGAATAAAAGTCTAATATTCTAAAAAAAAAAATCAATTTTTCTATTGCATTAATTTGTACCTTGTATATTCATATCCAGGTCTGAAGGTCTAAAATTTATAAATACATATTTAGCAATATCTTATTGAATTAAAGATGTGAAGTTTTCTGATATGCATTTTAACATAGATATCATTTAAGTATACAAATGAGTGGCAACTTTAAGAAAAGAATACAGCAACCCCCGCCCCCACCCCATCACTACGATAATAATAATAAAATAATAATAAATGAAGAATAATTATTTGGTAATACAAATATTATTTTCTTCTGAAATGACGATCTTTTTCCCTATAGAAATACACATTCAAAAACAGAATTCACTTAAAAACGAATCTAAGTATCGTATTAAACGACAAAGTAGGAAGTACGCTTTGGCGAACAGTTGCGGACAGGCTAACAACTTTAGAAAAATTACTTATATCAACCCTGAAACCATATTCGAGAAATCCTTATGATGAAGTTCCTGAGAAAGATGCGACTAGACATATTCATTGGACCGATGGACAGACTGACGGACGGACGAATGAACGGACGGACGGACAGACAGAGGTATACCCTCAATTTTTTTAATGCGGGGTCTTAAAAAACATTTAAAGGTCAAAAGATCATCCTACATTATATAAGCGTCTATGAACTGAAACTCGCTACTATAATCGAGAAAGCAACAACTCAACTATCATCTCCCGTAAAACAAATTACTGGATAGAAAACAAACCCTACCACTGATGTGATTTGCTACTTCGGAAATGTGGATTATTTTCATTTAAGTAATAAATTACCCCTTTTCGTAATATTTGAGGACATATTAATACACTGTTAAAGATGAAGTAAACACTTTATAAACTTCGAGCGTCTGGATTAACATGCACATTTGAACACCAACGATGCCTAAATGCAATACGCTACAGCATTAGAAGTTATATACCCCAGCAAAGAGACATAAACAGTATAGGAAAATTCCTTGAAATCAACATTGCTTGAGAGAGTTGGAATATTTTTTTTTTTAAATTTCATAGTTTCTGAAATAATTATAATACATTAATTATAGCTGACTTTATCGGGGATGATTTTATCCGAGATAACTTGATTAACTAGTCATGCACTCTTTAGAAAACGATGACTATTGCTCACAGTTTTTTTTTTAACTATTTACATGAGCTTCAAGCACAACAAAGTCCAAAAGTCTGAAAAGACCAATTTTTGTCTCAATTTGCATTGACAATTACTCGACATTCTTAAAAAGTACAACTTATGTCTTAATTTTTCTTGACAATTTTTGATTTATATTAAATTTGTATGAAATTTACTCGACATATTTTCGACATTCTGAACATGGTCTTGAAATTGCTTGACAAATTCTCGACATTTGAATACTGTCCCGAAATTTCTTGACAGGTTCTCAACATGTTTATTTTCTCAGTAAAGCTTGACATATTCTAAACATTTTGAATTGTGTCTTGAATTTGATTGACAACTCTGAGTTTTACAAATCATGACCAATATACATGATATATCTTTTGCTTTATTTCTCGACTTATCGACACAAAAGTAAGACAATCGAGAATTGGTCGAGACTAATCAAGACACTTATCAGATTGTTGAGAAAGTGTAGAGACTAATCAAGACACTTATCAGATTGTTGAGAAAGTGTCGAGATATTTTTTAGACAATGTTAATACTGTCAAGACATATGTCAAGAAAAATCAAGTACTTATTTAAGACAAATTCAGACTTTGTCAAGAATCTTTACAAAAATTTCAGACAAATAGAGAATGTCGAGTAAAAATTCTTGCAAATTCAGACAAAAATTGGTCTTTTCAGACTTTCAGACTTTTGTAGTGAAGTCGTGTAATGATATTGAAAAAAAAGTAACATTGATGTCGAAACAATTATAATTGTAAATAATACGTCTGTAAGCCAAACAGTCGACAAAGAAATGATGAGATACATAATTATATATAGATAGTTAAATAAAAGGGCCAGTTCGTTTAATTGTTTTTAGTATATCATGTGTTAAAAGATGTAACCTAACATACAAAACGCCAAAAAATTGAAGTCCAATCATATGTAACTACTTAATTTATATTTAGTCATCTTCATAATGTAACATCCATACATTAGAGAATGTCATGCTGGAAGATAAATAAGACACATGTTGAGACGAAAATAAATAACAGTTTACCTAATGTTGTGACACTGCTTTCTTTTCTCTGTAATATTATTCATTTGCATTTTAACATGTTAAAAGACACTGTTTGTTTAAATTGCATTATCATATATTAAATTATATTACTATAAGCTAAATAATTTATTTTTCTATTTACCGTTATGTTAACTTCGTACCGATGAAAAAAGAACATTTTTAGAATTAGAGCTTTGTGTAGGGTGCTTATACTTCAATGTTGTATTGGGTTTATAATTTTCTAATATTTCGAGATCGAGCTTCACTGAACAGACATTAAGTGTGGAAATCCACATCTGCTGCAGTACCGATAATATTATTAGAAAGAACATCTACTATGAAATGATATTTTATATAGATACACTAACAACACAAATAAGTTTTTTTCCAAACAAAATTAAGCTTAACCAGAAAATTTTGCTTTATCAGTCTGTTAAAAAGTGTATTAAAATTCCGACTGGTGTGTCTTTCTATATTATGATGTTACACTATTGTTTCGGGTAAGGGTTGGTTGGTACCTATTAAAACGTTTAAACTCGCTGCATTTGTTTGCACCTGTTCTAAGTCACGAACCTGATGTTCAGTGGTTGTCGTTTGTTGATGTGGGTCATAAGTGTTTCTCGTTTTTCGTTTTTTTTTTATAAAGATTAGACCGTTGGTTTTCCTGTTTGAATGGATTTACAACAGTCATTTTTGGGGCCCTTTATAGCTTGCTGTTTGGTGTGAGCCAAGGCTCCGTGTTGAAGACCGTACTTTGACCTATAATGGTTTACTTTTACAAATTGTGACTTGAAGGGATAGTTGTCTCATTGGCACTCATACCACATATTCTTATATCTATGGTCCAATCTATAAATGAAAGACGTTATAAATTCAAAGTAAGATACGTCTTAAAATTGAAACAATATTGACAATACTAAAGATTCCTTGCATGTACTAATATTCTAGTTTGTTACCTCTCTTTCTGACGAATACAAACACAAATCCACAGCATGTTACAGCTAATATGACCATGACAGAAGTAATACTCCACCCCAAGAACTGGTGCCTATCTTCCATCAGTTCTTTATTAATGAAAAAAAACATCCGTTGTACAAATACAAAAAAACAATGACAATGATGACTAAAACAATTTGTAATATTTAAAATATCGAAAAATATTCCATCTTATAGTAGGGATTTTGTTGCATTTTACTTTTTCCATATTGAAAGATGTTATTTTCGGTGCGTTTGCGTTTTAATTCGAGAAAAATATTGTCCAAAGAGGTACGAGTACATGTACGATAACAATCTCCAGAAATTTGATGAGACAATAATATTTAAGTAACGTAAAACACTCATTAGTTTACTAAACACCGGATGGCAAGAAATTTAAAATGAAAATAAACTTTATTTGAAATGGAAGATATTTGCAAAAAAAATAAGTACCTGCGATCGCAAATATTTCCAAAGGTATGTTGTTCTTGATGGCCGTTTTTAACACTGATTACAGAATAGAGAATTTCTTTTGAAGTTTAAGAAATAATTCCTTAATGTCATGCTCTATGCTCATTTTAACATGGGTAGGCATTACATTTGTCGATATTTTACTGAGCGTTATCGAGATGTAAAATATGGTCAAAATTAGTGCATACCCATGTTAAAATGAACATAGAGCATAACATGAAGGAATTTTTACGATGCTAATAGGACATATACTGAATTTTTTTAGGTCGAAGCGTACGAAAATACCGTAGGAATATTTGGCTGTTCCCGTATCCTCCTCATGAATTATGTAGTACATATCATATTCATATTTAATAAGTTTAAAAACTGATAGCAGGGAAAATATATGATGTTTTTATAACAATATTTAATAGACTTTTATGTAAGCAGTTAAAATATATATAATTTACCAGGAAAAAGGGAAAATAACGAAAATGTAAACAGTTAGTTTGTGCGCATGTGTCAAACATATTTTGTGCTAATTAGAACACGGCTTTGTTTACAAAGCGAAATAATGACGTCATATTAGAATAATCATTAACGATCTTCTTGTTTAAGGAAGAATCCAGTCTTACATTTATAATTTGCCAGCTTTTTGTATGCTGCAAAAAGAAAAATGTGATTGAATATACTAAATTAAATCGTCAAATCGATATATCAATTATTAAAGTAAATTCGTGCATCCCTTACTTCTTGTGAGAATGGTCGTAATATTTGTTTTTACACTATCTCCAACCTTATTCCTGGCATACATTCGAATTTCGTATTGTGTATCAGGACGTAAGTCCGATAAAGTATATGCACCATCTTTCTCCTTATGATCCGGTATAGGACCTATATCCGTCCAGTTGGTCAATGTAGTCTGTTTATATTCAATAAAGAAATTTTGGCTACAACCTCTATTTAAACCTGGATGCCATTTCAAAAATATTTTGGTCTCGTCACTCATCAGTGAAATATTTGATGGCGCTACCGGAATACCTGTAACTGGATAAAATAAACATGTTTTACTCTTTATTTAAAGGAATATTATACAAGTACCTTTTCATATGCCTATCTTTGTTTAACATTTTTTTATGCATTGATTTATTTATCATGTGTGTTTATAAGTAACACTTGTTGGCTATTGCTGTATGTTGACAGTTATATCTTTAAGTGCATTTATTTAAGATGCTAGTGCTTCATTTTGTGTGTGATTAAATGACATTATTGACTTTAAAAGGAAGGTATTATAACATGTATAAGGATACTTTTGGCTCTGCAATGCGAAAATAAAACGAGAATACAATTAGTCTTTCAGAAATAAGTATTGACATTTTTTAAATATGTCGTGCACATTTGTTCTAGGGCATCAGAATCACTGAAATCATGCAGTTGTAAAAAACAAAACTGCCCTCAATTTGAAATATCGTTATACATAGTTGAATTTGTGTCAAGCCCTTCCCATGTATTTTGCTACAAAATATC
Organism: Mytilus californianus; assembly: GCF_021869535.1. Classification (NCBI taxonomy): domain Eukaryota; kingdom Metazoa; phylum Mollusca; class Bivalvia; order Mytilida; family Mytilidae; genus Mytilus; species Mytilus californianus. The sequence goes on from NW_026262684.1 coordinate 56,755, forward strand.
TAGAACATTTGACTATAAAGGCTAGGTTCTTATCTATCATGCCTATGTCGTGTCAGAATTATAGTCAGGATTGTAGTATCTTGATTTATCTATAACGTGCACAACATACATGTAGCATCGAAAGAACTGAAAAACTAAACTTTTTTGAGGGGCGAGATAATTGCTTTTTCATACATTTTCTTATCAGTGCAATAAACTTATAAATAAACCTATGTTCGCAACTCCACAGGTTATGCCTGACGTAAGCGGGTCGAAATGTTCTGTTTAGCAATTTTCAGGTTTTGTTTTGTTGATTAATGTTTGACCTTCGAAACGTAATCGTAATTCTACCGTAATTGCAGAAACCATTGCCATGCACATAAACTTCGATTTTATTGATTGACATTGTGAAATATGTTAATGCAGTGTTAGGCACAAACCATCACTTAATTTCCGTTACCCTTTACAACACAAAATAATAAGAAATCGCATTAAAATATGAAAGAAAAGAAAAACTGAACAAAAATTATTAATAGTACATGTATAAACAATTGGTTTTTTTCTCCTACTGTTCATAGAATACACAAATACAGATGTAATTTTCATTCAATTATGCTTCACATTCATCTGCGAATATTTCTATAATTCATTTATCTAATGGGTAGACACATTGAGACGTATAAACTCGAAATGCACTGCTCATTTTGTTATGTCCATGTTAATACTCTCATATCATTAACACACATAAACATAAATATACCAAACAAATCACTCAAAACTTCTTGCAGCTGGATGGACACATATGTCCATAATTTAAATAATGCAAGCTCCTGTTCATTTCTGTAAATGTATCTCTTTAAAATAATTTATCGAAGATTATATTGTGTAATGTTTTTTCTTCAATTGATCGTCGTCAATGTAACGTCATTAGAGCGTGCCGTCATATATCGAAAGACTTCATAGTTTGGCATTTGACGTCACACACGTCGAGATACCGTATTGTCTGATACATGATATACAATCATATTAAATTAGCGGCAGCAAGTGGATTTTAACAAGTATACATACCTGTTGAAATAACAATAACGTCAAAGAAATCACACCCAAATTTATTACACACTTTCGCGGAATAATTCATACTATCGTCATTCATAGACTTGGTAAAATTAAATGTCACTTCGATGCACGGTACTTTAACACTAACATTATAGAAAACTAAATGCTCTCTACATGTCGAATTCATCAATGGACCTATTACTTCAGACGATTGCCTTTCGTCCTTCTGTTCCTCAAGTTTTGGAATTTGTTCACTAGTGACTTCAGATGAAGTAAATACTTTTAAAGTAACAATAACTTCTCCATGACATTGACCTAACCAGGTTTTTTTGTTGTTTAAAAGAAACACCGGCGGCCCTGAAATGTAATTAAAAACTGATTAAATATAATAACAAGACGAATCTTAAGGAATTTTATGATCTTATAAAAATATATGATAAGATACCTTTTTGGTCATCTGAAAAAGTAGAAGTATGAATTAAGGTGTTAATGATTTATTATAGCTGTAGTCAGTATATTTGTATATTTTGCCTCTTATCTTTCTCCAGCCTCAACTCTTTAACCTTTCCTTTTCCACATTGTTCACCCGTTCTTCATTTTTGAATTTTTATTTTCAACAAATACACATTTCTATGATATCAAACATTATTCAGTGGTACATGTTACTGTAAAAAAGCATTTAGAAGAGAGCAAACGGTCTATGGTTTTGGAAACAAAATGCCATAAAGAACGTCTATAACGTTCACTGTAATGAGGTTTAGGTTGAGGATATCCGTCTTATAACTTTTGTGGGATAAGGACATCAATATATTAAAACATTTGTGACTACAAAAAAATCACTTCGCCATGATATTGTACGTTCTATTACAATGCATTATATAACATTCTACAATTCTTCTGCTCTCAAGTGAAGAGCACTATATAATAAATACTTAACAACTATGGGATAAATACAAGATATGCAAGATTGTAAAGAACAAACTGTCTAGATAATTTCTTTCTCTGAAAACTGGAATGTCGTCCTCTCTCCAAGAAGCACTATCCGAAAGGTTTATCCGTAGTGGCTAACATTGCAGAAAAGATTATTTCATATGATACCCCGAAAATCAAACTACATACATATATTCTAAACTGGCTCACCTTTCAAACAAACCATCATACATATTCAAACGGTATTCCAATGGGTACTTATTGTGCACCCCTACTGGCCGGTTTGTTTTTGTATTCGTATGAAGCAGAATTCATTCAGAACCTTCTAAAAGACAAAAAGAAAAAGCACCTTGCGAAATTCTTTAATTTTACTTTCCGATATATTGATGATGTCCTATCATTGAATAACCTATATTTCAGCCAATACTTACATCTCATATATCCCAGTGAACTTGAAATTAAGGATACTACTGATACTAGAAGGACTGCTTCATACCTTGATCTTTTCCTCAATATTGACACAGATGGACGACTTCACACGAAAATCTATGATAAACGAGACGATTTCAACTTCCCAATTATCAATTTCTTATTTCTCAGCAGTAACATACCCTCTGCCCCTTCGTATTGTGTTTACATATCTCAGTTGATACGTTATGCTCGTGCATGTTCACACTATACGGACTTCATATACAGGAATCCTAACGCAGAAACTGCTCCAACAAAGTTATGAGGAGGACAGATTAAAAATTACACTCCGTAAATTTTACGGACACCATCACGAATTGGTCGATCCATACGATGTGTCTTTGTCCAAACTAACTAAGGACATTTTTACCACGTGTTATTTTGTGGTTTGACATTACGTCGTCTGATCTTTTAATTACCGAACGTGACTTATTCCCGATTGTGACTGTTTTGCTGAGTGTGAATTCGCATTGCTATAAGACGTGTCACGGTACTTTTCTATCCAAAATTCATGTATTTAGTTTTGATGTTATATTTTTTATTCTCATCGGATTGTGTCAAATGTCTTATCGTTTGTAATTGTAAATCTTATTTTTTTCTTTTGTATTCGTGTGTTATGGTAAAGATAATTAATCACCCAGTTCATTAATTATATTTTAGTTTGGGTCAACTAAATTTATACGATATATTTGGTTTACAGTTTGATTTAGAAGAAACACCGACATAGCTAGATAATACTATTAATTATCTAATTACTACCACATTTTATATGAATTAGTATTGTAATTTTCATTGTTATTAATAAGTATTATATTAGTATTATAAACCAAATCTTGAATTCTATCCTAATTCTATCCTATTTTGGGGAAATTTCAGAAATTCAAATGTGATGTCACTTTTTTTGCGTTGACCTCTTTGGCTAACTCGGCTGTGAATTTTATGTGCTGGTTTATGTTGTTTTGTGTATTCACGCACCACTTCGGTGTTATCATGTATATCTATTATATAGTCATTTTTATAAATTTACTGTTTGCATAAGTTTGAATTATTCTAAATACTAAGGATTTTCTTATCCCAAACATATAACCTTAGCCGTATTTGGCACAACTTTTTGGAACTTTTGGTCCTCAATGCTCTTCAACTTTGTACTTGTTTTGGCTTTCGTACTTTTTTTTATCTGAGCGTCACTGGTTAGTCTTGTGTGGACGAAACGCGCGTCTTGCGTATTAAATTTTAAACCTGGTACCTACTGTTAGCTATTATTCGTATGTTTCTCTGTCCTATATGTTCTCCCATTTATTTGTATTGTAGTCCTGTCATGTAATGTTGTCATTTTAATGTTATATTTAACATTGCCATAAAAGCGGCAGATTTGGCTAGACACAAAACCAGGTTCAACCCACCATTTTTTTCTTAAAATGTCCTGTACCAAGTCAGAAAAATGGCCATTGTTATATTATAGTTTGTTTCTGTGTGTGTTACATTTTAATGTTGTGTTTCTATTGTGTCGTAGTTCTCCTCTTATATTTGATGTGTTTCCCTCAATTTTAGTTTGTAACCCGGATTTGTTTTTTTCTCAATCGATTTATGAATTTCGAACAGCGGTATACTACTGTTGCCTTTACGTTTAGCGCCAACCTTGAATGAATTGCGTTTATTATTTAGTGAATCCTTTACAAAAAAATATTGTTTTGACTTCAAAGTACACATTATTATATGTCATACTGATTAGTAATACTGTAAATTGAAGTAATGATTGAGAGACTTTTTGAAAATAATCCTAGTGTGAACGAAATTCAGACAATGTTGGTCGTCCTTCTCTCTCTGAATGTTTAGATCAAATTCAAGTGTTTATTATGCAGTCATCTTTTAACTAAAAGTAGATAGGCATCTTCTGCCATTTTGGAATGTATAAAAGCAAGAAAAGGTCGGTCTAGTATGTGAGATACGGACTTGTCCACGAAAAGATAACCTTGATCGCTGATCCATGAAATAAGTTCATAGGTCAAGTGAGCCTTGTATGACAGAAATATAGACCTTGCAAGGACCCAATATATCAGATATACATGTAATTATGCTATTAATCATAATAAGTGAGTTTTTCACATAACAAAAAAAAAAGATACATTTCTTTCAGGCTGTGACTGAACCATGAAAATATAGTCAACGACAATGAACATATGACAGACGGAAACTTACATACCTTACTTCGTAACATAAGGTACTAGCATACAAAATATGCAGCAGCCAGATCTTCTACCTTTTGCAATATAAAGCCTTATATAAACAGCTGTCGAAGCCGCCGACGACGACGCCGGATTGTCATTTCTATATCTTGCATTCTAAAACAATCGTCGCAGGTGAGACAAAAACGTGTTGTCAAGACAAAGGTAGTTATGGACTTAATAGCTCAATAACTGTTGACACTATATATTGACCTGAAGATGAAGTTTGGTGTTGTTCGGTTACTATAGTCCATATGTCCTATAGTAAATTGGATTCTAAAATATTGATGATAATTTAATTTACATTTTGAGCTTAATTTTTATATGATTACCTTCGTAATTTACCAAGACTTTTCTTTTCTGATAATGCTCTCCGCTCATATCAATAACGCCATTGTTCACTCTGCATATATATATCCCGCTGTTTTGATAATTGTCTTTCTGAAGTACAAGTGTACCGTCTTTTGTGTTTTCTATATATCGTATATGTATACCAGATTCTGATTTATGTTCCCAATCTTTGAACGTGTATGGCCCAGAATCGCCGGTAGCATGGCATTCAAGATTCGTTGCATTTCCTAATTGTGCTGTAATAATTGAGACATCAGGTGGAGCTAACGAAAAGAAACTGGACATGAAAAGATTTTAATGTTAAATTTATTTTGAAGTTATGGGCAATATGTTTAAGGAGAAATAAGACATTTAATTACAACATATTAACATGATTAATACATGGCACTAACACTCAATATACCCATTTGAATATTTTGCTTCCATCAATGGTCGTCCTAAATACAAAATATTCGTTATTCAAATGTTTCAAAAGTTGAAGCAAATGTATCACAAACTAACACTGAAAAATGTACATCATCTAAGTAATAATAAGTATGCGGGAAGTAACATCATCGGTTTTATCTGTTAACATAATTTAACGTCTCAGCTTTCATGACTTCACCTTGATTTACAGATTGGCATATCAAAAGGCATTTGATAATTGTTGCAGGTCCAATTGTGACGAATGGATGTTTAAGAACTTTTGAGTCGTTTGGTTGCTGACGTATACGCTGACGCGTATACCCAACTTTCCCCCTTTTTATATCAGACCATGACAACAACATTACTTCAAAGTAATATTATGCTAGTATAAAATCATTCCTAACTAGTTCTACGCTTGATAGCATGAACAATTGATATAATTATCTATGGAAGAAAACAAACAAAAAACTATTATTAACATTTAGCATATGGTCTGCGAAACGTAACAGTAAAATATTACGAATTATCGACGCAAACCATGCAACTTACATACATTTGTACAGGTAAAATCGAAAACAGGTGCATTTAACTCAGTCTATGATTGCAGGAATGTTATGTTGCAATCAACATGTAGGATAATTAACAACTCGGGAAATATACTTCGAGCAGATATTAACTTCATGTGCAAGCTTTTGCAAACATAAATGGTTAAAACTGAATAGCATAGATACAGTTGGAATCAGTTTAAATCTTCAGAAACTATCAGGAGAACTATTCTTCAACAGTTTATAGAACAGTTCTACTCTCACCTTTGGAACAATTTTCGATAGTACTTTTCGTTTGATACAGGTATTTATTTAAATTATTTAACGAATTTGTGTAATTCATATATTCAATTTACTGATTGTTTTTATTGTAATTTTATTTATTCTATTTATTTCGTTGTATTAATCTTATTCATTTTATTTATCTGTTTTCAATTATTTAGTATTGTTTATAAAAAAAAAGTGTTCCTGGACCTGTATAAACTTGTATAAATTTCTTTATAAAGAAAACATACTACTAGTCATGTTTATAATAATTACGATAATATACACTGCTAATGTTTTTTCTATATAAAAAACAAATATAATGAGTACTTACTCTGTATGAGAACTCTGTAAAAACGACTAATTGTTGTGTCATTTTCTACGTATTGACAATGGTATTTTCCTTCATCATCAGACGAAAATTTTTTAATCATTAATTTACAAGTTCTGTTCTTATAACTTCCCACAATATAATATTTTGATAAGTTTAATTTTGAATTACGTAGCGTCCCCTGTGAATATGGCATTAATGTTTCCTCGTCCAGACCGTTTATCCTTGATGCTGACTTATTTGGTCCATCCCAGAGCCCGTTTGTTTGATTGGTGCATGTACAATTTAAGACAACTGTATCACCTGTTTTCACAAATACTTCCTGTATGATTCCTATAGATTATAAAAAAAAAGTTATATCGTTAGAACTTTAGTAATCCACAAATGCAAACAGAAACGAAATATTTTTTTCTGCCTGTAAAATGCATTAATGCCTTATATATATTTATGGGCTATTGATCCATAGATATATATTTGTGTGGAGTATGTCTAACGAGAGATTGCAAATAACATGATTTATTGATTGATTGTGTTTAAGTCACTTTCAGCACTCTTTGCTATATCGCGGCGGTCAATTATTTAGGTGGAGGAAGCTGGAGTGTTTATGGAGAATCACCGACAATCAGCAAGAAAATTGGCGCTACAATTTTGAAATATAGATAACATTATAAATCCAGCACTTTAACCTACTGATTGAGAAATCAAAGGAAACCTATTGCTCATATAAGCGTCTTTTGGTACAAAAATAGATGAAGATTGTTATAGAGTAATTAATATGTCATACAGAAAGCTTTTCTATCAAAAACATATTAAAACTTTATTCAAAGTGTTGTAGTTCGTACTTAAATCGTAGTTAACATTTTCGTGTTATCTTATTGATCTTAGTCAAGTGGACTGTTAGTACCGCTGGATATGACCAGACTAGAAGCTTGTACTTTTGTTTTCCTTGCAAATACAAAAATGATTTCATTGTAATTTGGTGTTATGAAGTTTTGAAATCTATTTTAAGGATGTTGGCTGATCTTAATGTTGTTTTTTTGTAAGATATTCGAAAACCTCTGATGTTATCCATGTATTTCTATTACAAGTTTTGCCCACTCACTCCTTCTTTTCTTTTCATATTTTGATTACATACAATTCAAAAAGCCAGTTTTGAAAATCTTATAAAATCCTTGTTATTATTTCATAGTTTTTGAAAGAAAAAAAGGATGTCATTGTTAGATGCAAGAAAAATCTAGAAAGAATCATTTAACTATATACATGAGATGGATTATATCTATATAAAAAAAGAAGGACACGGACCTCTCATTTTTGTTTTTTTTTTTTTATCTGAATATACTATCAAGTTATAATATTTTGAAACAGAGCAGACAACATCCTTATATACGAAAGTATTTTCCTCATGCATAGCTGTAAGTCGTTTTCCTGATTTGGCAATACTTTTGGCACTTTTTAGGCTTTTAACCTTTAACATTTGTAATAGGCTTTGATTTGAAATAGTTTTGCCCACCATTTTTACTAATATAAATATAACTAAATGATTTCATCCTAATTTTTGTTGTAGCATTTTTCGATATATAATAAAAAATTTTATGTCTATCATTTAATGTATCAATCATGATAGTAGAACAGTTTTGTTCCTAGACAATCGCTGATAGTTTTATTGGTCTTACAACGGCTGATTATTTTGCATATTACTATTAAGACTTATATTATATTACCTGCAACCTGCAACACTTTCAGGAATACAAAAATAAATTTCTTTCTGTCCCACATGTCTAAAAAAAGAAAGTAGAATACTAATTGGTTTATTTCAGTTTAAATAAATTGTACAGATTTATATCATATGGTCTATTTTACTTGCTTTACGTTATTCTAAATATAAGAATCTGACATTCACTATATACGTAAAAAGTTTTACCTGTTTTTTCATTCTTTATTGTGTTTTCCCCGTGTTAATTACATACATTAAATTTATTGAGCTATAATCATTTGACATCCACAATATTTAATAACATAAAAACTTCCTTCTAAAATCACTGCCGGTCACGGCAAAAATATTAAATCGGAAATTGGATTTCAATAGAGATGTATCAATGAACACTATTTTTTTAATATTCAGTATGACGCTTCATATTATTCTTGTAGTGACGTATTATCTATATTACTAAATGAATAGAGTTGAAATTGGGTGTCGCGTTTTCTTCTTTCACATAAAATCCACGAATATTACTAAATGAATAGAGTTGAAATTGGGTGTCGCGTTTTCTTCTTTCACATAAAATCCACGAATATTGTTTTATACCATAAAGGGGTAATGACCAGTGTAGTTTATTATGTGTTCATTTCAAGATCTTTTTGGGGGTATTTGGGGGTTAAAATCGAACAAAAGCCAGTTCGGATCGACCATCCTTCACGACGTTCGGCTCTGAAATTTACGTGCCGTCATCATTTCCGTCATTGCACATCTGCTCGGCAAAATTAAATTTAATTTCGTAGCAGATACAGTTAATATTGACCTTACACTGAAACACTTTGTGATAGCCATTCCTTTGACGCTCTCAGCAATTTAACAACAGATTTTTACACGTCAAGAGCTTTTCCTTCTGGGGAACTTTCAACATGAAAAGGGTGGGGGGATTACTTCAGTTTTCGGTTAAAAATGTGTACCGAAGTGCGGCTGGAATGTGACCCACCCCCATTCATATATTAATGCATAAAATTTTCAGCCCACTCATATATAGGGGTGGTTCTGAGCACGGAAACACTTGAAATCAGGAGCCGATCCAGGATTTGAAGGGGGCGCAAAATATTGTTCCACCGAGAGGAGCGTGGTGCAAAATCCTTTTGGGTAAAAATGTCAAAATTAAACCAGGTTTTTAATAGAATGGTGCAAACAAGATATTTGATCAACACAAAAAACATGTGATGAAGATTGGTTCATTAGCAACAAATGATTTAAGATTTCAGTTTAAAAAGGTGTAAACGAGATAATTTGCCAATCGGAGGGAGGTGGGAAAATTACTATTATATAGTTTGCAGTTGAAAAATAAATGTGATTTGCTATAACGAATGTTCAACTGTGTTACTGTCACCACTTATTGATAATGGTTATTTGAACTCTTCCATATTTAGAAGCACCAAAGAGGTCACCCAATAGAGGGTTGGTATAATGACACCACGTTCACATCCCGTATTAGGCACGGACCATTTGATTTTCCGTGGGATGGGGCTGGGATTGTCATCCGCACCTGGATTTTTTATCATTCAATGTTTTCCCTATGTGTTCAGTACACAAAATTTATTTCCAAAATTTTTTGGGGGACTGGCAAAACTGCTTGAAGTGCTAGACAGATTTTTTATTTTTACCAAATCAGGGTCAGGATATTTTTTGTAAAAGATCCCAGTCAGTTTTCACTCTATATGTCACCAATTAAAGGTATTTATAAACGCATATTATATTGATCAGTGCAATGCATCCAGGGTATAGCAATGACATAACATATGATTAGATCACAAACGCCAATAGTTTCTGTCGAGAAGACTATTCTTTTGGGTGTCATATTGAGTGGTGGTATTTCGTCTGTGACACGCTTCAAAAAGATTTAAGATCTTAATATCGCCTTACACCAAAACTATATATCTTCAAATTATGAACCAAAGTGTATTTCGCGGGTATTTTCTAGTATGTTTTATTTGAAAAGCGAATATGTAATATTCGACAATAATCTTAACACTGGTTTTGTCTGTTATTTTGACAATAATATGTTCAATTCGATCTCGATATATTTATGGTTCTTGTTTTTTTCCCTCACTAATTAATCTAGATATAAACGTTAGAAATCACTGTCCAGTTACAATATAAATGTTACAGTGACTGCACGAATTAAGAAGCAAATGAATTGTAAGATGATGAAAAATACAAGTCATTTTGTGAGTAATTTATCATATCAGCTATATAAAGGGGGTGCTATTGTTTTTCTCTTGTTTCAAAACATTTATCACGGAGAAGCAGATTTTTTTTTCACAATCTTTTAACGAACTTTTCAGAATAATTGTTTTCTCTCCTACTCTTCAAAAGAATGACCTTTCGTTCTGAAAGAAAATATAGGTATATGAGAGACTAATAACGCCGAATAAAAATTAAAAAATAATTCATGTAAGCCATAGATTTGTTGGAAATGTTCACATGGCCTGAGGGAGTTGAAACCCGTATTAACATATAATAAAAACCTATTCTTATCTTTATCATTTAGAAACTAAGGTCCAACTCCCTGAAGGCAATTCTAGCAATGAAGTAATTTGCTTCGAACCCACACACTTTATAAAGTATTATTGTCATAATTATATTCAATATGAACCTGCGTGTGTAGACTTATTTTGTGTCATTGGTTTTCCAGTTTTTTATGTAGCTAATTCCTTTTATTTCCCTGTTAACGTAATATGTATATAGGAAACAATTCAGATACAAAATGTGCCATCGTTTCCTGGGGTCAATTGCTATTGTTGTTTCAAAATTTTCCAGCCCTTATCAATAATAATTTCCTTGTTTGATTGAAAATAATTCTTGGGTTCTCCATAATGCAAATTTATATTTAAACTTGACATTCTGTAGAGTTATTTTAAACATACAATTTAAATTTCATCTTGACATAAATGTTTACCGAATGTAACACTAACTCTCATTGCAAGGACTCGCGTAGTTTTGGTGTATTGTACGAACTTAACTTAACAATCTAATCTGTGAAAATGTACTTGCACTGAACGACGAACTGCAACCTTATATATATTCATAATTAAGAAATTGATACTCAAGAGGTCAATGATTTAGATTGACTACAAAATGAACATTTAAGTTTTGATATTAGATGAACTTTTTATAACTAAATCAACAATGAATACACAACCTTTGAAAAACGATATGTTACATAACTAGTCTAATAGATAAATACATAATTTATTATCTATATGAAACAGAAATAGTATAAATAGTGTTTGTTTTTGCTACCATTTCTCCATGTGTTTCTCCAATTCAGCTCCTTGCACTTTTTGTTTATAACCACCAAGGATTTTAGAAATAATCGACTAATAAAATCGTGTGGTTTTAATCGCCATATTGCTACGAAAAATCATAGTATTTTGAAAATTTTGTAAAACGATGAAACTGTATTGATGTATTTCAACATTGGCAAGATTAATTGGTTAATTAAAATTTTCATAAACTTCACCACTTGATTGTCTCTGTTTCAACATTTTTCTGAAAATCGTTGTTATCATTTATTACTGATGTGTCGTCACGATTGTCTGTTGAAGAGTTAGCACTTGGTCCAAATATCATATTATTATGATTTATTATCCTTCATCATCATAAAACTGTTTTGGATCACCACGTTGGATTTCTTCTCGCGCCACAGAAAGCCAAAAAATTAGTGAACCAATTCAACCAATTACAAATCATCCAATAACACTGCCAAGTATTAACCAGAAAAAAACCGGTTGTGTCAGCAAATTTATATTCCTCATTTTAAAATTTGATAATATAAGACTTAAATAGTTTTTTTTATTGTATACGTGATAAGTTAACTGGGTTCTCATATCATTACGATAATTGTTAGTATTGGTTATATTTACTGGAAGGATAATCATAAAACAAATATTGAGCGTTTCACAAAAAAATAAATCCTGTTCATCCTTCAACACCCGTTAAACACCCAACCCGTTACAATAGGACTGTACAAATAGTATAAACATCACAACCTGGTCAAACTTTGATCGGAATTTTATCCGAAATGAAGAGTGTATGATTCAACGTGCAAAAAATACTAAAAAGTGGTATGCTTTCCGTGGTATATGCTGTATTATTAAATGATATGAGCAAATCAGCCCTAATACGGATAAATCAGCATGTGCAATACTGATAACGTTGCCTGTCGATATAAATCAAGAGTTACTATTGCTTTTCAGACAGGGCCAATACGGAAAAAGCCGTATTGGCCCATGGGCTAATACGGGACGTTCAATTCCGGTTTCAATTTTCTTACGCCTTACATAACTTTGGACGTATCTACTCTTCGAGTCTCGGGTCCAATACAGCTGACCTCGAATCTATAACAGGGCCAATACAGAAACAGCCAGTTAATAACACTATAATATGCTTCTACAGCTTATAAATTCATTATAACGTATTTGAAGTTTATGATTATATTTGTGTTATAATGTAAATATTGTGTCTGGTATTGGTAGGATTAATATCCTTCATGGTTTATGACTTTGCTGTATTACATCTTCTAAAATATATTGCTTCCAATTCTAGAGAGAACTATAGAGTGCTCTCCTATTAGAATGGTTAACTCTTTTAAGCTGGTTTTCATTGTTGCGGATGTTGTTTGATACGGTAATATTTATAATTGTCTCGTGATGGTCTTGTCTTCAATGTCATAATAATAGTTTTGAGTGTCTTTCTAAATTAATTTGACTTTTATATTCTAAAATAAAAAAAATATCACCTATGCATGTTTGCTTTCTGTTTCATTATAGGAGCACCACTATAAAAACAAACACACTGTATCGGCACAGATTGATGTATGCCTTTACTGACCCAGTCCATCAACCTTGCCGTGCAAAGGTCTTAGTACGCGAAAATGAACCTTCCCAAAAATCATGATAAATGCAATGCAAATAAAACATACATTTGCAATCACCCAATAATGTTTTGAAGCTCGAAAACGTATTTCAACATAGTGGCAATTTTGTTTTCATGTTATTTTCTGGCACACGATAGGAACCTCGTCAATTGTTGTCGTTTGTTATATATTCTTATGTTATATTTAATTTACAAAATCTGATTCTGATGGTCGATCTCTATTATTTACTACTAGATGTATACTTAAGTCGATTATCAGGTTAATGTTTCTCAGAATGTTTTTCTATTGTTGGAGACCAAATATTTTTAGAGATCGTGCAAACTATGTATTTCTGGCAGCAATTTTACAAAAAGGCTGTTCAAATCATAAAGTACCACGTCGAAAAATATTGCAAAGAAATGGCATTTTCTTTTCAGAACAGGTGTAATACTTTTCATTACTGCGAAAGACTATTGTGTCGTGTTATTGAGTCTTTAATTAAATTCAAGACAGCATTATTCATTATTTCTTTGTTCTATATTACATTGTTTCATCAAAGCAAGAGTCTGTATCTGTACACGAATACTATTACTTAAGCCTGCAATCAGTACTTTCTGCCAACAGTTCAGTTACTAATTTGACAGACACATCTTTGTAAATTATATGCTGAAAAATTGGCATGTTTTTTCAATGCTTAACTATTTTCAAGATATGTCAATATCCTCATTTTGTTACTGTATGATTTTTAATAAGGTAAAATATATAGCATATTATTATTCATTATTCATTTGTATTACACAATATAGTCCTCTATATGCATGGAATAATTTCTCAATGGGCTTAAGGCAAGTAACAATCAATGAATTAAGCATTACACAATGATATCCTTTCATACAATCAGTGCAAAGTTTGCTTGGAATTCAGAAATAATACACCATATATATTTTTAAAAAGATATATCGATAAAATTGGAAAACAAAATATGAACCTGATAGTTAGTTTTCTCGTTTGAATTGTTTTACATTTGTCATTTCGGGGCCTTTTATAGCTGACTATGCGGTATGGGCTTTGCTCATTGTTGATGGCTGTACTGTGACCTATAATTGTTGATATGTGTGTCATTTGGTCTCTTGCGGAGAGTTGTCTCCTTGGCAATCATACCACATCTTCTTTTTATATGATGAATAGTCAATAGTTATATGTGTCTGAAATAATTTGTCTTTAAACTATATCATTTATAATTTCTATGAGAAGGAGTTTGAAAAATGAAATACTATTTCTTTTCTGCATTTAATGTGACGGTGCTAATTTTCGGAAAGGTTATATGTAAAATGGAACAAAAGATCATAATAATCACATTATCTATTTTCACTGGGGTCAGTCGTTTCAGAAGGGTGACGACGATGATATGAACTAAGACAATCAACTACTTTTAAAGGCGATAAGTCATAAAGATCCCTTGGTAGGGTGAAACTATCTATATCAAATACTCAATTCACAACTTCTTAAAGGCATCTCTTTTAGAGGAGGATCCAACAATACACACGGAGACGAACCAAGATGGATATGATAAAATAGCTTTACAGAATTCCACAACAAAATAAAACTTTTAATATGCTATACCATATCGCATGGTGACTGGAATCTAGCGTATAGCTTGCATATTTGACACTCTGTTTGGTTAATCAGGCTAAACAAAGATAACACTGAATATATTTTTTCTTTATCAATTGCATTACCAAAAAATGTTGGTGTGAAATCTTTTTAGTTGTTTTAACATTTGACTGAACTCTATTTGAATCTCACTTCTCTCCTCTGTTGGTAGTAAGTAAACAAAGAAGGCCAAATCTAACAGATACAATGTTCCCACGTTCATTCATACGCGCAGGTTAGGTGGAAGATAAATGTCTCACGATTAAAGTATTTCTATAATAGGATACAGTATCACTTTTAGTATTTCTATTAACAGAATCTATCAACATTATAAATGAAGTCATGGTCTATGAGCAGAGTAATCGGTACAAACTTATAAATTTAATTCGATGAATGTGTTTTTCTATTCCAGTTTATCTGTAAGTTGCATTAAACATTGATGCATCAATGCAAAGTACTCGCTGTTTAAAGATATTGGAAATAAATATAAATGTGTACCTTGTATATTATTTACACGTTATGTTGTCGTTTCTGCGTTCCAACACACTCACAAAAGACGTTTTTTTTTGCGTTTAACCTTACTCATAGATTATCTAATGTAAAAATGCATGGTTGGGGTCTTGTTGCGCAGTCAGTTTTCTACGCAGTATTTTGTAAATTGTTATTTATCTATTTGTTGTTTTTATGGTTTTTTACCATGACGTTGTCAGTTTGTCCTCGACTCCTGAATTTGATTATCTTTTGAGTATTTTCCGCCTCTCTTCTTCTACCGTCACATCATTTCCTTTGAAATAAATGTAGTACATATACATATACATATACCTACTTTGTTCGATAAATACTTTATAAACGACAATCTGAAATAAGACTGTTTAACGAACTTCTATCTAAACCTAAATACCAAAATGTTAGAATCATTCTATACTTATTTACCAAGCTTAAATGAATATAAATGATTTAATAAATAGAATAGCACATGAATAGGATAAGTGTAGCAGCCTTCGATATCTGTTATAATACATATTCTTCGAACTAATGTCACTTCATTATAACCTCACGCATGCACTACCAATCTAAGCATATCAAGTATATACACAATCAACATTTTTTCTACAAAAGAGGAAAAATATATTTTTGTAAAAGTTAATATAGTTATATACCCACATTAACAATAATCGACTCAAACAGGATGGGTGGGTCGGTAAAAATAATAACGAACTGCTGTCACATAAACTATAGGCAAAGTTCGATTAACTTCAAATACTTCATCCAACCCGTTTCGTAATACTTAACCATGCCCTTCATGAATCTCAAAAGCCGCATTGTGGATATATTCCATCGCATCATAACAGACATAAACACAAAACATGTGCTTAATATAAACACAAACATGTGATTATAGTAAACAATAACATAACCGTTACTTCATCATGTGACCAATAACTTTAATAAATAAGTATTAAGTAGTTATCGTTTCTTTAGTGTTTGCTAAGTACCTCAAGTATTACGATGATAAAAAGATTAAAAGTTTTGATAAGTGTTTTATCCAGACAATTGACTTCAAACTAGCTGTAAAGACTGGGAAATGAATTTATCTAAATGATAATGATCACCTAGTTTGATGAAGTTTTATGTCGCCGCTTAATCTGCATCGCTCAGCTACATGTAAACTTTATATTTGAGTCTTTCTTTTTAAAATCATTCAACGACATTTTCGTGTTATTTATATACATTACGATAAAAATCGACTTAGTCGTTAGTTTTATTGTGAAGTGACTAAAATCAAAATCATAATAGCGTGATACATAAATACATTGTCACGTAACAAGTCCTAAGACTAAACAAAATGCAATTGTACAACGACAAACAAAGACAAATTTAGTAGCACTGATTTCATGGAGGAGTACAAAGAAAGCATATATGTTTGGTTTCAGTGTGATGTGACTTATCATTTGACATCGGAAATTACATTGAATTAACCGGCAGTAGAAAATCATCCAAGAAGACAAACTATGGCATGGTATTGGTTGCAAAAATTTAATATTTTTCATTTGAATGCAATATTTCTTATTTGATCGGTATATTTCTTCATTTAAATGCAATATTTTTTTATTTGAATGGTATATTTTTTCATTTAAATGCAATATTTTTTATTCAAATGGTACAATTTTTCATTCAAATGGTATAATTTTTCATTCAAATGGTATAATTTTCGTTCAAATGCAATATTTTTTATTCAATTGGTATAAAATGTCATTTGAATGCAATATTTTTTATTCAATTGGTATAGTAGTTTTTTTATTTATATGCAATAATTGCATCATGGGAAATTCTTTGACGTCATAAGGTCAAATTTGCAACAACGTTTGTGATTGGTCGGTAGTTGTTTGGATTTCTCCCCTTTCTTTCTAAACTTGAGTGACCAAGAATTAAAAAACGCGTCAGAATATCGCCCCTCTAACTAAATTTGGCGTTCGTGCAAGTTCGTGCACTGGCTGTTAATGCCAATAATGGCCAGGACGAGCAAAAAATGCGAGTGACAAGTAATAATAATTAATTTGACACACAACTTGTTCATTGATAGAAACAGATGCCTGCGTGCATGGCCAAAACACCTCCAATAAAAACCTTTTCTGAAGAAACTCTCCTACAGTCTACACATTGAAATAAAAACAAAATACAAAGCTAGTCCCCCTCCCCCTTCTAAGTCCAGATACATGTAATCATGACGTTCTTTAGTGCTATATCATTTTTTACTTTTCTTGATCCTCAGATCCTCAGAGACGTTGCAGGAAGCACACATGAAAAAAGAATAAAAAGCATCCAGTACGTTACAATTATTTGGACTTAGCCCAATCTTTTTTACTACATGTAGAAAAAAAATCACCTAATTACGACAGCAGAACCAGAAACCCACAAGTAGAGACATAAGCTGTTATACTCCGGAGCTTATTCTTTAATAAAGACAATTCAGGATAAATTGGAACCAGTTACTAACCCATGTTACAACAATAGTCCTAGGACACAGGACTGCACTATATGAGGCGTGAGCTTCATATTTAATACTATCTATAATATATGCTCTCATGTCTCATGCTGCAAATCATTTTACATTTAGGATTCGTTGATGAGCTTTTTTTTAATGTTCTCGTCTCCGAATCCCTTAAATAGATTTTTTTTCAAGCCCCACAGTAGTTCAATAATTACTATATGTCTTTGCATAAATAAGTATGCAGGGCATATTTCAAAACATATTTTATCTTCAGGACTTTTAAATAATTTACTTTTCAATACTGCATTGGGAAGGGGTGTTTACAAGTTTATTTTGTGACACATTATATAATAATTAGGTATCCAACAAATTATATGATTGTACGTTTAACTAATATTTAGACCCGTACACAATGTATAATTAGACACATTTAACAGTGGGTAGGGGTTTCAGATCAAAGATCGTTTCTATAATTCAATATCTTTTAGTTTTTACCATTTCACTCTATTCTTTATCCTTTGATCTCTATTATAGTTGTTTTAAACATGCGTGACATATTTGCCACTGGACATAAGGCAACCAAAAGTCAATCAACGTATTCTGTATATTTCATCATTTCTTTATTATGTTATCTATAGGTTTGGTCCCGCCCCTTATCTATTTTTTTGCTCATTAGGGACGACATCAAAAGTTCAATGTAGGATAAATAAACTTAATTAATATATTTATATTATATTAATTAATGTATGCTAGGACTTATAGATAGACGTCATTAGTCCCAGGTCATGTAATAAAGTAGGTCTTATAAAAATACAATAGCATTTTAATTTTAATGATTATATATATATGTTCATATATTTATTAATGCCATTTATTTGGAAAAAAGGGTAGGGGCAAGGCGTTTTTAAAACGTATCAATGGGGCGCGTTTTTTGTTTTTTTGTTCTTCGGAAGTGAGCCAGAAGAAGTCCATTTCTGTTTTTTTTTGCATTGGGAAGATCTTCTGGCTCTCTTCCACCTCTTCTTTTTTGATAGGTTGACGGCAGAGGCACATAACAAACATGGCGTCGTTTAGTCTAAATGAAATTAATAAATTTATGAATGCAGATATATTAGAATGTGTGCTGTTTTATAAACGTTTTTTTGGTATGACAGCCTTAGTAGGACATCCCTGTAGGACGATAAGTTGGATAAATATAAGAACTACACGGACAATAACAGTTAAGGGACGATTATTTGATATTCTAGGGAAGGGATTTTGATTGATTGGTGTTTAACGTTACTTTCAACACTATTGGGCTATTCCGTGGTGGTCAGTTTAAATTTATAGATGAAGGATGGGGAAGGGAAGAGAGGGCATTATTATTCATTTCAATCTGCCGCTAATCATGCCTATTTTTCAGCTCTTACCAGGCAACCATATTCATATATGAAATCCTTCTGTCCCCCACTCCAACAAATAAATAAATATCAAATGGTTTTCCTCTTTTTTAACACAAGTTAAAATTGATTGATTGTTTGTTGCTAATTTTAACGCCCAGTGAAAATTATTTCATGCTTGTTCAGGAAAACACGAGTTTAGAAGTCACGTATATAATATAAAAATGAAGAGATGGAATATGATTGCTAATAAGGCAACTATCCACCGGAGTTAAAATATGAAGTGAATGTAAGCAATTATAGATAAGATAAGATAAGATAAGTAAAATTTATTTTAAGTCGGGTTACATGAAATACTACAAACATAAGCTCTGTAGAGCTTTTTGCCGTCATGTAGACAAATGCTTTTTGTAGACAATCGTAAGGCCTTCAACAATGACAAAAACCTGATACTGTAAAGTCGTCTATAAAAGGCCCGACATGAAAAGTGTGAACAATTCAAACGAAAAAAATAACAGCCTAATTCTACATAACAAAACCATTTACAAAATATCAAATATGAGTCGAGACAGGAACCAACGATAACCATTAAACTACAGGCTCCATCCCTGGGACATGCAAATAAAAAAATGACAGGGTGGATATAAAAACGAAGATGTGGTATGATTGCAAATGAGAGAACTCTCTACAAAAGATCAAATGACATAAAAATCAACAGTTATAAGTCACCGTACGGCCTTCGACAATAAGCAAAGCCTACACCGCATAGTCAGCTATAAAAGGCCCCAAAATAATAAATGTAAAACAATTCAATCGAGAAAACTAACGGCCGAAATAATGTACAAAAATATGAACGAAACACAAATATGTTTAAAAAAGCAACAAACGGCTACCACTGAATTACAGGCTCCTGACTTGGGACAAGCACATACATACAGAATGAGGCGGGGTTAAACATGTTAGCGGGATCCCAATAACTCCCCTAATCTGGGACAGCGGTGTAACAGTACAACACCACGTTTGTGAGCAACCCATCCCGAAGCTGGGACAGTGGTGTAACAGTACGATAACATAACAACCTGCACAAATCAGCAATTATCTCAAAAGATCGGTACGAGACACACAAAAAAACTATCATTAAGACAATAGACACAAAGCACCGACATAAGAGTATTTGCAATTACTGGAAGTTTGCTCAACCCTAATTACAACTGGTACTAAAATAAATCTTGTTCTCCCAGACTGGGTTATCAATCAGTACACAACGCGCGGCAACGGATTTATTAAAAAAAGAAAACAGTCTAAGAAACGTCTGGGTTACGTTGTATATAGATATAAGAAGATGTGGTATGAGTGCCGATGAGACAACTCTCCATCCAAGTCATAATTTGTAAATGTAAACCATTAAAGGTCAACGTATACGGTCTTCAACACAGAGCCTTGGCTCAAATCGAACAGCAAGCTATAAAGGGCCCCCAAAAAATTAGTAGTGTAAAACCATTCAAACGGGAAAACCAACGGTGTCTAATCTATTTACAAAAACAGATATACTTGCATATAAATCCATATACAATGAAACGGTTTTTGAAAAGTGGACCGAACGTTTTGACCATCGACATTTTGCAATAAAAATACTAGTTATGACCACAAGATTTTAACAGCCAGTGCAAGACTCGCACGAACGTTAGATTTAGTTAGAGGGGCGATATTCTGACGCGTTTTTTAATTCTTGGTCACCCATGTTTAGAAAGAAAGGGGAGAAATCCAAACAATTTCAGACCAATCACAAACGCTGTTACAAATTTGACCTTATGACGTCAAAGAATTCCCCACAATGCAATTATTGCATATAAATAAAAAACTACTATACCAATTGAACAAAAAATATTGCATTCAAATGACATTTTATACCAATTGAATAAAAACTATTGCATTTGAATGAAATTTTACCATTTGAATGAAAAATTATACCAATTGAATGAAAAATTATACCATTTGAATGAAAAGTGTTACCATTTGAATAAAAAATATTGCATTTAAATGAAAAAAAAATACCATTCAAATAAAAAAATGTTGCATTTAAATGAAGAAATATACCAATTAAAAAGAAATATTGCATTTAAATGAAAAATATCAAATTTTTGCAACCAATACCATGCCATAACAAACTATATAGAAATCATTATTTTACATTCAGTGTATAGTTAGCTATCATATCAAACCGGAATTGACATTATGTAAAACTCATCAACAATACCAAGCTTATAATTTGGTACGCCAGACAGTCGTGTCGTCTACAAAATCAGTGGTGCTTGAATCACTACAGTTGGAATTTCAAATCAAATACATGTAATAAGTTGTGTCTGGTGTAGGAAAACATTGATGTTTTGAATAATTCAACTTTGCATCAACGAAAATTTACAGAAAATGAACATATCAGTAATATGCTAACCGTAAATAGCTAATTAGCTGCTTCATTTATAAAGATAAAAACAACATTTTTTTGTTTGCTTTTAAAGCGGTATATGTTTTGCTATCTTTTAAAACTCTTTTAGTATTTTCAAACTGGAAGTTGAAATATTCGATCTCATTTAGTCTCATAATTTTACATGTCATAGTATTATACTATTGTTCTCTGATGTCTACCCATGCTTTATATTATGTAATATATGTTGTTAATTTTGCCATAGCATGTCTATGCTTTAATTTGCAATAAAGATTCATTCATTCATTTAAATTTGAAACTAGTTACTAATAACTTATCATCAATTGTAAATGCCAGATTGGACCTTAAACTATTCTCTGATCATATTGTTTTTAATTGAAACCTTATATGAGTTATTAACTGATTTGATTTTGATTTGTTTAGAAAGTTTTTTGAAGTCAATTTAGATCCGTTTAGTTTTTGTGCATACTGTTTAGTAGATGATATTTACTTGTAAAGATCAACAACATACTGAATTGTCTGTAAATCTACTGAATTTACTGCAGTAGATAACTTTCAAAATTGTTTGATAGACTGTACATGACCTAATAATTTCTTGTTGTGACTTGGCAGATGATATTTAGGTCAAAATGGCATGAAACTAATATACAACGGACCGAATATGACATTTATAAACTGGAAGTACCTAGTTGATTTATTTTTAACTGAAACCCTATAAAGCAATTATGCATCTTGGTGTAAACCAACAGTTGCTTATTATTTCCCTTTTGTCATACAATTTATATGTTTGGCATTAGATCGATTTTAAGTCATCTTCTGAAATCGAAAGTTACAGCGTTTACCTTCAAATGTGAATTTAAACGTGTAAAGAATTGCTCACTGAACAACAAGTTATATGTTGTTATTGTATTTCCCCCATGCAAGAATTTTAAAATAGTATCTTTTAATTTATTTGACATTTGGGCATTTGTTCTTCCCATTGCTCTAATTGAAAAATGATACCCAAAATCTTTTTCGTCGTACATATTTTATGAATACATGATTATACAACTTTATACTTATTAAATTATTCTATTAATTTATTGCACATTTGTTAAACATTTATATTAACCATACATTTGTCTTTATAAAGCTCAGTACAGAAAACACAAATCTATTATGCAGTTACTTTCGTAGTTCAGATTTATTGCATCCTCTTGTATATAACAAGCTAGGGCTTTGTGTAATTATCAATTGCTGTATTAATGTACTCTGCAGATGTTGTTGCCGCGCTTGCCGGTGATATAATTGTGTTTTGATACATATTTGGGATGATGCTACTGTATTGGTGCATTTCGATAATTGAAGGAATTATCGCCTGATAGGGATTTTCATAACCGTCACCAGTTTGTCCTATGAAAGAGCTTGCACTTGAACTATCTCCACCACCACTCGATATAACATCGTTGCGCACGGTGTCTGTTGGTATATGGTCATTATTATCTAGTTCAAAGTTAGTTATTGGATCAACAATCATATTGTTATAATTAATTGTTCCTATTTCATCATATTGACCTTCTGGAGTGATTTCCACCGTCGCATTAGATCTTCTTTTTCGCCTCAAACGGCAATAAATATGTGAGACAATACTGCATATTAGCATTCCTCCAACAATATTTCCAATAATCACCGAGCAATAATTGTATACAGGAAGCGTTATTTGTTCGTATTCTGTAAATACAGTAATACTTTTAATTAACTTACGTCTGATTTGTCAGTATACTGAACAGTTAAATAAGTTTATTGTTGCTTTTGAAACTACTAATTCAACTTAACTTGTAAGACGGGATTATTAAACGATATGACTAAACTTGAGTTTCTGGCAAGGTTGATGTTTTTACATATTTTATCACAATATATTAATGTTCATTTGCATTTATTAGGAGACAACCATTCGATATTCTGAGAGAGCAAAAAAAAAGGGGGCGGTTTAGGCTTGACAATTCATTTTAATTTGTTGCTGAGCATGCTTATTTCTTGTCCACGAATTATTCTTTCAAATCCAGTCTTTTATAAGGTTATTTATATTTAGCCCTCAACAAGCCAGAATAATCATTGTCTGAAGTCTAATTAGCACATGTTATACCAAAGGTTTTTTTTATGAACATGTTTTCCCTGATTAAAAGTTATTAATCTAATATAATAAGAACCACAGTATGATACAAAGTAGAATTATTTAAATTAATAATATGCTTAAAGGATTAAATTTAAAATGTTTATTTCTATCAAACATTACTCTTTTTTTATTTCAACGAGAAACGATATGTGTCTCCAGAGGACGCATTTGTCAATTGGCTCTATTACATAGCTGTAATGTTTAATGAAAACCTTAATATTAGTCACAGCCCATATTATTCGCTGGATTATCAACTTGGTATGAAATATCAACCACAAAAACAGAATTTCTGAAATGAAATATGTCACTATCGGTTTTAAACTTAGTCATTCACATCTATCGTAATTATCAGATACTGAAAAAAGTCTTTATTGCTTTACACTATTCAGAAAGAGCCGGGAGATATCAAGGGTACCATAAAAAATCATAAATCGAAGAGAAATTGACAACGTCAATTGAAAAAAAGACGACAGACAAACAAGTCCACAAAACAGTTCATAAAAAACGAATAAAGATTGGGCAACATGAACCCCATCAAATAATTGAGGGTGATATTATATGTTCCTGCAGATTATTCAGACCTTGCTCCACATCCGTCAGTTTGGTCATGGTCATTACGAATTCGGTGATAAGTCATATTATATGATCTCACAATCTTTTACCAATTCAGTTTTTTTTTAACTATCATGGTAGGGGTTGTTGTGATATTGAGTACATATGCTCGCGCTTTAATAAACTTATTATCTGATATTTTGAGCAATTATGTGCACTTTAGTCAGATACGTATTTACATAGGATCCTAAACGTCGATCACACAGCCAACCAGTATCTTCCCAATTATGTACTTACCAAAAATTCTAGCTTCTGTAACACTTGTTTTTTCACTATCTCCAATTACATTTCTAGAAAACATGCACACAAAATATTGTTTATTTGATACCAGTTCATATATAGTGTACTTAATTTCATTTTCGAAGCTATATTTTACGGGACCTGTGGTTGTCCACGATTCTGTGTCAGTATTTCGATGCTGTATAAAGAAATCTTGATTGGATCCACCATTAAAACCTGGAATCCATGACACTATCATGTGGTTTTCGTATTGAACCACTGTTATATTGTTTGGAGGTTCTGGTCGATCTAAAAGTAAAAGT
The DNA here is from genome assembly GCF_021869535.1 of Mytilus californianus. Classification (NCBI taxonomy): domain Eukaryota; kingdom Metazoa; phylum Mollusca; class Bivalvia; order Mytilida; family Mytilidae; genus Mytilus; species Mytilus californianus. The sequence goes on from NW_026262684.1 coordinate 81,711, forward strand.
GATTTATAGCCAAACACATCTACAACATGTACAATGTGTTATACAAATCAAACAAATCAAAAAGCTGAATAACAAACAAAACATGCGAGACTTAATCGCAGTAAAGGATTCCAAGAAGTTAACGTGATAAAATAAACCAAATTATATTACTAAAAGAATATGTATTAAGTTACATGTAGCTAAGCCTTAAATGAACTGTACTGTAACAATCATGACATTAGTTAATATCTGGTTTTGGTTGAGAGGTAATCCTACGGCAGTTTTGTTAATCGTTTAAAATACAAACGTTACCAATTGTGCTGCACCATATGTGCCTTTTAACAATTGATTTCTCAAGGCAAAATATTTGAAGATAATAAACATACCACAATTGTGGAAGAGCTGATCAAACCCAAAAGGATCTAAAGTATATCTAAAAATGATTAATCAAAAGACTGTTACGTGTTGGTATTTTTAATTTCATTTTGCCTTCAACAGTTTGAAAACCTTTTCAGTGCAATTATAACACAGTTTTTAGTGATATCATTTGCCATCTTAATAATTATAGATTAGTGTATATATTATATCGCATCAACATATAACTTGTAGTAAGATGAACACATGCATAGTAAAAAGATAAACAAAATAAATACGTACTCCCCGATCTGAGGTAAACAGTATATGAATTACACCCTTTAATGTTACAAGCCTCTAGAGTATAATTTACAAAGTCCTCCTCTGTCGCTAAGCCAAGATGAAACACAACTGTTATTTCAGGTAATTTTAGTTTGAAATCATGGAATATATCAGGAGTATGAGCCCTTCCCTTTGTAATCCTTGGACGTAGAACCCTGTTATGATTTGATATCTTCAGTTGTATAATATCAAGTTTACTGTACAAAATAACAGTGATATTAAGTTCATATCCATATTGCCCAAGCTGTACTCTTTTGTTTGTTGAAATGAAGATGGGTGGTGCTAATAAAATAAGAACAAAGTTTTTTAAATTCTAAACATTGTTTTTTTTTTTCATATCATATTATTAAACATGTAAATACTCATTATTTTAGGCATGCCTACATTGACAACTCTAGGTATCTTGACTGAACAATTATCGTAATCATTATTCCTCCTTAAAAATCCAATTTGATGGTGGAAAACTACGGAAGCGTATTAGGGCCATTCTTTTTTATTATTTTTTTTTTAAATTGTCGACTTTAATCTTGGAATTTCCAACCTTAATCTTGGAATTACCAAATTTAATCTTGAAATTATCAACATTAAACTTGCAAATTCCAACTTTAATGTAAAGTCCTTGAATCTATGCATTTTAAAATTCACCTTTCAAATTTGTTTCCAAATGAATTGCGAAAATCATAAGTGATGATAAACGTTTAGTGCCTATATAAGCACGGGTCATAAATAAAATATTGTATTTTATAAGTAAAGGTCATTCTTTGTATATATTTATAGATAACATATATTAGTGAATGTTATATAAAAATGGGTACAGTAAAGCACATCAAACAGAAGTGCACTGTTTGGCAGAGGTGAGAGTCCAGTGAGCAAAAAAAAAAATAAACCAGTAAACTAGGTCACGAGTTAGCTAAGTCGTGATAACAGTAATGCTGCTTTGAACGTTTAGCTTAGTTCTTATATATTCATGCATGTTTGATTAAGTCTGTGTATATCATCATGCTTGTCCTATTGCTTATGCTCAAAATGTATGCTATATGTGTCATTACGGAGGTGAGCATTTTGATTTTATATGGGGAAGGGGGGGAGGCCATTTTTGGATGAATCATTTATTTTCAGTCTCTGCTAAGCCAGTTTAATTAATTTATGCGATTACGCATAGCATTCATTTATTTTCAATCAATTCTAATAACAAAATACGGCTTTGCATAACACGGCTGATTGTTATTTTTCATCCTGCCATGAATTCAGTTTTATATTTTCAGTTATTGTCTGATCTGATGATTCATTTTCACCCCCGCCCCCTCCCCGAATATCAAGTGAGCGTCCTCTAATGCATTATTAACAAGGTGTTTTGTTTGTATTTATGTATATATATGCATCACATAGAGCTGGTAATTCCAAGATAAATGTTGATAGTTCCAAGATTAAAGTTGAAATTTCCAAGTTTAAAGTTGATAATTCCAGGATTAAAGTTGGAATTTCCAAGAATAAAGTTGGTAATTCCAAGTTAAATGTTGATAAATCCAAGATTAAAGTTGAAATTTCCAAATTTAAAGTTCATAATTCCAAGATGAAAGTTAATAATTCCAAGAATAAAGTAGGAAATTCCAAGATTAAAGTTGGAAATTCCAAGAATAAAATTGATAATTCCAAGACCAAATTGATAATTCCAAGATTAAAGTTGGAAATTCCAAGATTAAAGTTGGAAGTTCCAAGATAAAAGGCGATAATTTGAAAAAAAAAAATAATTGAAAAGGATGGGCTTTATACGCTATCGCATATAAAAAAAATATATTCATCAATCAATTCATGGAACCTATCTATACAAATCTTTCCCTGAAATTTATAGAATATACTGAACAAATTCAAGAGAAATATAAATAAACTAATGAATAAAAACAAAACTGAGTACTATTTTTAATATCATTTTGCTTTACTTTTGCAATAATATACCTTCATATTGAACGGATACTGCTCCTTCCTGATACAAATTTTCATTTGTAGCTTTTATACCATTGGATACTCTACATACGTAAATGCCAACATGTTCAAGAAGTGTGTTATTGCTTTGTGCAATTATTGTGAGTTTTCCGTTTTGATCTCCTTCAAGTTTTTGAATTGTTTCATTGAATTCTGATCGAAAGTACCATTTTGCAAAGGTGTAATTGTTAGGTTCACCCTCTGGATGACAGTGTAGATTGATAGTTTGTCCAGTAATTGTGTACGACACACTGACCACTGGAGGGTCTATACAATATTAAAAATTTAATATTATTCAAACACAATTATGTTTTCAAGTTAAATTGATAAGTGTTAATGTTAAAAATGTCATGAACGAATACTGTAAATTCAGAAATGATTATAATTCTGTGAAAATTGCAACATTATATATTTAAAATTTTTAAGAAACTTGCGTACCATGTTGATAGGATTACTTCGTTTTCTACACACTTCTCCCTGTAATCGCAGTAATTTACCCTCGCATTTGTGTTAAACCATTTTTGAAATTTTAGTACTTAGCAATATTTTTGCGCCAGTCGGACAGAAGGTCCGACAAATCAGTTTGATTTACGATAAGATTATATAATAGTCGATTCGAATGAAGCACATTTATCTAGAAGTTGCTGTAGATTTTTTCAAATCGCTCAAAATTAGTTTATGCAGTTGAATAAAACTTACACAGAACCTTGAAATCTATATGTAATTCTGATATTCCTACTCTATTTGAAGCAACACAGGTATATCGTTGTGTGTGAGTACGATGGCTTGGGCTGAATGTCAAACATGATATGGTATTATTGACAACTAAAGAGTTTACATTCCCTTTCCAATTTATCTGATCCATTGGTGGATTACTGTTTCCTTGACAACACACTTGTGACGAAGTATTTTCAATCAGTTTTACAAGTGCAGGATGATCGATAGTCAGCGATGGTTTGTCTACAAAACACAACACTTCATTATACATGTTACATGATTGTGTTTTAGTGCCAAAAATCATATGCATGAAACTGTGTGAAATTGCTATATTGGGGTTTTCTTTGTTTGTTCACCAATTCTCTATTGTGCCCATACATCTTTTGTAGTGGCGATTTAAGTCGTTTAATTAACAATGGCAAATATTTCATTCACAAAAACTATCTTGCGTATTTGCAAGAAAAAACAAAGTGCGATTTTTAAAATGAAATGGTAGGTAGATCCTTGCGCTGTATTTGATTTATCAAAACCGGTACAGTGAAACCGACCACATTATTTTATAAAGTTCAGATTTTCGGGAAAATGTACCAATTTCCCGAAAATTCTACTTATTACAATTACATATATGTATACTGTATTTAAATAAGGTAAATCTGTGAATGTATTGACTTTGTAAACCCCGATATTAAATGAGACCCTATGGAGTACACTAAACGAAACATTCCCCTAATCAAAAGGCAGTTAATTCTTTATTCATTTTTGCATTAATAAATATATTTAATAACATTTATCATGTCTTTATGCCAAAACCAATTGTTCATCAAACATTTAACCATACGTATACATGTTAAGGGGCATTAAGATAAACGCACTGAATGTTAATTGTTACATATCGTAAGTGGAGTGAATATCATATTTAACCTTTTTTTTTAGATTGCATCTGACAATTTGCGTGGTGATTATCAGTTTCACTACTTCCGTTAGGTGATTCCATTGTTTTATTCAAAATTCAAGTCAATAGACAGACTTTTTTTTAAAATAAACTTAAATGCGAAATAATCAGTTATAAAAACTTTTACACAAAGGATGCAGCTGGAACAAATTTATTTATTGCAGATACTTATTTAAAACTGTATGGTTTCTCTTTAATCCTCTATTTCAGATATTTAGTAAGATGTGTTATTTCACACAAATTTTCTGATAATTAATACGATTTGTTCCTTTAATCCACCAGTTCAACATATTGTACTATCACATATTTGTTATGACTTTACTTTTGTTAAGATACATCTATCTTCCTGTATATTTGGAGGTCTGTTTGTGTTTTTTTTTTAAGTTTCCATTTGGGGCTATAGTTTCCATTGGGGGCTATTGTTTTCATTGGGGGCTAGAGCTGGGATTTGCTAATGACTTTTTTATTAAGTCGTAACTACGCAGAATTGACAATAGAAAAAAACACAATAATCTTCTACTATTTTTAATTACGTTTTTCTACATAGAATAGATAAACCAAATTGGAAAGCACAGCAATTTTTGTAGCACAATAGACGACTTTAACATTTGTGAATTGTTCCGTACATTTCTAATGTGACAATGCTTATGTTATAACATCACAGTAAGACAACTTGAATTCTCAATGACATCATTTACTGCGATTGAACCCTGGTCAACTGGCGTAATTCATTCATAAAATTAACTCAAGATTGTTCTATACTTACATTGAATATCCAAAATAACTTCATCAGTCAATGGCCTTTCTAACGTGGCACTGACAGCAGAGCATTCAAATGATTTCATATTGTCCTTGTTGCTTGGAACAAACGAATATGCTATTTTACCACTTGCACCACTCTTAACGGTTGAACCGTTTTCTTTTAAAAAGAGAACTTCTTGCGGTTTACCGCTGTTTAGAGTGCATACGATATCTAGTTTATGCCCTTCGATTCCACGAACATGTTTTTGTTGTCTCGGTTTCAACGTATTCAAAAAAGTCAAGTTGTTTGGTGGACCTACAAATGATCATTTCAACTCTTTATATATGACACACGACAAAACATAAGATTATATACATAATATGTATAAATAAACAAGAAACTTATTTTTACAAAATAAAAGAAACAAGTTTTTATACCATACGATAAAACTTTAGTTACATATAGCTGTTTTATATATCCATTTCAATGCAGATTCATTTGTATCACACTATCATCCAGAATTATTTTATATATGACTTTTTCCAATTTTTTCATATATTAGCACTTGGACAATTGTATATACTAGTAGAGAAATGTCGTTTAAAAAATGTAAAATTTCTTATATTTCATTAGTCATCGCAATGTCAAATTGCCAATTTGTCAATTCAATAAAATTAAAAATACTATGTAGTAATTAGATTGATTGATTGATTGATTGATGGGAGTTTAACGCCACTTTCACAAATAAAGTGCTATTTCGTGGCGGTCAGTTTTTATTGGTGGAGGAAGCCGGAGTCCCCGGAGAAAACCACCGACCTTCGGTAGGAAAAATGACAATCCTAGTCAATTAAGATTGGAGTCGAGTGCACCTTCACGAGGGGGTTGTAGTAATTAGACAATTGGGCTGTGTTCGACCAGTGTTCTATGAATCAAATATTAGGGGTTGTATTCGATATTAACTTTAACATATTTAATATACATCATGACACTTACTCTCTAAATGAACGGTGAATATATGTATATAAACTATTCCAGAATTCCAATACTCGCAAGTGTAATTCCCCTCACCAACTTCAGAGATATTTCTAACAACCAAACTGCATTTATCGCTTTCGTTATTTCCAATAATATCAATGTTTAAGTCATGAAGTTTCGGATTGAGCAGAAGCCCAGCCGTATAAGGTTCTTCCTCATTTGTATCCATTTTTGTAATTGAAGATATCTTTGGACCTGACCATGCACTTTCATTGTGTAGACGGCATGTGCAATTGAGTACAACATTTTCACCCTTTTCTACAAAAATCTTTGTGTTGTGTCTTTTATAAGGAAAATCATCTGCATAATAAAAGACAGATCTGTTACAAATAATTTCGTAAAATAGATAACAATATATTTTTTTTAATATGTTAAAACATGAAACTATACTTAGTCTAGTAAATATTTACAAAATGATAGATTAATACAATTTTAACATTGTTGATTTAAAATAAGATGTCTCTTATAATTGCTTTTGAAATTTTATTTGAAATAATGAATATTCTTAAAACACAGACATGTATATTTAATAAATGTATACTTTTTTTTTTAAATTGGTAACCAAAGCAATTTTTTTTTTTTGTAATTTAACACTAATGATAACCCGATTATCTTGCCGTTTATGCTATGCTTGATAAGAGATACTGAAAACGTAACAAATAAGAAATTATTTCTGGATAAATTGTGTAATGTGACTTATACAAAGATGAGAGAAACTTATTTGGCTGTTGAAATTATAACGATAGTTGACTATATGCTAACTTTTAAATGTTGATAGATGGTATGCTTGTGTTCTGTTGACAATTGGCTTGTGAATTCTTTATTTTACTGGTAATGTTTACAGATTATTAATATGTTTATCGCTTTAGAAAACTGCGAAAAACCAGGAATAAACAGTTAAAAGTACAAATAAGAGGCCACAAGTAGATAAGATTAGATTGATATTGAAATTTCATACATCCATCCAGGTAACACAAATCAAGGAACAAAAAAATAAATAATTTTGTTATCACCAGCAACTGAATTATCTTATGTCAGTATTAAAATGTGGTCATTGTCCAATATTTGAAAAGTATTTTTTTAAGAGGTTAATTATGGCAACAAGTTTTAAAAGATGTTTAAATCGTAAAATATCGATAATGTTATATTTATTCACAAGTGTCAACTTTATTCATATATTACCTGAGGAATAACAATCTAACAGATGTATCAAAAAAATCTTCAAAATACTGACGAAGATCCTCATACTTAAACATAAAGTAACTGAAATTTCAAATTATGTAAATGTAGAAAAGCAAAATTGTTTGAACTTGTCAATTACAAATGATTATAATCGATAGACAAATAATTTTGGCATGACATCTTTGTTGTAATGTATATTTATATAACATGTTTCAAACATAATAAAATACACATCAAGCGTATGATCGAAGTAAATACCGACACAGCGGACCAAAGCCAATTAACTAATAAAACCTCAATGCTTTGACCTTAATAGACCAATTCATAAGATAATTACTGGCGTGAACAATGATTAGAGATATACAACTAAATATAAATAAACCTTGACCGCAGATAATTGATAGCTATTAACGACCACTCTTATTAGAACGATCACAGACACTATATCATAATTACAAAAGTAGTTATTGTTGATATAAAGCCTTAAACGTCCAGTAGGAAGTATTTCAAGATACCCAGTCTGATATTGTTGAAGTACTGAAAAAATATAAAACATGAAAAAATAATTATTTTTATTATGCAAATATTTGGGCTTAAGGGCAACACGTTATGTTACAGAAAACTTCCTTGGCGTCATTGCATGAGCTAGCCACATATCTTTGACAGAAATGCGTCACCATAGGGGTATTTGCATACACGTGTGTGTACGTCTACCAGTCTACTTGTCTCAGAGTACTTTAGAAAGCCGTTCCCGAGCGGTATAGCCTTACTTGATTTTCCACGTGGTAGCGCATAAGAGTAAATCTTTGTGGGCATAGACCGACGTGACATGGAGCTGTTGAGCAATCAAGATGAGACTGTTCCTCGTTAAGGTACGTAGGCACCCTAACTACGCAGAAAATATTGATAAATGTCTGGCCTTAGCATTTACAATAGTAACATAACGTGAACCATAAAGGCACAACATCTTCGTAAAAATTCGGCGGTGTTGGGGCGGCTGGAGGGTTGATTAGAGTTATTTGCACTGCTACTGCTACTGACTAATTAATGCAACTGACTGAATAAGCCTGACAAAGATTGAAAATTAACACGTGCACCAAGTTCATGAGACGGTTAAGAAAACATTGCCGTCTCTACCACACCATAAATCTAGTAATAAAATGTGTATCGTCCACCTAAATAAATAATGGATTTTGACAGAAGCCGAGTCGGACAGAACATGAAACACTAATATAAACATCAATTAAAAATTTCTAATTTATATAACATGTTTCAAACATAATAAAATACACATCAAGCGTATGATCGAAGTAAATACCGACACAGCAGACCAAAGCCAATTAACTAATAAAACCTCAATGCGTTGACCTTAATAGACCAATTGATAAGAGAATTACTGGTGTGAACAATGATTAGAGATATACAACTAATTATAAATAAACCTTGACCGCAGATAATTGATAGCTATTAACGACCACTCTTATAAGAACGATCACAGACACTATACCATAATTACAAAAGTAGTTATTGTTGATATTAAGCCTGTAAACGTCCAGCAGTAAGTATTTCAAGATACCCAGTCTGATATTGTTGAAGTACTGAACAAATATAAAACATGATAAAATAATTATGCAAATATTTGGGCTTAAGGGCAACACGTTATGTTACAGAAAACTTCCTTGGCGTCATTGAATAAAAAGCGATGAATGTAAACTAACTGACGCCAACATTATACTTAACTATCCGAGCAGTGTGCGCGGCACACTGTGTGAATGCTTGAGGATATTTTTCTCTAATATCATGTAATTCACTCAGTTCTGTCATATTGTAAATCAAGAACAAAACAAATTACATGCTACCTGCAGTTGACACAAAGCACACAGTATGTACATAAAATGATAGTGTGTTCTCAGATAATTAAGGATAATTTGCCGCTAAAATACTGTGCCTGATCTAGCCACATATCGTTGACAGAAATGCGTCACCATAGGGGTATTTGCATACACGTGTGTGTACGTCTACCAGTCTACTTGTCTCAGAGTACTTTAGCAAGCCGTTCCCGAGCGGTATAGCCTTACTTGATTTTCCACGTGGTACCGAATAAGAGTAAATCTTTGTGGGCATAGACCGACGTGAAATTGAACTGTTGAGCAATCAAGATGAGACTGTTCCTCGTTAAGGTACGTAGGCACCATAAATACTCAGAAAATTTGGGGAACGATATTATATTTGGCCAAATAATATATCATAGCCCAAAACGAAATATGAAACGTTATGTTGCCTGCTCAAGTTGCATATTGAGTAACCCCAAAATTTGAAGGTGTTGTGCCTGATGAAGCCTTGTGTCTTGTTAAAATTTAAGTTGATCTAGAGAAAATTAATGTCAATATAAAAATCCTTAACCACAATATTGAGATCAACATGAAAAGAAAAGACACAAGGCTAGGATGTAGGACATGTTACAAAGTTATAACCGATCGCGGATTTAATATCCGATTTAAATGTTCTACTGTAGCGTTTAAAACAATCTGATTTCCAACGTCCTAGTGATTGTATCATGCTGTCCTCAATACCTTTAGAACTAGCGCTAGTGGCTGCACCTGATCGAAAGGAATGTCCGCTATAATCCTTTTCACTCTATCCTAATGCCATGAGTATTGTTTTAAGCTTGCTTATAAAATAGTTCCGGGAAACTGGGTTTCCGATTTCTTCAACGAAAAACGAATCTTTGTGCTTTGCGTTTATAGGTTTCGTCTTACACTCAGCATCTGGAATAGCAATTTATACGAAAAAGCGATGTCATCAATCCTGAACAATGAAATTATAATACCTTGTCGGAAAATATCTGTCTTTGTAGCTTTTAAATTTATAGTTACTTCGTTTCTGAAACGAAACATCTGAAATAGCAATTAATACGGAAAAGCGATGCCATCAATCTTGAACAATGAAATTATAATGCTGCTAGCCGCGCCTGATTGAAAGGAATGTCCGCTAAAATCGTTTTGTCTAATTGTGTGACTGGACAAAATATCTCTATGCAGTCTAAATGGACTTCGGTCGGACAATAAATACTATTCTTGTAGTTGATACAATGTATTTGAAAAAATTACGTCGGTGAAATAGTAAGCTAACAATATGTCAAATGTAAATATAAACAGTGATGAAGATAATTGTGAGCAAAAGTTCTAAATTGCAGTTTTTCGCGCGATCGTATGTATTTAGGCCTCTTCAATAACTTCAGTTGATGTCAGTTCTTCACATAAATACGCTATAAGTATCACTTATCCAATTGGTCGAATAAACAACAGACAAAGAGCTTCTCCTCCATATTCCAAATATGAAATAAAGAAAAAACGAATGTAACTGTGTGCACAATATCTGGTATCATTTAAAATACTAAACCTTACTATGTAATAATCAACCAAATTACAAAAAAAACAACTACTAGTAAGTAGCAAAATAATAGTTTCAATCAATCCAACCATTACATACACATGTATCGTAACATCTAAACTTGTGATGAGTTAGATGTTTGCCCTGTGTTGAAGTGTCAGTGTGACTTTGAGATAAAGGATGGCAATAAAAGCAGATTGTGATATTGTGTCATGAATTGATATATACCATATCCTTTCTAACTTGCTCATAGTATGTAATCGTTGTCGGGGACAAATGTATACATATTAGGATAAAACGTTTAGTTGCATGACTTGTCTATCATTCATTGTGTCATGGAACCTTAATTTCGTTAATTTTTCTAATCTGTAATCAGATTTACGTAGGTAAATTGATAAGGTCGTCGTTGTTGAGTACTAGAAGGTTAATTGTTTCATGAACTATAACAGACAGTCTGAATGACTGTTAGTTTAATGTACAAGCAGTTTTGTGGAATAGAAGTAAATGATATTTGATGGGTGTTAGAAAGTGTCGAAAACTTTCATGAAGTGAATATAAATATATAACATGCGGGAGAGTCGAGTATGAATAGTTACAGCGAATGGACATGTATCTGCTTAACCATGTAAATTAGGTAAAGTGTACATATACATGTATGTACATACATTTGTAAAATTGTAAATGTAAAATTGCTTTTTTAAACCAATGCATAGGAAGAATCCCGTGGCTTATATATGTATTGCAAACAATAACAAATCTATACAACTAAAGGAAGAGAGCGATTTCATTAAGCCGCAACTCCTCTGAAACCGTACAAAGTCGGAAATATTTGTGAAATGACGTATAAATGTAGTGTTTTGTACTTCCTAAATTTGTCTTTGAAACAATCTTTTTCCACAGAAAAACGCCAATTTTTTAAGAAAATATCCAAATTCGGAGACCGTTATCGATCCGTGTCTTATACGCTTTCGCGCATGCTCAGTCAGTCAGGGGTTGATTCCTGATGAAGTACTATAGATTTATTTTTCATCCGATTTCGATGGGATTTTTTTCATTGTGTTACTCATTTTTGATCCCTTTCGGTAATGTCAACGGATTTGACGTAGCTCATACGGTTATTGAGTAAAAAGGGGTAAAATAAAACTACTGAAAATCACACATTGCCACACTTTTTTTGGGTATTTAATATCTTCATTTTCCCACCGAGATGAATGGGGTCTTTTGCATTATGTTCCTTATTTTCATCGTTTAAAAAAAATAGAACTAAATGCATTAACCGTGTCCAAATCCTTACTGTGTCCACCTTATTACTGTGTCCACGCTCTTTGTTTCAACAGTTGCCCAATTTTACCGCGATTTCGCGGGCATCTCAGTCTAGTACCATATAATAAATGTGTTATAGTCCGATGATTTTACTCTCATTCTCATTATTCTTGTGAATCCGTAGCATAGTGTCAAGTAAGAGCCTCTATGCAGAACGTAGTCTTGTTGAGTGTTAACAATACTAATGTGTCATGATATATAATAGTATAGTGTAACGTTTACTAAACACAACCTGGTGTAACATCTCTGTAATCATAGTTCCATATGTACATGGTATGCAAAATCTGAAGTCTATGTGCACGTGCTAAATCAGGTGATCACCATAAACATGTCAATGATAAAACAAATATTAAATAGAAAATGTCACATTCAAGATGAACCTATGCACTTGCGAACCTTGTGTAGCACAATAATTCTTTAAAAATAATATATATATATATATATATATATATATGTATATATAAATAAATAGAAAGTAATTGTTTCTGTCTCTTGACTACACGCGTACGTTCTATGAATATCGAAAATATATATACAACATCATGAACTCAATTAGGCGCAATAAATTCTCTTCTGTAGATCTTATATCGAGTGAATGTGTAGATAATTCAAATGATCATGCTAAATTGCTGCTCGTCAGTTTCAAACTGCACGCATAATTTGTTGTATGACCAAAATATGAATTGAGATGACATGTCTATCGATTATTAATCGTTTAAAAGTATCTATTTTAACGATAGCTTTCAGAAACAATGAAAAATCTAGAAAATAAAATAAATTACAATAAACTGACCTGTCTAGAAGATAAATTTGTACCAGATTCTCAAAACACGTCTAAAAATGTTGGTATACCAGTGCAATCTTATCTGTAAGCCAATATCCAATCCGAGTCATTAGCAGAAAATATCGGCATTGACGCAAGCGTAAATAACAAACTAGTGAAAAATTCTGACGTACGTTTAGTGTTGTATACTAGATATATTTATATACATAGTTGTTACCATTTGAAATTTAGCATCCATTTCTATATGAACAAATAATTCCGTAGCGTCTAATAGAACACATCATTCGTAATCAGCCTACTCGTTTCCAAGTAAATGTAATCTCACAAATTGCAAAATAAAGCATTTATTCCCATCCGGATCAGTTTCGACACAATCTAAAGTGTCAAATATCGAGTATAATTCTAAATCTTCATACCTCTTGTTTAAAATGTTGCGGGTGTGTAGTATAAACACAATAAGTATATTGGCGTAATTCGTATAGTTATGTTGGCATTGTAAGAATAGTTATGAAATTACCAAAAAAAATTGATTAGAATTATTTGCGCTGCTACTGCTACTGACAAATTAATGCAACTGACTGAATAAGCCTGACAAAGATTGAAAATTAACACGTGTTCATGAGACGGTTAAGAAAACATTGCCGTCTCTACCACACCATTAATCTAGTAATAAAATGTGTATCGTCCACCTAAATAAATAATGGATTTTGACAGAAGCCGAGTCGGACAGAACATGAAACACTAATATAAACATCAATTAAAAATTTCTAAATAATATTGCCTTTTATATTAGCTCATATGTTGCCACATATGTAAATTTCGACAGGTTTATGTTATTATAGTGACACCACCAAATTAATAAAATATCTGCACTAATTTGTCCACATTATATTACCCTATTCAATTATCATATTACCGAAGGGTTGACTGAGAATATTGGGTCATACATTACCTTCTCCCAACTCAGTAAAAGGGATGTGTTGCAAAGCAAAATGTCTGTCCCTATCCCGCACTAGTAAAAAAAGGATCGTAATGTTGATATGCTGTTTATTTACACAACTTATGGCCAGTAATGTAAATCTAATTGATACTATTTTTTTTGCTATTGTATCTGGCAAATAATCGCTGTTACCAGCCTTTACTAATTATATATTTCTCGTTACTATGGCCGTTAACCTTTGAAATTCAGAATCTAACACTTCATGACTCGTGCATGCAATGAAGTTTTCTCAACACTTTTATAAACTTTCCAGAAAGAGAAATATACGTAAGTAATAACCAAATACGTAAACTAGTACCCTTTAACTTGCTTATTTCAATTACAATGGATGACACCATTGAGGTAGTTGGCACCGCTACTGATAGGAATCGCAAAGACTTTGTCAAGTAATTGCGGATTGTCTTTAATGTATTGCTCTACAGTTGCATTAATGATAAAATTGTCAGTTCCTCGATTTGTATGCAGCTATATTCTTGTACATACAAATTAATATTAGATCGAAGTTAAACCTATATTCAGATATTATTATTTACTAATCAAATTAGAATAAGGATAGTACATTTTGCAGCTAGGTTATTCAAAACAACATAATATTTTTTATTGAAAGCAAGTTATTTATGATTAAGAATCCAACAAATCTAACCTGATTATAGGTGCAGTAAACCTTTTGCCGTGTATGCCTTCTAAATAAAGATGCCTGTTGCACACGTTTATTTCTCGGTTTTTATTACCACTTCACATGTTATGTTATTATTTTTTTTGGCAAATGAACGAACAATGAAATAAATTGAACAAACACCAAAATTGATTACAAATAAATACAAAGTTGTAAGGATAGTGATTTTTTTATCATGTTATGATCGACAAATATAAACAAACCAATGTAGTGTTTTAATTCTTCCTTCTATCGAATTTCGTTTTCCGTTACACATTCATTGAAAACAATAGGAAGAGGAAATTTTTACAATTGAAAACTTTGAACTCGAGTCATTGTAATTGTAGCAGATTAGGGTGTTAACTCCCCCTTTTAACTTCAAATTGCAAATTGTTTAATACATATTTCGACTGATGCTAAATCATTACAAATTAGTCACATTTATTAGACTTTAGTTTTTATAATTTGCCTAGAAAAGACATTTATTTATATTCAGAAATTTATTTATCTTGCTTTGAAAAGTTTAAAAAATATTTATGATCAAAACTGAGAACCTTTGAAATTTATACGAATATTATTTAGCTAACCTTTTCGAATTGTATGATGACTGGTTACCAGTCCGCCTGGGGGAAAATCGAGCTTTCAACAACAAGGTTATTGCATCTGCCACATACCTACAATTCCATTTATTGTTACATAATGATAATTTGGAGGTTTACATGCTAAAAGTTGTATTTGGATAATAAATTATATATTTTGTTTATTCTGTTTTTGTTCCATTGACGTTTGATTAATTTCAGCAATGTTGTCAATGAGTCAATAAGCTAGTATTAGCTGTGATCCGCATCCTGGAATCCCAAGCAGAATTGATTCTTCTACTTAATGCCAATTGATCAGGTGTACAGAAGAGAAACAGAGCGTATATGTACTTTTCTATAGCCATTTGTTTATTTTTTTTTGTTCATGATTTTATTCTTTATTTGTTTGTTGTTATTTTTTTTGGTGGTTTTGTAGACGTTTTGATTTCAATTTGTTATTTTGCTTTTTCGTTGTTGTGATTCCTAAATGTCATATTTAAAAAAAACTTGCAGAACATTTTTCCACAGTCTTAGAATATGCAGTATCAGTTACATGTATTCTCAAAATATTGTATTTCTATGCCAGAATTAAAAACAATTTATCTAACCATGTGAAAAAGTGAAACAACAAAAATACCGAACTCCAAGGAAAATTTAAAGCGGAAAGTCCCTTAACAATTGGCAAAAATCAAAAGCTCAAAAACATCAAAAGAATGGAAAACAACTGTCATATTTCTGACTTGGTACACGTATTTTCTTATGTAGAAAATGATGGATTAAACCTGGTTTTAAAGATAGCTAAACTTCTCACTTGTATGACAGTCGCATAAAATTCCAATATAAAGACAACAATGTGTGAACAAAACAAACAAATATGTCAACAACAAAAAAACAAAAAATGGCATTTATACAAAGCAAATACGCAAAAATGAAACACAAGAATACAAAAAAAAACTACAGCAAAACAACACAATGGCGTGATGTACAAGAACCGAGCAACGCCTAAAGGATATTACCAAAAATGGACCAAACAGTAAACGTTTATAATTTACAAAGACAAATAAAACAACACTATAACACGTAATCCAGATGATAAACAACGTCAGTACCTAGAATCTATACATCAATACCATCATGTATAATTTGTGAAGCTGATACAGAATATTAATCAACTAGGTCTTGGTATCTTCCGATGAACTTGTTTTTAGAAAAAGGACGAGACGTTCTTTGACATATCCCTGTTTCATGAACTTTCTGCTCAGACACTGGTGACGTTTTACAAAGTCTGAATAGTAGCTGCAAGCTCTTGAATACCGAATGAGTTGGGAAATGTATATCCCATATGCAGGTGAAGTTGGTATATTGCTACAAAGGTGGGGGAGTTGATAATTTCAAAATTAAAATCGTCTCGTTTGTCATAGATTCTGATACTGAGATGACAACTTATGTCAAAATCGAGGTATAAGTTCTAAAAATGAGGCGGAGGAAGCCGTGTCTGTTATTTCTTTAATTTCTTGTTCTGGAGGATATATTAATGGAACCCAATCAGAAAAGTTTGGATTGTTTATGGAAAGAACATCATCAGTATATCTGAATGTCAAATTAAATGATCTGGCTTCTTTGATTTTCTTGTTTTGGACAAGTGTCTGTAGGAACTCCGACTCATATGGAAATAAGAAGAGATCGGCAAGGAGAGGCGCACAGTTCGTTCCCATAGGAATATATAGTGATATTATTTCAGATTTTGATTCGCTTATTTCTTATTTTCCGAAACATCGTATATTTTTAATTTTGTCATGGAAATGCCATTTTTTATGTGGTGGATCCAAAATTTATGATCAAATACACATACAACATGAAAAAAAAATAAATTTTAACTATTAAGAATTAAAGACGCTAGTTACGTAATTTTTTTGTGAACTTACGACAATATGTCATTATTTTGTATCGGCCGACACACTGCAATTCGAGTCATACCTTTATAGCTTTTTACCCCGCCGAACAAAGTAGGATAAAAATGACACACAACCTTTTGAAACCATAACGACGATTTCTTTATCGAGTTGGTATAAACACTCTGAGGTTTGTTCACTTAGTATTAAAACGCTCAAATGCACCATAGATTGAACCCAACTTGATTTACTTATATTCGTTTTTTTCATGAATCCATGCTGAAAAAAATATGAAGTTGCTATTGAACATAAACTTAACACGATCTCAGGATATATCTGCTCATGCTTAGTGCATGCTGAAATTTAAATAAAAAGCTTCTTCATTCTTCACCTTTAAATGAATATTGCGATATTGTACTTCGGTTCTAATGACTCGCTTTGACTGTTGTTTTCCCCTTTTTACATTCTGTACATTTTAAATGGCATCCTATGGCATATGCATCACTCTGTAAAGAAGTCACCATATTTGAAGACAAATCGAGAGATTTTGATTGATCGACGACTGTTTAGCGCAAAGGGACGAATGTATATATTCTTTTACCCAAAAAAGGTAGAACACATCTTTGAAGAAAATTGTTTTATGATATCATTAAATGCTTAAATGAAAAATGCTTGTTATGGAATCGTTGTATAAAAGAAAAAAGTTCTATTACTTGGAATATGAAATCAAAAAAAAGATATCACTTCGTATGCATTATCTATGACTATTTTAAATGAAAGTTCAAATGATATTATGAAACGTCTCCTTAAATGATGCTTGCATCGCGAAGAAGCATTCGTTGACATTTTTCATTCTGATCTGTACTAAAACACTCGTTTTTGTGAATTCCGTCATTAGAGAACCTTTCGAAATTGCATATTTAAACTATTTAAAAGTTGATGAGCATGTGATCACTGACAGCACCAAGTTGTGTTTTTTTCACAGAATATTTTATTCATGTATATTCTGTTGTCCATAATAGATCAAACCTCATGAGTCATAGTATTTTTTCAGACGATGATTTAGCACATTTTCGTCACATTGAGAGCGACCATTAATTTTCTACAATGCCACGCCAATTTAATTCCTTGTTCGACGGACCCGCCCGCAAATATTATTTTCTAAACAGAAAAAAAATATTTTTAAATATTCCCGCTTCCCGCATCCTAAAAAGTCATCGTGTCTATTTCCCGCGCCGGTTTTTTTGAAAAAATAAAAAGCGATCGCAAGAGCGTTTTAGTCAACGTCAAATCGCGACCCTTTAAACTGTTTCGAGTATTAACACAGATTTCTTATTAAAGTCAAGGACGATTCTTCACAAACTCATGTCGATTTTCGTTATTAGAATAAAGGTGTATGTGCTAATACAGACTGGAGCTTACTGTTCAGTAGTTGTCGTTTGGTGGTGTGATTCATAGGTATTTCTCGTTTTGCATATAGGTTAGACCGTTGGTTTTCCTGTTTGAATTGTTTTACACTAGTCATTTTGGGGCCCTTTATAGCTTGCTGTTCGGTGTGAGCCAAGGCTCCGTGTTGAAAGCCGTACTTTGACCTATACTTATTAACTTTAAATACATTGTGACTTGGATGGAGAGTTGTCTCATTGGCACTCAGTCACACCACATCTTATTTATATACAAAGTGCCAAAAAGACAAAAATGAGAACACCAAAACGACGGAGACACAGACAATCAACATATATCACAAAAAACTAAAATCTACACACATCAACGAACAGCACGAACCCCTAAAAACTGGGGGTAAACTCAGGTGTTCCGGAAGGATGAACAGCTCCTGCTTCCTGCAAGACACACGCCGTGTTGATAGTTATAAGTCATGTCCGGTGAAGGAGGAAAGACATCTATGACTAATCAATGCAGATTATTTAAGGCAGTTGAAATAATTATTCAATTATTCAGTTCAAGATCTGATGTCCTCAGAAAGTAACAGTAATACAAGCAGTCATAAATATGCTGCAATTAAAAGTGGGCATTACATGTCTTAGTGAACAGGAAAAAAAAAAACACTTCAGCAGTTGATAAATTAAAGAAATGTCAAAGTACAAGTGGTAAATCAAGTTTCATACCATCTTGTTTTGATCAATATTGTGAGAACCTATGATTTTATGTTTACAAAAAAAAAAAATATAATCGCTCGCTTTTACCAGTCAAGGGTGTAACTTGAATAAGTTATTAGAGAAAAATAACATACATGTGTTATTATGGATACTTTCTCTTAATCTGTAGTAACATATGTTTGTTATCAGTTAAATGTACCATAAAAAAATTTATTTTCAGTGGGCACTTGGGAATTCTTGAAACTTGCGCAGTAACTTAATACATAACCTTGAAAACTAATTTTCCAATTCAATTAATACATTTTTGATCAACCATGGTAAATCAATGAGACAAGGCTTTTAAGTAACAACTTAGCTGTAATAACAATGCTTAGGTATTACAGGCATTTAACTTATTACATGAGACACTTGGGAATGACTAGGAAGCTTGCGCAGAACCTCATTACATGCTCTTATCATTATTTATTACAATAAATTAAAATACATTGTGATATATGTAGGAGAAAAGGCTTTGAAGAGATGTAGAGAAGCTGTAATAACACCCTTTAGTTATTACAGGCATACTTTTTCTGTTATAACATGGGTTTGTTATGCATGATTGGCAAACTATGGGCTGTTATATCCTTCTAAAGTTTAATATACATAAAGACAATTATAATATCAAAAGAACTAGTACACGATTTAACAAAATAAAGGATGTATAATGCCCCTTTGAAACATGTAACATACATATGTTATCACAGATTTTTGATTTGTTAGCCCTCAATAACAAATGTATGTTATTTTTCTCTAATAACTTATTTAAGTTAGACCCTTGACTGTTTACTTTTCAAGCTTCGCCTCAAATATTTGCAAACTAAATTTTTTTTTATTAAAATTTTCAAATCGCTCGCTCGCCCCAATTTCTGCAGGGAAAAAATCCGTAGAAAAAGAAATTAAATTGGTGAGCCCAACCTGATAGTTATATTACCGTATGGTAATCAATAAGCATATAAGTCATATATACAGGCACCTCGTAAATTTAAACGAATTTCATGCGTTTTAAAAACAGATTCAATTTTGATATCGAATATCCACCAAGTTTCTATAAAACCAATTGAAAGATGTAGTAACTTACATTTGATCTGCACATCTTAATTTAACACAAATTAAAGTAATTTCTATTAATAGTAAGGAATAATGATTTCTTGAACTTCGCCCGTCCGGTATAACACTAAAACATAAGAGGTGTTCGATCGGCTTTCGGGAAGTATCGAAAAGCAGCAACGTCCGGACGAAATGACGATATTATTGATATTGTCTATTTTCGTTTACTGTCATAGTCCAGACTTGTTGCATTGCTTATACATTTAAGTTTAAGGTGGCTTACACCAAATCTTCTTTAAATAATATTCATGTTACCCGCAAGCAAAATAGAATGCAAAACGACATATGATTTAGAATAACTCAACGTTCATAAAGATATGTTCAAGTACTAACAAACCACATACATCTATAACGTTTCAATACAAATTATGTTATTTTTCTTTTCAATTCATGCTACCATATCCTTATAACATGTTATCATTGAATTCTTTCAAAAAGTCACTGCTTACACTACAAATCATAATTAGTAACGAGTGCGTACCCAAAGTGCACATATTTTGTCAGATTTGTCGCCTACATTTATCTAAGAAAGATACAAATGTTACCATTCTGTGTTTATTTTGTTGGTGTATCCTTCATGTCCTTATTTATTATATTGTCCCACAAATTTAATTTTGAAGCCAAAGTGAATCATTGACAAATGGATTTATAACTACCTCCAAATGATCCAAGATTCTGCAATAAGGGGTACCGAAATTGCACCCATGCTAAACAACACATCTGTAAAAATCCGTTAACTGATGTTTTGTTTTACTTCTTCACATATTTTTTCACACACTTTGGTCCATGCATGTCCTGTATTTTATATGAAATGGATGTCTGTAACATATTTTAATCTTGAATTTTTGAATATAGACCTTTTGTACACGCCATGATGCAACGTGTCCGTAAATTTTACTATTTTGCACTGATGATTTTAACGCTTGATATAAAACGTGACCGTTTTGTGTATAATTAAGTTAATGTATGTTGAGCTATATTGAAAGACGCCAAATGGCAAATGTGGCAAATTAAAAAAAAAAACACACAAATTGTTTAATCACTATAAAAACTTATAAGATTTCCTGTGCTTTTTGTGCATAATGGATGTAATTTAGGTACTGGGTGCAATTTTGGACTCTGACGTTATATCAAACATGAAACCAATTCATTTATTTCTATTTATATATTACAACTATATATTGTATATTGTCATTTTCTTGATTCAAGTCATTATTTTCTCTTGTATATTACAAGCCAAGGATGTATGCGAGTGAGAATATCCATTGCAATATTTAAGTGTTTTGGAGTTTTTGCCAACCCGCTTAATGGAAATATTGTCGTGTTTTGATAATTGCAGGAGACGATATTGCTATAATGATGCATATCGATATCGCAAGGATTAATCGCTTGATACGGATTTTCATAACCATCACCAGGTTGTTTAATTGAAGAGCTGTCATCAGAGCTAACGACATCAGTCCTTAATACAATATCGTTCCTTTCGATGATGCTTGATACATTATCATTATTCATATCTGCATCGTTGGCTATATGATCAAAAATAACATTGTTATGATTTAAAGTTTCTATATTATCATAGTTATCTTCTGGGGTCATTTGAAGAATATTGCTACTGCAATTGTTAGCCCTCTTAAGGCAGCAGTAAATATGCGAGCAAACACATATGATTAGAATTCCTCCAACTAAGCTGCCCATAATTATCCAGCAAAAGCCATGTGCAAATGTAGATTTAACGTCATCGTCTGGAAATCAATTACAAAGAAACAAGATTATTTTATGTGTATTTCGTGTACTTTTCAAAACAAGACAATAAAGAGATTATTTTATATTTAATCGAATTATGCTGTATATTTTTTAATCAGGTGTTAACACTTGAATGTTAAAATTATAATTCGAGGTTCACTTCAAGTTTCATACACTTTCAAATTCGTGTGAAGGGTTAATTTGGCTTGGTTTTTTCTATTCTCATGGAGTTCAGTTTTTTCGTTAATAATTTTAATCAAATACCGCACATGCTACAATACTATTCTAAATTGAATTGTGTTTTCTTTTTAAATAAAATTATAAGATCTACCTTTTCATTGTTTGAAAACAAGACATATTTCGATTCAAAAGACTGAAAAAAACTAGATGTGTCGGAACGACAAGGATGTCCCCGCTAGCAAAAAAAGATTGAAATCATTGTAGGAGTGGAAATTTTCAGTGTCCAAAGAAATTTCAAATTGCAAAAAACATCGGAGCAGAACCAAACGTAAACTTAATCTGTAACTCATCAAAGTAGACTCACATACTCGTCAGGAATATGACAGTTGTTATCCATTCGTTTGATGTGTTTGAGCTTTTGATTTTGCCATTTACTTCGGGACTTTCCGTTTAGAATTTTCCTCGGAGTTCGGTATTTTTGTTATTTTACTTTATACTAAAAGTCAGTGCAATATGTGGAGGTATTTAGAAACAAATATATATATATATATATGTGTAAATGAATGGGTAAAAACGAAAAAGCACAGTTCACTTCATGTTTATAGATTGATACAACTTACAAAACATAAACATAGATATACCGAACATATCACTCTTAACTAAAATTACCTGTCGAAATGACAGCAACGTCAAAGTAACCACACTCATATTTATTACACACTTTTGCATAATAATTCTCACAATTGTCTTTCCTAGACATTGTCAATTTGAATATCAATTCGATGCACGGCAATTTAATACTGACATTATAGAATACTAAATGCTCTCTACATGTCGAATTCATCAATGAACCTACTACTGCAGGCGATTGCCCTTCGCTATTCTTTTCCCTACGTTTGATAATTGGTGCACTAGTAATATCAGATGGATTAAAGACTTTTAAAGTTAGGTTCACTTTTACAGGACGTTGACCGAACCACATTTTTCTGTTGTTTAAAACAAAAACTGGCGGCCCTAGAATATAATTAAAAGCTAAATTTTATAATAACTAAAACAATTCTGAATTAATAGCAATTTTATGATGTGACAAAACATGTCATACGAAACCTTTTTGGTCATCTAAACAAAGTAGACCTATGGATGAAGTTTTTATAATAATAATAGTTCGTATATTAATTGAACGACTCTATCAGAAAGTGCTTATTATTCCGGAAAACATGAGATCATCTCTGATCGTGTTGTGAAGAGTTTAGTTTTTTTACTAGTGTTTTGTATTGTATTATCGTTTTGCAATCTTTCTTTTTATCTATGGCATTGTATTTACATCTTATTTTTTTTATTTCCCAATTGTTATCTTATCAACCTTTTTTTTTTTACATCATTCCGAAATTATTTCGATCTGTTCATGGCATTTTTATTTTATAAATAAAGCCACAATTTTCCACATTTCGATTTTGGTACAACTTTCCATGGATGTTCAATAATTTATCTTTAAATGTATGATATTTTCAACAATGATCAAGAGACCATACTTTGATATGGCGTGAAATTTGTTTGTTCAATTTCCACTACAATTATATTTCATTTTACAGATTAATATGTATTTTTACATACACTTTAGTTGCAGTTTTTGATTTACCATGTTTGTGTCTGTTCACCTCCTTTTTTAATCAGAGCACTAAAGAATAATTTTATTCAGAACTATGTTAAGGAATCATAATACAAATATAACACTCTTGATGTAATACATAAACAGTACAACAGTAACATGTAAAGCAAACATTAGGTTCAAATAGTCATTTGAGACGATTAAATGCCTTTAAACTGGAATCGTTTTCAGATGGAAAGTAAGTATCTACAGAAATCGGTGGTTATACAGGCAAGCAGATAAAACTTCCATGGGAGGACTGTACTATAAAGGACGAAGAAGAAGCAAGTTATCGGTGGTAGACCGATTTCCAAATTTTAAGGACTGGTATAGTCCTCTTAAAATGTCTGTTTTGACAAACAGCTCAGCATATGACTAGTTATGAAGACAGATCTGTTTTTTAAAGTCCTTTAAACATGTTTGGGCGAAGTAAAACTATGAACAGGTCTGCTTTTGACGGGTTCTGAAGACAAGCTTAAGTTTGCCAATGACAGGCCATCATTCAGAGCACTGTTCATCACCCCAATTAGATGAAATCAAACATGGACCACATTGTACGATTGCAAGTTAACAAGTCAGTTATACCCTCAGCGGGACATCCATTAATACCCCATAAAAAGAAATAATGCTAATGACTGAAGCATCACCGCATGTAAGGAAACCAAATATTTATTCAGCTCTTTCAGATCGATTTTTCAAAAAAGATTCCAAATGAGTATCTATCATGTGCCCAGTATATACAGATCGAAATCACTTCAGCTTTCATGATCTAGGTGACAAATCTTTAATATTGATAATGTCAGCAAAATAGTCAAGGAAACGTACAAAATCAGTTTAGTCAAATCCGTAGTTAGGTCTCTCTCTCTCTCTCTCTCTCTCTCTCTCTCTCTCAAATGGCCGAATTTTTGGAATTAAAGATATGGAAGACACCGTTTTAATATTGTTTTTTCAATTTTCAACAGTTTTACATATTTCCATGAAAACAGAATATTATTCGCAAGAACATGTTACAGTAAAAATCAATTTCATAGAAGATATCACGTTCCAAATATTTAAAAAAAATAATGCAATAATGGACGTCTTTAGCATGTTTAGTTTTCAACATAATAAGTTTTGGTTGAGGATATCTTTTTTTATAAATTTGTGGGATAATGAGTCAATGTCCTAAATCCAATGTGACTAAACAAAATCAGCCGTTATATCGTACATTTTATCATAATGAATTGAACAACATTCTACCATTTGTTTCTTTTGCTTGAGTACCGAGGACTTCTATTTGTGATAAACTCTTAACAACTATGGAATTATTACAAAATTGAGAAGAACTAGAATAGATTTTAAATGAAGAAAGTGATGTAATTTATATTATTATTACGACCTGTTTTATAAACACAGAATATTTTTTGGTTTGATTTAAATGTTTGCTTACTTTGGCATAGAAGGGAAGAATATTTAGATAATTGTTAGTTAAAGAAATGTGCATAACCGGGTTAAAATTGGTCCTTAGATTTTTATAGTTTGATATATGAAGTAACATCAAATAACTTCTGTTTGTGGCATATCACATTTTCAATTATCTGATTAGTATGCCAAAAAATTACACATCTACGTAGTTACCTTTCATTACAGAACATGTCGGACAGTATATTAAGGCAAAGGTTAAACTGGAGCTTTGCATGCAGAAAGTCATTGCGTTTTGACACATCCCCACAATGAGATGATTTCGGTGTCTTTAATTGCCTGTAATGTAAATTATGTGTTTTACTTTGCGTTGAAGCTTTAACAAAAGATCCACAAAAGAACAAAACTGTCAACTTTGTGTTATTTCAAGTTTAAATGTTATGCTATCTCTTGGCAATCAAGAAGGTATCATAAAAAATTATAAGCCAACAAAACCATATAACCAAACAAACACGAAAACATAGAAATGACATACTATAGTCTACAAAATTAAAATAAAATTTCGTGCGCCGGTCTCAAATTCTTTGGACTTACTTTCATTAGGAACGCTTTGACCCAAACATTTTAACGCGAAGAATGTAAATGACAAAAACACACGAAGAACTATCTGACTACATAAACTCATCATAGATACCAGGATAAAAAAATCTGTACGCCGCCAGACGCGCGTTTCGTCTTCAAAACACTCTTCAGTGACGCTCGAATCAAACAAATTTAAAAGGCGAAGTTGAAAAGCATTTAGGACTTGAAATTCCGAAAGGTTTTTCCTTAATATTTAAAAGGGACCTAAAAATAGTCAAATTCAACTGAGATCAACTTTGCCTGAAGGTGTTTGAATCTTTCTTTATATATATACATTTTCAATTTCTTTGATAAAAACTACATTGAAAACTTAGCACGAACCCTACCAAAAACCAGTGATCTCATCTACTGCAGCAAGTTAAGACCTATCTTCTCACATTTTTTAAAGGAAATTCTAAAGTTTAGTTTACACAACCTGTAGCTGGATTAAGAGCTCTATAAATTGCACCTCAGTCGTTGATGTAGTTTGATGTTTTATACTGTTTGGTTGATAATAAATAATAAATGTCCTTCTTCATGTATACACATTCTTATTGTTAATTGGATTCTCAAATATTAATAATAATATAAAACACATTATGAGCTATTGTTAAAAGCAAGCTTTATATGATTACCTTCGTAATGTACCAAGACTTGTTTTTTCTGATAAAGCTCTCCGTTTATATCCGAGATGCCATTGTTTACTCTCACATATATTTCCCGCTGTTTTGATAATTGTCTTTCTGAAGTGCAAGTGGACCGTCATGTGTGTTTTCTTTATATCGTATATGTTTACCAGACTCCGATGTATGTTCCCATTCTTTGAAAGTGTATGGCCCAGGATCGCCGGAAGTATGACATTCAAGGTAAATTTTATCTTCTAATTGTGTTGTATTTATTGAGACATCAGGCGGAGCTAATGCAAACAAACCGGATATTAACTTTGTTTCTTAATTATAATGTTAAATTTATTTTGTATGTTTTTGTCTTACTTCAAGTAATACTAGTAGCTAATATGTTTAAAGAGAAATAAGATAAGAATGTTTTACATTTAATTACAAAACATAAATAGTCGATACCTACACATCATCACTTGTAGCGTTAATGCAAATATGGTATTGCGACATTACACGATAAAACATTTCATCTTTAACACTCAATATATGCAGTTGAATATTTTGTCTCCATCAATGGCCGCCCTCGAAACAAAATATTCGTTACTCAAATGTATCAACAGTTGAAGCAAATTTATCTCAAATAAAACTAAATACATCATCTAAAGAATAATGAGAATGCAGGAAGTATCTGTTAACATACATGTAGTTAAAAGTCTCAGCTTTTTTTAACTGACGGTGATCTAAACATTTGCATATTAACCATGCACTTTATAGATGCTGAAGGTCAAATGTTGACGTAAGAACTATTGAGCTGTTTGGTTGCTGACGTATGACTAACATTTTCCCTTTTATATTGGACCATGGCGACGGTTTTGTCAAGACATTCAAGACATTCAAAATAATATCATGTTAGTACAAGATCATTCCTAACTAGGTACTCCTTGGTAACATGAACAATTGATATATTTAACTATAGAAAAAAACATAAAAATATTATAATCCATAATTGGCACATGCAGTCAGGATTCTACTTTGTCAAAATTATCTCCCCATTACGGCACTTAATTTTTATAATCGTAAAAATGGAAGCCATTGTAGTGATGACGCGCTGTCAATTTAGCTCTTGAAAACCGATAAATTTATCCACATCGTATCCTTACGATCCTTACATGCCTGTTGTATTTCAAAAGACACATGTATCTACTAGCTATTGAGCATCATTTAATGTACTTTTCCGCATTTGGGCAACTTAAAACTATTGTCTGATCGGTTGTCAGGGGGAATTTTTGAAAGTTCAAAAATATTTAAAAAAATTCTAATTAATTTTTTCGTGGAAGGGCAGACTAAAAATTTTCAGAGGTTGAAGACTAATTACCCTAGATAACACACAAAAAAATTTTTTTTTTATGTTATGCATTTTTAAGATCCACCAGAAAAATTTGTCGTCAAGTACTTTTAGTAAAAATTTGTTATTCGAACACACCTACTCTGTTGTTATGACTCATTAGAAAGGTATTTCATTTGACCCATATATTTCATCTTTTAGTACTGTAAATTTTTAATGTTATTGTGTCAACCTACAGCCTAAATATATAAAAATAATAGAATCTGAAGCGAGATGATGTATCAAATATTTTTCTTTTATACGTTTTCAAGACAGAATAGTCAACTCAAACATGCCTGAACCTAAATAGGTGTACTCGACTTTCCCTTTTCGATGAAATTATTGCCTATTTTGGGGATTTTTTTCCAACAAACTGTCACCGGGGGCAGAGATGCAAATTAATGTTTTAAAAAGATAAATCTATTGTCTTTCTTTGGAATTTTTTCGGCGGAATTTATGCTTATGCACAAAAAAGATCCACGTGAATTTGCACCTACCACAATCGACTGTTTTGTGAAAATTGTCTATAATTTAAAATTTTACAAATATCTCGAAGCTCAATTCAATAATTTAAGTAAAAACACATACATAAGATGCATAAAATCGTAAATTAAGCACATTCATTAAATTTTTAAAGCCTATAGAAACAGATGTAAACAATTCAAATTTACCAACTTCGCCTTTTTTACCTTCTCTAACAAAGATTTCCATTTCTATTGTTTAATTTCAACTGGGTTTCCGCCTGCATGATCATCAAAATGAAACCGTAAACTAATACGAATTATCTACGCAAACCATGCATTATACATATATTTGTACAGGTTCAATCGAAAACAGGTGAGTTTAACTCAATCATTGATTGCAGCAATGTTATGTTGCAATCAAAATGTATGATTATTAACAACTCGGATAATATCCATCGAGCAAATATTAACTTCATATGCAAAATTTTGCAAACATAAATGGTCATAACTGAATAGCATAGGTATAGTTGGAATCAGTTCAAATCTTTCAGTAACTATCAGGAGAACTGTTCTACAACAGTTTATAGAACAGTTCTCCTCTCACCTTTCGAACAGTTTTCGTCAGTCATTTTCTTTTGATACAGTTATTTATTAAATTTATTTAACCAATTTGTTCAATGCATCTACATTTATTCAATCTATTTACTGTTTTATTGTAATTTTATTTATTCTATTGATATTGTTGTATTAACTTTATTCATTTTATTTATCTGTTTTCAATTATTTAGTATTGTTTATTAAAAATAATAAGTATTCCTAGACCTGTATAAACCTCTATAAATGTCTTTCTAAAGTGAACATACTACTAGTCCTGCCTATGATAATTACGATAATATACACTGCAAATGTTATACTATATAAAAAGAGAAATATTGGAGATTAAAATTTAGGAAATATTGACAAATAACAGACCGAAAACATACATTCAAGACTTGCATTACTTGTACTTTTTAATCTTTTTTTTTTTTATCCAAAACGACTAACAATGTACAGGAAAACTACAGCTAACTACTCTCATTCTGAATCAAGATCTAACTGCTACTGATATTCACGCCAAGTAAAACTGTTTTACCCGTGAACAATATCTGACAATTGAATGCATAAACCACATAGAGTAATAAAAATAAAAATGTAAACATGGTTAATGTACACAACATTTTTCATCTTCAATAAACATTCGATGCATCCAATGGTGGCAATCTTTTAACAAACGTATAAGGAGTACTTACTCTGTATGAGCACTCTGTAAACATGACTAATTGCTGTGTCATTTTCTACGTATTGACAATGGTATTTTCCTTCATCATTAGACGAAAACTCTTTAATCATTAAATTACAAGTTCTGTTCTTATAACTTCCCACAATATAATATTCTGATAAGTTTAATTTTGAATTAAGTAGCATCCCCTGTGCATATGGCAATAATTTTTCCTCGTACAGACCGTTTATCCTTGGTGCTGACTTATTTGGTCCATCCCAGAGCCCGTTGGTTTGATTGGTGCATGAACAATTTAAGACAACTGTATCACCTGTGTTCACAAGTACTTCCTGTATGATTCCTATAGATTATAAAAAAAGTTATATAGTTAGAACTTTAGTAATCCACAAATAAAAACGAAATATTTTTCAAAGGTCATTCTGCCTTTAAAATGCATAAACGACTTATAGATATTTATGAGCTATATATCCATAGATCAATATTTGTGTGGGGTATGCCTAACGAGAGATTACAAATAAATTGATTGATTGATTGATTGTGTTTAAGTCACTTTCAGCACTCTGCTATATCGCGGCGGTCAATTATTTTGGTGGAGGAAGCCAGAGTATTCACAGCATGATTGAAAACAAGTAGAATAAATACTATTATACTGGATGACACGTCGCCCAGGATAAAAAGGTGTCAATCGGATATTGTCAGGGATACAATAACACAGATTACATCAGATGTCCCCAGGACCATCTTAAAGGATGTAATGAAAACGACACATGTGCAGTCTTCTGATTCCTCGTTGTACTATAAACATTCAGACAATTTTGTTTATATTCGGCCCTGTACTGTTCAACTTTCAGATATTTTAGATTTCAATGATAACTTACAATATTGCTCTATTTCCAAATGTAACCGTAAAAATTGTAAAACCTGTGGTATAATAATATCTGATACCCATTTTCAAAGTAACTTGACCACCAAAAGTTACAATACACACAGTCATGAGGATTAAAATTGTACTGCTTCCAATGTTGTGTACGGTATTGAATGTGCTTTTTGTGGACTGATCTACGGCGGGGAAACTCGACAAAGACTCAATTTAAGAATGAATGACCATCGGTCCAATGTTAATGATCCTAATAACAACAAATTTTATTCAGCCTGACCATTCTATTGTGTCAATGAAAGTCCGGATTATAGAGAAAATATATCATTCAACAAATGACCCCATATTGAGCACACCATATCATCTACAAAAAGAAGACTTTTGGATAAGAGAGTTGGGAACAACCATTCCCTATGGATACAATGACAAATTTGATGTTGTAGCTATTTTGTCTAGTCCCAGGTGTAGTACTGTCAATAAATTACAATTAGTTAACACTTCTGCTCGACGAAATAGAAGTCATGGTCACAGAAATTATACACCACCTGCTGTTCACACCGTGACAATTGATAGTCTGTTATCGTATGTTCAAAAACACCATATCAGAACTTAATTATACTCCATTCCATTATCTAAACTGTATTTACTATTTCAAGAGGCCCACACTACTTCCGTTATTGATTCTACTTCTGTTTTGTATAGATTAGTTGCAATAATCATGGACATTGCTAACCATAGACTAGTCAAACCCGTATCAACTACTTCCAAAAATGAGGAAACACGCAATTTTTATAAAGTAGAATTCGCCAATAAAGGTTAAGATGCTATCAATATTAGCAATATATTTTCCACCAAAAATCTGTACAAAAAACTATACCTGATTACTTCAAAAATAAAGCTACACCTGTAATTTCATAAACTTACACCAAGTCGATTGCATCCAAGATTTTCAACCACAAAAGGGTTTTAGAGACCTTTAACCTCAAAGATGAGAAATCCAAACCTGGGATTGCTCATGTGCATCGTCAAAATACAATTATAGTCCAAATAATCATGTTATTACTGTCGACCTTTAGCATCGTAACCAATGAACAACTAAGAGAGTTGTTGGCCAAGGGACCAAAA
Organism: Mytilus californianus; assembly: GCF_021869535.1. Classification (NCBI taxonomy): domain Eukaryota; kingdom Metazoa; phylum Mollusca; class Bivalvia; order Mytilida; family Mytilidae; genus Mytilus; species Mytilus californianus. The sequence continues at coordinate 113,227 of NW_026262684.1, forward strand.
TATAGAATTCCCCAGTCCATCAACTGGAAAAAGAACTTCAGGTTACTGATGGATGCAGTTGAGGACTATGCTAGAAAATGGGTAAAGCGCGAACCAGACGAACCAGAACTGGACACTTTGTCTGAATGGATCAAAGCCATTCGATCATGCATTCAGACGTGCATTCAGAAACTACGATGTGCTATGAGCATACGGGTTTCTAACCCATTCAAAAACCATGAGGTTGTGGATGCTCTATCCACTTTGCATGACAAATGTGTCATTGTTTCAGCAGATAAAGCCTCCAATAATATTGTCTTCGAATGTAAAAACCATTTTTTCCAATGTCTCACAAAAGAGCTTGGAATAAATAGCACAACTGGTAATCCTACATATTCTTTAACATCATTTACAAAGGATGAAATTTTACAAAATCACAAATCTGTCCTTCTTTCTTTTGGTATTTACATTGAAGAAAACGAAGAAAATCTACCGTCATTATACTGGATATCAAACTTCACAAAACTCCGTCTAAAGAACGATACATAGCTGGATCATCAAGATGTTCGAATAAACATCTTTCTAAAGTGCTGACTACTATTCTTTCTACAGTAAAAGATGGCCTTCAAGAATATTGTGATGAGATATATTCAACCGGTGGTGTCAATCCGATGTGGATTCTTAAAAATTCTCAAGATCTACTGCTAAATCTTAGATCACAATCTCTGCAATTTTGAAGCAACATTAAGACATTTGATTTTTCAAATCTTTACACTACTATTCCCCATGCTCAATTGAAGGATCGACTTCACCATCTCGTTAAACAGAGCTTTTTCGATACAAATGGGAATCGTAGATATAAATGTCTTGTTTTGGGTTATAATAATTCTTATTTTGTGAAGAATCACACTGATTCTATCAGAAAATACACTGAAGATGATATTATTAAGATGCTGGACTTTTTAATCGACAATAATTTGTTGAGTTTGGAGGATTGATATTTCAACAGACAGTCGGTATTCCAAAGTGTACTAATTGTGCACCCCTTCGGGCCGATTTGTTTTTGAACTCGTATGAAACAGAATTCATTCAGAACCTTGTAAAAGACAAAAAGAAAAAGCACCTTGCAAAATTCTTTAATTTTACTCTCAGATATATTGATGATGTCCTATCACTAAATAACACATATTTCAGTCAGTACTTTCATCTCATATATCCCAGTGAACTTGAAATTAAGGATACTACTGATACTAGAAGGACTGCTTCATACCTTGATCGTTTCCTGAAATTGACACAGATGGAAGACTTCACACTAAAATCTATGACAAACGGGATGATTTCTACTTCCCAATTATCAATTTCCCGTTTTCTCAGCAGTAACATACCCTCTGCTCCGTCATATGATGTTTACATATCTCAATTGATACGTCATGCTCGTGCATGTTCTCACTATACAGACCTCATACGGGAGTGTGCTCCTCACGCAGAAACTGATCCAACAGAGTTATGAGGGGGAAAGATTAAAAATGACACTCCGTAAATGTTATTGACACCATCACGAATTGGTAGATCTATACGATGTGTCTGTGTCTAAACTGACTAACGACATTTTTATCACGTCTTAGATTGTGGTTTAACATCTATGTCGTCGGTCTGCTAAGTACCGAACGTGACCTATTCCCGAATATGACTGATTTGTCAAGTGTGAATTTGCATTGCTATATGACGTGTCTCGGTATTTATACATCCAACATGCATGTATTTAGTTATGTTTCTTAATTAGTTGGTTCGGTTGGATATTGTGTTATGTCTTATCGTTTGTGGTTTGAATTCTGTATTTTCGGTACATTTCACATATGTCATATTTGTCAGTATAGTCGAGTTAATTTCCATTTTCCGTGGATAAAGTATTGTGTTAGTCCAAATAATTATGATCTCGTCACAGCATTAATCTAAAATAGCCTTTCAAGACCGTCATTATAATTATAATTATTTGGATTAGTATTGTGAAAATTATTGTAAATTTTTGGATCTCGTTTCATATAATTGTATGAATTTCAGGATTAAATATACGTTAGATAAATACATCACTGTTTGTGGTGTGCTGTGCTGTTGTTAAAGGAGGATGTCCGTTGTTATTCTGCGGTTTACACGTTGAAATATACTATTATATTATTTATCTATGCGTGTCTCTGTGCTGAGTGTAATTGCGTTTGTTTGTACTGTATTCCTGTCACAAAGTGATTTTAGCGATATTTTTTAACATTGCCATATAAACGGGAGGTTTGGCTAGCCATATAACCAGGTTCAACCAACCATGTTTTCTTAAAATGTCCTGTACCAAGTCAGGAATATGTCAGTTGTTATCAAATAGTCCGTTTCTATGTATTTTGACGTTTGTTTTGTTGCATTTCAGTGTTTCTGTTGTTCCGTTGTTTTCCTCTTATAGTTGATGTGTTTCCCTCGGTTTTAGTTTGTAACCCGAATTTTTTTTTCTCTCAATCGATTTATGACTTTTGAACAGCGTTATACTACTGTTACCTTTATTTATTTAGAGAGAACCACCGAGAATCAGCAGGAAAATGACGCTACAATTTTGAAAAATAGATCACATTATAAATCCAGCCTTTTAACCTACAGATTTAGATATCCATGGAAATCTGTTGCTCATATTATCGTCTTTTGATACAAAAATATATGAAGATTGTTAAAAGTAATTACTATGTCTTACAGAAGGCTTTTCGGTCAAAAAAATATTAAAAATTTAACCAAAGTGTCGTAGCTCTAGTTAAATCGTAGTTAACATTTTCGTGTTATCTCATTGATCTTACTATGGTGGACTAAGTCTGGTGGACTGTTAGTACCAATGGATACGACCAGACTAGAAGTCTGCACTTTGGTTTTCCATGCATATACAACAATAATGTTATTGAAATTTGGTGTTATGAAGTTTTGAAATTAAGTTTTAGGGTGTTGTCTGATCTTGATTTTGATTTTTTGTCAGATATTCGAAAACCTCTGATATTATCCATATATTGCCATTACAAGTTATGCCCACTCACTCCTTCCTTTCTTTTCATATTTTTATTACATACAATTCAAAAAGCCAGTTTTGAATATCTTATAAAATCCTTCTTATTATTTCATAGTTTTTGAAAGATAAAAAGATGCCAATGTTAGATGCAAGAGAAATCTTGAGAGAAGCATTTTACTATATATATAAAATGGCTTATATCTACATGTATATACAAGAATAAGGACACGGACTACTCATTTTTTTTTATCTGAATATACTATCAAGTCTTTTGAGCAGACAATATCCTTTTATAAAAAATTTATTTTCCTCATGCATAGCTGTAATTCGTTTCCTGATTTGGGTATATTTTTTGCCCTTTTTATGCTTTAAGCCTTCAACTTTTGTATTAGCTTTGATTTGAAATGGTTTTGCCTACCATTTGTACTAGTATAAGTATAACTGAATGGTTTCAACCTAAATTTGTTTTGCATTTTTAGATAAGTAATCACATTTGTAATGTCTATCATTTAAAGTGTCAATCATGATAGTAGAATATTTTCGTTCCTAGACAATCGCTGATAGTTTTATCGGTCTTACAACGGCTGAATATTCGGCTCATTATTATTAAATTAAAGACAAATATTATATTACCTGCAACCTGCAACACTTTTAGGAATACAAAAATAAATTTCTGTCTGTCCCACATGTCTAAAACAAGAAAGAAGTATACTAATTGGTTCATTTCAGTTTAAATCCATTGTACAGATTTATATTATATGGTCAATTTTACTTGCTTTAAGTTATTCTAAAGATAAGAATCTGACATTCACTATTATAAAACAATGTACCTGTATTCTCATTCTTAATTGTGTTTCCCCCGTGTTCATTACATACTTTAAATCTATTGAGCTATTATCACTATTATCCACAATATTTAATAACATAAAAACATCCTTCAAAAATCACTGACGGTCACGACCAAAATATGAAATCGGAAATTGGGTTTAAATAGAGATCTCTCAATGGACACTATTTTTAATATTCAGTTTGACGCTTCATATTATTCTTGTAGTAACGTATTGTATGTTTTATTTGAAAAGCGAATGTGTAATACTTGACAATAATCTTAAGACTGGTTTTGTCTGTTATTTTAACAATAGTATGTTCAATTCGATTTCGATATATTTATGGTTCTTGTTTTTTCCCTCCCGGTCATTGCACTATGTTTTCAGCTGAACAGTTTATTTTCAATCTTTCTGAGTAATGATTAATCTTTAATTGAAATAGCTATAATATCATTTTGAAATTTTATTTTACACTGTAAAAAAACTGACCTTTACATACAACATCAGCAGTGTATAATATCTAACTACACAAGTTATATTTTACATTTTACATCTGGCTCTCGATTTCGGTCCGTCAGCAAAAAAAACAAAAAATGTAAAAAAAAATAAGAAAAAAATAATAATTGTTTAGTAAGGAACCTTGACAAAAGAATTCAGTTAAGAAGACTAATAACGCCGAATAGAAATTAAGAAATAATTCATGCACGCCATAGATTTGTTGGAAATGTTCACATGGCCTGAGAATGTTGAAACCCGTATTAATATAAAATAAAACCTATTCTAATAATAATTCATAATAATGTCCAACTCCTTGAAGGCGATTCTAGCCTTAGATTAATTGGCTTCGAACCCACACACTTTATAAAGTAGTATTGTCATATATATATTCAATATGAACCTGCGTGTGCAGACTTATTTTGTGTTTAAGTTTTTTTTATGCAGCTAATGCCTTTTATTTTCCTGTTTCCGTAATATATATCGGAAACAATTCAAATAGAAAAGGTGCCATCATTTCCTGGGGTCAATTGCTATTGTTGTTTCAAAATTTTCCAGCTATTATCAATACTACTTTCCTTGTTTGATTAAAAATACTTCTTGGGTTCTCCATAATGCAAATTTATATTTGAACTTGACATTTTGTAGAGTTATTTTTAACATTCAATTTAAATATCATCCTGACATAAATGTCTACCGAATGTAACACTAACTGTCATGTGAAGGACTCGTGTAGTTTTGGTGCATTGTATGTACTTAACATAACAATCTAATCTGTGAAAATGAACTTGTACTGAACGACGAACTACAACCTTATGTATATCCATAATTAAGAAATTGATACTTAAGGGGTCAATGATATAGATTGACTACAAAATGAACATTTAAATTTGAATAGATGAACTTTTTATAACTAAATCAACAATGAATACAAAACCTTTGAAAATAGAAAAAAAGTCATGTTATATAACTAGTCTTATAGATAAATACATAATTTATTTTCTATAGTAAACCAAAATAGCATAATTGTTGATTTTTGGCTACCATTTCTCCATTTGTTTTTCCAATTTTGCTCCTTGCACTTTTTGTATATACATGATATAACCACCAAGGATTTTAGAAATAATTGACTCATAAAACCGTGTGATTTTACTCGCCATATTGCTACATGTACGAACAATCATAGTATTTTGAAAATTTTGTAAAACGATGAAACTGTAATGATGTATTTAAACATTGGCAAGATTAATTGGTTGATAAGGATTTTCCTAAACTTCAACACTTGATTGGCTCCGTTTCAACATTTTTCTGAATACCGTTGGTATCAGTAATTACTGATGTGTCGTCACGATTGTCTCTTCGAGAGTAAGCACTTGATCCAAAAGATCATATTATTATGATTTATTGTCCTTCATCATCATAAGATTGTTCTGGAGCACCACGTTGGGTTTCTTCTCTTATTAGAATGGTTAACTCTCTTAAGCTAGTTTTCATATACTGCGGATGTTGTTTGATACGGTAATATTTATAATTGTCTCGTGATAATCCTGTCTTCATTGTCATTATTCTATTTTTGAGTGGCTTTCATAATTCATTTGTATTTTAAATTTCTTAAAAATATCACCTATGCATGTTTGCTTTCTGTCTTTTTTTATAGGAGTACCACTATAAAAATAAACACACTGCATCGGCACAGATTGATGTATGCCTTTACTGACCCAGTCCAACAATCTTGCCGCGAGAAGGTCTTAGTACGCGAAAACTAACCTTCGAAAAAATGAAAAAAAATGCAATGAAAGTAAAACATACATTTTTAATCACTCAATAATGTTTTGAAGCTCGAAGCGTATTTCAACAAAGTGGCAATTTCATGTTCATGTTATTTTATGGCACAGGATAGGAACCTTGTCAATTGTTGTCGTTTGATATATATTCTTATGTAATTTTTATTTTCAAAATCTGATTCTGATGGTCGATCTCTGTTATCTACCACCACATGTATACTTTAGTCAATTAGCAGGTTAATGTTTTTTAGAAATTTTTTCTATTGTTGGAGACCACATTTTTGTACAGATCATGCAAACTATGTATTCCTAGCAGCAATTTAACAAAAAGGCTCTCCAAAGCACTAAATACCACGTCAAAAAAATATTGCAAAGAAATAGCCTTTTCTTTTTAGAACGGGTGTAATTCTTTCATTTCTGCGAACGACTATTGTGTCTTGTTATATAGGTTTTAATTGAATTCATGAAAACATGATAAACGTAAATTTTTATTCATTATTTCTTTGTTCTATATTACATTGTGTCATCAGAGCAAGTGTCTGTACACGAACACTATTATTTAAGCCTGCAATTAGTACTTTCTGCAAACATTTCAGTTCCTATTTTGATAGACAAATCTTTGGTAAATCATATGCTGAAAAATGGGCATGGTTTTTCCATGCTTAACTATTTTCAAGGAATGTAAATATCCTCATTTTGTTACTGTATGATTTCTAATAAGGTAAAACATGTAGCATATTATTATTCAATATTCATTTTTATTACACAATATAGTCCTCTATATGCATGGAATAATTTGTCACTGGACGTAAGGCAAGTAACAAACAATCAATTAAACAATACACAATGATGTCCTTTCATACAATCAGTGCAAAGTATGCTTGGAATTCAGAAGGAATACACCATACATTTTTTTAATAGATATATCGACAAAATTGGAAAACAAGATATGAACATGATAGTTAGTTTTCTCGTTTGAATTGTTTTACATTTGTCATTTCGGGGCCTTTTATAGCTGACTATGCGGTATGGGCTTTGCTCATTGTTGATGGCAGTACTGTGACCTATAGTTGTCAATATGTGTGTCATTTGGTCTCTGGCGGAGAGTTGTCTCCTTGGCAATCATACCACATCTTCTTTAATTTTTATATGATGAATAGTCAAAAGTCATATGTGTCTGGAATAATTTATCTTTAAACTATATCATTTATAATTTCTATGAGAAGGAGTTTGAAAAATGAAATACTATTTCTTTTCTGCATTTAATGTGATGGTGCTAATTTTCAGAAAAATTGTATGTAAAATGGAACATAAGATCATGATAATCACAATCTCTTTTTTCATTGGGGTCATTCGTTTCAGAAGGGTGACGACGATGATATCAACGAAGACAATCATCTACTTTTAAAGAAGATAATTTACTAACATCCGTTGGTAGTGTGAAACTATCTATATCAAGTACTCAATTCACAACTTCTTTAAGGCATCTCTATTATAAGAGGATCCAACAATACACACGGAGACGCGCCAAGATGGATATAATAAAATAGCTTTACAGAATACCACAACAAAATAACACTTTACATATGCTATATCGTATCGCATGGTGACTGGAATCTAGCGTATAGGTTGCATGTTTGACACTCTGTTTGGTTAATCAGGCTAAACAAAGATAACACTGAAAATAATATTTCTTTATGAAATGCATTACCATAAAATGTTGGTGTGAAATCTTTTTAGTTGTTATGACATTTGACTGAACTCTATTTGAATCTCATTCTTCTCCTCTGTCTGTAATAAGCAACAAAGCAGGCCAAATCTAACAGATATAATGTTCACACGTTCATTTATACGCTCAGTTTGGGCGAAAGATAAATGTCTCACGATTAAAGTATTTTTATAATTTGATACAGTATCTCTTTTAGTATTTCTACTAACAGTGCATAATCTATCAATATTATAAATGAAGTCATGGTCTATGAGCCGAGTAATCGGTACAAACCAATAAATGTAATTCGATGATAGTGTTTTTTCATTGCAGTTTGTCTGTAAGTTGCATTAAACATCGATGCACCAATGTAAAGTTATCGTTACTTCAACATATTCAAAAATATTTATAATGTGCACCTTGTATATTATTTACAATTTATGTTGTCGTTTCTGCGTTTCAACACACAAAAGACTTTTTTTTTGCGTTTAACCTTACTCATCGATTATTAAATGTAAAAATGCATGGCAGGGTTCTTGTTGCGCAGTCAGTTTTCTACGCTGTATTTTGTAAACTGTTTCTCTTCGTTGATTTTTGTTTGTAACCATCACGTTGTCAGTTTGTCCTCGATTCATGAATTTGATTATCTTTTTGTCATTTGCCGCCTCTCTTCTTCTACCGTCACATCATTTCCTTTAAAATAAATGTATTACATATACATGTATCTACTGAGTAAGATAAATACTTAATAAACGGCAATTTGAAATAGGACTGTATAACAAACTTCTATCTAAACCTAAATACTGAAACGTTAGAATCATTATATACTAATTTGCCAAGCTTAAATGAATATAAATTATTTAATAAACAAAACCACACATGAATAGGATAAGTGTGCCTACAGGTGGAGGAGCCTTTAATATTTATTACAATAAATGATCTTCAAACTAATGTCAATTCACTATACACTCACCCGTGCACTACCAATCCAAGCATATAAAGTATATACACAATCAAAATCTTTCTACAAAAGACAAAAAATACATATTAATAAAAGTTAATATAGTTATATACCCACATTTACAATAATCAACTCAAAAAAGTTGGGTGGGTCGGTAACGAACTGCCGCCACATAAACTATAGGCAAACTTTGATTAACTTCCAATGCTTAAGCAATAATTAATCATGCTTTTCACGAATCTCATGAGTTGCATATACCCGTAAAAGCCTCATTGTTGGTATATGCAACCCTATCATAACAGCCATAAAACACAACATGTGCTTAGTATAAACATAGACATGTGTTTATAGTAAACAATCACGTGACCGCTACTTCATCATGTGACCAATAACTTTCATAAATATATTTAATAGTTATCTTTTCTTAAGTGTTTGCTAAGTAGTTCAAGTATTACGATGATGAAAAGATTAAAAATTTTGACAAGTGGTTTATCAAGACAATTGACTTCAAACTGGCTGTAAAAATCTAACTTTAAAGACTGGGATATAAATTTATCTTAATAATTATGTTTACCTATTTTGATGAAGATTGCTTTCGTCTAAGTATAAGTTTGCATCGCTCAACCAATTAAGCTCATTAAAAAAAAAGTAATATTACAAAAAAAAACGAACTCAAAGGGAAATTCAAAACGAAAAGTCCTTTATAAAATGGCAAACTCAAAAGCTCAAACACATCTAACGAATGGAAAACAACTGTCATATTCCTGACTTGGTACAGGCATTTCCTGAGTTTTTGTTTAAATCATTCAAAATCATTTTCTTGTTATGACTATTATTTATATACATTACGATAAAGATCAACTCAGTCGTTAATTTTACTGCGATTGACTAAAGGGCTAAATGCAGACAGGTTAATTGCTCACCTTTAATACACAATCAAGCAATTATAGCAGTTAAAAAAACAACTCGTTGAGCTACGATTTACATTGAATACAATGGTTGACGACATATAATTAAATCTTTTTTTTTATCAAACGCATCATTAATACATATTTAGTAACAATCAAATTACATGCCAGCTTCAATTAGCATTACCATGAACACTGTACATGCTGTATGACCAATCTTTTTTGTTGCATTACATTTGTAAAATATGTACTCGTTTCTTGAGATTGTATCCTCGTTTTCAATCACATATTTATTTAAACGACCTCTTTTTCTTCGACCTTTATTAAATGTTGAGATTTCAATATGGATATATTTGCATACCTTTTTTTAATACTTGTATGCTTGCTATTTCAGCGAAAGTATAAATAATTACTTTGATACTTCTAAAACGTCTAATTCTCCCATATTGGGCAATATAACTCTTGGAAACGAAGACAGTTTCATCTGAAATAGTTTTTGTAAATTATATAAGACATGGTATCCTGCCCATATTTTAATAATGTATTTATTGATTTTTATTTTCATCTGTAGACAGTGTTTTTTTTTTTTTTCATTTCCGTTTCACCTTTGATACTTTCCTTAACCTGTTACCGCATGTTTGATAAGACGGTACAGTTTGAGCCAAAACATAGCATTGATGATACTGATCGATGCAAAACTTGTGTTCAGAAAATTATAACGATATATTTTGAATCTTTTAAGTGTTTGTTTATGTTTTGTATCTTTATCAATGATATCAATTCAGAATATTTGAATAATAGAAAAACAAAGGATATGGGATATCCATCCATGACACAAAATCAGTACATGCACAGCATAGAAACACACAAAAAGCAAGGGAACAGTGCTTTTATTGCTGTTCTTCATCTCAAAGTCACAGTGGAGCAAAAAAAAAAACTCTCACCTTACTGCAAGTTTGGTCTATTTTCAGTTTTCTAAATTCGAACACGAGGAAGTTTTTGTGTTCTAAGTTATAAGCTTTGTCTGAAATTGCAAAAATTGCACAATTATTCAAGCGTATCACAATTATGTTTATTGTTTTTAAAAATGAATGTTTTAATTTTTTCAAACCAATCAAATGCTTTACACGCATTACTCTTTGGAATTTTTAAATTCATAAATGATTGGTCATAGCGTCATACTTATACATTATGAGGAACTTTGTCTTTAATATAAGATTTGGAGACATTTGACCGTAAATGGCAGCCACATATGACCTTGTAAACAACTGAAGTAGCTGGAAACCAGATCTTATCGAAAATAGTTAAAAGTAAGCTATCTTTTGACGCTAAAAGTGTCTTTGAGTACTGAACATCGATTTTAAAACCCCTATTTCTTAAAATCAGTACTAAAATCCATATGTATTTCCAATAGGTTGAATGAACCTCTATATTAATGTTTTCTGAAGAAAAACATTTTTTTTTCTTCTGGCAAGTTTTGTTTCTTGCACATTAATTCTGTTTCGATATGTGTCGAAAAGATATTTGGAACATGATTATTATTATATATATTATATGACAGTGTTTCGTATAAAACTCATCATAGTAACAAAGCTTATATTTTGGTACGCCAGACCCGCGTTTTGTCTACAAATCAATGTCGCTTGAATCAAAACAGTTATAATTCCAAATCAAATATTGACATGAAGAATGATTAATACTTGAAATATCAATTAGTTGTGACACAATATGTTTCTGGTGAAGGAAAACCTTAACGCTTTAAATATTTTTACATTACATCAACCAAAATTTACAGAAAATGAACTTGTCACTCTTATGTAAACCGTAAATAACTAGTAATTAACTGCCGCATAACAAAAATAATAAGAACTACAACCTATTTTTTATTTTTTCGCTGGAAGAGGTACATTTTTTTACTATCTTTTGACACTCTTTAGTGGAGTGACCAAGCCAACGAATTTTCAACTTGAATGGACCACCTTACCTGCAAGATAAATTTTGACTTTTCGTTTAGAAAAATGTTTCATCTTTAATTTTTGCCTGGTCGTAGAACCGAAAAAAGGTGTTATCTTTTAAAATTCGAGTTCAAAGTTCGGCAGATGAGTTTTTCATTAGTTTAAAAAAAAATAACGTCACCAGGGGTTATAGACAGTCCGAAAATAATATCTGAATAAGAGTGGTCTCTTGTGGAGAATTTTCTTATTGGCAATCATACCACATCTTCTTTTTATATATAAGACATTACTCCTTTAACGAAAGAATAAACAATAACCGTTCATTTTCGACTCAATTTTAGAACATTGTAAACATCAAATGACCATTTTTAAGGAAATTCAGGTGGACAACAAGAAAAATGCAAAGATGAATCAGGAAATAGCTTTGAATCGATATTTTTTTTTAACATTTCAAAAGTCATGTACATTTAAAGATATAATTCTGAATTCTACGCGGTTTCTTAAAGAGTAATCGAAGTGAATTTTGTTTCTGTTTGATTATATACCAGTTGCCAGCGGCAAATATTTCACCAGGTAACTGAATAAAATGGTTTAAATGAAGTACTAATAGGTTAGCGAATATATTTTTTGTTATGACCATTGAGATTTTAGGGGTAGAAATTTTGGAATCAGCAGCCTACTATGGAGCCCGCAGAAAGAGTTTCTGCAAGGGTTCGTTAACATGCAAAGTGCACAACATTTTAGAACACCGGGGTCCTTATTATTCTAAAGCAGTATACACCCTCCATGAGTTCTACTGTAGCATATTTGTAAGAAATAATTTGTCATATTTTGATCAGACATCGTTTTCGTCGTCGTCTTCTTCAGAAATTGCTTGATGAGTAAGATGATTACTACATCCCACAGACCCTCCACACGATTAAAAAGTCGTACAATCGAAATATGTGTGTACATGTAACATACACAACGTTTATTTCAAGCTTTTCATCCTTGCATGTTTAAATATATTCTTGAAGGAAAAGTGACATAGGTGCCTCGAAGAAAACCGGTATGTGTTCTCAATTCTTCGAGCAAATGTAAGGTCTTTAAAAATAGTAATGAAATCTTTGATGCCTTCAGTGCTTTTGGACATGTTGGATTAGACAAAAAATGAACTATGAAAGTCATACGTAGGTCCAATAAGTTTTATACAGCTGATGTCTCTAAATCAATGGAAAACTGCTTTAAATAAAGGAACCTTGAGAGCTTTATAGGGCAGTACTTCTGAAACCCTATGATTAAACTGTTCGCAAATAAGAATCTGTTTACGGTGTTTCGAGCATTAATTCCCTTGGACACAATATTACCTGTAAGCTATTTAAGTTTGACACAAAAATGCAATCAGCAGTTCCCTTGACTGTTGTTTAATTGTTAGCAATACCTTGTGTTTTGATAAAACCACAGGTAGTATAATGATGGATATAGAGGGCCAACATGGTAGACATAAATTGTATTTTTCAGAGTATGTCAAAGGTAGTGCTGTATCTTCTAAAACCGGAAGTGACTTTCTTTTCTGGATGTTACAACTATACCTTAAAATGTGAATTTAAGGGTAAAAAGAATTGTTTTCTGGACAAAAAGTTATTAGTTGTATTGTATTTCCCCAATGCAACAATTTTGATATAATATCTTTTCGTGTATTTGACCTTTGGGAACTGGTCGTTCCTATTATTCTAATTGTAAAAGGATAACCAATTTCTTATTCCACATACACATTTTACAATGTATAAGTACATGATTATACTGTTTTATAATTATTAGATTATTCAAACAATTTATTGTTCATTCAGCACATATATACTAACCATACATTTCCTACATGAAGCTTAGTACAGATAAAAAATAAGTCCATTATGTTCTGTAGTTCAGATTATCGTATCATCTTGTCTATGACAAGCTAGGGCTTTGTGTAAATTGCTGTATTAATGTACTCTGCAGATGTTGTTGCCGCGCTTGCCGGTGATATAATTGTATTTTGATAAATATTTGGGATGATGCTACTGTATTGGTGCATTTCGATAATTGAAGGAATTATCGCCTGATAGGCATTTTCATAACCCTCACCAGTTAGTCCTATGAAAGAGCTTGCACTAGAACTATCTCCACCACCACTTGATATAACATCATTGCTTACGTCGTCTCTTGGTATATGGTCATTATTATCTAGTTCAAAGTTAGTTATTGGATCAACAATCACATTGTTATAACTAATTGTTCCTATCTCATCATATTGACCTTCTTGAGTGATTTCCACCGTCGAATTAGATCTTCTTTTTCGCCTCAAACAGCAATATATATGTGAGACAATACAGCATATAAGCATTCCTCCGACAATGTTTCCAATAACCACCGTGCAATTATTGTATGCAGAAGGCGTAATTAGTTCATACTCTGAAAATAGAGTTATGCTTTGAATTAACTTACGTCTGATTTATCAGCATACTGAACTGTTTAATAAGTTTATTGTTGCTTTCAAAACTACTAAATTAATTCAACTTAACCTGTAAGACGGGATTATTGAATGATATGACTAAACTTGAGTTTCTGCAAAGGATCATGTTTTTACATAATTTATCACAATATATTAATGTATATTTCCATTTATTAGGAGACGACTATCCATATTCTAAGAGAGCAAAAGATATGGGGTGGTTGTTCGGCTCAACTATTTATTTTAATCTTTTGCTGAGCATGCTTGTTTCTTTTCCACGAAATATTCATTCAAATCCCGTCTTTTATAAGGTCATTTCTTTTTGATATTTCTCAAAATCTCCCCCCTCCTTTCCAATGGTTGTCCTGTTACTGGAAGGTTGTGTATTGAAAGTTTTTCTTTTAAATTGGTGCAATGTAGGAACATATTTCGCAACAGTCGAATTAACATGCTTTAGCAAACAGTTATCAAAACCTCTACGAGATAACACAATCGTAAGACATGCTAGATGAGTTCAAAGTTTAGAAACAGGAAAACACTATTTTGACATTGTCTTGAAAAATTAGATTTAAAAAAACATTTTGAAGTCTAATATGTTCATATTATACCAAAGTTTTTTTTTTGTGAACATGTTTTTCCTGATTCAAAGTTCTTAAATTAATATTATAAGAACCACAGTAAGAAAACAGGGAGAATAGTTTACATAAATAATATGCTGAAAGGGTTAAATTAAAAATCGAGAATGTTTTATATCAATGAGAAACGATATGTGTCTCCACAGGACGCATTTATGAATTGACTCTTATATATAGCTGTCATGTTTAATAAAAACTTTAATATTAGTATAACATGTATAGTAGCCAATAGTATTCGCTGGTTTATAAACTTAATATAAAATGTGAATCGTGTCAGTTTCAAACTTAGTCATTCACATCTATTGTGATTATCAGATCCTGAAATTTTTTGTTTTGCTTTACACTATTTAGAAAGATTACACTATTTAGAAGAGAAATTGACAACGCCATTTAAAAAAACGGCGATAGACAAAAAGGTCAACAAAACAGTACACAAAAAACGAATAAAGATTGGGCAACATGGACCCCACCAAATTATTGAGGGTGATATAGTATGTTCCTAACGATTATTCAGACCTTGATCCACATATGGTTTCCGTCTGTTTGGTAATGGTCAGTACAAATTCCGTAAAAAGTGTCATCATGTATCATTTATATTACTTATTTATCATGTTTATGTATTTATCTGTCCTGGGTGTTTTTGCGTTTATTTGTACTGTATTAGATCTTACTGTCATTTTAGCAATATTTTTTAACATTGTCATATAAGCGGGAGGTTTGGCTAACTTAAAACCAGGTTCAACCCAACATTTTTCTTAAAATGACCTGTACCAAGTCAGGAATATGGCAGTTGCTATCACACAGTCCGTTTCTTTGCATGTTGGCGTTTGTTTTTGTAGCAGTACAGTGTTTCTGTTGTTCCATTGTTTTTCTCTAATAGTTGATGTGTTAACTCGCTTTTGGTTTTTGACCCGGATTTGTTTCAGTTTAATCGATTTATTACTTTTTTATTTTATATAGCGGTATACTACTAGTGCCTTTATATGATCTCACAATCTATTTCAAATTGAGTCTTTTTTCAACTTTTTAGGGGTTGTTGCGATATTGAGTACTTATGCTCACACTTTAATAAACTTATTATCTGATATTTTGGGCAAATAGGTGCATTTAAGCCAGTACAGAATCAAAAACGCCGATTTCGCAGCCAACCAGTATCTTCCAGATTATGTACTTACTAAAATTTCTAGCTTCTGAAACACTTGTTTTTTTTCACTTTCTCCAATAACATTTCTAGAAAACATGCACACAAAATATTGTTTATTTGATACAAGTTCATATATAGTGTATTTAAATTCATTTTCGAAGCTATCTTTTACGGGACCTGTTGTTTTCCACCATTCTACGTCAGCATTACGATGCTGTATAAAGAAAAATTGATTTGATCCGCCATTAAAACCTGGAATCTGTGACACTATCATGTGGTTTTCGTATTGAACCACTGTTATATTGTTGGGAGGTTCTGGTCGATCTGAAAGTTAAAAATAAAGTAATTTATAGCCAAACTTATCTACAACATTTACAATGTGTCATAAATATCAAACAAATTAAAAAGGCTGAATAACAAACAATCATGCGAGAATTCATCACTGAAAAGTATTTCGAGAAGTAAACGTGACCACAAAAATAGACAATGACTGTTTAGTTCTTTGAATATCAGCTGTATTTGTATAATAAAAAGTAAAATCACAAAAATACTGAACTCCGAAGAAAATTCAAAAAGGATAGTCCCTTATCAAATGGCAAAATCAAAGCTCAAACACATCAAACGAATGGATAACAACTGTCATATGCTTGACTTGGTACAAGGCTAAGAAATCGGTGTTATGCGATCTTTAATTAGCTATTACTCCTGTTAAGAGCCGAGTACAAATACAGGTGATATACAAAGACACTAAACAGATATGTGGATTGTTTTTGCTTTGAAAGACTGTAAAACTCACACTTATTGCATTTATTTTCGATTCAAAATCCTGTTGAGGCCCGCGTAGAAATAATGAAAAAACATTACACAATTAGCTGAAAACCGGTACGCCACAAGGAATCTCGCATGGTCAACAATAATACTCAAAATTAAGAATTATTTATTATAACATATCGATTTATTTCAACAGTAAACATAAATAACAAAACATTGTCCGATTTAAGACAAAAATGTTTGATTCGTCCTACGCTTCAAAATTTCGAACCGTCCGTGCATTCACAATGTTTACTGACATATTGATTACTGATATTGTTGTCTGGTTGATTTTGTGTGTTACACTTTACACATTCAAATTTGGCATCGTAGTAAAATAGAGAAAATCCTGCTGTTCATGTTTGTCTATAAGCAGAAAGTGGGTCGTGGATCAGAGACTGGAAAATTCACGGACTGAGCAAAACGTCATTTGAATGCGATTGCAATACACATTTTGAGGTCACTAAAGTTCACACAACACTGGTCAACAGAAATACACAAAAATAGTCCGACAGTTGTAGGATCTTTCAGGCGATATCTGTATAATATACAAATACAGTCTAGCGATATTTGTTGGACAGTTAAAATATGTTAAGAAATCCAATTTCAGGATAAACTGAATTATATTACTAAAAGAATATGTATAAAGTTAAATGTAACAGAGCCTTAAATAAACTGTACTGTAAGTTTGTAACAACCATGACATTGGTTAATATCTAGTTTCGGTTGATAGGAAATCCAACGGCAGTTTTGATAATTGTTAATGACACAAATGTTACTAATTGTGCTGCACCAGATGTGCCTTTTGACAATTGGTGTAACACGGTGATAAATTTAAAGATAATAACATACTACAATTGTTGAAGAGCTGTTCAAACCAAACATAATATAACGTATATTTAAAAATGATTAATCAAAAGACTGTGACGTTTTGGTATTTTTATTTCCATTTTGCCTTTAACAGTTTGAAAACCTTTTTAGTGCAATTATAACACAGTTTTAAGGATAATAATTGCCATCTTAATGATTGTAGATTAGTGTGTGTACTATATCGCAGCAACATATAACCAGCAGTAAGATAAACACGTGAATATTCAAAAGATAAAGAAAACATACGTACTTCCAGATCTGAGGTAAACAGTATATGAATTACACCCTTTAATGTTACAAGCATCTATTGTATAATTAACAAATTCCTCCTCTGTCGCTAAGCCAAGATGAAACACAATTGTTATTTCATGAACTTTTAGTTTGAAACCATGGAATATATCATGAGTATGAGGCCTTCCCTTTGTAATCCTTGGATGTAGAACCCTATTATCATTTGATATCTTCAGTAGTATAATATCAAGTTTACTGTACAAAACAACAGTGATATTAAGATCACATTTATATTGCCCAAACTGTACTCTTTTGTTTGTTGAAATGAAGATTGGTGGTGCTAATAAAATAAGAACATTTTTTTTTTAATTCTTAAACATTTTTCTCGTTCATTTTATATAATCAAACATATAAATACTCATTTTTTTAAACTTGTCTACATTCTACATTGTGAACTCCATGTATATTCACCAAACAGTTATCGTAATCATCATTACCTCTTTAAAATTAATAGTGTGTATACTTATATTAAAAAAGTAAGAATAATGCAGTGCAAAATAAAATTTTAGCCTTCCATTTGATGGTGGAAAACAGATATATTCAGCACTCAATTCATGACACCAATCTATAGAAATTTAAGCTTCCCCGGCAATTAATAGAATATATATTAACCAAATGCAAGAGCAATATGATATTTTACATGATTTTACTTTACTTTATAATGTTATACCTTCGAATTGAACATTTACTGCTCCTTCCTGATACAGAGTTCCATTTCTAGCTATAATACCATTGGATACTTTACATACGTAAATTCCAACCTGTTCAAGAAGTGTCTTATTGCTTTGTGCTATTATCGTGAGTTTGCCGGTTTGAGTTCCTTCAATTTTACACATTGTTTCATCGAATTCCGATCGATAATACCATTTTGCGAAGGTGTAATTGTTAGGTTCACCCCTTGGATGACAGTGTAGATTGATAGTTTGTCCAGTAATTGTGTACGACACACTGACCACTGGAGGATCTATCAAATATTATTACATTTAGTTTATTCAAATCACGAAAACAATTGTAAGTTATTATAATAAGTGTTACTTTAAAATTTTAAAACACTGCTATGTCATGAACGAAAACTGTAAATTCAGAAATGTGTTTATTATTGCGAAAATGGGATAAATTTAAAAACGTCTGTTCTAAATTTTGAAAGCATTGTTTTTTATCACACCTCTTCCTGTAATTACATTACATTTTTTGTCATTATCCCTCGCATTTGTGTTAAAACATTTCTAAAATTTTAGTACTTGGCAATAGTTTTACACCAGATGTACAGACGGTCCGATAAATCATTTTGATTTCGAATGAGATAATATAATAGTCGAATCGAATATAGTATACTAATCGAAAAGTTGATGTAGATATGTTCAAATTGATCAAAATTGGTAAAATTAAAACTTACACAGAATCTTGAGATATATATGCGATTCGGATATTCCTATTCCGTTTGAAGCAATACATGTATATATTTGTGTGTTAGTACGATGGATCGGGCTGTATGTCAAACATGATGAGGTATTATTGCCAACTGAATAGTTCACATTCCCTTTCCATATGATCTGAT
The DNA here is from genome assembly GCF_021869535.1 of Mytilus californianus. Taxonomy (NCBI): domain Eukaryota; kingdom Metazoa; phylum Mollusca; class Bivalvia; order Mytilida; family Mytilidae; genus Mytilus; species Mytilus californianus. Next base: position 132,656 of record NW_026262684.1, read on the forward strand.
CCATTGGTGGATTGCTGTTTCCTTGACAACATACTTGTGTCGAAGTATTTTCAATAAATTTTTCACGTGCAGGACGATCGACAGTTAGTGATGGTTTGTCTACAAAACACAAAACTTCTTCACACATATTACATGATTGTGTTTTATTGCAAAAACCATATACTTGAAACTTTGAAATTGTTTTATTTGGTTTTTCTTATATTCAATTCTCGATTGTGCCTATTCATCTTTTGAAGAGTCAATTTAAGTCGTTTTATAAACAATGGCTAATATTTTGTTCACCAAAACGATCTTGCGTATTTGCTATAAAAACAGTGCTATTTTTAAAATTAAATTGTAACTAGATAGATCCTTGTCCTGTATTTTTTTTGGATCAAAACCCGTAGAGTTATACTGACAATAAAATCGAGTTCAGATCGCAAGGAAAATGTATCAATTACCGGGAAAATGTTACAATTACGTATATATATATGTATACTCTATTCAAATGAGGTAAATATATGAATTTTTGTAAATCCTGATATTAACTGAGACCAATTGAATACGACACGTTCACCTTAACAAGAGGCAGTTAATTCTTTGTTCACTTTTATCTTTGCATTAATAAATATATTGAATAGCATCTATCATGTCTTTATGCCAAAACCAGATGTTCATCAAAAAATTAACCATCATGTATATATGGCGTTAGATAAACGCGTTGAATATTTTTTGTTTTCCTTTTTAGGGGTTGCACGTGAAGTTCATGGGGTTACTCATATTTAGTGTTTTCTTCAGAATTCATCTGACAATTCGAGCGATGATAATCAATTTTTACTTGTTCCGTTAGCTGAATCCACTGTTTTATTTACAGTTCAATTTAATAGGCAAACTTTCTAAATATTATTAAATGCAATACAATCAGTTATAAAAACCATGTATTGTACATACTTAATTTGTATGGTTTCTCTTTATTCCTCTATTTCAGATATTTGATAAGAAATACGATTTTTCCATGTAGTACATCGGTTTTACATATTAAAAAATTGTTATGAGATTACTGCTGTTGAGATCGAAGTTTGTTTTGTTGTAGAGGACAGTTAGTGCATTTTTAGTTTCCTTTAGGGATATAGTTTCCATTTGGGCTAGAGCTGCGTTTTACTAATGACTGGTTTATGAAGTCGGAACTGACAATAGAATACAAAATAATCTTCTCCAATTTGTTTGGCTTTTTTCTACAAAAATCAGATAAAACAAATTGAAAGCATAATAAACGAATTTAACGTTCGGGTTTTTCTATACATTCCCAATGTGACAAAATTCATGTTATAACATCAGTAAGACAATCAAAATAATCAATTGCATCATTTATTGCGATTGAATCCTGGTCAACTGGCATAACACATTTATAAAAATAAACTAGAAATTGTTTAATACTTACATTGAATATCCAAAATAACTTTATCGGTCAATGGTTTTTCTAACATGGCACTTACAGCAGTACATTCCAATGATTTCATATTGTCCTTTCTGCTTGGAACAAACGAATAAACTATTTTATCACTTTTACCTTTCTGAACGGTTGAACCGTTCTCTGTTAAAAAGAGAGTTTCTGGTGGTTTACCGTTGTTAACAGTACATACTATATCTAGATTATGTCCTTCGATTCCGCGAATATGTTTTTGTTGTCCTGTTTCAAAAGTCTTAAAAAAAGTCAAGTTGTTTGGTGGAGCTACAAGTGAACATTTAAACATATTTGAATAGACATATGATAAACATAAAATGCTATCAATAATATATGAAATAAAACAAACAAATTATTTTGGACAAAATACTAGATTCAGGTGTGTATACCATTCGAACAAATCATAGTTAAATAGATATGTTTTAGAGACCAGGATTAAAATTTTATATTTGCGCCAGACGCACGTTTCGTCTACAAAAGACTCATCAGTGACGCTCGAATAAAAAAATGTTAAAGGCCAAATAAACTACGAAGTTGAAGAGCGTTGAGGACCAAAAATTCTTAAAGTTTTGCCAAATACAGCTTAGGTAAATGCAGATTCGTGTGAGTCAATTATCACTCAGACTTGTTTTATATATGACTTTTCCAAATTTCATATATTCTTAATTAGACAATTTTATACAGAGTAATTGTGTTTATAAAATCTTGAAAAAAGTAAAATTTCTTTTATTTCATTTGTCAGCTAAATGTCAAATTGCTAATTGTTAATTTGATATTTTAGAAAATACCTTGTAGTAATTAAACTATCATCTTGTGTTCAATCAGACACGTTTTTCACGAATCAGACCATATGGGTTGTTTTACATATTCAATTTTATAGACATCCCGACACTTACTCTTTAAATTGACGGTGAAATTATGTATATAAACTATTTCAGATTTCGAATACTCGCATATGTAATGCCCCACACCAACTTCCGAGAAATTTGTAACAACCAAACTGCAATCATTGGTATTGTTATCTCCAATAATTTCAACGTTCAAGTCATGAAGTATAGGATTGAGCATTATGCCTGCCGCATAAGGTTCTTCCTCATTTTTATACTTTTTTGTAATTGAAGATATTTTTGGACCTGACCACGAACTTTCATTGTGTAGACTGCATGTGCAATTGAGGACAACATCTTCACCCTTTTCTTTCAAAATCCTTGTATAGTTTTTTTTATAAACAAGATCACCTGTTTAATTAAAAGACAAATCTGTTATAAATTATTTTGATTAATAGATTCCCATTCTTTTTCTTTCATATGTTGAAACATGTAAAATATGAGAAAAAATTTACAGAATAAGTGAAGAAAATAATTAATTATTACAATTTTTTACATTGTTAATTTGAAGAAAGAGGTGTCTTTTAATTGCATTTAAAAGGTATATGATATCAAGTGTATTCCTTAAAAACAGACATTTATACGTTATGAATGGATATAAGAAGATGTGGTATGTGTGTGTATACAATATATATATATATATTTTTAAACTGGTTAACAATACATACATTTTTCATCATGTTTATAGTAACACTAATGATAACTCGATTATGGTTTCTGTTTTCCCATATGATATGTTTGATATGAGACACTGAAAACGTTACTCATGCGAAATCTTTTCAAGAAAATTGTGAAATGTGCCTTGTATTAGATGAAGAGAAGCTTTTTTGGCTGCTAAAATGGTATCGACTGTTGACTTTTTGCTTATATATTAATGTTGGTATATGCTATGTAAGTGTTCTGTTGACTACCAGTTTGTGGATAGTTTATTTTACTGGTCATGTTTTTCGATTTGTAAAAAAGCGAATATAACCATAAATATACCATGAAAGTAGATTACCAATTGGTATTCAAATTTCATGAATCTATTCTGACTATACAAAAACAAGGTAAAACAAACAGTTCTTGTAAATATTGCTCTATAAAGCAAAGACAAGAAATGTCAATGTTTTCTGTCAATACGTTGGTACTGTTAAAGAAATAAATATCGGATAGGTTTCTAGTTTGATAAGCAGTCAATATCTAACTGTGGTTGTGGTTTCATATTTGCAAAGTTTTTGTTGCTGAGAGGTTGATCACGGCATTCATTTAAAAAAGATTTGATAATTGAAAAATATCTTTAACCTTTGAATTTGTTTTACAAATGTCAACTATTTAAATAAATTACCTGAGGAATAACTATCAAGCAGAAATAGCAGAAATATCTTCAAAATACAGTAACTGGTGAGCATTCTCAGTCTATTACAAAAGGTTACCGAAAATTAAAATAGTTTAAATATTAACAATAATCATAACTATTTCAATTTGCCATTTACAAATTATTTACACCAATAGGTAAATAATTGTTAATTGACATCTTATTTTCATATTTTCCTATATAAGTGATACTTTCCTTGAAACTCATACGGAGGTTAATTTAATCGCCATAAAGACATGTAAATAACTTTAAAGAAAGGGGCTACTTATAAACAAACTAAAACTGTTTAGTATGGCCTCAAAAATAGACTATTTAGTAGTTGGTAACACGCACAATGAAGCAGAATGTACAGATAAAAACAAGGGATTCGATGTAAGATATATATTATTCCTAATTATCCTATGTATGATAATGTAAACTTAAACTTTACCATGGCGTTTTTCATGTTGTCAGTATTTTTGACTTATGAGTTTGAATGTGCCTTTGGTATTCTTTGCCTCTCTTAAACTTTTCGGGTAAAACAGGCAAGTTTCACTCACGTCAATTTCACTTGAATTTAAATTCATGTGAATCTCACGTGAAATTCAGGTGAATGTCACCTCAATGATCTTATACGTGAAACTCACGTGAAATTAGTTGCTGTGAGTTTCATGTGAATCTCATGTGAAACTCACGTGAATTTCACGTGAAAATCACGTAAACTTTTTTTCACGTGAAATTCACATGAATTTTTAAAATAAAGTAATTCAAATAACATCTAAATTTTCAAATTTTATCAAAATCATGAAAAATACCAATTTTTTTTGGTAAAGTTCACGTGAGATTCATGTAAAAAATTTCACATGAGATTCACGTGAACCTCAATTCACGTGAAATTCACATGAAAATGTTCACGTGAGTGTCATATATAAACTCGTTTGAGGTGAATTTCACGTGAATTTCATGTGAGATTCATGTGAAATTAACGTGAGCAAATTTTGCCTGTGTATACCAATATACGAATTTTGCAGTTGAAAGATAAATTCTCCTTCCGTTCAAATTTCCTTGTATGCAGACAAGATGAAATTGCTTGTTTGTTTTTTATTGTACGAAATAATCAACTTATCAAATTGCAAAGCTAGAGGGACATGTTCTTGTATACAACATCTGTTACGAAAACATATTCAATCACATTGTCTCTTAAATATTTTTATTGGCAGTATGTAATCATTTACATTTCGTAAGCCTTGTATATTTATCAGTTACTATATCTTCTGAACATTGTCTGCTTGCTTTCAGAAGATTCTAAATGAACAAATCCGATAAATTGAATGATTTCTTTTCATTAGTTTGATACATTTAATAGTATAATATAAGATATTAATGTTAATGGATAGATTAAAGACAAATTTGTGGTTGCGCATGCTAATAGGTTAAATATGTATACATTACAAAACTATTGCATCGTATTTATTTTCACTATGCGTTTGTTTAAATTACATCCATTAAGGGGCTTAAAAATAATGAATATATTAATTGAATAGATTTCAACTAGTGGAATTTTTCAAACCACACTGACTTAATAAGAACGGCCGAAATTGATCAACTTCGATTGAAGCATTCGCTAAATTATGTTTTAGTACATGTTCTTTAGAAACATATCATATCTTTACAGTCAAAATGTGGAATTAAACAGATACGGTGTGATATCTCTACTGCGTTAGCCTCTTGCATACAAAAAATCTAAAGTTATAATCAATCATTCATATTGCATTCTTCAGATATCAATTAGACATGGTCATCTTTTTTAAGTTTCTTGCGTGTTATCTTTTTTCATTCAAAACGACTAAAACTGCCATTTTTGAGATCTTGTAATTACTTGTTAATACACATGAGAGAACGCCTTAGACAATATATGTAGTAGAACATATCTTATTAAAAGATGGTGTTGCTCGGAAAAGAAATCTTGACTTCGTTAGCTTTTGATCAGACTTATTTTGTCAAAAATGTGCGAAAAAATTGCCATTTTTATTTTTGAACATTCCACATGATTCTAGTGAACTGTTTGCCGCTATCCAATATAACCCTACGTTCCAGTGGTATACCTTATTTCCTGATCGTCATCCCGGTCGTCCCACTTTACGTAACATATATGTTGTATTAATATTTAACAATGCTTGATCTTGTTATAAATATGCCTAAAGTTATCATCATTTGACTTTAAGCAAGCAACATAAATCAATCAATAATCCAAGGATTGTCATCAAACGTGTTACTTTTTTAATTATAGGTGGTAATCAATGACTGTTACCAAACCGCCTTTATTTATGATTTATTTCACGCAACGGAATCAGTTGAATTTATAAATGTTGCCTCAATGAAGGAAAATGTGTATAAAGTAACAACCAAATGACTCAAACAAGTATCATATAACTGAAGTATTTCAAACACATTGGACAGCACAATTGAAATAGTTCTTAATTCTACTGATAAGAAACGTAACGCCTTTGTCTATTGTCTTTGTGAATGTTACTTTTACTGTTTGGTCTGTTTTTGGTAATGTCCGTTTGACGTGACTCTGTACTTATACATCCCGTCATTCTGTTATTCTTCTATGATATTCTTTGTATTCTTGACATTCTTTTTGCTGGTGTGCTTTGTCTATATGCCTTTTTGTATCTCTTTGATACATATGACGTGGCTCTGTACTTATACATCCCGTCATTGTGTTATTATTCTATGATATTTTTTTCACTTTTGTCTTGCATTTTTGCTTATGTACTTTGTCTATATGCCCTTTTGTGTTTCTTTGATACATATGACGTGGCTCTGTTCTTATAGGTGTAATACCACCATTGATTTTCCCCTATTAGTCTTTGTAAAATTTGCACTTTTCAAAAAATTGTGCAGAATTTATCTTTGTTTCAAATAAAGAAATACTTGGCATGAGTAAAGATTTATCCTGTCCAGTACTATAGAAAAAATTTCACATAACATTTCATTGCATATAAGAAAATAACCATCACTGGAAGTTAACCAATCAAATTTTCCCCCTTTTTTAACCTGTGTACAAGCTTTAGTAACCATGTAACCTCAAGTTTCCAAAATATTCTATAGAAACCCCAAATAAAGAAATAATGGTGCTTTGGAATAACCAAGATATATGTTCATGACTCAGAAATGTTTTACTGCAATGAAATGTAGGATCAATTACCTACAACTGTCAAATTCAAGGGAATATTTTTTTTCGACCTATTTTCGTATGCAACCGGATGTGACGTACTATGATTTGGTGGTATTACACCTAAAGAAGACTTTTTTGTTAAATAAACTGAATGTGACTTTTTTCCATTGTAATACTGGTTATTTCAAGCATTCCTGTCAAGTTTTGTCATAATCAGTTCAAAAATCTAGTATAATGTAAGACGACATCTACAGCGATTCGAGCAAAATTTCTTCGAAAAATTCAAACCAAGCCGCATCATGATAGAATATTGTGTGGACCAATAAATGATCAAATATTTATCTCATCTGCCTACAAACAGTTGAATATGATACACAAGATGACTTTAGGATGATAAATACTACTAATGGACCTCTTTGTCTTCCTTATAAGGTCTCTTTTAGTCCATTTATACCTCTCATTTCCTCAAAATTTCTATTTTTTAGGCCAATAAATAAAAATTGTGGGGTAACTTTCACTCATTTATGATAGAAATGTTATTATAAATGATTAATTGATGTATTCAAGCTGAATGAACTATCCGTATAAAAGTTTACTGTCTCCAAGGAGGTTTCAATAAGTCCTTACGTAAAACTTAACTTTACGCCGCGTTCCAGAGTGGGACATAAAAAAACTTCTCTTTTGGTGAATAATTTGTTGTTACTGCTTTAAAAATAATTTCATTTACTTAAAACTATATATTTATTAAAGTATTTTTTAGGAAAAATTTTCTAGTATAGCAGAATATAACAAATAAGGAGAAAAAGCTCCCCAAGACTCTAAGTATGGCTTGTTCTGTCAACTAATATTCATGGTAAAGTCCTATTTCAAGGACATTTTCTCATAAAATGTATTTTGGAGACTCAATCCACTCAGAATATTTCATTATTTATAATATTTCACTTAAATAGCAAGAAATTTTAACACATGAGAGTACTCACAAGGTCAAAGGTGCATGTACAGCTTCCCATATTAGGTGTAATACCACCATTGATTTTCCCCTATTAGTCTTTGTTAAATTTGCACTTTTCAAAAAATTGTGCAGAATTTATCTTTGTTTCAAATAAAGAAATACTTGGCATGAGTAAAGTTTTATCCTGTCTAGTACTATAGAAAAAATTTCACATAACATTTCATTGCATATAAGAAAATAACCATCACTGGAAGTTAACCAATCAAATATTCCCCCTTTTTTAACCTGTGTACAAGCTTTAGTAACCATGTAACCTCAAGTTTCCAAAATATTCTATAGAAACCCCAAATAAAGAAATAATGGTGCTTTGAAATACCCAAGATATATGTTCATGACTCAGAAATGTTTTACTGCAATGAAATGTAGGATCAATTACCTACAACTGTCAAATTCAAGGGAATATTTTTTTTCGACCTATTTTCGTATGCAACCGGATGTGACGTACTATCATTTGGTGGTATTACACCTTATACATCCCGCCATTGCGTTATTGTGCTATTGTAAATTTTTGTATTCTTGTCTTTCATTTTTGCTACTGTGCTTTGTCTATATGCCTATTTTGTGTTTCTTTGTTACATATTTGTTTGTTTTTATAGTGATTAAGATTATTACACAATGTTGACTGCTGTATCCCTATTTTGACACTTTTGTTCAAACATCGTTGTCAATATAATAGAATTTGATACCAAATCAGGAATATAATAGTTGTTATCCATTCGTTTTAAGTGTTTGAATTTTCCTCGGAGTTGAGTATTTTTTTTATTTTACTATTTAATTGTGAATTACCTTTGGTTACAGTGCCATTTGTAAGTAGATTGTAAGTTCTGCGATTACTGTTTTACTTCATAACATTATAGTAAGATTGAAGGCTTTCGGTGAAACTATATGCACGTATTATTATTTTCTATTGACATTAAAATAAAGATAGTAAACATTCTGCAGTTAAGTTTCTCGAAATAACAAAATTCTTTTTAAATGAAAATATGTATCTTTAGGAATTAAACAAATCTAACCTTGTTATGCATGTATGTGCAGTAAAACTTTTTCTCTGCATTCCATTCAAACTAATATACTCGCTGAAGATTCTTGAAAATGTTCTCTATCGTATTGTATTGTCACGTCACATTTTCGGCTATTGTGTAGTACAAACGAACGTATAGGGAAAATGAACCCACAACAAATTGATTACAGACATATGTAGAATTTAATAAGGTTTGTGCATTTTTTGTGATAATGTTGATGACATCAATGTAAACAAATAATTATTTTTCAATTCTTCCTTCTATCGAATGTCATTATCCGTTATCATTTATTGAAAACAATAGGAACAGGAAATAAGTACATATAAAGTACAAATGACAACTTTGAACTAGAACCATTATAACAATGATTTAATATTTCTAATTTATTTAAAAGTTTTAGCTTTTATTAGCTTTGAACTAGCTGTCATTAACTGAAGTACTGGGTTACTCAGATCTGTACCTCTTGTCTTTGTATGCTTTGTATCGATATGATGAGTTTGGCACTTTTCAACTGATATTAATTTGTATAGGTTTTTCCTAGGTTATATTGTTACACATCTGTCTCAGGAGGAGTCAGAAGGGGGGCTAGAAGAGGTGGTTTGAAGCACCTACAAACAGGTTTATCTACGTCACATTATGTATGCACATTTTTTAGGTCAAAACCTGTTATTCAGTGGTTGTTTTATTCGTTCAACTAAAATAATGCTGTATAACTTCGGCAATAAGTTTCCCAGTTGTATGGCCTTTAAAATCTGACTATATGGTTGGTGCCACATGTGGAGCAGGATCTGTTTACCCTTCCGGAGCACCTGAGATCACCCCCAGTTTTTGGTGGGGTTCGTGTTGCTTAGTCTTTAGTTTTCTATGTTGTGTCATCTGTACTATTATTTGTCTGTTTGTCGTTTTATTTTTGGCCATGGCGTTGTCAGTCCTCTGGTATCTTTCGTCCCTCTCACCCCATATGGAATTTACTGACCCCATATATACCGTATTAGGTCACTAGCACACTATGTAACGAATTTATCTTACCGACTATCTTAACGTGTGAAATTTAGACTAGTGACCTGTCAAATGAGCAAGTCTTCAATACTGTTAGCATTAAGAAACTACTTCCAATGATCCTACAAAAACAGATACCAACAATAACAACTTGTTAGGTTTAAATGTGTTTCGTGAATTAATTTCAATCTTAATCAATACTTTCTTCGTCTGTTGAAACCTTTACGATTTTTTCTCAATACCGTTTTGTTTTTATAAAGGGACGTAACACCACTACTAACCGTGTATGAAATAAGCCCCGCCTCCCTACTACCTTATCAGGAATATAAAGGGACGTAACACCACTACTAACCGTGTATGAGATAAGCCCCGCCTCCCTACTAACCTAATATGAAATATACACGCTCTCCACGAGGGCGCTTTTAACAAATCACATTCCTAGAAATGTATAGGCGGTAAGATAAAATATAATATGCATGCTGAAATTTAAAAAAAAAAATCATGTGGAAAGTTCGCACGAGATGTTATTCATATTTTTGTATTATTTTCTTTAAAAAAAAAATGCGTTCTTTAGAAGACGCTAATTTTGTTACTTCCGTTCAAATGACTCGCGTTGCCTGTTTTGTCCTTTGCACAGTCTTTAATTTTATTTGACGTATTCAGACATATGTACCAAATGCTCATGTCATTTAAGGAGTAATCACGATTGAGGCAAATTCAAGAAATATTGAATGGTTGATGATTATTAATTAGCGCAAAGATACAAATAAAGATAGTTATATAAATCTGAAACTTATGCAATAAGTTATTGTACAGGCTCTTCCGATCAAAATTGGTCTCTCTGTGATCGCATGTCTTTTGTAATTTTCTTGATTCAGCTCATTTTTTTTCTCTTGTATATTACAAGCCAGTGATTTATAAGACTATCCATTGAAATATTTAAGTATTTGGAAGTATTTTTCGACAAGCTAGGTGGAAATATCATCGTGTTTTGATAATTGCTTGAGATAATGTTACTATAATGATGCATATCGATATCACAAGGATTTATCGCTTGATACGGATTTTCATAACCATCACCAGATTGTTTTATTGAAGAGCTGTCATCAGAGCCAACAACGTCGGCCCTTAATATAATATCGTTACTTTCGATACTGCTTGAGACATTATCATTATTCAATTCTGTATTGTTGGCTGTATGATCAAAAATAGCATTGTTATAATTGAAAGTTTCGACTTCATCATAGTTGTCATCTGGATTTATGTGAAAAATCTTCTTCCCGGTTTTTGCACGCTTAATGCAGCAGAAAATATGTGAGCAACCACATGCTACAACAATGCCTCCAACTATACTGCCCATTATTATCCAACAAAAGCCATATACAAATGTAGAGGTAAAGTCGTTGTCTGGAAAGGAATTAAAATAAAAGTATTGAAATCAGGTATATTACATATTCGTATTTAGACTATACTAAGATTATTTTTTTTATAAAATGACATTATGCTGCAATTTTGTTTAAATCAGGCTTCAACTCTTCAAAAGTATTATTTACAATACAAAAAATCACATTGATTTTACTTCATTCACATTGCAAACACTAGCTTCATAGAAAATGATGCATAACTAAGTAGATAAAAGAACAATATGAATAAGATTCGGGAGTAAAGAACGACATCAAATTCTCTTTCTCTATACTTGGAATAGCCTACCCTTAGTTTCAATAATATGCATTATGCATGTAATGTTGGTACTAATATTATTTTTAACTTTGAATATAAGATCTTTTATAAAAACAGATCAACTACTTATGAAACTTATATGATGCATATACCAAGAAAAATTGAAAACACATCATTGGAGACAAAAATAAAAAGTAAGTTGAAAAAAATAACAAAATACGACGAAAATGAAATAAGTTCACAAAACCTTTCATAAAAAAAATAATAACTAATATCTGAAGATAACAAACATCTGATTGATAAATATGACAACATTGTTCACATGGACATTTTCTGAGAATTAAGATTAAGCGCCGTCTTGAAATTGCTGTCAAATAAAATCTTTGAATTGAAAAAGGTAAAACAGTAACAACAAATATTTATTTACAGAATCTGTTATCCTATACAGCTTCAAAAATTAAATTTAGTTTCGTGTTTTCAAACGAAGTTTTAGACGAACAACCACGTAATATAAATTCATGTTATTATCTATGATAAGTTTGTTTACAACAATTGGATCGATACCACTGCTGGTGGATGTTGTCTGTCCGAACGTATCACTAGCCCAGTAATCATCAGTTATGTATTGACATGAATTAAAATTGATATGGTCTTCATTACAGATTAACTACATACACTTTTTTTTTTTAATTTTAAGGAATATTTAGATTGCTTTGGCCGTATACGGCAGAACCTTTCGGATTTTGAGGTCCTAAATGCTCTTCAACCTGGTACGTTACTTGGCCTTTTTCACCTTGTTGAATCGAGCGTCACTGGTAGTCTTAGGAAGACGAAACGCATGTCTGGTATACAAAATGTGTACCCTCGTTTCTATGGTGAGGTTGTTTATTACTTCTTACAACGTTAATATTGTGTTTTACCGTGTATTTGCATTGGACTTTCCTTTTACATTTCATTAGATTGGACATCTGATTTCATTCTTAACATTTGTTTCATATATTCAAGAAAAAAGCAAACTGTATAAATTCGAAAACGATGTTGCATAACACAAATATTAGCGAATGATAAACAAGTAATGATGAAACTGTATCATTTTTGCGCCTGTCCCAAGTCAGGAGCCTCTGGCCTTTGTTAGTCTTGTATCATTTTTAATTTTAGTTTCTTGTGTATAAATTGGAGTTTAGTATGACGTCCATTATCACTGAACTGGTATACATATTTGTTTAGGGGCCAGCTGAAGGACTCCTCCGGGTGCGGGAGTTTCTCGCTGCATTGAAGACCCATTGGTGGCCTTCGGCTGTTGTCTGCTCTATGGTCGGGTTGTTGTCTCTTTGACACATTCCCCATTTACATTTTCAATTTTACTCAATGATACTATCTATTTTTGTTGTTGTTATTTTAACAACGTTTTTTTTCTAATTTAAGACATAAACCTCACCTGATAAATGGTCAACTAAAGCGGTTGTCGTATTGTTAACTGAAATAAAATGTCAACAATTTATTGAAGTAATAGAATTAAAAGGATCCAATGTTTTAAAAGATAAAAATTGTCCGTTACATCACGTGTACATACATAACAGTTAATTTTGAATGCAACAAAGGAAATGTATGTTGGAAAGATATAAGTATAATATTTAATTATTTCTTATGTTATAACTATTTGTAAATGTTACCATGAAAACTCACCTGATGAAATGACAACTGTGCTGGTTGTAGGTGTAACTGTAATAAGATTTAAAAAATGAGAAAGCATTGTAACGAGAAACCACCAAGAAGCAAACAGAACAATTGACAAAAACGATTTTACATCACAAATATGTCAGTTAATCATAACATTTTATTATTACTATTATCATGATTATTGATATAAATTTCTATGAAATGCTAGCTTTAAAACTCACAAACAGTAGAGTCAACTGATGGGCTGGCTGTTCTGCTCTCTGTAAATCGAATTCAGAAATTATAAAAGCAACAGAACGAGTATCAATAGCATGAGACATTCATTCATTATGCAGGTTGTAAATCGTCTCACTTTGATAGCACTTTGACTACAAGTATTCCAAATGTCAGTTAGGAAATATATATAAATTTTGTGTCAAATGTTTATGCAAAAGCAGCTACACTTATCTTATTTGAGACATTGTAATTTATATTTAGAAATGTGCAACAGCATCTTTTTCAAATATTACTACATCAAAACATTATCACAAATGATCTTTTCTAAAAATTAGAAGCAAACAGTTTATTTTATCTGAGCCTTTTTTTATGAATCAAGATATAAAAAAGCAATATTTCTAGGAATCAAGATATAACAAAGCAATATTTCTAGGAATCAAGATATAACAAACCAATATTTCTAAAATATGTTTTCTATTCATTTTTCGTATTCTACTGATAATTGGACTTATATGGTACACGTCAGACTCTTATAAACATGTGGGTTGTCCTAAAATATTGATAACAATATCAATTTCATCAGTTAAGTATTTTACTTTTATATCCAATCACTATATACATGATATACAAGAATGAATTTGGACATCATTGTACTGGCAAAATAAAACATTTTATCAGAACACGCACGATTACAGACAATTGTATAAAGGAGCTTATCCTTGATTTAAAAAAGTAGCTCATGACATAATAAACATCCTTTCATTTATTTGCGAAACATAATAAGACACTGGCGAAATGCCAATAAATTTGCAAACTACACATTTCCCCTTCATATACATGAAAAGTACCAAATATAATCCCAAAAATTATAAACATATTTCTCTTATATGCAGATTTAAAATTATGAAACATGTCGGAATTAGCGCCTACATGACAAATGCAGACAACTATCAGCCGAAATGAAAACCCGTTCAAACAGAACAACGCCATAGATCGGAACGCCTTTAAACATGTTGAAAAGCAAAATAATTTTGAATTACAATCAAATTCTATCCCAGGTAAACATTTCAGAGTTAAACTTAATACTCACGTGTGAGAAAAACTTTGTAAACATGGCTGTTTGTTCTAAGATTTTCAACGTATTGACATTTCTATTTCCCTTCATCATCAATAGAAAATATTGTTATAATCAAATTACAATTTTTCTCCTTTTAAAGTTTTTGTCTTTGATAACGACCTATTTGGTCCCACCCAGTTTCCGTGCTTGACTTATGCATGTACAATTCAAGACAGTGGTATAACCAATCGTAACAAATACTTCTTGTATGTTAGCTGTATAATAGAATGAAATAATACTTATTTTTTACGAAAAAAATACATGCCAAAATAAGTGAACTAAATTTTGGCATTTTTCTTTCAAAATTGTATACAGATTGTTGTAAAAATTTCTTCATTGCAATTCGGTAAATTTTGGTACAATTTATAACTTCGCATTATTAACATACTATGTAAACAGAGGCTCTAGTGCATGTGCTTGTACCATGTAAGGAACCTAGACATTGCTCCCATCGGTATGTCTGAAGCCAGACACTCATATATAATTACAAGCAGTTTTTTTCATATGGCTAAATTTAATAGAAAATGTCAAGATTAGAAGAACTGTGTATTCGTTTTGTACTAATTTGTGTATAGCTGAAAATTTGCGGTTAACATTGTGTAATAGTCAATATGTATTCGGTTCTTAGTGATTATTATTTAATGTACAGATTTGAAAAAAGAAATGTTCTTGCTCCTGGATATAAAGTCCATAATAGCTTTTTCGGCATTACATCGGCAGCCAATTTTACATGTTAGCACTAACAGTACATTACCTATCACCTGAAAAGCTTCCAAGAATACAATCATACATTTCCTTCTGTCCCACATGTTTAAAACAGAAATATGAAATCAATGTTTATTTATTTCTTTACGGTACAAATAATTGTACATATTCTGCTTGAATTCTATTTTAAGACATAAGGTACGAACTAGCACATTATTAAAGAATATCAAATAGAATATAAAGTTAAAACAACTTTCTAGTTTGAAGTTTCATTGAAGTTTCATATGTAGACAATGCTTTTCCTGTGTCCGTTATTCATTTCGAAATCACTAGAAAAGGGAAAGCGAAATGATTTCCTGGGGTCAATTACTATTGATGTTATATTTTTTAAATTGTATAGCTCTTATCAATTATACTTTACCTGTTTTACAAAATAAAATACTTCCCGAGTACATGTACTCCGTAAATGTGAATTAAGATTTGTCAATCTGTTGAGTTATTTTCATATTGACAAAAACTATTTACCGAACGTAACACCAACTGTCTTGTTTAAACTGAAACAAATCACGAAATTTTGGTGCATTGTACGTTCAAACTACGATAGATACTTGTACTATGAACATCAGGTTCCTGACTAAGAATAGGTGCAAACAAATGCAGCGTGTTTTAACGTGTTAAAAGGTACCTACCTTCACCCTTACCTGAAACAATAGTGTAAATTATGTTTAAGATGTTTTTCATTTTCAATTCACCTCCTTGCGTTTTTGTTTATTACTAACCAGGTTTTTCGGAAATAACCAACTGGGATAAAATCTTGTGTTTTGTCTCTCATCAAACTGCTTGGAAAAATCATTGTATTTTGATTATATCATGAACCGATAAAATTGTATGAATGCATTTCGATATTTTCTGTATTTATTGATTGATAAGTGTCTGTGTTATTTTATCAGCTGACTGTCTGTAATCTGATAGATAAAACAAAAAGCTTAAATCAGAACACTGCGTTTCGTCACCTAGCAGACTATCGTTGTTATCAGTTATTGCTGATGTGTCATCATGTTGTTCTTTTGCAGTATTAGTTATTAATCAAAGATGCTAATTGTTGTCATTTTATTCCCAAATTGTTCTTCAGATAAACTGTCAAACCTGCTATAACGGGCACCCCTATTAAGCAAAAAAACTGTCCTGTAAGGTCAACCTCCACTTTTTTCCGCTAAAGTAATACCTATACAAAACGAATTTCAAATTAAAAAAAATACCCTCTCTTAAAAGGTCAGCTTTCTCCAGCCCAAGGGTGACCCTTATAAACTATGTTTGAGAGTAGGTGTTATATACTTTTAAAGACCTACACAATTCTGAATCGTTTGACATTTAACCAAAGAGAAGTGGATTTATTGCGTTTGAAATACCATATCTACAATAAGAGATTATCTGAAAAATAAATTAACCTCTTTTATAACACTGACAATGAATAAGACTAAACGTTTTTAAGTTCAGACTTTTAGCTAATGTAATATCAAAATGGCCGTTTAAGATTATGATTTTGTTATAGTTGGCAGGTTAGAAGTTACAGTATAGTTAGCAAAACTCCATATACATGTATATAATATTATATATATATATATATACAAGTCTAAATTGAAAACAACGTTCAAACCTATGATTGCGTTGGATAAAAACCGCAATTTTTATACGTGTGCATGCAAAACAAATTTCTTGGTAGAGGGGTCTAAATACAGCACAACAACATTTTCCAAAAGACCAAAAAGATATATATAAACAAGTCTAAATTGAAAACAACGTTCAAACCTATGAATGCGTTGGCTAAAAACCGCAATTTTTATACGTGTGCATGCAAAACAAATTTATATATATGGATCTCAACTATAAATTTAATACCAAACAGAAAACAATAAACTTGCAGCAAAGATGGTATACCGCAAACAAAGGTGCAAAGATTTTTTGTACACCATATCCGGATTTCGACAGTTAATGTCTCTTCAGTGATGTTAGGAATCGAATCGGTTATTGGAAGGCCACATAGTTTACCTCAATTTAGGATAGACTCTTGAAGTTTGAGAAGTCAAAATAGGATGAACGGATCATACAAACCCGAAGGCAAATATAAAACAAGCCCAAACGAAAAAATATAAACTAGTCTAAATTGAAAACAACGTTCAAAGCTATGATTGCGTTGGATAAAAACCGCAATTTTTATACGTGTGCATGCAAAACAAATTTCGTGTTAGAGGGGTCTAAATACAGCACAAACAACATTTTCCAAAAGACCAAAAAATTGAAAAAGTATATTTTAACAAAACGCATTTGACTAACAGGTCGAACAACAAATGTTCTTAAATCCTGCTGACTGCTTTGGATATGTCAAATAAACGGATCACATTGAGTAATAAATGGATCTTAACTATAAATATAATACCAAACAGAAAACAATAAACTTGCGGCAAAGATGGTATACAGCAAACAAAGGTGGAAAGATTGTTTGTACACCATATCCGGATTTCGACCATTAATGTCTCTTCGGTGATGTTAGGAATCGAAACAGCTATTGGAAGGCCACATAGTTTACCTCAATTTAGGATAGACTCTTGAATTTTGAGGAGTCAAAATAGGATGAACGGATCATATAAACCAGAAGGCAAATATAATACAAGCCCAAACGAAAAAATATAAACAAGTCTAAATTGAAAACAACGTTCAAACCTATGATTGCGTTGGATAAAAACCGCAATTTTTATACGTGTGTATGCAAAACAAATTTCTTGTTAGACGGGTCTAAATACAGCACAAACAACATTTTCCAAAAGACCAAAAAAGTTAAAAAGTATATTGTAACAAAACGCATTTGACTAACAGGTCGAACAACAAATGTTCTTTAATCCTGCTGACTGGCATTGGTGATTGCCAAATAAACGGATCACAAGGTGTAATAAATGGATCTTAACTATCAATTTAATACCAAACAGAAAACAATAAACTTGCAGCAAAGATGGTATACCGCAAACAAAGGTGGAAAGATTGTTTGTACACCATATCCGGGTTTCGACAATTAATGTCTCTTCGGTGATGTTAGGAATCGAAACAGCTATTGGAAGGCCACAAAGTTTACCTCAATTTAGGATAGACTCTTGAATTTTGAGGAGTCAAAATAGGATGAACGGATCATATAAACCCGAAGGCAAATATAATACAAGCCCAAACGAAAAAATATAAACAAGTCTAAATTGAAAACAACGTTCAAACCTATGATTGCGTTGGATAAAAACCGCAATTTTTATACGTGTGCATGCAAAACAAATTTCTTGTTAGACGGGTCTAAATACAGCACAAACAACATTTTTCAAAAGACCAAAAAAGTTAAAAAGTATATTTTAACAAAACGCATTTGACTAACAGGTCGAACAACAAATGTTCTTTAATCCTGCTGACTGCCATTGGCGATTGCCTAATAAACGGATCACAAGGTGTAATAAATGGATCTTAACTATCAATTTAATACCAAACAGAAAACAATAAACTTGCAGCAAAGATGGTATACCGCAAACAAAGGTGCAAAGATTTTTTGTACACCATATCCGGATTTCGACAATCAATGTCTCGTCAGTGATGTTAGGAATCGAAACGGTTATTGGAAGGCCATATAGTTTACCTCAATTTAGGATAGACTCTTGAATTTTGAGAAGTCAAAATAGGATGAACGGATCATATAAACCCGAATGCAAATATAATACAAGCCCAAACGAAAATATATAAACAAGTCTAAATTGAAAACAACGTCCAAACCAATGATTGCGTTGGATAAAAACCGCAATTTTTATACGTGTGCATGCAAAACAAATTTCTTGTTAGAGGGGTCTAAATACAGCACAAACAACATTTTCCAAAAGACCAAAAAAGTGAAAAAGTATATTTTAACAAAACGCATTTGACTAACAGGTCGAACAACACATGTTCTTAAATCCTGCTGACTGCCATTGGCGATTGCCAAATAAACGGATCACAAGGTGTAATTAATGGATCTTAACTCTAAAGGAGTAGGCCCGGTAGGCCCCTTTTTCGCCCTAAAATATAGCATTTTTACAAATTTGTTGAAATGCAAACTTTTAGCTCTTTATTGGAATTTATAATACTTGTGTTCCATAAATATGGGCTGTTTTTGACAATACAATGCACATGCATCCGGTAATAGTAACATAAATTCATGCAAAATTACTAAAATCTTCACAATTGTAGCATTTGTGCTAATTCTAAGACGGTTTTTGTCCTAAATGGAAGTGGCCGCATTTGTGTTCATGCTTAATATTTAAATATATGTTGTATTTTAGGATAATACATAACATATATAAAGGTTGAGACTGAACACGAATGCAGGCAATTCTATTAAAGACAAAAACCATCTGAAAAGTGACGTGTTATGGCATATTTGATAGATTTTTCAATTTTAAGCTTGACTTTGATCGTTTCTAACGACCAAATCAGTTCAAATATTTTACATAAACGAATTGAATCGACTGGAGTACACACTTTACTGTTTAAAAAAAATCTAAAATCTTTCATCAGATGTTCTTCGAATTTTAGGCCAAAATTAGCCCTTACCGGACTAACACCTTTAATACCAAACAGAAAACAATAAACTTGCGGCAAAAATGGTATACCGCAAACAAAGGTGCAAAGATTTTTTGTACACCATATCCGGATTTCAACAATTAATGTCTCTTCAGTGATGTTAGGAATTGAAACGGTTATTGGAAGGCCACATAGTTTACCTCAATTTAGGATAGACTCTTGAATTTTGAAGAGTCAAAATAGGATGAACAGATCATATAAACCCGAAGGCAATTATAATACAAGCCCAAACGAAACTTATATAAACAAGTCTAAATTGAAAACAACGTTTAAACCTATGATTGCGTTGGATAAAAACCGCAATTTTTATACGCGTGCATGCAAAACAAATTTCTTGTTAGAGGGGTCTAAATACAGCACAAACAACATTTTCCAAAAGACCAAAAAAGTGAAAAGGTATATTTTAACAAAACGCATTTGACTAACAGGTCGAACAACAAATGTTCTTAAATCCTGCTGACTGCCACTGGCGATTGCCAAATAAACGGATCACAAGGTGTAATAAATGGATCTTAACGTTAAATTTAATACCAAACAGAAAACAATAAACTTGCGTATATAGAAAAGAAAAACAAGGATAAGGGGTATCTATTCAAAATCAGTAAATTCACAACAAAAAAGCATACAAAAATGAATGGAACAGCGCTTTTATTGCAGTTATTCATCTAAAAGTGAAATGGTCTACAACACGAGCAAACCAACTCCTACCTCACTGCAAGTTATGGACGGCCCCTGGTAGTTTATTTTTTAATACAGATATATTTAGGACATACTAAACATTGCAACAACACGACAAGAAATGTTTGAATAACTTCGTTTTCATTGTAGGTCAGACTTTTTTATGTCTATTTTCCACTCAGGACACAAGAGAGCTTAAAAGATAGTATAGACTTGTGGTTTTTTTATCAGAGTAATCTATATTCATCCAATAAAAGAATGTTTTTTACGTGTATATGCATATATGCAGGACGATTACATGTTTAACTCATATCACATGTATCATATGGGACCAAATTGCATCTGCACATTTTTTAGCGTGCTCGTTTACAAAAAAGGATTCAACTAAATGAACTGTTACGGTAACATATTTTTGATCAACAGCAATCCGTCTCTTTTTTTTATTCTTGTAATACTAAATACAGTGTGCTTAGTGCCGAAGCTATACAAAACTAAGTGTAGTGATTTTGGTTTTACATTATTAGGATCAAACTCGCATCATACTTCATTCGCGGCAAGAACGCTACGTCTATAACTTTGACGCTTCTGTCATTCTTGAGTTACAGCGGTTCAATTATTTATATCTAGAGGCTCACCTGTTATCTTTAGTGCAACGTAATGCTCCATTATTCCCTGTCCATTGCTACTCTTAGAACATACGTAAACTCCATCGTTTTTTCAACGATACATTTTGTATTTGAAGATTATAGTCACCTTCTTTTATATTACCAACAATTGCAAGGTTTTGAATATTAGGTGAGATAACATTAAGCTCCTGTCCGTCTGAATATAGGATGACACTTTTGTCTGTTTGAGTGAATTTTATTTTGTCCCATGTTGACTTACTGTTTGAAAGCACTTTGCATTTCAAAATTACAATATCACCTTCCGATGCATATACAGTGACATTATGAGTGTATACTGCTGTAATTTAAAATGAATAATTGAGTTTATCACAATGAATAATCTGTGCAAACTCATTACTGTAGATTTTGTAGATATAATAAAAGGGACTAAACAGTCTTTGTGTATGTGTTTTATATTACACGTTATATTCTAGGGTTTACACCTGAATCTTTCAATCGAAAAAAATAAAGATTTCCTGAAGAAGGGATCAATACCCTATCAAGGCACAACCAGTTGATTGTATCGGTGGATGTGTTGCGACCTTGGAATGTAATCATCTTTTTTTTAATTTTCTCAACTGTCAATACGAATAATGACAGTGTACATTTAAAGCAGTGCCGATATTGAAAACAACTAATTCCGTCTTCATGTAACGCTAAGCTTTCACATTATAATTAGGCTATTACATTTTAAAGGTGGGTAGTTTTTAAAACAAATAAATGTATATAAATTAAATATAGATAAGAATAAACAATAGATGTATATAATATAAATATAAATAAGTTTAAACAATAGATGTATATAATATAAATATCAATAAGTTTAAACAATAGATGTATATAATATAAATATAAATAAGTTTAAACAATAGATGTATATAATATGAATTTAAATAAGAAAGTGCATCTGATTGTAGGTTAGGTTCGTGTTACTTAGTCGTTAGTTTTCAATGTTGTGTTTTGTATACTGTTGATTGTCTGTTAAGTATTTTATTTTGTTTTTGGGTTGTTTTTTTGTCCATTCATTTTTAGACTATTGGGATTGAAAATCGTGCAGCACTCTTCTTTGAATGTTTTTAAGTTTGATCCAGAGTGGCACTAAATTTTCTTCTTATTGGAAATCATGCAATTTCACGACAACTTGGCATAAACAAATGACAGGTTAGTTTTAGATGTACGCCCACTGACTGATAAAAAACAGTAATGCATATTATTGAAAGGACGCTTGTTCTGAAAGATGTATCTTCTAAATTATGCAATGGTTTAAGAAAACTACACGTTTTGATTTTAAATTCAAATTAATTTCAATCATCCGATTTAGGAACAATAGTTATCACGATTGGTTTACTATTATCAATACTTCACATGTCAGATGGTTACCTGCAAATTGGGCATGCAATAATTTGTCTTGAACTAGCTTTTGTCAGTTTTGATACGTTTTCTTATAGCTAAAATGTACGTCTTGGTGTTTATCAAAGTCTTTGATTCAGTAAAAATTAATATCCATATGATATCGTCAGTAATATCCTTTTTTTCAAAATCTTAGAAGTAAGAAATTGAGCGTAGTGTCAATTTTACAGAAATGTATTGGCCTTATTTTAGAATATTCCTAGATGCAGTAAAAGTATGCCTTTTAGTTGGACAAAAATAAATTATTGCATACATCACTGTTCTAAAGTTATTTGAAGTAAATATAATTTACACTCGGCAATTGCATGAATTGTAAAGTGCAAATCATTTCTTAACATATCTTTTATAACATTTTTTTTGGCATGATGTTTTTTGTTTAATTTCAATAAAAAATAAATCTAGTTTTTTCTAATTCGTTGTTTTACACAAAAAAAACCCAAATGAAATTAAGGTAATTTATGTTACACGTATACTTATAATGTTAATCCATGAGCTCAATTAATAAACAGAAGTAAATCAGAATATAATTATAAGTTGCATTACAATGCTTTTTGGTTAAATTTCTATACATTGCTCAAATAGACAAAAACGCACGATACTGTTTAGTTAGTGACTGCGCCTGTTTTCCTCATTTTTTTTTCATGTTTTAAAAGTTTATCGTTATGTAGTACTTAAACTGTGTTTTGAATTAATATTCATTATTTAAAAAAAAATGTTTCGTTTACTTACACAGAACGTGCTTCACACTTCTTAACACTAAGCACATCCAAAATATACACATTTTCATACCTAGAAAAGAAAACAAATAACCATTAAAATTCTAAATATGATCTATAAAATAAAACTAGTACATAAGCTGGACCATGGGCATCTGTATCATATTCTACACATGTTCTAAGTCAAAACATATTCATGTAAATGATGACGAACATGATGAATGAGGGAAGAACATATTGATAATTTTTATAACATTGTATAACAAATAATGGATAAAGGTTTATTTAAACAAAAAAATAGACATACCTTCTCATAAAGTATAACTTCCTGACATTATACTGTTATATTAAACTAGAGGAACGTTTGAAAGTCATAAGACGGATATATTAATACTTCAAAAGGGAAATCATAATGACATACAAATCAATAGTAGATAAATACAATAGAAAATCTATCTTATATCTATCGTTGGTTTTTCATTGTCTTAAGCGGAGTTATTTTATACCAGCCGTGCGTATCCTATTCAAGACGAAAAAGTGCCAGATTAAAAAGCAGAGGAGATACATAGACAGAATTCAAAATTGATGAGTCGAAAAGATTACGAGCAAGTATGGATAAAGTTACATAATGATAGCACACAACATGCTACACAACACAATATACCAAAACTCTGGAAGGGTCATCAGTTCCTGCACCAGATGTAATACCCGGAATGTCATGTTAATGTAACACATTACTTGTGAAACAAATGCTTATTGATAAATTTTCGTCTTTATTTTAAACCAATCTACATAAAACTATTAGGAAATGTGAATCATATTATTCAAAAAACAAAAGGGAATCGCAATATACCAAGATGATCTTTAAAACTTAAGTCAAAAAACGCACTGACATGAACCCAATCAAAAACTGGAAAAGATCACAAGTACTCTGGTTTGGTAAGAAGACCCTGCTCTACATGGGATATCAGTCGTGTTGCTCTTTTAAGTTCAAATCTGTGTATAACTCTTTAACGATCGATCCCGTTCTTGGCAAACAAGAATTCATTCTGTTCACGGCAATAGAAACATTCTCCTATAGGTTGCACTTTGTCAATACAGCTGTTTCTTAAACCACGCCTCTTTTTGGGAGATATATATACTATTCATAGATAATTTGATTTGGTGACGTACTGGTTCCCAGATATGATATCTATGTTTCATCTCATAGAGACCTAACTTGAGACTGTTACCAGTATAAAAACATAGTATTGCGGGAAAAATGAATTCTAAAGTTGGCAAAAAGTAAAGGTAGGGATAGTACATGATTTTAGTATAAGTTTAAACTCTAACAAGTTCAGGGCATATAAATGTTGAAAATATGCCGCTCAGCCCTATGGTTTGACTTTTGAATAAAATAGTAGTGCATATCAACTTTAAATTCTAGGATATAATTTTTCACGGAACTTCATAGTAAAAGTGTCTTAGACGCAAAGGGAGTTCCTATGGAAAATTGCATTGTCTATATTTAGAGAAATGCAATCTATACACGATGTGTCTGCCCAGGCAGGAGTCTTTGATGCAGTCGTTGTTGTATGATACTTAGTTGTTGTTGTCTTTAAACTAGCTGTCAAAGGTTACGAGTACTCTGAGATCTGTTCTTAGTGTCTTTTTGTTGTTGATATGTTCAAGTTCCAGTCAACGTCCACTCCATTTCTTTTGTTAGATATAGTTCTATGTTTATCTTCTGATGAGTTAAGCCTTTTGTAACTGATTTTTTTTAGTGTGTCCTTATGTTGTACTTTTACACCACTGTCCCAGGATAGGGCGAGGGTTGCCGCCTTCAAAGCTCGTATTACTTGTCTAAATAAGGCTTTAATGTATACTAGTTTTGTTTTTATCATCTCGGTTAGAGGTTTTAAAACGTTATGAATCACTGGTAAGCATTTTCTTTGATTGGGAAAGCTCTAAATTCTTTATTACTCGTATTTATGTAGTTGAAATTACAGTCTGGATGTTGAAGATATGCTGATATGAAAACTGTTGCTATGGTCTTGATATTATATTAACTGCTTATTTAATGATCTTTTCGACTAGAAATCTTAAGTTGGACCCTGTTAATGACATCATAATACGTGTGATTTCATAATGTTTACCGAAAAACCCTAATGTGCATTTCTGACTGATTAAGGGTCTCAACTGAAATGCATCATTTGTTTTATAAATAGAATTTTGTGATAGGACACATTTTTGAAACGTGTACTTCAATGTAATTTAATCATATGATAAATAAGACTTTAACAGCAGTTTAGAGTGGTTTCTTAAGTTGAAATTACAGATTTCCAGTGGTAAACATTATTAAGTGTTTTTCAGGGGTTTTGATGAAATCTACGTTTTTGCATAATTTATCAGTAAAATTCACTCTTAGACATGAGACAATTTTATTAAATGTTTTAACAGGGTTTGTATGTTGTACATGAAGGTTATCATCAGATGTTTTATCCATAGTTTTACTTGTGAAGGTATACTTGAAGAAATCAACGTTACTTACATCTTGTATTCAGAATTATTAGATATAGCGATAAAAGGGTAATTTAATTTCTTTCAACAATACACAGATTTATTCAGAAAGTCCATACAAGAATGTTTGGAATGAGCAGAATATAAATTATATAACTTATACTTAAGTATAGAAAATATATATAATAAATTTTTGTATTCATCTAATCCTTTCTCTTGTATATAACAAGCCAGTGAATTATTGGGCTATTCATTGCAACGTGTTTTGGCGTTTTTTGCAACACACTTGACGGGAATATCATTGTGTTTTGATAATTGTCATTGGTGATACTACTATACTGATGCATATCGATATCGCAAAGATCAATCGTCTGATAAGGATTTTCATAACCATCACCATATTGATTTAGAGAAGAGCTGTCATTGGAACTTACGACATCAGCCCTTAAAACCATGTCTGAGATACTGTCAATATTCACTTCCGCATTGTTGTTTATTTGTGCAAAACTATCATTGTTATAATCTAAAATTTCTATTTCACGATCATTGACCTGTGCTGAGATGTTAAGCATCCGATTGGATTTTTTTGAACGCTTCAATGAGCAGTATATATGTAAGGCAATGCAGAATATTACACTTCCTCCAAGTATACTGCCCATGATTGCCCAACAATCACCATATTTGTGTGTAGGATTATATTCTTCGTACTCTGAAAATGATAAAAAAATAATATATTTAAAGTAAAAATTTGTTTTCAATAACATAATACTATATTCATGATAATGTTGCAATTTTACTTTATATTATGCTGCTTTAATTTTAATAAGATGTGAAAAAAGGTTTTCAAAACTCTATCCAAAACTGAAATTATTCTTTTCTAATTGAAATACATATTTACTATAGGACACAGTAATATACTAACGGTTTAAAATAAAATGTTGAAACTCATTTGGACAAATTTCTCCTTTAACTTGACCCCATGCACATCGAATATATTTAAACCTTGTCGTGTAATGTTTAAATGAAAAAACCTCTTCTATAGTCATGTATATGTTAAAACATAATATATATAAGTTAAATATTTTACATCGGGATGTTAGTTAAATATTTGTTGGTGGATTTTTCAACAAGTTATAGCATTTTTAAATAATGTAGATAAACAAACTATCCATTTGTTTAGAGATATACTGATGTATGTCGTTCACCACGTTTACTGATACACATATTCATTCTAAAGAGACCATTTAGCTGCTTTAAAACTTTACTAATATATATTCAAGTTTATCTGCAGAGTTTAAAAACAGTCGGATAACGCTTTACTAAATTCTGAAGAACACTCAGTTGACAAGGAGGGTTCTGTGAATTCTGTGTATGATTTTTTAACACGTTATAGTAAAATGGCTCAGTAGGAAAACACAACTGCTGCTTTGTTCTTGAATCCTTAAATATTGAAAGAGATTCGACACTGCATCATTTTTGCAATCAATAATTATTTGGTAGAATATTAACCTTTTAATGCAACCACGAAACATTAAAAAATGATGAAGAAAGAGACCACCAAAGTTGCAACATACCTGTTACTATGATCTGAACAATGAATTCATTACATCCTTCCTTGTTACAAGCTTTAATTGTGTAGTTAGTAAAATCGTTTTCTTTATCCAATATCATCTGGAAGGTTACTTGTATACCGGTTACGGTTACATTTACATTGTGGAACAGTTCACGTGTAAGAATTCGATGCTGTCTCGCAGGTATATTCAAAGACTCATTTAGTTTTGAAATATATGCTTGTATCCAGCCGAACTTATTGTACACAATTACTGTCAAATTAATCGTCTGACCGAACCGTCCATCCTGTACTTCATTGTTTGAATTCACAAATATTGGCGGGACTAAAATAAAAAAACTGTTATAGACATTTGTTGATAGATGATATTGTCTTAATGTTTCTTTTCAATGTCCAAATACATTTCTTGATAATTGATTGATATGTATATCAAATTCTTGTCATGTGAATGTTATGTGTTTGTTGCTTTTTCACAATATTCTGATGTTTTTTTTTTTTCATGTTTTTAAAGACTTTAATCAATATTGTTTTACGGGTCGTAAGGTTGTTATTTCTTTTAAGTAAAAAAAAAGAAAAAGTTTGTTTATCCATACAGTATAGCTCAAAACTTGAATCTATTCGTTACCTTATGATCGATTTAATTTTGTTTTATTTCTATTTCAATCTATCGCGCGAAGAGCATGTCAAAACAATATAATGTTAGGTATGTTTTTAAAATTATTATTTTTTGTGAGTATTTGAAAATTTTAAAAAAGGGCATAGAAATATCTTTTAAACGTGTTAAAGGAAGTAGAGTAATTGTTACATATACCCAATTTTGTTAAAACGTCTGTGCTTTATCTAAATTATTTGAACTTTAACTAAGAAGAAAATAGTTGTAAGCATTAGGTCAGATAAAATAAAATGGACATTGTCCCTGATACATGTTTTCTATAAATACATAACAATACTCATTGGACTTGACAAATCAATAGCATTAACCAATTATTGTTTTCCTCAAAAATGATTAACTCGCCACAATTGCATAAGTTGAATAATACACGCCATCCCGAGATGGTTGATCGTTTTTGAATTTCCGTTTCACAAATGATATCAGATTTGTTTGTAATGTATTAACTGCAAACCCGTCCACCTTTCACGATATTTGTGATAAACCGAATTATACTTATTACAAGGTTTTTACTAACATGAGCAACACGACGGAAGCCAAATGTGGAGCTGTATCTGCTTACCCTTCCGAAGCACCTGAGATCACCGTTAGTTTTTGATGGGGTTTGTGTTACTTAGTCTTTAGTTTTCTATGTTGTGTTGTGTGTACTATTGTTTGTCTGTTTGTCTGTTTGTCTGTTTGGTCTTTTTCTTTTTGAGCCATAGCGTTGTCAGTTTGTTTTCTAATTGTGAATTTGAGTGTCCCTCTGGTATCTTTCGCCTCTCTTCTACATATGGGGCTGGATCCGGACCACATACGATCACATAATATCGCCCTAGGTTTCTTTAGGAGTTGGTGTTGCTCAGTCTTTAGGTTTCTATGTTACTGTTCGTATACTGTTGTCTTTTGGTCGTTTATCGTTTTAAAGCCATGGCATTGCCAGTTTACTTTAGACTATATCATTTTTCGCCTCTCTGTTGTACTATACAGATATAAAAAATACAATTATACCAATAAATAAGTATAGTTTGACCTTAAGTGGTTATTTCACCTTTATCGTTGATGAGAATAGATCCTTTCTGTGTTAACCATCTATTTGCTCCAACCAGACCATTCGTTGTTTGACACGTATAAATACCATCATTTTCGTGCGACCTATTTTTACTCTTTGATTTTGAAATAGTCAATTTACTGTCATTTAATCCATTAGAACTCCGAATATATTCGTTAAATTCAGAACGGTGCTCCCAATAGGTAATAGTGTAGTTATCAGGCTCTCCTCCTCTTAATTTACAATCAATCGTTATTGTGTGCTCAAAATACGTATATGTTATTTCCATAACCAGAGGATCTATAAAACAAATCGTAGATTATAGTCAATGGAAGCACCATCCTGAGATGAATACCATAAAAAATAATAATAACCAATACTAGTAATGTTTGTCAACAGTAACTGGTTTCTATTGTACAATGTTGTATATCAGGAGATTGTTTATATATTGTCGGCGCACCCGATCTCACTTACTTTGGAGTTCATTTCATTTCCTCAGGTTTGGTGTTACGTTGCATTGTATATCGGAATGGATTTATGAGAAAAGAACATCGGAACATTAATGCCAAATTTAATTCACAAAGATAATTTGGTTCTAATCGGTTCCAGAGCCGAAGTTCTTCAGATTCATCATAAACTTGCCAAACTGACGAAAGAAATAAGATTGTTCGGGAGATACTGTTCTCGATAAGGACATTGTAAACTCAAGACTCAAATATCAACGTTTTCACAATACTCTATGATCATTATATATATTTACAGAACACTCTATATGAAACTAAAGAGTTAGAAACATGAACCTAACCGAATTCGGAGGGAAATCCAATCGCAAAATAAAGATGATTTGGTCTAATACGAAGGGAGACCTTGAACTTTACCTTTGGAAACCTTGGTTGGAAACGCAAACGCAGGAATATCGTATTGATATGGATACGCAGTACAAATATTAGCGCAGTCGGCAGGCTGCTGCATAAACATCTGAATTGTAACATAAAGATTAGGACATCTTGCTCTCAACCTACGCTAATTGTCAATTTCTAAATGTTAGTAAGACTAAATGTATATGAGGTATCCTGTATTTTCAAGTTTAAGAGGATAGATGCATTCAATATAATTATCAAAATTTTAATTATTTATTAAGAAAAAATCAGCTACATGTATATTAGATGAAAGTGAATTAAAATTAAGATAATAGTCACTTGTCATTCTTCTTGAGAAGCGTCTGTATGAAGTCGGCATAATATAACAGATTTGACCTAATCCCAATTATATTTCAATATATGAAGTAACCTTTTTTTCATTATTTGCAAACATACTTAAGCTTTAACAAAAACAACTGTTTCACTACGGTGTAGTCCTTATTATTCTTGATATACCAATCATCATCAACTATGTGGGTAAAGGTGAACCCCGGTTTTAAATGTTCAACGAAGTACAAATTTTCTGAGGGCTTGAATGCAGACTTTGGTAAAACCACAAGTGTTGCTCAATCGATAAAAAATGGTACCCTCAAAGATAAATGTATCCACAGTATATAAAGCAAGACGGCTAAGAATTTGATCTAATACAGTGCTGTAAATCGATCGAGTTGTTAGTGCTGAATAGAGCCTATCCTTTATGTCTTTGCAATGCAAAATCTATACTCTATAAACAAAATACTCACTTTTTATTTGCACATGGTAGGTATCTATATAGATATTTCCATTTTCCCAATATTCACATTTGTAGGTTCCTTCATCATAATCCGAAAAATGTCTTATAATAAGATTACATTCACCACTTTTGTAATTACCAACGATATCAATGTTTGAGTTTTTCAGTTTAGGATTGAGTAAAAGTCCTTCCGTATAAGGTATGTAACTTTCATCTAATTCATCTGTTTCTCTTGGTTTTTTCACAACTAGCCAGGAACTTTCGATCTTATTAAAACATGTGCAGTTTAGGATTACAGTTTTATTTCTGCCAACGAAAACT
Organism: Mytilus californianus; assembly: GCF_021869535.1. Lineage (NCBI taxonomy): Eukaryota > Metazoa > Mollusca > Bivalvia > Mytilida > Mytilidae > Mytilus > Mytilus californianus. The sequence goes on from NW_026262684.1 coordinate 163,794, forward strand.
CTTCTGTCGGTGGAAAACATCTGTTGTCCTTTGATTTAAATGTAAAAAAAATAGTATTATTAGAAACCCAAACATGCTGCAATTGTTAGGTAAAACATTTTAAAAAATATTTTAATTTTGATGTTTTATTTAAGCATTTTATGAAATCTTTCTATCATTAATAACATAAACGGTACCAATTTGGGTGCATTTGGACAAATAATGTCTTTTCTGCTATCAGATTACTGGTTATTGGGCTGGTGATACTCTTAGGAACTAATAGTCCTCCTGTATCGAACTAGTGGTAGTAATAACATAAAAGGTACCATTTGTGATGTACCAGATACGTCTTTCGAAATAAATGTATCTTTAGTGATGCTCAAGTACAAAATAAATAGGAATGTCGAAACTCTGATACATGTAAATATAGAACAGAGGATCAAACAAAAAAGTACCTTAAATATTGGTACACATTATGTATGATAAAGGAAACCACGATTCAAAATAATTGTATCATTCTCCATTAAAATACTTGTTGTTATTAAAACTGAGTAAATTAAGTTGGCTTTCTATACATCATAATTTTCTCAGAACTGATGAACATATAAAGATCATTATGTGTTAAATTTTTGCGCATAACTGCACATCCGCATAAAGGTTCAATCTAAAAGGATCTGCCATCTCGTCAAACATCGACTACAATATGTATCAGAAAGATAACAGTTACATTAGTCATGACAAAAATATAACAAAAATATTGTGTCTCTAAACATGCTAGACGAATATGTTGGTAATTTAGGCAGGAGTTAATTTTCGTCTACTTAAAGATTGCCATCATTTATCTATTATTTTATATACACAAACAGATTTTTTTTTGATTACATTTTGTTTTATTCTGTGAAAACATAGATATAGGCAAAGAAGCCTAATGTTCGGTGGTTGTCGTTTGTTGGTGTGTTTCATATGTGTTTCTCGTTTCTCGTTTTTATATAGATAAGGCTGTTGGTTTACCTGTTTGAATTGTTTTACACTAGTCATTGTGGGACCCTTTATAGCTTGCTGTTCGATGAGTTCATGCTCCGTGTTGAAGGCCGTACTTTGACCTATACGTGTTAATTGTTTATACATTGTGACTTGCATGGAGAGTTGTCTCATTGGCAGTCATACATGTACCACATCTTCTTATTTATAAAGAACATATTTCTGGTATTTAAATCCAATCACAAGGATATACCATTAATTGATTGATTGATTGTTAGTGTTTTAACGCCTCTTTTGAGCTATTTCGTGGCGGTAAGTTTGTATGGATGGAGGAAGCCGGAGTGCCCGGAAATAACCACCGACCTTCGATAGAAAAACTGACATTCCTAGTCAATTAAGATTGGAGTCGAGTGCACCCGCACGAGGGGGTTCGGACTCACAACCTCAATGTTGACTGACTAGTGATTACAGTAGTAAAACTACTTTTTTTTATAACTACTTGGGCCACTTGGCTACCGAGGCCCCTGTATATACCATTGATAGATCAGCCTATGTCCTTTTATAATTTCAAAGTACGCAATGGAACATTTTTGCAGTGCTTCAGAAACACTTTTTTATTTCGGACATAGTTGTATGTCCTTTTAGGTTAAACATGCCTTACCCAGTGAATAAAACACACATATCATCAATAACTTGAAAACGCTAGTATAAAGCAACTTCAGAATGCTGCTGTAAATATCCATACCTATAAAAAAGTAAATAGTCATTACTAAACGGATATGTTTTGTGATTGCGGATAGTATTAATTAGACAGACTTTGAACAGCGTTTGTCTATATGTGTTTGGGCTTTTTCAAAGAGGTTATTAAAGGTAAGAGTTCTTAAGGTTTTGATATATCGAAAACGGACTATAACGGTTTGTATTCTGCATTCAAGATACAATTCAACCCAACCATGTTTGTCAAAATTTATGTCTTTGACCTTTTTTAAATAGTAGAGTGTTTGCACACACAAAATCGTGTGCTAATAGCATGCAAACATTTCTTTTTCATTTTTAATAACTGCATTTTTCGTTTTAATAGTAATAAGTACAATAAAAATGAAATTGAAAAAGTTGTAAGATATTTTGGGCAAGTTCTGAAATAAGGTCGTTGGAAACTTTAATTTTAAATGATAAATTATGCTCTCAAAATTGTAGTTTATATGTTTTTTAGTATGAACAATTGGTACAAAATCGAATATATAAAGTACAAGAATGTTAATTGAGGGAAAACATTATTTGACAGTTGAGCAGCATGAACCACTCTCAAAACTGAAGGTTAACCCGGTTGTTCCTGGTTTTTTCTCTTATTAAACAATAGCACTTATCTTAATTTTTCTCAAAATTTTTATTTGCTACAAATCACCGGAAACATCAGCAAGCCAAAGCCGTAAATGCTACATGTATCCGAGTACGACGGTTCTGAAATGGTTCTGTAACGTACATTGTACACTATAGTAGTTTTGACCTACGTTGGTATACATGTGTATATATAGAAACTGATGTATTAAGTTTCTTGGTATGTGCGTAGTATAATTGTTATACATTTGGTTTCTTTTCACCAATTGCACAATCAATATCACTATCTATCCAATTATATTGATTAATTGCATGTTTGATTGTTGGTTTTGAACGCCAGTTTCTGTACGATTGGCTATATCGTGGAGGTCAGTTTTTATTGATGGAGTATTACAAACCTGTTAGTGATACAGTGGATAAACTACCAAGACCAATCAGCCACCGAAGCCCCTTATCTAATTAGGTAGATAGTTACTGTATATCTTTTGAAATTAAACATATATAACATTCAACAATTGTCCAATATAATACATTTTCGATATTGACCGTTAAAATACATATCTTCAAAAATACATACGCTTTTATGAGTTCTTTGAATGGTTAATTGTATGTGCTTATATATAAGAAGATGTGGTATGAGTGCAATTGAGACAAATCTCAATCCAAGTCACAAGTTGTAAAAGTAAAAGCCTGTTCATCTTAATTTTTTTAATTTCATTATTTGTACCTCACAGTTGACCTTATGTATGTCTATGTAATTGCCACATTAATTTCTTTATCCTCAGTATATGAGAAAAAAATGTTACTATATTTTAAAAGTGGTCTTATTTTGTTTACAATTTGAGTTGAACAATATTCTAATAAGACCGATTTAATGAAGAAAAAATATTCACCCCAATGTTTAATGTATAATTCCCGATGCTGAAACCTATACTTATTCACATATAATGGTGTTGAAAAATACTAATCATTGTTTATTAAATTGTCAATAAAACTCGACAAATAGGGAAATTATCTTTAGATAACAAAACAAAAACAATTAAAAATTCTTATTTGTTAAAAATTAAACAAGTGGGTTCAAAAGTTCATATTTCCTGACGAATCGAAGTGAATATAGAGGGCAAGCAGCTTCATTGTATACTCCGCACAAATGTTTTTCAGTAAATGTTTATTTGTGGCTATGTTTAAAAGGGTGTAAATGGTATTCATTTGAAATGTTATTCATTCTAATACGTATGACGAAATTTTCCGAACGGGTTAGTGAAAGATAATTTGTCGTTCCTTATTGTCCACTTCTATTAAACAATTAAAATCGGAAATAAGTGTTTTGATCCATTTCATTAAATATAAGTGTTCCGTAACAGTAACAGAATACATTCATATAAAAACGTTATTTGTTGTTGGTAATATAAAAAAAAAAAAAAACAGTTTAAAGAATGGAAGAAAAAAATGCGAACATTATAATTTAAAAATGCTTAGTCAATGTCGTCGATTGTAGATTGCATTGTAAATCTTGCTTTTGGTTTTGCCTCATCATACAGCCCATTTTTCAATTTTAAATTTATACTTAAATTTAGGCTTCTCTTAAGGTGAAGTTGACTTTGAACAGTATAAAAATAAGGAGATGTGGTATGATTGTCAATGAGACAACTATCCTCCGAAATTCATATGTAGTGGATGTAAGCAATTATAGGCAACCGTGCGGCCTTCAACAATGAGAAAAACCCATACCGTATAGTCGGCTATAAAAGGCCCCGAAATAAAAAAATATGAGAAAACTAATGGCCTAATTTATAACAAAACAGTTTACGAAAAACAAATATGACAAACATGAACCAACAACAACCACTGAACGATGTACAGGCTCCTGACTTGGGACAGGCACATAAAGAATGTGGCGGGGTTAAACATGTTTGTGAGCGCTCAACCCTCCCCTAACCAGGGACAGTGGTGTAACAGTATAGGTTTGGCTTGTATGTTGTAACATGCTTTCCGTACCTTTTCTTGCGGCAGAACGGGGATGTTCAGTACACACATTTTTGGCGCACTGCAATTGGATGTTTTTCCCCTTTATCAATATGATTATGATCTGATATTTTAATTTCTATTTTCTAAAATATTTGCATACTTTCAACTTTATTATTTTCCTGGAGACGGTATGTTGACCTCTGGATAACTTTTGTATTTTGTGTTGTGAGGTTGCTATCTCGCTGAAGTTTATCCAGACATCTATTTTTTTTTCCTGTCAGTCTAATTTGCATTAAAAACTTTGATAAATAAAAAGTATTCCATATAGACTCTGAATGTATGGTATTCGTTCAAATTTTATTAATACTGTTATCTGAGCCCTTATTTGATGCCGATGGTCAAGAAAATGTTGCAGTTTTTCCGATTGTTTTTCGTCTTTCACCTAATATACATTTCACCTATTCCAGATTCACTTTTTTCTCATCAGCTGGCCGTGTTTGCTTTTGATAAAGGTTGGGGAGGATAACGTATAAAAGGATACACCCACAAAAATAAGTCCTGTCATTTTGCGTCAGTTAAATGCCATTTTTGAGAACTAGGAAAAGTTGTATAAATTTTGAAAGAACATGATAAAGTAACGTTCTACATACTGTAACTTAATAAATGTTTCTGAGGAAATTTATTTCAGGAAATACCCGTTCTAAATTTAAGAACGCGTTTCAAAAGCCGGTTTCAGTGATTGATGTAGTAAAGGAAAAAAGTTCCGAAACGTAATCGATTACAAAGTGCAACAAGTCACGGAAATAATTATTTGATAAGTTAAATAGCTGTCCATGGCGTTAAACACGTAATCCCTTGGATGTGTTTTAATTGATTTTAGTCTCTGATGCATGATTTTTTATTATAAATTGTTTTTGGCTTTTAACTAGCTTTCAGTAACTGCGAGTACTCTCAAATTGTACTTTCGTGTTAATTTGACCTGTTGACACAATTTGTAAAGCATTTGTGTTATTCAATGTTTACTTTTTTTGTATTATATCTCGTCTCACTATTTTTTAAAATGTACCACCTTTGATAAGTATTTCGTTTGACGATAAATTTTCACTTCTGTACTCGTACTGTGAACAACAAATTTATTTATTTTGTAAAATATAAAAAAATATTTCCTTACTCCTACATTTTAACACAAAGTTATTATATTTCAATTTTTCTGTGTACGTTATTTTATGTAACGCCATTTTGTCCTAGGTTAGACTTGTCTTTCTGACATTATTTTAAATCTTTTTTATTAATATTGTATTTATATTGTGTCATAGATCAAATTTATTCGTTCAGTGTATAGATATAAGAAGATGTGGTATGAGTGCCAATGAGACAACTCTCCATCCAAGTAAAAATTTATAAAAGTAAACCATTATAGGTCAAAGTACGGTCTTCAACACGTAGCTTTGGCTCACACCGAACAGCAAGATATAAAGGGCCCTAAAAATTACTAGTGTAAAACCATTCAAACGGGAAAACCAACGGTCTAATTTATATAAAAAACGAGAAACGAGAAACACTTATGAACCACATCAACAAATGACAACTACTGAACATCAGATTCCTGACTGAGGACAGGTGCAAACAATTGCAGCGAGTTTGAACGTTTTAATGGTTTTTGTCTATATATCTTTTTGATCGAGTTAAGCCATTTTAATTGATAGTTCATAATGTGTCTATTATGTTGTAATATTACACTACTGTCTTAGGTTAGGGTGAAGGTTGGCGCCTGTTAAAATGTTTAAACCCGCTACATTTATATGCACCTGTCCTAAGTCAGGAGCCTGTTGTTCAGTGGTTGTCGTTTGTTGGTGTGGTTTATAAGTGTTTCTCGTTTCTCGTTTTTTATATAGATTAGACCGTTCGTTTTCTGTTTGAATTGTTTTACACTTGTCATTTTGGGGCCCTTTATAGCTTGCTGTTCGGTGTGAGCCAATGCTCCGTGTTGAAGGCCGTACTTTGACCTATAACTGTTAACTTTTTAAACATTATGACTTGGATTTAGAGTTGTCTCATTGACACTCATACCACATCTTCTTATTTATATGTATACTTATACACTAGGCTATGATGTAATATAAAAAAGAAGATGTAGATTGATTGCCAATGAGACAACTCTCTACAAGAGAAAAAATGACACAGAAATTAACAACTATAGGTCACCGTACGGCCTTCAACAATGAGCAAAGCCTATACCGCATAGTCAGCTATAAAAGGCCCCGAAATGACAAATGTAAAACAGTTTAAACGAGAAAACTAACGGCCTAATTTTTATACAAAGTAATGAACGAAAAACAAATATGTAACACAGCAACAAACGACAACCACTGAATTACAGACTCCTGACTTGGGACAGTCACATAAAGAATGTGGCGGGGTTAAACGTGTTAGCGGGCGCCCAACCCTCCCCCAACACCTGGGACAGATGTGTAACAGTACAACATAAGCACAAACTATAAAAATCATTTGAAAAAGGTTTAACAAAAACACAAAGAAGACATGGACGGGTACTTGTACATCCCAACAACAAAAAGACATTAAGTAGAGATCTGAGAGTACTCGCAGTTACTGACAGCTAGTTCAAAGCCAATAACAACTAATAAAAAAATAAAAAAACAGGTACAACCAAACTTCAAAACCAAATCTTTATAACTATGGAAGAATTTAGTAAAGGTTTAGAGTAATTTGTGGTAACGAAATCACTGATACATAGATTACGTTCATTTAAATCCAAAACGTCAAAACAGACCAAAGGAACATCATCATCCAAAAAAGGAAAATTAACAATATGGAACGAAAAATTGTCCCTTTTGTCGTAAATGTAAGTGTAGAGGTTCCCGTGTAAAACTGAAATATTCAAATCTAGGAAAGGACAGTTATTACCGTTTATATTTGAATTATTTAAAGTAAGTTCCTTTGGGTAAATTTCGGCAGTATAATTAGGAAATTCTTGATTATTTAACGAAAAAATATCATCAAGATAACGGCAAGTGTTGTTGAATTTATCAATTAAATGTAATTAAGACGGGTCCTTACTGAGTTTGGTCATAAACTATGATTCATACCAATACAAGAACAAATTTGCTATTAAAGTAGCGCAATCGGTGCCCAAAGGGATATCTACAACCTGTCGATAAACTTTGCTACCGACACGTACATAAATATTATCAAGGAGAAAATTAACAGCTTCAATCATGTCATCCAGTAAGTATATCTAGCACATTTACCTTTCTCATTAGAGAAGAAGGCTTTAAATTAATTGCAGCAAATATATTTGCATTCAAATTTACCAGCGACTATTTAATTAAATAGGAAACTTTTGTTTGATAAGATTGTGTGGAAGTGTAGTGTAAAGAGTTGAAAAGTCAAAAGTGTCAATAGAATCAAAAGGACCATCAAAAGCGCGTAATTTATCTTAAACATCCAAAGAATTTTTTACACTCCAAAATACAAATGTAGTTAATTCCACTAACCTATACCTAGATAAACACGTCAATTATCCGTTTAAAAATTATCTCTGCACTCACAGATCTTTATTGTTTTTAATGTCATTATTTCAAATAATGATAGCAGATTTTAACAAAAAAACAAAAACAAAAACAAAAAATTGTATAATCATAAAAGTACATGACACTGGTCGCCAGTACTATACTTCTATAGTGCTTTGAATCTAAAATATTCTAGAATTCATGATCATTACTATTCACGAACGATATTAAAATGTTAATGATTGATAGAACCAATATCTTGAAGCACATTCCTGTTTCCAAGTCTTTCATTCATTTCACCAAATTGATAAATCTACAATAGTTGTAGATGCATACCAAAGACAATATTGACGTGCATTATCAATATAATTTTAAAAAAAATTGTGAAAGGTCACTTAGGCAAAGAACGTGTTTACGTATTAAGACAGCACAGGCATTCAAACGTGTTTTAAGCATTCCTGGTGATGGTCAATCCAGAAAAGTGCTTCGGACGTTCGTAAAGTTATGCACATTTAACCTTTTGTTCTTTAGCGTACTTTTCGAGACAGAAAACATAATTATGTAACTAGGAACGAAATTACAGCCAACCTTTTATTAGATCTCCTTTAAAGGTTTATGTAACGTTCAAAAGTAATATCAAAAGCATCGGGATCTGCTCATATAAGCCCGTGACTGAAAAGAAAGCATTATCAAAACTTAAAATCTTTCCCGGTTATATATCCTGTTTGTCTTTGTCACATAGCAAGCTTCATTCACACTGGCAATATTCTTATGTTACCACTGTATTTACGAAAAACTCACCAAGTGACTATTAAAAACTCATCCATAAGCGATATTGTCAAGGTCATGAAAAGATGTTTTTCCATACATACAGTGTACATTTTCTTACTTGCTTACCAACTAATGACACCCTTTTAATCAGGTTACACACGAATGGGCTCGTTCATTCTTAAACTGTTTTATATTGAATATTTCAAATGAGTTTACATTTGTAGATGACGTTAAAGAAATAAGAACCATGTTTGGCGACACAGTGGCAAAAAGTATCATTCTGATCTAAAGCAAAGAGCTCTGAGTTGGAGATATAAAGGCTGAAGTATTCAAGGAATCGAGCATGGGTCCTCTGTTATTTTTTTTTTATTATTATTCTTAATCAATGATATCATCTCTGATATACATACATGTACCTCTATCATATCATTAAATTAATTTTTATATTTGAAGATTATCTGTTACACTCGGCAAAAACCTTGAACATCGCATGATTTAGTACAAATCCATTGATGGTCTCCACACTAACTATAGACCTTTAACCCACAGAAAACAGAGACCATATCAATGCAATCTGATGTTGTGATACGCTTTGCTCCTTAAATTCGTTGGTATAGAATAGCCAAGGAGAGGACCTAAGTAAAAATCCCTCTCCTTAATAGCATTTTAAGTAAGTTTTGGTAATTTTGTTTTATAATTCTTGATGCATCTCACGCATTCAAATTAAATAGTATCTTAAAATGGAGATGAGTCCTGAAAAGTAGATATATACAATTTTGTTCATCAAGTTTTACCTCAATGTCGAAAAGCAGTTTGGCTTTTTGCAAGTTCTAATTTTTACAAGATAATAAAGTGAAATACAATTCAACCTGTAATACTTTTGATAACCAGAATAAGGTTAAACAACAAAAAAACAAAACAAGTTTTTAGTGTAAAAAGTTTACAATATTATTTAAAACAATACACTAAGTTTTTAAAATCGACAGCTCATAACAACATAGCAAGCTGTCGTATGTTAAGTGTTAGTGGAGGAGTATTTTACTTTCGGAGAGGGGCTTTGCGAGTTGGGGGGCGGGGGGTTTTGAAAATGAATATCCAGGGCTGGTAAGAGCTGAACATTCTGCAACAAAGCAATTAAAGGAATCTTACGAATTACGAGGTTTATATTTTTTTTAAACGCTTTTGTTTTTGAAAGACCCCCCATTCGAAGAGCTTAAACATGTTAAAAAATAGAGGCAAAAGATACTAAAGGGACATTCAAATTCGTACGAAAATAAACTGACAACGCCATGGCTAACAACAACAAAAAAAGAAAAAGTTCATAAGACAAACAACAGTTTACAAAACACAACCTAAAAAACTAAAGATTGAGCGACACGATCCCCACTACAACCGGGAATGATCTCAGCTGCATGCTCTGGAAGAGTAAGCAGATACTGCTCCACATGTGGCACATGTCGTGTTGCTCATGTACGTAAAAAACCCAGTCAAATTCGGTAGGTCACATTCGTGGAAAAGAAGTACGGAATTGTGGTAAAAAAAAACTCGTGATGGCGTCCGTAAATTTTTTATAAAGTATTTTCCTGTTCGAAATCAAAATAATGGCCGTCTTAAGTTATACATGCCGAGTATTGTCACTTTTTTATTTATCTTGTCGACAACATTTAAAATGGGACTTGTAAAAAGTCTCAGCATTAATCCTATATGTCAGTGCTCCAGAAAGGACCCCCCTCCCCCTACCTACCTACTTAATCCACCTCTGAATTACAGGTAGCCGTAGGATTAGGAGAGAACTATCTAAATTGTGATAACTTGTAACTGGTCCTTTTTTGTTATATATTATAGCAAATACAAAAAATAAAATATGTTAAATGACAGGTAACCGAACGGCCTGCAACAATGAACAAATGCAAAAGAGAAGTTCAAAGGTGTTATGTATGCTACTGCACGAAACGAAAACAAGACTTAGTTAAAGAAGACAGCAGCCAAAGGCAATTACAAGGTTAACGGCACTAGTGTTGGAACAGGCACAAAATAAAATTTGGGCATTAAAATAAACATGTCGCTAGTTGCTGTCTAAATGGAGCAATTGACGTGTAACAATCAGATAATTGTATTTATATTTAAAAATATCAATTTGTTTTTATTATTACCTATAACCAACTATGGATATTACAGCTAACATATCATTTGTTTATTAATATTGCAACAAATACATTTTGCACACATTATAACTACATCTTGCTGTTTATTGATATCAATGTGAATGTGTTGCTTTTATAAATTATGAGCTGAAAGTAATAACAACCACGTCACGTTATTTTCCGTTGAACCTACTGATTGTTTAAAGAATTGAAGAGTTGTCTCTCATGGTGCACAAAAATCATATTATTTAATACATCTGATATAAGTCCGCTAGAGTTGTCTCCCATATCTTTGATTAACATTACAAGTTTATATCGAGATTTTCAAATTTATTTATCATTGCAAATTTATCTAAATGCAAAATGTATGTTGTACTTACGTGTACAATTATCTTCTGAAATCTATTCTCACAACTGGCTTAATTGCAAATATGCATTCGTTAATTCGATCGCTGATCAATCTAGATCGTTTAAGATAATTATATCTTTTCCAAATTCAGTTATAATATTATAGTATTTTTCAATATATATATTTTTTTTATTTTCCACATCAGACACATATATGACACATGTAACTTACAGGAGTTGTAAAATGCAAGTAATAAATAATATTTTTTAAAATAAGCACATAAATGTATTCAATTATACAAATTTGCGGTTTACAGAATAAAGTATGTATTATATTTGTCTGTATTCATTTTTAAATTCTAAAATGCATGTAAGTAAGTTAAAAGGATATGAATTCCAGTCATAACTCAACCTGGACAGGAGGTTCAAGAAGACAAGGAGCTACATCAAGAACACAATGGTTTGAGATGGATTATTATGTCTTTATATAAAATGAAAAACTAGTGTGAAGCTAGACGGCGTTAATATTCATGAGGATAATAGATAAAGAAATTGAACAAAAGCGATGACATAGATGCACATGCCTCTTCAAAAAGGGACATACACTCAAATGATCCATATAAATACGGGTCTTATAAATAATTATCATCTTTGAATTCTCGAAATGTTTAAAGATTTGAAATTTGTGATTTAACAAATGTAATTTACACGTACACTGAAAGGAATTAAAGGGAATTAATTGTCATATGGGCTTTCCAAATATAGTTCCATCTCAAAAGTACTACATGCTATAAATATAATCGTATAACTTCCATTTTAAACAGATCAGACAAAGAAGAAGGTCTAGGACATAAGTGCTGTAGGCCATTTCAAAGGCAAAGCTTATCTCTACGTCTGGTATAATCAGTGGCCCACGTTGAGAATCTCTTAGTTTGGCAAGCTGGAAAAAGTTAATGTGGACTTTGTGATATACCGGGGTTACCCCCTTCTAAGCCCTTTTCTGACAAACTCGTACGGGTCTAGGGCAGAAGTGCTATGGGCCATTTTAAAGGGGATGTCTATCTCTGAATGGCAATACTCTGGTTATGTTGAGACTCTGATTGGTCTCTGTAGTTTTGAATAATGAAAGTTAATTAATAAACTGACTGTTTATTTCTTCTTCTTTTTCTTTAATTGTAAAACTTTGGTTGTCTGGTCTGTTTAAAATGGAAGATAAACGATCGCATTTACGATGTGTTGTACTTTTGAGAAGGGACTATATTTGTAACGAACAGATTATGGAAAGCCCATATGGCAATATATTCCTTTTAATTTCTTTCAGTTTACGTGTAATGTATAATTGTTAAATATTTAGATACTTCAAGAAGTCAGAGATATTTCTAAGAACTGTTCTATTTATTTTGTCCGGGGGAATGTTCCGTTTTCAAGATGCACAATTTTTCATATTCCATCTCTTTCTTTCAATTACTTCATTTATAGTTATCATTACATTTCTATATTAAATCATCCTTTCATTCGTTGTTGTTTCAGTTTACATTATTTCAATAATAACAGAATTTTAAATAGATCGGTTTGTATTTCTTTGTTTATGGAAGCATTTACCCTTTTTTTCACTTTTATTTTAAGTGTTGTTAAAAGACTCAGACCTTGCAGAAGACCAATAATAGTTCCTTTTTATAATTGATTAAGTAAACGCGGACCTCGAAGAAGACACACATTGACTTGCCTGTTTGAAACAATATCAAATATAAACAAACAAAAAACTTCATAGAACGCAAGTCATTTCATGAATATTATTGGTGGCTCATGAATATTATTGAAGGCCAGCCTCATTATTATTAAAGCTGGCTGTTATCGACGACTAGCTCTTCACACTAGTGAAAAATAACGTCAAAATTTGAGGAGAGAAAAAAAATCATCATCAGTGATTAACAACGAATAGAGTTTTCAGTGGTATAAAATGTTCAACAATATTAACACTGAATGACAATACACTATACAATCTTGAAATTATGCACAGGAAAATGCTTTAAATTGATGACACATTAATAGTATTATACGAAAAATTAAAATCGTTAAATTAAGGACGTACACCTCTGAAGAGCCAAAAATTTCTAGAATTAAACTTTTTTTCTTAACCTGATTGTTAGGTTTATATGACTGTAAGAAAGTAACCGATGAAGACAAAATCATATGGTGGTGCACTTCTGTTTTTGCTACAGCCATTTGAAAGTACCCATTTTTTATGATCTTCCCATTTTTCATCAATTATTACCCATTTTTGGGCTGTTATCATGAACAAATCACAATTTCACAATTAAACTTTTTTTCATACTTTCACTAAAGATGAAGTGGACCAATCTGAATAAATTTAACTAAATAAAACTATAGGTAAGTATTAATATTAGAAAATTTTATATTTTTTTTTTTTGCTTTTTCGTATCAAATTGACCATGCTGTCAATTTTGTAAATATGGAATTTTTCTCTTTTTTTTTTAGAACAAAAGCATATTGTTTCAACTTCTTTGTTATAATTGATTGAAACAATACATATATAATAATTTTGAAAAGAAAAAATTGATATGGTATGTACATATCTTTGGTAAAATCATTTCTTTGTACTCTCACCTATTTTCGCAACATTTTGGCTGATGACACTTACCAGACTGGTTATAAAATTTGAAAATTTTATTACTCAATAACTACTTATTGTAAGTACACAATTTTTCACAGAGTTAGTTTGATTATAATATTTTTTATATTCATTGATATTTTCCACTTGTATCACATGTTTTGGAAATAATTCCCAAACGAGATTTCAACGAGACTGAAACCTCAGAAGAATACATCCTTAAGCACAAAGTAAAATGTTAATGGGATAAAGGTCTGATGAACAGACATGTACACTTTACAATCATACGATACACCAAATATACATGTAGTTAGCCTATTATTCTATAGTGTAGTATCGCGGCGCGTTGCGGGGACATAGAAATATCGGGCGTCCGTCCGGTCTTATTTGTGTACAATTCTTACCAGATATTTTTGAAACTTATATTATAGATTTATATCAGTAATGCCTCACAAGATCGAAAATCTGTGCCTATCTACTTTTTTTAAAAGAGTTATGCCCCTTTGAAATATTTTTTTATTAGGAAAATTTCATTGTTAGCGCTCTCCTGTGTATATTTCAAACCGGTTTATTATGAAACTTATATCATAGTTTTATATTAGCAATGTCTCAGACAAGGTCGAAAATCAGCACCGATCATTTTTTTAAAAGAGTAATGCCCCTTGGAAATATTTGTTAAATGGAAAGTTGCATTGGCCCTCTCATCTGTGCAATTCTTGCCAGAATTTTGTCAAATTTATATCAAAGGTTTAAATCAGCAATTTATCGGACAAGTTTGAAAATCAGTGCCGATCAAATATTTGTAAAAGAGTTATGACCCTTGGAAATATTAAATATATTGGAAAATGCATTGTGTTTGCTCTTAAGCCTTCATTTCTCTATGATATTTGTAAAAGGTTTTAAAGAACAACAAAAAAAAGATGTTTTTAGTTACTGCCCTTGGATAGATAAAATTTTGCAACGCGGGGGACATTGGAACTCTGTTCTTTTATAATTATAAACCTTGTTACAAACGGTCATGCAAATAAAATACAAACATACTAGAATTCAATAAATAAACAGTTAACTTAATACGCAAATGTAAGAATAAATTTACCAAATTTACAGAAATATCGTGAACATGTCTGACATTGGTCTGTCAACTTTTCGACCCTGATTACACGGTTCACAAAACATAAGAATGTAATTGTGAGAAATTAATGCATTCTTATGTTAAAGTTTTTACGGCCTCAGATTTAAAGACTGTTTAAGAGGGATCGCCCCACTATTCCGACACCCCAATAGTCCTTCACATGTGCAGGTCGTAATTAAAAATGTACTTCATAGAATCGGTAAACTTGGGATTTGAACATTTGGCACTAGTGTCTACTCTCCATGTCGAGTATAAAGAATTAAATGGAAGAGACAGCACTTCCCGTCTGGTATGCATGAAACACCATGATCCTTTAAATATAAGGCAATCGACAACCTTGCAGCAGTTTGCTTTGCTACAACAAAGTGTGACTTTGCTATTTAGAAAGAAAAAAAAACACTCTCATTATCCCAGTCACCCTTGGGGTAAAGAGAATTTGAATAACAGTCTCTCGTCGTAAAGTGGGAAATGGTCAGACCGCAATATTCTCCCCAAATCGGTTATAACCGAAAAGATTTCATTTTCAATGGAAAGAAACGTATTTTATTCAAACATGTTGGTTTCCATTTATCTACACTGTACTTGAATTTAAAGATCGAGAACATAAAAAAAAAAACTGAAAGTAAAAATATCCATAATGAAATTGTACACTCGATAATAGTTGTCTCTTTATTCAATACTAAATATTAAGGTTGTTTAACCCATTTAAACGGATGCCATTTGCCGTCAGGATGGACACACAATTCATGTCAACTATGCATTTACAACGGGATTAGACATCAACAAAAATGACTGGTAATGTACTCTAAAAGCAGTGATTGATATTTTTTTTTTTTATTGCATATTCATTAAAAATCAAAATAATACTTTATAGCTTACTATCCGGTATTGGTTTTGGTTATTGTTGAAGGTTGAAAGGTGACACATAGTTATCAAATTCTATGTCATTTGGTCTCTGGTGAACAGTTGTCTCTTTGGCAACCATACCGCATCTTTTATTTCTATATTTATCGGTGTTCTGTTCGTTCGATTAATGGTCACGAACAGCAAAGGCATACACGATTAGTAGAAATGTAGAAATAATTCTGTAAAATCACACTAGGACAATGACACAGGAATAAAATGAACATTTGTACGCCTATAAATTTACTAGTAGCATACACAATACATGTTATGCGTGTTAATGTGGTAGGAACAACAGGCATCTTATTAACCCGTGTTTGCTCTTGGCATAAAAGTAGCAAACACTAACGTCGTTTGTCTGAACCCACCAAAGATCGACCATTACTATGCGAGTCGAGCAAGACACCACTGTTTCGTTAGTATACAGGAATAATCTAGACTTGAGTCTAACTAAACATGACAGAGTAGCCAGAAAAACCTTAAACAGATTGTTTATGTCTCCTATTCAGGCAGGGCGACGATATTGTTTTACACTAAATTCTTCCTCTTCTATTTTGTATGCTTCAGAACTTTTTTATCTGTTGACGAAGACTTGGTATTTTGACATGCATGTTTATCACCATAAGAAATGCTTGGCTTGTGATTATTACTAATGCATAGATTGCAACTTTTATATTCAGTAAAAACTTTAATCTTTTTGGCAGGTAAGTCTGACAGGGCTATTCTGAAAAATATCTTTATTTTTGGCGAGTAAGCCTGTCCGGGCCTGACATTTCATAGATATAAGAAGATGTGGTACAATGTATGAGTGCCAATGAGACAACTCTCCATCAAAGTCACAATTTGTAAAAGTAAACCATTATAGGTCAATTACGGCCTTCAACACGGAGCCTTGGCTAACACCGAACAGCAAGCCCTAAAGGGTTCCAAAAATGACTAGTGTAAAACCATTCAAACAGGAAAACCAACTGTCTAATCTATATAAAAAACGAGAAACGAGAAACACTTATTTATTAACCACATCAACAAACGACAACCACTGAACATCAGGTTCCTGACTTAGGACAGGTGCAAGCAATTGCAGCGGGTTTAAACGTTTTAATAGGCGCCAACCTTCACCCCACCTGAAACAATAGTGTAACATTACAAAATAGAAAGACACACTATAAAATATCAATTGAAATGGCTTAACTCTATCAAAAGACATATTAACAAAAACAAGTGAACATACACTGAACGAATAAATTTGATCTATGACACAATGTAAATACAAAATTGATAGAACAAGGAGGTTAGATGTAGAACAATACCAGAAAGACAACCATAACCTTGGACAAAATGCCGCCAAATAAAATAACGTACACAAGTAAATAAAAATAGTTTTGTTGTAAGGTATACATGGAGAACGGAAATAATTTTTACAAAATAAATAATTTTGTTGTTCCTAGTACGAGAACAAAAGTGAAAATTTATCGTCATACTAAACACTTAACAAAGGTGGTATATATTAAAAATAGTGAGATTAGATATAAAACTGAATAAGTAAACATTAAATAACAAAAATACATTACAAATTGTATCAACAGGTCAAATAACACGAAAGTACGATTTGAGAGTACTCGCAGTTACTGAAAGCTATTTAAAAGCCAAAAACAATTAATAATAAAAAATCATGCATCAGAGACTAAAATCAACTAAAACACATCCCAGGGATTTAGTGTTTTAACGTCATGAACAGTCAAAGAAGACATCAATTGTGCAATGCCAAAATAAAAGTATCGACAGGCAGTAGGATAGTTAGGAGTTAACCTTTTAATAAATATGTATAATGCAATATATAGATAGAGTAATCTCTATATAGAAAATAAACGTGGATGTGTATTTATACATCCCAAATAAAAAACGTTTGAAAATAATACAAATTTAGTTATGTTTTAATTTGCTGATGACAAAATCGATATTTGTGCCAATGTAAACTATATTCAAAGATCTAATTACAACATTGGTAAGATAACCTTTACTAATAAGTTTGTTTAAAGGTTCGATGAGTTTACACGGATCACAAAGCGATTTCTGCGCTTTTAGAACAATATTACCGTAAAATTTAGGATGTGAAATACCGTTTTTAATAAGTTTTCTACAGGTACAGCCAAATTAACTAATCAAATCTTTGCATCTATGAAAGAATTTAGTAAAAGTTTTAAGCAATTTATGGTAACGAAATCCCTGACTTAATAATTTACCAGTGATGCATGTTAAGATAACGTTCATTTGAATTTACATTGATGTCTTAATTCCAAAGGAATTATTAACATTTGATTTTCCTATAGTTCGAAATATTAGCTCAATCGGAATTGTACCTTCGGTGCATGTTGGATAAACTTCACCGATGGTGTAAGCGGTGGCGAGTATTGATTAATATTGATAAGTCGAAATGTATTCATTTTAAAAAAGGAAAATCCAAACAAACTGAGTTTGATTTCACTGTTGGTAGAAACCAGTCGGAAGTAGTTAATCAGTACACGTACTTAAGTGTTACATTTAAGTTAGCTACAACGGCAGTTTTTTGTCGAATATGTAAATGCTTGCGAAAAGAGGTGGACGAGCACTTGGGAATATTTACTATTCCATAATACCAAAGACTTCGGATATAAATCATATGAAAAACTGTTCACTTTTTGTATTGTTCCTATCCTAAGATCACTTAATTATTCGTCTGTTGTATGGGGATACCAAAAATATCTGTTAATAGACAATATTCAAGACCGAGGTTTTCGCTACTATTTAGGAGTCCACAGCTTTGTACCTATACTGGCTATACACGGAGATATTGTTTGGATCCCGAGTCAGTATATATGTGGTATAAACATAAATAATTGAAGCCAAACCATGACTTATATAATATATCCGTATCATGTACCCAAGCGCCGGTGAAATGCTTAGTCTTTTGCACATGTATATATACGAAACATGTGTCCAGCGCTCTAGACCACTCGGCCACCTAGACTGAACTAAAATTCAGCTTTCGGTGGCCTAGTGTTACCTTTCCATGTCAGTAGAATCTAGAGTTGTAACACAGTACATGATATATTAGGCATGAAGATGGAATTGATTGCAGATTAGCTAAATTATCTGTCGTAAAGGATCGTAAGATGCAGTGAAAGAAATAATTATTTGATTTTTTACTGTTATATTTTCTATCTGAAAAAAACTTAATGAACGATTTTGGCGTATAGACATCATGCAGATAAAAACTATCAAACTGAAGGTTATTAACCGTACTTCTACGATTCAAATTTGAATTTTTTTTTTAGGTAAATGTTGTTATATTTTCGATCATATAAGAGAAAGGCTAAAGATACCGAAGGGTTATTCAAACTCATAAGTCGAAAACAAACTGACAACGTCATGGCTAAAAAAAAAACTAAAAACGTCGAAAAGACAAACCACAGTACACAAAACAAAACATAGAAAACTAAGACTGAGCAACACCAAGCCCACTAAAAACGGGGGGGGGGGGATGGGGGGGGGATCTCAAGTTATTAACACTCTAAAAAAACTTCTTTGAACTTGTGAGATTGACTACATGGAATTAAATGAATCATATGTCTTATTATTCATGAGTCAGAATCATTTTTTTTTCTATAAGAATAATTTGTTAACCATTGTCATGCTACTTACATATCATGTTTATCGATAACGATCTTGCAAATAGTAATCTTTTACTATGACCTAATTGTAGGAGACTTACTATGCGCACATGCGCAGATCATGAGAAAAAAACCCGATCGATTTAGATATTGTGTAGTAGCCAATCAAAACGAATTATTGATTTTCGTTATAAATTTATCATCATTCGGTATTTCATGTTTGCGCCTAACTGTTTTTGCTCAAAACTATTTCAAGTTTATATTCCTAAGTTATTGAAAACTATCATTCTGCATTGACAATAATATCTTGGTGTAAATTAGATACACCCATTCTGGCTAACGCTCTCAAGGTCCATCTATATATGAATAGTTTCGGAGTATTATGTAAGGACCGGTAATTTTTTATTTAAAATAGTGGTGGGGGCAGAAAATAAGGGGGAAGGGCTTGACGATTTTTTTAATCAAAAGTGGGATATGGCAATTTTTTTTATCCTTGTATTATAAACGGTTTAGCATCACACAACCACATCCAGTCAGAATTGAGACTTTAAATCCGTGCCTCCAGTATAGAGACTGGTCACACTTTCTACAGAAAAGAACCCTTGATAAAACTCTTTGATGGGTACAAATATGGCTTGTAACAAGGCATTTCCGCCCATATGCAACGTGCATTTAGTTTTATATAGAATACTATGTGCCGTATTCACTCTATTTAGAGTATTTTTAATAACATTTTTTTTAGAAAAAAATACATGTACATCTGTACATATATGACTCGATTCATTCAAGTCGCGTCCTTATCATCTGACTTTTATGTAAATTGTTTTCCTTTATGACCTAAAAAGATGAATGCAGGCAGAGAAAACCCAGCAGCCCCATCTGGAATCCGAAAAGACATTGTCTTGTTCCGCTCGGCCCAATTGTTGAGATTCATCATGAGAATTTCAATGAGCATTTGATTTCCTAACTAGTTAAGTAAAGGAAAGGACAAAGGAACAAACAAGAATGTGCTAAAGTGCAAAATTTGAACGAAGGTGATGCGGGGTAAATGTTAGTGACCATATCAGGCGTAATTTACATGATAAATATAAAGATCTTAAATCAAAATTCATAACTACGAGATAAAAAATATAACATCTTTCGATAATTAATTAAGATGCGAGTCATTGGAGAATTACGTCGTTTATAGTAAGATATTTTTAGCATGATATAAATACAGGTAAATCTAGTACATCCAGTGACGTCAGATAGACACTATATAGGTTGCGTATACATATAAAAAGAACATTTAAAACTTCCTACCGGGTTAAGCATGTTACACACATACATTTTTAGATGTATCACCAATATTGTGATAAGGTGAATATACCGTAGATATCACGGTGTAAAAACCAACGGGGTCGCCCCGATATTCCGACACCCCATTAGTCCGACACCCCACTGGTCCGACACCACATTAGTCCGACGAACCAATAGTCCGACAAAGGTTAATAACTTCCGTAATAGAAAATCTGCTTCCTGAGGGTGTGGATGGTGGTTTACAGAATAGAGAATAATGGTCCAAAAATATAAAGAATAGAGAAAAATGGACTAAAAAATAAAGAATAAAGAATAATGAGGTGCTAAAATATAAAGATTATAGAGAATAATGAGGTGCTAAAATATAAAGATTATAGAGAATAATGAGGTGCTAAAATAAAAAGATTAGAGAATAATGGGCAAAAAGAATAAAGAATAAAGAATAGAGAAAATGCCCTAAAAAAACAAAAATGCAGAAATGAAGGACCCTCCTTCATAGAATCGTTGTTGACTTGGTAATTCATTCGTGTTCTTGTTGCCTCTTTTAAAACACAACTTATTGGTTGTCTTTTGAACAGCACAAGCAAACATGCGACATGAAAAAAACTCTAGCAACCCACACCACTTCTCTTGACATTGACACAGGAATGTACCTGTTTTCATTATTGCTATTTACCAGCACATTTTGTGGTTGTTGTGAACTCGTATACTCAAAACAGATTCCATACGGAGAACGTGCCAAACTTTACAAAGTTCTATTTGGTTTACCAGTTTTCCCACTCTCTTAAGAGTTCAAGGAATTAACTTTTAATAAATCCCTCTTCAATTAACAGGATTAAGTACAAACACTGTTTGCATAAAGACAAACTAAACTGGCGTTCTCAAAATAATTCTGTACACTGAACCAAGCACCACACACACAATCATGTATAAAGCCTAATTTGAGCCTTAACTTTCTTAATTCTCTTCTTTGGGAGAGATACACAGTTGCGTATCTTCATGTTAGTAATTTGACAAAACTTCACAAAGTATATTTATTTTGACAAAATGTTCACTACAGTTTATAGATTGATACTCGTGTTTTAGTCACACAAGACATGAGGTCCGCGTCTCTATCATTCTATGTGTTGTTTGGGTAAATATGTCCAATTATTTTCACTAATACATGTCAAACAACCCACTTTGATAAATTGCATTACCTGTTCTTAGTCATTCAATGGACAAGGCCAAGTGAGTTTTAATATATATTTAAAATGCACCAAATTGTGAAGTGGGAATAGAAATATGGTCATTTTTGGTCTTCTTCCGACTGGCAGTAAACCCTTGCCAAAGATGGGCGTCCGTTTGGCTGTGCAGGATGTACAATTTTCAACAACTGTCAGAGTAGGGACATTATATCCGATGCCTCGTGTAGAGAGCGTGCCACGCTCTCTTCAAGTTAAGAACCATTGCAACAACTCTTTGAGGGACCGTCGGTGACCTGTTGTCTGAGCATGTTGCAAGGCAAATTTTCTGTCCCTATCCAATATAATCGCATTGTCCAGTGTCAGTCCAAATTTCCTTGACCTTTTTTCATCCCGGATGGCCTCTATTACAGGACCTACCTATTGTATTTATTGGTAAATTGTTCTCGTCCTGAACATGCATGTAATATTTGCCACTGGACGTTAGGCAAACATATTCTTTTTCATAAATGTGTATATTGTGTCTATATCATTATAATATTGTTCGTACTTTATGAATGTTATTATCATTTGTGAGGACTCTCAGGAAGATTGGTTTTAACTAATGGGATTACCCTCTTGAAATAAAGATTATTTATTTATTTACAAGTTTGATCGTTTATATAAATATACATTGTTAATTTCCATTGTGTAGTGCAATGTAGGCGTACATATAATAATAATTTTGCAGCTGATATAATAGTTTTAGGTAAATAAATTGAAGAAAAACTACGGTTTCTTATTGGTGCATTCTGAATATAATTCGGATCTATCATAACTTTCATTCGTATACACCTCTTTGTCTTGCATTGTTCTGGACATAATATTCAATTTCATGTATGAAAATATAGTATCAACATAATTATGCTAATCTTACTTCAAGCATACGGATTCGTTTCATCTCTATGGGTAGCAGATTCTGCTGAACAAATTTTATTGGTTTTAAAAAATATCGGATGCCTATATAATTCTTTCTAATTTTTTCCTTTTGTAGTTGAGAGGTTGTTTTATTCAATTAACAACTATTATTTTTGTATACAGGATATTTTAAAAATGTGTTGGCGGATTATACAAAATAAATGGAGAATGTGTCCCCATGGACACAGATGATGCCCCTGCTTGCATACATTATAAAGGGACATAACTCAAGAACAATAAAAGTGACGCTACCCAAATTTGTACTTGATCTTAGTTTTGTGGTAATAAGTATTGTGTATAGGTTTCATGTTTAGTTGGGGCAAACTTAAGTTACAGAACGGAAACTAAAAATTTTGCAATTTTTCGATTTATAAAGGGGCATCACTCAATAATGGTTAAAGTGACACAACCCAAATTCAACTTGATCTGTGTTTTATCAGTGGAAGGCAAGATTAAACATTGCATTGTATAAAGCATTGATTGTAGGTGATTCAACTATATAATCATGGACAAAGGAAGATAACTCCAATTTTAATAAAATGCTCCGCTGTGCGCAGCTTGATACGACCGCAGAGGTCGAACCCTGAACAGTTGGGGCAAGTATGGACACAACATTCAAGCTTGATACAGCACTGAATTGTAATTAAACATTTGACACAGCATAGGTTTCTGACACAGAATGAATGTGGTCTAAGAACTTAAAAAAATTGAATTTACCTATTCAAACCATATCGCTATTACATACATGTGAACCTCCCGACGGGAGTACAATAATCCCGTTTTCAGGGGTCTCCTCCCGACCTCCCGTTGAAGAGAAAAAAAATCCCGTGTATGAAATTTTTCATGAATGAAAACTGCCCAACATATTATCTCAGGCATCTGGTGTAACTGACATTACCTGAAGTTATATTTTACCTGTAAATCAATTAACATGCATAGTTATATGGCTTCACTTGTCAGCTTGGGTGTCAAACATACTGGTAATCAACGATTTTTACCTCAGGCTAACTGCCGTTGTGTAATAAAAACTTTGTGTATTTATTGGGTTACTTCCCTTGATTTATCCTGTTTTAAGTTACTTTCCTTTAAATAATGAAAATTTTTAAAAGAATATAAATAAAATATAAATTGAACAAATAATTATAAAAGGATGGTAATTAAATGATTTTAAATGTCTTAGGACAAATAAAAAAAATAATAATTTGAAAATTATTTGAGGGTTCTATACTTTTTTTTCAAGGCTTAAATTAAAATTTATATAACAACTATGACCCTTGTTATACAGATGGAAAGCCGACCGTGTAAGGGCTGCATAGCCAGTCAAGGTCGTTAAAAGCTTCCATTTGTTGTATACAGATGGAATGATTTTCTGAGTATGCAAATAATATCTATTTGCAGATGTAAACAAATGTTCTGATTGCAATGATTGTTCTATAGAATAATGATATTAAAGATATGAAGTAAAAAATTTAAAGAACATACTAAAAAAAAAGAATGTTAGATTGAACATGTAGAATATAAAGATAGAGAAACTTTATAAGTACAAGGGTACTATAAACATAATACATTGGATGGAAAGTTGAAGAAAACACACTTTAAAAGACAATTTTTACAGCACACGGTTACATTTACGACAAAATTTATGTCGATTAAAAACCTCCTGATCTGAGTCCTAATTTCCTGACCAAAATTTCCCAATCTCCTGATCTGAGTTTCACCGTCCATCACATGTATGTTATTATTTGCTTTTATATATAAATCAAAAATAATCAATTTAAAATGGAAAATTTTAAAGAAAAAAAAAGGAAAAAAAAATTCCCCCTCCAATTTTTTTGAACCCCCTTATGATTCATCACCCCCAAACTCAATCCCAGCCTTCCCTTTGTGGCATGGTACCTTGCAGTACAATTTCAGAGAGATCCATACACTTGAACACAAGTTATTGTCTGGAAACTAGAAAAATGCTTGTTTTTTGGCCCCTTTTTGGCCCTAATTTCCTAAACGTTTAGGGCAATTACCCCCAAACTCAAACCCAGCTTTCCCTTTGTGATATGGAACCTTGTAGTACAATTTCATAAAGATCCATACACTTACACACAAGTTATTGTCCTGAAACTAGAAAAATGCTTGTTTTTTGCCCCCTAATTCCTAAAATTTGGAGGCAATTACCCCCAAAATCAATCCCAGCATTCCCTTTGTGATATGGAACCTTGTGGTACAATGTCAGAGAGATCCATATACTAACACACAAGTTATGTCTGAAAGTTACAAAAATGCTTATTTTTGGCCCCTAATTCCTTAACTGTTGGTACCATAACCCCCAAAATCAATCCCAACCTTCCTTTTGTGGTATTGAACCTTATGGTAAAATTTCATAGAGATCCATTCATTTAAACTAAAGTTAGAGTGCGAAAACCAATGTGTCTTCAGACGACGACGACGCCAACGTCATACCAATAAACGACAGCAAAATTTTTTTGCGTTCGTATAAAAATTCGTGAACAATGGCATCATTGATATTTTTTGAAAAAAATGAAAAATTGCTATTGTAAAGGGGCATAACTCTAGAACAGTAAAAGTGACGCCACAATAATTCAAACTTGGTCTGTGTATTGTGGTGATAAGCATTGCGTATAAGTTTCATAACATTTGGTTGAGGCAAACTTAAGTCAGAGAACGGAAATGAAAAATTTTGCAATTTTTCCATTTATAAAGGGGCATAACTCTAGAAAGGTTAAAGTGACGCCACCAAAATTCAAACTTGATCTGTGTTTTGTGGTAATAAGCATTGTATATAAGTTTGTTTGAGGCAAACTTAAGTTAGAGAACGGAAACCAAATTTGGGACGTACGGACGTACGGACGTACGTACGTACAGACGGACAAGGGTAAAACTAAATGCCCCCTCCGCCTAGGCTGGGGCATAAAAATATTGAAATAGCATCTTCATCTTTGCAGGATGCTGATATGGCTTTATAAAGTTCCATATTGAACACACCATCATGTGGATGCTGGCATCTAACATATATATAGACTTTGATATACCCTTTGTTTGGACGCTAGCATCCCAATTACATGTATATGCATGCAGACTCAACTTTCTCTTTGGATGCTGCCATCCCATAAAAAAAATTGGATGTTCATCCTTAATCTCAGGGATGCTGGAAACCCAGTTGTAAGTAAAAGTTGTCTCAACACATTATAAATTGAATGCTGACAGTCATTTCCTTTGGATGCTGGCATCTGTTTCTGTGAAAGCCGGTGGCCGTTTTGTTTAAAGGCTGACATCTTTGCATTATATGTTTCTTTGTATATTTGACCAGGTGACTTAAGTTTAATCGCTCAATTGAAAAGTCTTTTTTCTTTTAAAAAAAAATTCACATATTTGGTGTTTGTTTATTATTTACGGTATATAAAAAATATATAGGAAAAGTGCATAAATCTAAAACTGGTGATTTTTATTGTGATGAATTACAAAAATACAAATAAAACGAAACAGTAATATACAATATTATATTTTATTAAAGAGTGTTTGGGGTTACTGAAAGTGAGCTTAAACTCATAGCCTGCTGAAATGATATCATAGACATACACTCTACTATTCAGATTGGTGACTGCACTTTATTAAGGTGCTTCATATCTGTTCATATGAAGTCTGTTACAGTAAGCCTGTGTTATAATTTTGTGTCTATGACAAACCCCCAATTTCAATTAAACTATATATTGGCATTAAATATATAAGATATCATAAGGAGATCTGTCTTCCCTAGTTGCCTGCATACAATAATACAGTACTGGTTTAATAACAATGCAAAATCTTTTAAATTTTTATTTTAATTATCAGTACTGGTCTCTTTCATCTGTACGTACTGGATATTGTCAATATCACTGGACTTGCTATATGCACATCATGTCATGATCTGTTTTCATTTCACAAGGAGATCTGTTTTCCCCAGTTGCCTACATACAATAATACATGTCATGCATGTACCATTTTGATAACAATGCAAAATCTATTAAATTTTTATTTTAATTATACGTACTGGATATTGCCAACATCACTGGACTTGCTGTATGCAACTTCCCATGCGTAGGCACATCATGTCATGATCTACTTTCAGTGGCGGATCCAGAAATTTTCATAAGTGAGGGCCCACTGACTGCCTAAGAGGGGACCAGCTCCGGTCATGCTTCAGTGATTCCGTATATAATCAACCAAATTTTTCCCAGAAAGGGGGGGGGGGGGGCCGGGCCCTTCCTCTAAATCCGCCTCTGACTTTCATTTCAATCACAAAACTTACATTTTCAGTATTACGATCATTGTTAAGCTTTTTTCTGTATTCAATATTTATCAATCATCTAATAAAATCGGTTACATGAACTAGAGCTTTCTAACTTTCTTTTATCATTTATTACTCATCTGAAATCAGCTGGAATCGCAAATGATCATAATGATCTGGTGCTGTTTGGATGTTTTGTCGCCTAAATTCAACCTGTCCAGTAACTATAAAGTGTTACGATACATAATAGACAACACATGAATAGTAACCGGAAAGGTACAGCCACTGCTTAAAAAACACTGAAACAAGAAATGAAAACAGTCTAGTTTTTAATACAGATAAATATTCTGACCAATATAAATGTTCAAAGAAATTGCTTAAAATGAGTTTCCTGTTGCTTACGTCTTTCATCCACGACAATTTGGGCTCATATTTGTCTCTAAGGCAATTATACCACATCTCCTTAGTTTTACATTCACAGTAAAATATAAACTGGCCTCAAGCAATCAATGATTATATATTCTTCATATAAAATCTTGCAAATATAAGAAAGATTGTCAACAATAAGTTTTTGTTGTAACATCACAATACTTTTAAAGTAGATATTCATGTAGAATATAGTGTTAAAAATATATTGCTTTCCTCCCAATGTTCAAAATGACTACTTGTGGTTGCAAAAAAAAACTACTTACACCCTCCCATCCTTTTCCACCCCCAAGAAAATGCATGATTGTTTGAAGAAAACCTCCATTTAAACTTCACTTTACTTAAGATTTCCATACCAAGCCTGGTGCTTCTGATTAGTCACAGATAATCTATTAAAAAAAACATCTGAACCACTAATTAAATCGAATTATAATTGTGGAACAACACTCAGATCTATACACTATCAAATAAACAGCTGTGCCATGAGCGCATGATACGCCCGTCGCTTTTTAAAAGAATAAAGTTCAATAACTTCTCAATGTCATATCAGAAATTTATGAAAAAATAAAGGGAGGTTATCTCAATAGATATAAACCAGTCACCAAAGTTTCATGAAAACTCATCAAAGCACTTTAAAGATATTGTCTGAAAATTGGAAAATCACCCCTTTTTTATGAATAAACTCCCACAACACCGAAACGTAAAATCTAAAATTTATAATAATCGAAATGGAGCTTACGTCAATAGATATAAACAATTCAATAAAGTTATTTACAAATTGGTGAAAGTGTTTTTGAGTTTTTTTCCCCGAAAACTGGAAAATCCCCCTTTTTAATGAATAAAACCCCATAACTTGGAAAGTTAATATCTAAAATTCATAAAAAACGAAAGGGAGCTCACGTTAACAGATATATAAACAATTCACCAAAGTTTCATGCAAATTGGTTAAAGCGTTGTTTGAGTTATTGTTGGACATGTTGACGACGGATGGATATACGGTATACTATAATACGTCCCGTAAACGGGCGTATAAAAAGGGTGCAATTTCATCAATGTCATTCGTTTTGGAGAAATATACCCTATTTGGAGATATTTCATGAAATTGCAATCCTGTGGGTAGATTCATTTTACATCTTAATTTATGTTCCGTTTTTTGCTTGACCCTAGTCCTAAAACACAAACATTGTGTGGCGATATTTACATTTTCTTTAATTTTGTCGTATTTTCTTTTTCATTCATTTTGCTATTTGCTATTTTCAACTTTTATAATCAAGCTGTCATGAGCTTCAAAATTAAAAAAAAAGTAAGAAATGAAAATATCAGCTTTAATGAGGCATGAGCTATGAGATATGGAAAAAATACTTTTCCATTTTGTTCAATCATTAATGAAAGTGAAATAGTGAAATGATAATTCGCTTTTAGCAGCCAGTTTGGTCCAATTTTGTCAAAATAAGCTAAGAAACATCGCTGATTAATTATTCACTTGCAAGTGAATAATTCGACCTCATTAAATCCATTTTTATGTGACCTTCAATAAAACCCCTTAGCTAGAGATTGATTAGGCATAATCTAGGCATGTTCAGCTAATAAAAGGAAAAGAATGTCAACATTGAAACTCAAAAAGTGAAACTAAAACTAAACCATTTGGTTGACCGATTCGATCAACAAAAACTCATTCTTATACAGGAAAAAACGATCATTAACATATTTTTTTAACCTACAATATGAAATCAAACAGACCAAGAAAAATCCAATTGCACGTGTTTTTCTATCTATTTGTATCTGTATTTATGTTTATATCAGGTTACATGACCGTCGGCAGTCTTGGAGGTCATGTCGATGGTTAAAATAGACTAAAATACACACGAAATTCTGATACATATTATCGAGTTCATATATTGCAAATTGTATATTTAAGACTTTTTTTAAATTGGGATATAAGTTTTAGTATGTTACAAACATGATAAATCAAATATGAGAATTTGAGTCATATCGGTGAACATGAATTTGACAGCTAATGCCCCTTTAAAAACACTAAATAACTAGATATCATTGAGATGGGAGCCATCTCTGTGGGCCCCGCTGTGAATAATGTGTGGTAAAAAATTTGTATCTTTATCATTGGACATGGGGTTGTCAACTGAAACCGAAGTTTATGACCTTGACCTTTGACCTAGGAAATGTACATAAATTATGACACACCCTCTGGTGTTGGTTTATATACATGTCAAGTATAAACTTTGAAATCATAACGGTTCTCAAGATATAGAGCGGACATGATCTTTACCATGGGACATGGGGTTGTCAACTAAAACCAAAGTTTTTGACCTTGACCTTTGACCTAGGAAGTTGTACATACATTATGACACACCCTCTGGTGTTGGTTAATATACATGCCAAGTATAAACTTTGAAATCATAACGGTTCTCAAGATATAGAGTAGACACGATCTTTACCATAGGACATGGGGTTGTCAACTAAAACCAAAGTTTTATACCTTGACCTTTGACCTAGGAAGTTGTACATACATTATGACACACCCTCTGGTGTTGGTTAATATACATGTCAAGTATAAACTTTGAAATCATAACGGTTCTCTAGATATAGAGCGGACACAATTTGTTAAGGACGGATGGACAGACGGACAGACTGATCACTATAGGGAGTCCGCCATTCGGCGGGGCCCTAATGAAAAGATGACGCAAAGGCATATATATATATATATAGGACTAGCTTGACCCATAAAAACATGTAGCAAATTTATTTCTTCAAGTACAAAAATATATGTATTATAGTAAATTTGATTTTAAGTCGATTAATCTATATGTGCTCCTTTCTTAAACATTATTTACATAGTATTCATAGTGACATTCACCCTTTAATATTCATACATGACAATGCAGTAAGGGTTTTGCTCATTGTTGAAGACCGTACGCGGTACCCTATAGTTGTTAACTTCAATGACATATGGTCTCAGGCTGGTGGAGAGTTGTCTCATTGGCAATCATACCACATCTTCTTATTATTATATATGCTGTAGCTCTGGTTCCTTAACTGATTTGGGTCCTTTTCAACATTTGTATCAGCTGTGGAATTGCAGTGGCGGATCCAGGGGGGTGGGTGGAACCCCCCTTTTTTTTGACGATCAATGCATTTGAATGGGGACATATAGTTGGAACCCCCCTTTATCCTGGGTTGGGAACCCCCCTTTTAAAAATGGCTGGATCCACCCCTGAATCATGACACATATGATCCTTGTGATTTGATTCGACCCTCAGTTTTAATGATATGAACTATTAAATCAACCAACTTGCTAGATGAGCACAGTATTATCAGACTTTAAGGTAAGCCTCTATAGTAACAGGTGAAAATGAATGTTATGTCAGATAAATCCCCCCCCCCCCCCCCCCTTCACCACAAAGAATTTCAAAAACTTGTTCCCTTCAGACCCGTGCAATTAAGATGCGAACAACATATTCAACTTTCTGGTAAACTGGATAGACCTTATCGCTATTTGTCTGTCATTTCTGGACATCACAAAGGTTCCCGTAAAATTTTGACTTCACAATACAAAATGTGTGACACCACAAAGGAAAAGTAATTGTTGTATGACGTCAATACTTAAGTGTCCAATACTTCAAGTGTAGCAGATTATCAGGTCAAGTGTTCTGATATTCAAGTAGCAATATGGTCTATTGTCTCCTGGTACAAGGAAAATTCTCACTTACAAACCCGAAAATCAGCAATTCATGGAATTTCTTTTGGTTTATATGGCTTTTTTTGTGAGGCATTTTTTTCAGGGCGAATTCAGTCTTTGAAAAGCTTCTTGACTTTCTTGACCGAAAATCAATCTTAAATCAAATTATACTTTACATTGTCTGTATTAAAATTGTAACTTGTAAGGCCTCTTACCAGTGATGAAATTTACTGGTGTAGGTTATATTGCTAGTGGTGAACAAATTAATTTACCTGACCGATTTTTATATTGGCCATGGCAGTAGGGCTTGTGGTTAATCGTAATCAGAGACATAGTCTTGGTGGGGTGTCATGTGCATCAGATTTTTGTTAAATCTATTTATTTCTCTGCGGAACAGCTTAATCCCGCTGTGCATGATAGGATACATATTTTTAAAATATATGAAAAGGGAAATGGATGTCCCAGATGCTCACCGCTACTACAAACGGATCAAAGTGCTATATGCACATATCATTGGCCAAATGAACGACATGTCCTAATCAGTGTTTTTAAAACTTCTCAGAAAAATATTGACGGAAATGAGGAATGAGTAGTGAAAAATAAATGAAAACGGAACGACTCTGATTCTAATCAAAGCGTGAAAGCGCTGTAAAGGCAGTTAATTACAGGTTGTGTGTATTTTTAGTCCAGTTATATCATTATCTTGCATAGTACATTGTATCAGAGGTGGCTTTCAGTATTTAAGATTTAGAGTTCTCTAATGATATTGAACATTGAAGTTTTATGAATTTCATATTCTGAGCACTATATGAAGGCGATTGTTCTCACTTGTTTATGAACTAGTGCATTATGTCCAGTTTGTACCTTTTTTATCTATGTTTATAGTCAAATACTGTTTAAAATAGTTTGGCATTTTCTTTTTAGTAATAAGTAAATGTTATCAACTATATTTTATTCAACTTTGCAAATGTGGTTTGTTACTGGTAAGTACAATGTATGCATGATAGTTGTTTCATTGGCAATCATAACACATCTCCTTATTTATATAATGATCTATATTCAACGACCTCAGGTACAAAAACAATGTATGTAACTAAACTATGATGGGAAACCTTTGACTTCTTTCTTTTATATAAACTTTTGATTTGGTACCATAGAACTATGTAGAATAAAAGTACATTGCAACATGTCAACTCTTTCAATGACAATACTTTTTTTAGAAACTATAACTCCAAGCAAAATTATATTTCCAAGTATAAAGTAATTTATGAATGAAACAAGAGTGCACACGCTGAAATGTCTCGCCTTCTTTACTAATCATTGATATTATGTTGATAGTCCTAAATATAAAGCTTTATTACAACTGTCACATAAACTTAACATTAACCAAGTAAACTAAACATTGACCAATGAACCAAGAAAATGAGGTCAAGGTCAGATGAACCATGCTAGGCAGGCATGTACAGCTAACAATTCTTCCATACAACAAATTTAGTTGACCTATTGCTTATAGTTTAAGAAAAACAGACCAAAACACAAAAACTTAAAACTTAGCAATGAACCTTGAAAATGAGGTCAAGGTAAAAAAAAACCTGCGTGACTGACAAATAGATCATAGAATATTTCCATACACCAAATATAGTTGAACTATTGCATATAGTATTAGAAAAAAAGACCAAAACTCAAAAACTTAACTTTGACCACTGAACCATGAAAATGAGGTCAAGGTCAGATGACACCTGCCAGCTAGATATGTACACCTTACAATCATTCCATACACCAAATATAGTAGACCTATTGCATACAGTATAAGAAAAACAGACCAAAACACAAAAACTTAACTTTAACCACTGAACCATTAAAATGAGGTCAAGGTCAGATGACACCTGCCAGTTGGACATGTACACCTTACAGTCCTTCCATACACCGAAAATACTAGACCTATTGCTTATAGTATCTGAGATATGGACTTGACCACCAAAACTTAACCTTGTTCACTGATCCATGAAATGAGGTCGAGGTCAAGTGAAAACTGTCTGACGGGCATGAGGACCTTGCAAGGTACGCACATACCAAATATAGTTATCCTATTACTTATAATAAGAGAGAATTTAACATTACAAAAAATCTTAACTTTTTTTTCAAGTAGTTACTGAACCATGAAAATGAGGTCAAGGAAATTGGACATGTGACTGACGGAAACCTCGTAACATGAGGCATCCATATACAAAGTATGAAGCATCCAGACCTTCCACCTTCTAAAATATAAAGCTTTTAAGAAGTTAGCTAACGCCGCCGCCGGATCACTATCCCTATGTCGAGCTTTCTGCGACAAAAGTTGCAGGCTCGACAAAAAGGAGTTCTTAATTAAGAAATAAACTGATTCGCTGAGCACAGCTGGATACACCCGCAGAGGTCCAATCATGAACAGTTGCGGCAAAAATTGACACAATATTCAAGCTTGATACAGGTCTGAATTTGGATTGTAATTAAATATTTGACATATTATAGTTTCTGAAAAAATGTAGTCAAAGAACTTGAAATCGGTTATATGAATTGAATTTATATTCAATCTAAGATTTCTTGCTCTTGTGCAATACACTGTGCTGTTGCGCAATACTTAATAAATCTGTTGCCAGACTATACACAAATAAAGTTCAATTTCTTCTCAATGTCATATTTGAAATTTATGAAAATCAATAGGGAGATTACATCAATAGCTATAAATAATTCACCAAAGTTTCATGCAAACTGCTTAAAGCATTTTTGAGTTGTTGTCCAAAAACTGGAAAATCCCCCCTTTTTTAATGAATAAAACCCCATAACTCAGAAATGTAAAATCTAAAATTTATAAAATTCTAAAGGGAGCTTACGGATTGATAATTTAGTCTTAGATGCAAGATTTTTTATCAGTTGTTAGTGGCTTTGAACTAGCTGTCAGTAAATGCGAGTACTCTCAGATCTGTACTTAGTGTCTTTTTGTTGTTTGGATGTACAACTACCCGGCCACGTCCACTTGTATTTGTATTCATCCATCTGATGAGTTAAGCCTCTTTCAACTGATTTTTATAGTTCATTCTTATATTGTACTGTTACACCACTGTCCCAGGTTAGGGGGTGGGTTGGGATCCCGCTAACATGTTTAACTCCGCCACATTCTGTATGTACATGTATGTGCCTGTCCCAAGTCAGGAGCCTGTAATTCAGTGGTTGTCGTTTGTTTATGTGTTGCATATCTGTTATTCGTTCATTTTTTGTACATAAATTAGGCCGTTAGTTTTCTTGTTTGAATTGTTTTACATTGTCATTTCGGGGCCTTTTATAGCTCACTGTGTGGTATGTGCTTTGCTCATTGTTGAAGGCCGTACTGTGACCTATAGCTGGTAATTTCTTTGTCATTTGGTCTCTTGTGGAGAGTTGTCTCATTGGCAATCATACCACATCTTCTTTTTTATATTTACATCAACAGATATAAACAATTCACCAAAGTCAAGGTGAGACAACAAAACTTAGTTGTAAGATCTCTGAAATTTTTTACACGGTACAAGTTTTTCTAATTGTTGGAGATTGTACGGTGACAGTAACACCTGTAACTGCTTAACCCATTTCTTATGCACTTTGGTTCGATAAACTCACTGAATATCATACATTTGTACCACATCTCCTTATTTTTATATGCATTACAATTTACATGTGCATGTAATTGTAAATAATATTTATATATATATATATATATCAGAACAAACTTCATTGCGTCACTTTTATTTATGCATCCTTTGGCATAAAAAAGTTCTAAAGTTACACAACATAAAACAAATAAATGTTAATTCAGATGAAAGTTTTGTTTCAGTTCCATTCATAGGATTTATTAGAATTTTGTATGTTTTGCCATGTTTAATAATTAGCTCTATGTGCACGTGTTAATTGGAGACTTTTCTATCCCGTATAAGAGTTTTGGAACTAATTCTGTTTCTTTTTTTGAAAAAAAAGTAGCAAACAAATCTTGCACATTTAAACCTTTGTCTGCCATCACACTGTCACCTGGATCACATAATTGAACTATTGTACATCTTTCAACTATTTCACAGTCACTGGTACAACCAACATATGCATTAGAGACATAGTTGACTAAACCACCAGGTGTCGAACATACAAGTGTTTTCAGTGTTTCTGTTTTTATATGATGAAAAGGTTGCCTGAGCTCTAGGAGCTTTAGGTTTTATCACGGGATATTCTGTGCTGTCAATAATAATCCAAGTTGTAGGAAACTTTAATTTACAGTTGGATGGCGAAAAATACCTGACTAAACCACTAAATGGCCAAGTGTTAGCCTCACGCCACTGTTTAGACATAAAAACAATCCATGTTTACACAATATTCTTAACACTAGTTTCAATCTAGAATCTAGACAGTTCAAAGTTGGTTGTATAATGCCTCAATTTCATCAAAGTCATAAAAAAACTGATTTTCAAATGACACCCTATCAATTTGAAAATATATGTATCTCAAACAATGTGCTGCTGGACCAAGTGTGGTCAAAACAAATAAAAATTTAGTATACAACTCTAAACCGGTATAAAAATGCATGGCTGTGTCACGTGTCTTCATTTCAAAATTCTCTGCTGAAAATATAGGCATTGATGGTGTTTGCGTAATTCCATCTGTGAAGCTCAACATTAGCTCGGCAGTTGGTGGTGGACAGTCATAAATCCTGTCTGCACTATGAATGACTAATTCAGGAAAACCAACTTTACAATCAAAACTTTCCTCTAGATTTCTACTACAATATTCATCAAGTTTAGTTCTTTTGTTTTCACAGGAAACTGCCCTGATTTTTCTTTTTGTGGACGATTCAGTCTCTTGCTTGGTCCAGGAAAATAGGCTGGGAATGGCAGTAGACTTAAGTCTCTGTATGGTGGGTTTGCGCCCTGAAAAAGGTTATAAAACATTAGTATTTTGATAATTAAATGAACTTCCATTAGCAATGCATTCTTTGTACTACCTGGCAAAATATTAACTAGATTTATTCATTACAATCTGGATAAAACTATGTTAGCCTGATTCAATGTACATCAAAATGTATGTTATGTAAATCCAAAGGACAAATAATGAGAGACGTATGCAACAAACATACATTGTTTGTACCTAAATAACTATAATATAGATGAGAGCATGTCATTGTTTTGTTCCTGTTAACATTGTCATTGATATTTTTCAAGAAAGTCTATGAGGCATAGCTTATGCATTCCTGTCATTACTACATTAGCATAATTACTGCTAAAATAATTCTCAGTATGATATACCTCTTGTAAGAAATCATTATAATTGTAGCAAGCACCAAAAAATCTCAAACACATCACATTGAATCGTAATCCAAAAAATTATGACGTCTTGAATTAACCACCCCCTTTTATTCTAAAACGATAATTGCGGTTGTAAACAGACTTTGGTTTATTCGCATGGCGATTACATATATAACTATATATTTTAAAAAGAAAATAGAGTTTTACCATGAATAGTTTCCTGCACGTAGTCTTTTTCGGTAAAATTATGTGCCTTGCAAACAACACTCAATAGCTGATTGAGATGGACTCCACGATTTCATTGTGTTCTCGTCCAATCTGCGTATGAGCCATGGCGTTGATCCAACTTTTCCTTCTTTTTAAGTCATTTGGAAATGCATGTCCTCCTCTTAAATGACATCCAGGTACACAACAACAAGTACTTGGCATCGTTAATTAAAAATGCAACAGTAATAGTTGCACAGTGCAGAAACCGGAAGTTGAAGAACAGGATCGGCTACCACGGCGCCACCTATTCAGGAACGATAATTTGCTACTTTATATAACTGCGAAATAACAATAACGTTAGACGGGTTTGCGTGCATAAACAGAAATGCGCTTTAAATTGTATAATATAATTCATGTTCAGTCGACCTTTAATTATTATATCAACGACTGAAATGATTTATAAACATCTTGATTGCAGATAACACTCGAAATTAACCCGACCTCTTTCCACACGGAATTCAAATAATTCTAGTTTGTCAATCGGTTGACTGCTTATAATGTAAAATACAAATATATCAAAAGTTTTTAAAACTAACAAAACACAATGATCGTTTCTCTATTTCCCAATGTAAATGAAATGAAACAAAAAACATTTTATATCACAATAAGAAGAGGAGAGAATCAACATTTTCCGGATCTACTTGGAGCCTAATGACCCCCACGTAAATAAGTTGGATATCGCGGAAAGAAAGATTAACACGGCAACCAGAAAGGCATTTAAGCACTGCCTTTAAAAACGGATGTTAGATATACTGCACATGTATATTTGGGTTAAGATGCATACGATGTTATATTTTTTGTCCAGTTTCCCCATGTTAAATTATTAAAATGAGAAGGCATTTACCTTACAGCTTCATTTTCCAGTGATGCTGGAATGTATAAATGTATCGTCGTCTCCTGGTACGAGGAAAATTCTCACTTACAAACCCGAAAATCAGTAATTCATGGCATTTCTTTTGGTTTATATGGCTTTTTTTTGTGAGGCATTTTTTTCAGGGCGAATTCAGTCTTTGAAAAGCTTCTGGACTTTCTAGACCGAAAATCAATCTTAAATCAAATTTTGTATACTTTACATTGTCTGTATTAAAATTGTAACTTGTAAGGCCTCTTACCAGTGATGAAATTTACTGGTGTAGGTTATATTGCTAGTGGTGAACAAATTAATTTACCTGACCGATTTTTATATTGGCCATGGCAGTAGGGCTTGTGGTTAATCGTAATTAGAGACATAGTCTTGGTGGGGTGTCATGTGCATCAGATTTTTGTTAAATCTATTTATTTCTCTGCGGAACAGCTTAATCCCGCTGTGCATGATAGGATACATATTTTTAAAATATATGAAAAGGGAAATGGATGTCCCAGATGCTCACCGCTACTACAAACGGATCAAAGTGCTATATGCACATATCATTGGCCAAATGAACGACATGTCCTAATCAGTGTTTTTAAAACTTCTCAGAAAAATATTGACGGAAATGAGGAATGAGTAGTGAAAAATAAATGAAAACGGAACGACTCTGATTCTAAAAATGGATGTTAGATATACTGCACATGTATATTTGGGTTAAGATGCATACGATGTTATATTTTTGTCCAGTTTCCCCATGTTAAATAATTAAAATGAGAAGGCATTAAATTTTCCTTACAGCTTCTTTTTCCAGCGATGCTGGAATGTATAAATGATGTAAAACAAGGTAAGCGTCTTGGACCTACTTTATCTCTTTATTCGGATACTTGCGGATATCTTCTCAAAGTTCAACAGGAATGTTAGAAAAGAACCCAGATAGAACCAAGAAGTTGGGTTTCTATAACCAAACAACCCGGATGTTGAACCAGTTACCATGTCCTAATTTGGTGTAGATAAAACTTCTAGAAAAATATAGACGGAAATAAGGGATGAGTGGTAAAAAATAAATGAAACTGACAGTTTCTTTCCTACTGACAATGACTGATTTAAAAAGAAAAGGATGTGCGATATACTGTATATCTAGGTTTATGGAAATATCATAAGATTCTATATTTTTGTCTAGTTTCCAATGTCAAAATAATTTAAATGAGAAGATATTTACCTCAAAGCTTCACTTTCAGGCGATGCTGAAATGTTTAATGTTATAAAACTAACACCTCGTTCATATTATGCGAATACATGAAAGCTGAACTGATAATCTGTCCTGCTTGAACCTTTGATGTCATGCAACAATCATTTTTCAATTGTGGCATCAGATATTTTGTATTGTGACATCAAAATTTTACAGGAACCTGGGTGATGTCCAGTAATGGCAGACAAATAGCAATAAGGTGTATAGGAAAACATGACCTAACACCTCGTTCATATAAGATGCAAATACATGGAAGCTGAATAGTTGAATGTGTTCAATATGAAAAAAAATAGTTAAAATGTCAAAATCACAAAACAGCCGTTGGACTATTAGTATGACTTTTGAGCAAATTTGGAGGGAAATGGGGAGTAGAGGGGGTCAAATAGTGTTCAAGGGAAGCAAATGCTCTTTAAATCTTGCGTGTTTCAAAAGTTGAGGAAAAATTACAGGGAAGTTGGGTCAGACTTAAGTTATAAAATAATGACTAATGTACTTACCTTCTAATTCTATCCGGGATATATAAAAAAAATCACAACTCAGAACAGGAACAATAACACTGTCTATTTTACTTTGACTACTGATCTGCAAACCTACAAACAGACACAAAAATATCATAAAATAGTGAAATATAAGATTGATTACACTTTGTATGGATAATTCCCACACGTGTTACATGGGGAGCCGGTTTGTTTACAAATAATAATGTCACGTGATCGCGCACTGACGTCACAAATTTGCATTGCCCTTACAATACACTACAGAGGGTGATAAAGGGGGGTGCTTGCACGGAAAAAACGTGAAATAAGACATAATTTCACTTTGAACGTTAAATAATTTCTGTCATGAACGTTGCATGAAAAATAAAGACTGTTGTGAACCTTTTGTGACTGAGTCACTGTCTTCTTGTATATATAAACTCTCTGTTTTACTTGTTATTCCCGATTTAGTATACACATTTATGATGTATAATTGGTTTACGGCTTTTTAAAAAAGTATTTCTTGACGATCCCTGCCAAGTATTTGAATTTTATTTGAAAAATACCGAGCACGCAAAATAAGCATTTGAAAATCACGATGCACGTAAAATTAAATAAGCAGAACACGTTGAACGAGGCACCTGTCTTGCACGACTGAACGTCAAATAAAAAAGTAAAAACACGTTGAACGTGAAATAAAAAACGGCGATCACGTTGCACGAAAATAACCCTTTACCACCCTCACTACACAATTCACACATACATAACCCATTTATCATGCAAAGTGAATGAGATTGGTTGTCAAATAATACAAAAATATCGCATGTACAGTTAATGAAGAAATTAGTTCATCAAATAGATAAGATTTTCACTCATGACACAAATCGACTGGGTTATCATTTCTGTCATCGGGGATAATTGATAAATTGGATTAAACTGACCGTCAAGATTGACAAGAAGGTCCAGAGAACCACCTCTGGAGAACCTTAACATGAATAAGTAATACTTACTAAAATTACTCTATATTATTAAACGCTATTTAAATGAAATGTCAGACAGATTACGATACAATACTGATGCAGGCAGTGATGCAGGTTATTTTTGCGCGAAAAAATATTCTTACGCCTATTCCTTGACGTAATAAAATTTGTATAGAATTAAATTTAACTAAAGCTCAGCGTAAACAAAAGTGAATATGCAGAAGCATGACAATATATTAATAATAAAATGTGTATATATTTCTGAAAAAGAAGTTGCCAGTATACTTCACTAAGAATTACATTTGAGCGCAAGGAGATCTATATTTGTCCATTGGATTATTAACTCCGGTTGAACCCGGGGTCCAAGTTCAACAAAGTTGGCTGCGCATGTGTGGATGAATGGACGTGTGCAATTCTGAGGAGCGCTGAAAGAAAGACTTTTATCCTTTTATATATTGCATTTCGTATTTTTATGGGCTTATTTAATTAACTTTCATGTACATAATCTTGTCTTATCGTTTTAATTGACATATTATTTCTAAATATTGACTTTCAAAGTAATTTGCGATGTAAATGTAAAATGTTTTCCCGCCGGTAGCTGCCATCTTAGTAAACCGTGGTCTGTACAACACGAGGTACAACAACAACATAACCATTCCGGTACAACACTATTTGGCTGACAGGTAGAATTGTATATATATTTTTATTTTCCAATCTGTAAATACTCTTGCGTTTTCTGATAAATATAACAAAGGAAATTCATGTCATCAAACCGTCTCACAAAATTTCTGGCAAAATACAGGCTGCCTTACGGTGACGTAAAAACCCATACCCTGGTAGTCCTTACAGATAGCAAGGGGCGCTGGCTGCAGGGTAAGGAAACTCACCAGTCCGAAAGGGAAATTATATGGTGGAGTAAATCTTCTGAAAAAGTCCAGAAACGAGTTCAATATTTGGAAAATATCATTGCAGAAAAAGTTAAAACTCTTGGTAACATTTGGCTGTACGTATGGCTCGGTACTTGTGACCTCACATCTAAACAAGGAAAATATATTTCAATTACATCACAAACTGGCGACGAAACCATAGACCACATAATAGAATATTTTAACCGGATAATAAACATCATTAAAAAATATCCCGGCTGTAAAGTAACTTT
Organism: Mytilus californianus; assembly: GCF_021869535.1. Classification (NCBI taxonomy): domain Eukaryota; kingdom Metazoa; phylum Mollusca; class Bivalvia; order Mytilida; family Mytilidae; genus Mytilus; species Mytilus californianus. The sequence continues at coordinate 205,296 of NW_026262684.1, forward strand.
TTTGGAGACCCCTATATATTCAATCCTGGAATACAACAAACAAAAAGGTCACCCTCATCCAGAGACTTTTGTAGATCAAGACGCAGAATTAAACAGACAAGTATATCAACTAAATCATGAAATAAGAAGCCTAAACGATCAATCAAACCGCCACTCCCCATCTTTTAGCACAGACCTCATCTATAATACAACAGTCAAAAAAGGAAAACACAGAAAACCTGAAAAAAGGTCTAAAACCAATTTCTCACTTCTAACTGACGGTATTCATCCAGGTTTCCTTTTGGCAAGAACCTGGCTAAGGAAAATTGCAGAACAATACAAGAAGGACTGCTGGAAATAAATTAAACCAATAAATAAAGCCTTGAATTGTTTTGAAAGGATCTACATTCTTAATTATTTAAAATATTCCGTCAGCATGGATTTTCCAAGCTAAACTGATATATGTGAAAACTTCTACACCAAAATTTAACTTTCAAGGGTCTTGCATTCTTCATTATTTAAAATAATCAGTCAGCATGGATTTTCCAAGCTAAACTGATATATGTGAATATTCCTACACCAAAATTTTCAAATATAGGATCATTCTAAAAACAAAAGATACTATCAGTCAGCATGGATGTTCCAAGCTAAACTGATCCGATTGTATTCTTGCGTTTAAGTCAGACTAGTACATATAATACAACACATAGTGAAAATCTACAGTTTTCTGCTACATAAAGAGTCTAGGTCATTTGTTCCGCTTTATATAAATCCATATTATACAATATTCATTTGGATTCAATAAATAAAAACATTATATTATGGCTACAGGAGGTTACAGCCCACCAAAATCATTGCGCAGGAGCAATAGATCAAATACCAATTTAATGCGTCGAAGTCTGTCGCCTCAAAAATCAAATATGAAATTATTTCAAAAAGATTACACTCTGAACCAAGAAAGTGCTCTAGATAAAAAACAGGAGAACTGCTCGTCACTGCCCTTTACCTATGAAATGAAGCCTAAAAACAATTTCATAATTAAATGCAATACAGCAGCATTTGAATTAACAAAAGCAAAATTGGATGAAATTCTACATAGTAAAACCTTTCAATTAGAATATGTGGTTAATATGGAGACCGTAAAAGACAAAACTAACAATATAGTTGAGATCCGATATAAAATTCGGAACAAACGAAAGGATGGTTCAACAGGCTCCTACTTAAAATTTACTATAAATGTATACAATACAACATCATCATTTCTGATAAATGGCCAAAAAGTAGACATTTTCACTGAGTCTATCTTACCTATTTTAGAGGACTATATTGGGGTAAATTCCAACCAATTGGATGATATAAATACAAAACTGAAATCAGTAATTCAGGACAGACAACCCAAATCACTGAATAACATGAACAACCATCAAAATGAACATTGCCCAAAACCTAATCTTGGCATAGAAAATAGCAGAATACAAAGTCAGGAACAAAAATTCACCTGCCCATCCTGCGGCGAAGAAGCTTCTTTAAATACTATAGGATGTGAAGGCTGTGATGAATGGTATCACTACAACTGTGTCGGCCTAACAAGAGCTGATATAAATAAGCTTGACCCGAACTCACCATTTATCTGCGTGTCATGTAACGAGAATGATCTCTATGATCCAAATTCTGACAACACTACACATCCTATATCTGCCAGTACAGAAGAAAGTTCTACCCCAATCATATTGTGCCCAGATCAGAATGACCAAGTATTACAAATCCAATTATCTCAACATGCACAATCTAGTCAGCCTAGTATAACACCTCTTCAATCTTCTCAATTATCTCAACATGCACCATCTAGTCAGCCTAGTATAACACCTCTTCAATCTTCGGACCAACCTACCCCATCAGTATGTGAACTGAGTAAGGACACTCCTCTGACCAGACCAAAATCTTCGAATCGCTCAAAAACTAATAAAACAGTTGAAAACAGAACATATACTATAGAATTAGAAAAGCGAATAAGAGAACAAGAAAAAACAATCAATCTTCTTTAGAAGCGAGAGAAGCTTATAGGGGGTGGCGAAACACAAAATACTTTCACTAACGACCAACAACCATGCCAGTGCTCTAAGCCAACTTATTTCCAACAGTCTCATACACCTTTAGACTACCAATATCTTAATCTTCAAAGGCAAATTGAAATACAAGCTCTGGAATCTCGACTAAAAGCTGTAGAAACTCAGACAATGCAAAATTTATCAATACAAACTGCAATGATAACCCAGCTGGCCATACAAATACAACAACAGACAATCAACAGACTTCAAAGCCAAACAGCAATGCCTCCCTACACTATGCCAACGCAAATGTTTTTTCCACCGCCACCATTTCAACATGGAATTCAACCACCTCCATACCAGCCAGTCTTCCATCATAGGCATCCACCACATTCCTGCCATGTTCCGCCAACAAATTTCGAACCAATTTATCAGCAAAATACTATGGGACACACTCAACCTGTTCCAATGAATCCCTCTCAATTTAGGACATCTAAACTACAGCAAAATACTTACTCAAGTGGTACTACTAATAACCATCAGGCTCAGCTAAATAATGCTAATCATCACAGGAATAATTTCTATTCTGGGAGAAACAATGTCAGGAGTCAGTATACAGAAACATCAAGAATCCCGTTAGAGCCAATAATTACACCACAACCCTCAAGATTAACAACAACAGATGGTCTGCGTAAAAACAACCAAATTAATGTGCAGAACGTAAAAGATCAGTCAGCATGGATTTTCCAAGCTAAACTGACAAGCACTGATAGTGATAATCAAGCAAAACCTGTAATCCATTCACATGAAGTCAATGAGACATTTAGACAGGGATCAGTTCAGTCAGCATGGGAAGTCCAAGCTAAACTGACTGAGGCCCAAATTAACCAACATACTCAATCATCAACTGAGAGCACAATATCCAATATTCAAAATGACCACCAAACCAAATCATCAACCAGTCATCCAATAACAACAAATGTAATTCAAAAATCAGTCAATGAATTAGAACTGCTTAATGATCCAATACAAATTATGACTCCCAAGAAAGATGTCGCTCATACCGATCCTGCACATCATTTTTTATATCTTCCTCCATCGAAGAAACCACCAAATATAAGCCAGTACCAGTGGACAGGCACCCGGGACTTAGAATAATGACTCTAAACATTGAAGGGATAAAATCAAATTTTAACTATCTCCAAGACATTGCTAAAGACCATAATCTTATTATATGCTTACAAGAACACTGGCTTTGGGGATATGAAACAAATTTCTTCGAAAAGCATTTTCCTCTACATACCATTTTTTCACGCTCCCATGACGACAATGATCCAATTCCTAATTTTAAAGCACGCAGAGGACAGGCAGGTACAGCAGTTATGTGGCCTTCCTCTCTTAATAAATTTATTCATAAACTTCCAGATGGTAATTCAAGAGTAATGGCTATAAAGATAGAGTTAGAAAACCATACAGTATGTCTCATAAATGCATACATGCCAACCCTGGGACAAAATTCACAAATAGACCATAGAGAACATCTAGACATAGTGTCACATATAACCGAAAAATATTCTGATCTTACTCATATCCTCTGTGTACTCTTGCGTTTTCTGATAAAAATAACAAAGGAAATTCATGTCATTAAACCGTCTCACAAAATTTCTGGCAAAATACAGGCTGCCTTACGGTGACGTAAAAACCCATACCCTGGTAGTCCTTACAGATAGCAAGGGGCGCTGGCTGCAGGGTAAGGAAACTCACCAGTCCGAAAGGGAAATTATATGGTGGAGTAAATCTTCTGAAAAAGTCCAGAAACGAGTTCAATATTTGGAAAATATCATTGCAGAAAAAGTTAAAACTCTTGGTAACATTTGGCTGTACGTATGGCTCGGTACTTGTGACCTCACATCTAAACAAGGAAAATATATTTCAATTACATCACAAACTGGCGACGAAACCATAGACCACATAATAGAATATTTTAACCGGATAATAAACATCGTTAAAAAATATCCCGGCTGTAAAGTAACTTTTTTGGAGACCCCTATATATTCAATCCTGGAATACAACAAACAAAAAGGTCACCCTCATCCAGAGACTTTTGTAGATCAAGACGCAGAATTAAACAGACAAGTATATCAACTAAATCATGAAATAAGAAGCCTAAACGATCAATCAAACCGCCACTCCCCATCTTTTAGCACAGACCTCATCTACAATACAACAGTCAAAAAAGTAAAAACACAGAAAACCTGAAAAAAAGTCTAAAACCAATTTCTCACTTCTAACTGACGGTATTCATCCAGGTTTCCTTTTGGCAAGAACCTGGCTAAGGAAAATTGCAGAACAATACAAGAAGGACTGCTGGAAATAAATTAAACCAATAAATAAAGCCTTGAATTGTTTTGAAAGGATCTACATTCTTAATTATTTAAAATATTCCGTCAGCATGGATTTTCCAAGCTAAACTGATATATGTGAATATTCCTACACCAAAATTTTCAAATATAGGATCATTCTAAAAACAAAAGATACTATCAGTCAGCATGGATGTTCCAAGCTAAGTTGATCCGATTGTATTCTTGCGTTTAAGTCAGACTAGTACATATAATACAACACATAGTGAAAATCTACAGTTTTCTGCTACATAAAGAGCCTAGGTCATTTGTTCCGCTTTATATAAATCCATATTGTACACTATTCATTTGGATTCAATAATTAAAAACATTATATTATGGCTACAGGAGGTTACAGCCCACCAAAATCATTGCGCAGGAGCAATAGATCAAATACCAATTTAATGCGTCAAAGTCTGTCGCCTCAAAAATCAAATATGAAATTATTTCGAAAAGATTACACTCTGAACCAAGAAAGTGCCCTAGATAAAAAACAGGAGAACTGCTCGTCACTGCCCTTTACCTATGAAATGAAGCCTAAAAACAATTTCATAATTAAATGCAATACAGCAGCATTTGAATTAACAAAAGCAAAATTGGATGAAATTCTACATAGTAAAACCTTTCAATTAGAATATGTGGTTAATATGGAGACCGTAAAAGACAAAACTAACAATATAGCTGAGATCCGATATAAAATTCGGAACAAACGAAAGGATGGTTCAACAGGCTCCTACTTAAAATTTACTATAAATGTATACAATACAACATCATCATTTCTGATAAATGGCCAAAAAGTAGACATTTTCACTGAGTCTATCTTACCTATTTTAGAGGACTATATTGGGGTAAATTCCAACCAATTGGATGATATAAATACAAAACTGAAATCAGTAATTCAGGACAGACAACCCAAATCACTGAATAACATGAACAACCATCAAAATGAACATTGCCCAAAACCTAATCTTGGCATAGAAAATAGCAGAATACAAAGTCAGGAACAAAAATTCACCTGCCCATCCTGCGGCGAAGAAGCTTCTTTAAATACTATAGGATGTGAAGGCTGTGATGAATGGTATCACTACAACTGTGTCGGCCTAACAAGAGCTGATATAAATAAGCTTGACCCGAACTCACCATTTATCTGCGTGTCATGTAACGAGAATGATCTCTATGATCCAAATTCTGACAACACTACACATCCTATATCTGCCAGTACAGAAGAAAGTTCTACCCCAATCATATTGTGCCCAGATCAGAATGACCAAGTATTACAAATCCAATTATCTCAACATGCACCATCTAGTCAGCCTAGTATAACACCTCTTCAATCTTCTCAATTATCTCAACATGCACCATCTAGTCAGCCTAGTATAACACCTCTTCAATCTTCGGACCAACCTACCCAATCAGTATGTGAACTGAGTAAGGACACTCCTCTGACCAGACCAAAATCTTCGAATCGCTCAAAAACTAATAAAACAGTTGAAAACAGAACATATACTATAGAATTAGAAAAGCGAATAAGAGAACAAGAAAAAACAATCAATCTTCTTTAGAAGCGAGAGAAGCTTATAGGGGGTGGCGAAACACAAAATACTTTCACTAACGACCAACAACCATGCCGGTGCTCTAAGCCAACTTATTTCCAACAGTCTCATACACCTTTAGACTACCAATATTTTAATCTTCAAAGGCAAATTGAAATACAAGCTCTGGAATCTCGACTAAAAGTGTAGAAACTCAGACAATGCAAAATTTATCAATACAAACTGCAATGATAACCCAGCTGGCCATACAAATACAACAACAGACAATCAACAGACTTCAAAGCCAAACAGCAATGCCTCCCTACACTATGCCAACGCAAATGTTTTTTCCACCGCCACCATTACAACATGGAATGCAACCACCTCCATACCAGCCAGTCTTCCATCATAGGCATCCACCACCTTCCTGGCATGTTCCGCCAACAAATTTCGAACCAATTTATCAGCAAAATACTATGGGACACACTCAACCTGTTCCAATGAATCCCTCTCAATTTAGGACATCTAAACTACAGCAAAATACTTACTCAAGTGGTACTACTAATAACCATCAGGCTCAGCTAAATAATGCTAATCATCACAGGAATAATTTCTATTCTGGGAGAAACAATGTCAGGAGTCAGTAAACAGAAACATCAAGAATCCCGTTAGAGCCAATAATTACACCACAACCCTCAAGATTAACAACAACAGATGGTCTGCGTAAAAACAACCAAAATAATGTGCAGAACGTAAAAGATCAGTCAGCATGGATTTTCCAAGCTAAACTGACAAGCACTGATAGTGATAATCAAGCAAAACCTGTAATCCATTCACATGAAGTCAATGAGACATTTAGACAGGGATCAGTTCAATCAGCATGGGAAGTCCAAGCTAAACTGACTGAGGCCCAAATTAACCATCATACTCAATCATCAACTGAGAGCACAATATCCAATATTCAAAATGACCACCAAACCAAATCATCAACCAGTCATCCAATAACAACAAATGTAATTCAAAAATCAGTCAATGAATTAGAACTGCTTAATGATCCAATACAAATTATGACTCCCAAGAAAGATGTCGCTCATACCGATCCTGCACATCATTTTTTATATCTTCCTCCATCGAAGAAACCACCAAATATAAGCCAGTACCAGTGGACAGGCACCCGGGACTTAGAATAATGACTCTCAACATTGAAGGGATAAAATCAAATTTTAACTATCTCCAAGACATTGCTAAAGACCATAATCTTATTATATGCTTACAAGAACACTGGCTTTGGGGATATGAAACAAATTTCTTCGAAAAGCATTTTCCTCTACATACCATTTTTTCACGCTCCCATGACGACAATGATCCAATTCCTAATTTTAAAGCACGCAGAGGACAAGCAGGTACAGCAGTTATGTGGCCTTCCTCTCTTAATAAATTTATTCATAAACTTCCAGATGGTAATTCAAGAGTAATGGCTATAAAGATAGAGTTAGAAAACCATACAGTATGTCTCATAAATGCATACATGCCAACCCTGGGACAAAATTCACAAATAGGCTATAGAGAACATCTAGACATAGTGTCACATATAACCGAAAAATATTCTGATCTTACTCATATCCTCTGTGGCGACTTGAACGGAACTCTCAAAACATCAAGGACAAACCCCCATGATAAGCTTTTAAGAGCATTCAAAACTCAAGGCAAATGGATAAATAAAGGCAATCATTTGGATAACGATACTTTCTTCCACCACAATGGGTTATCTTCATCTCAAATTGATTATATACTGACTCAGGATTTGGATATAGTAGATAAAATCTTAATAGAAAACACTTGTGGAAACAATCTATCATCTCATGTTCCAGTCTTCGGCGTTATGGCAGCAAAAATACAATCTAACAACATTAAAAAAGGTTCTTTTTCAGGGAAAAAGTTTAAAATTGAATGGGATAGGGTGGATTTAAATAAGTATCAAGAAAAATTAAAAGAAACACTTCAAGAAAACCAATCTCCGAATTTAACCTCTACCGAACTGGTTGGAAATTTAATATACTGTCTAAAAAAAAGCAGAAAAATTTTTTATACCGTCAAGGATCATTAAACTGAATGGCCCCAAACTGAAGGTCTCAGCCGAAACCAAAATTTTGCTAAACATCAGTAAACAAAAACATAGGATATGGGATATTGGTGGTCGAAAAAGAGGCTTAGATGACTCCTTTAAACAACTTAAGGAAGCTAAATATAATGCCAGGAAAATGATCCGGAAGGAAAGTGCTATGGAAAGGGAAAATTTTTATAGTCAATTAGAACAGAAACCCTCATCAAAAACCTTTTTCCAACTTATAAAAAGGAATTTAGGCAATAACAAAAATTTCGTAACTCAAGTCATTCGTCATGAAGAAAAAGACATTACTTGCCCAGATGAACAAAGAGAAGTCCTGGCCAAGTATTATACAAATCTAGCCACGCCAAAAGATGATACAAATTTTAATGAGGAATATCTTCATATGTGCCAGCTCCGCTGTAATATAATTAAGGAACTCTCAGAAAATAATATAGAAATTAAATTAATTTTACAGAGGAAGAAATTATTCAATCTATTAAAAATCTTAATTCAGGAAAAGCTGGAGATGAATATGGCCTTTTTGCAGAGCATTTAAAATTGGCTGATAAAGTAATCATCCCATATATACAGAATCTTTTTAATCAAATATTAGCTGACAGAAAAACCCCAGAACATTTTAAATCTGGCATAATAACACCAGTTTGTAAAAAAGGAAAAGACGGCAAAATTATGGATAGCTATCGTGGTATAACGGTTTCATCTGTTCTAGGAAAACTATTTGAACATGCACTTCTGGAAAAAATTATAGATCCAATCTCGAATGTATTTTCTCAACAATTTGGTTTTACCTCTGGTCTATCCCCCACCATGGCTGCTCTGCTGATATCTGAGGCACATATGAATGCAAAAAGGATGAAGGAAATTTTCTTCTTGACAGCATTGGATACTCAAAAAGCTTTCGACGTAGTCAACCACAGCATCCTTCTTGATAAACTCTTTCAAAAAGACATTCCTCCTGAGATTTGGGAAACTATATACGAAATGTACAACGACCTTACTTCAAGGGTTAATTGGAAAGGCCAACATAGCAATAGCTTTCCAGTTCAACAGGGAGTCCGTCAAGGTGGTATCCTGTCCACGCATCTTTATAAAATTTATATTGAAGACCTTTTAAGACAGTTAGAAGATTCAAATATTGGTTTATATCTAGGCACAAATTATGCAGGATGTCCTACGTGCGCAGATGATATCCTACTCTTATCTAACTCGGATGAAGAAATGCAAATCATGCTCAATGTAGTAGACTCATATTCGAAAGAACATCAATATAATATCCACCCTGAAAAGAGTGTTCTCATTAAACAAAATGAAAATTCCACAAACTCTAGGAAATCATCCATATGCTCCTGGTCTCTTGGGGATAAGTCCGTTTCAGAGACAGATAAGGCCTCACATCTAGGTATTATAAGATCATCAAAAAATGAAAATATAATAAATGTGAAAGACCGCATTAGTTTAGCCCGAAGAACAACCTATTCACTTATGTCATGGCACAAATGGCTTGAATCCAAGGATTTCCTATAGTATTTATAGAATCTACATATTACCCCGTCTGCTCTACAGTCTAGAAGTTTTACCTCTTACGAACAGCCAAACCAACGACTTGGGTGACTTTCATTTATCCTTCTTAAAAAATATTCAGGCTCTTCCAACAAGAACAGCTTCTGCTGCAGTATTCTCACTACTGGGTGCCCTCCCTATAGAGGCCGAGCTCCACAAAAGACAATTAAGCCTTCTACATTTACATCTACAATCCTAGCGTCTGAAAATCAAAATCTTAGGGATATCTTGTTGCGTCAGTACCGGTTAGAAATTTGCAATGGAACTTTTCTACACAGAACAGAAAATGTCCTGCTTCAATATAGCCTACCAAGCATTGATGAGCTTCTAATATTTCTTCCAACAAAAATTAAATGGAAACAATCCGTTAGACATGCTATTAATACATTTTGGAGTAATAAATTTAGGTCTTTGAGTAGAGAAAAATCAACCCTGATTAGGCTCTGTACTGACATTATCAATATAGGAGAAATACATCCAGTTTGGAAAACAGCAACAGAAATTCCGGGGGATACAAAGAAAGCAAACTCGAGGAAGAAAACCTTCTACATTTCCTAACTAGATGTCCATCTCTGGAAGGGGTCCGTAGGACTTTTTATGCCCCATTAAAACAGGCTGTTATAAATAAAATTGGGATTGATCAGTGGAAAACAAATTTTCAAAATAGGGAAACATTAAGCCAATTAATTGTTGACTGCAGAAAACTAGCGGGTTCTATACTTCCAAACGACAACAATTTTTTAAATATAGTTGAAACAATTTCTAGGAATCTGTGTGATAAATTACATCAACAGAGGTTAAGTCAGATTAATGCTCTATCATAATATAAACATCCATTAATAATAACATGGAATTGAGCTTTCTTTCGATCCTTTTCAGAGCACAAAATAGTGGCGTACATAAAGAACAGTTAGAAGTGAGAAGTACACGGAGGACAGTTAAGATATATATGTACTTAAGAATACGTTGATATTAACAATAATATACGTAATATACAGACAATTGCTGTATCAAAGTGGTAGCTGATGCCTTTTAGAATATAGAGACATATTTAATAGTGTCAGACCACGGTTTTACTAATGTCATAAAGTGAATCAGTGTCATTTTAGATTTTAGACTATTTTTAACGAAGTATCAAAGTGAATAACTTTTAATATCGTCCGTGTAAAATAAGCCCATCGTATTTTAATATATGCAATTGCGTTTTATATTGGGAAATAACAAAGTGATTTTAGCTGTATAAGTCCGTGTAATATAAGCCCATTGTGTATAATCAAGAAATTGATGTGCTCCTAACCACAGGAGGAAGTAACTGAAAGAAGAAGAAGAAGTTAACATATTAACGGAAATTTACCTAATTGCATTCGGAATTCTCATGACTTTTTATACCTTCAACGTATTTTGCATTCAGAATTCTCATGACTTTTTATACCTCAACGTATTTTCCAAATCATTTATTACCATGGTGATACGGTCTGATTAGTCAGAGGCTGGACGTCTGGAATGTGGTTAATCTGTTAACGGTATCTCATTGGTTATAAATAACATTAAATGGCTGCATCTCAGCTGCTTCCGGGCTGCTTCTGGGGGAAGTGAAGGATATCTTAACGTCTGATTGGCTATTATTGAGTTGTATGCATTATATGTCAACGCGTCCGTAAGTGGAGTCGGATAAAAATCATGATAGTAGGTCATCGGTAGAAACTATAATGAAGTGTTCAATTGCTATCATAATTTAAGCCAAATTTAGTTCACGAAGCCCTGTCAACTTGAGCAAATAATATCATTCTGTGATGATGAAATTTATGTTATCTTGAAATTTTATTGCAATTTTGGTACAAAGGTGTGTATTTATGGATTATTAATGTTCTTTCAAAAACAAAACAATAATACATATAATCTTCACTTTATAGTGCGTATTGAAACATATTTTGCTATATTTCTTCATAAACTATAATTTTAAATAGTAAATACACAAAACGTGTGCTCTATGATTAAAAATGTTATCCTCATATTTTCATTGCTTGAACATATTGATTAGAAAATATTCAAATCACAGAATTTACCGTATTGATACGAAGATGTCCTTTCGTTTCCCCGCGCATTCACCGCTTCATTGATTACTGATGTAAACATACAGACAATTGCCGATTAACAGCTGGATTAGAAGAATAGACAACAAACAAGGTGAGTAATATGGTTGCGTGTGTGCAAGGAAGCAAACACCAAGCATCACGGTTTAGTTATGGGCAAGGGTTTCAGTGCACTATAGTTTGTTTAATGACCCCTCTAGCAGGACGTCTACGACGATAGATGAAATTCAAAAAGGCAGCAATAAGCAATTTGAATTAATATGCCTGAAAACCTAATATACTTGCAACACAGCGAGGTCCCAAATGATGTTCGCATGTAGGGTAGACAGTTTAATGTACTCGTACATGATGATTTATTCTTTGGAGTCGTTGTACACCCCAAGCGGATCCAAAATGGGGGGGGTGCCCCTCCATTTGGTTGATTATATAGGCCTCCCCTTTATGAAAAGTTTTGGATCTGCCACTGTACACAGTAGCGCTCAGCAGTCATTGTTAATTGATATATCAACAGCACTGAGAACTGCATTTGACAAATGTTTGATATAGATAAATCCAATTCTAATTTGTTCACATTACAATGTACAATGTATCAGGTCTTACAATAAGTATATTTCGTCGTGATGATAATTACTATTTGCTTTGATTCACATGCTCGAGATAATCAAGGTTTCCCATTTTCAGATGGTGCTGCTATTTTGCTAACCTTTTCAAATCTGAATGAGCTGATACTATATATATAATCATCAATATAAAATGGTGCTGAGTTTAATCTATCGGCTGTATTTGTATAAGTATTTGTAATATGTGATATTGGCAGATCGAACTGACTATGTAAAGGCTCTGGTTTATGACTTGGATGCGTTAACAATGATGGTGGTTGATGAGGAAATCCAGATCCAGGATGTTAATCCAAAACCGAACAGGTATTTTACGTATATATATTAGAATTCATCCTCCAGAACATAGTACCCATATATAATAACCATACACCTAATCACTTTATGGAATTCTGTCCCAGCTGATATGAGAATCTGTCCCGCTTCAACTATTGACATCATACTACAATCACTTTTCAATTGTGGCATCAGATATTTTGTATTATGACGTCAAAATTTTACGTGAACCTTTGCAATTGTGATGGCCAGTAATTGCAGACAAATAGCAATATAAAGAAGGATTCAAAGCAATCTTTAATAAATCAACTCTAATGAAATATTCTTATATATATAGATGATCACATGACATCATGAACATAGACGTCGCTTTTCTAGTGCCAAAAATAATTTTTTCAAATGCATCTATTGAAAATAAATTATTGCATGCCTTTCATAAGTTCTGCTTTGGACATAACTGAATAACAATGCTGAATATAATGGAAGCATACATTAAGGTAAATTTCTTTATTTTTCACATAGCATCTGACAGCATTGAATGATACGATATGAATCAGCAGATTTATCGTTGTTTTAGAAGTTCAACAAGAAGTTATATATTTTACTTAGTTGGGTGGGTAACATAACATTTATCTTGTCATTATAATGTAAAAAAAGAAGATGTGGTATGATTGCCAATGAGACAACTCTCCAAAAAAGACCAAAATGACACAGAAATAAACAACTATAGGTCACCTTATGGCCTTCAACAATGAGCAAAGCCCATACTGCATAGTCAGCTATAAAAGGCCCCGAAATAACAATGTAAAACAATTCAAACGAGAAAACCAACGGCATAATCTATGTTTGCTCATCATTCATCATGAAAACGATCACATTACAAATCATTTTAGGAAAGCACTGTGTAAGCAGACATTTCAGGAAGCAACAAGTCTGTAGGCTGACTGTATATTATCTGAACAAGTTCATTTCTTGTCAACTTCATAATTATTTCAAACATTTTAATAGATGTCATAAAAATTTGGTCTATTTCTTTTAGCTTAATATTCTTGCTTTTTCAAAGTCATGTTCATTTATTTTTCAACTGTGCCCAGAAATATGCAGTAACCTTTAATTTCAGAAAAGGATTTAGGGAAAGGCGATCTGGGTCCCCCTTTTAAAACCTACATTTAATGTTAATGCAGACATATTACTTGTTCCAAACCAAACCTTGTCAAGTTTCTGGCCCCTGGTTACCCCTTCTTTCTATAATTCATCCTTCATCTACTTTTGAATTTGTTGCTTATTTGTTATTTGGTCTATGAATATCTGTCTATATATTGACAAAAAAGTCAATGAAACCACATCTTGATGGTCCCACAAAAATGTTGATAATGTGTACATTTCATTTTTTTTCTAGCTCCTCTCATATGATAGGAGTACCTTTTTGGTCACTATTCTGTGTTGCGTCTAAATATTAATTGTAACACTTTAAAGTGACTGAACAGGTAAAACAAATACTTCTCAATAAACAGAAAAAGAAGACTACTTGGAACAGCACCAGACTATGTATGAAAAAAAACTCAGATCGGAATAGCATGGATGATATATTTATACATTTTGTACATCATTGTGAATAAGCAAGGAAAGCTATTAATTATGGTGCATTTTTTTAAAGTTTATTGGGTTTTTTATTCATATTCTGTTCGAATTTTCACACAATCTGTCAAAAAGGCAAAACTAACTTTACTGAAACTTTCAGACAATATGAGAAGTGTTTCATTCACCAAAACACTCTTGCGATTCTGCAAAAAAAAAAAATCATGTATTTTGTGAATGAAAGGGGAAAGAAGACCCTGACACAGCGCACCTGAGCATGTCAATTGCGAACTGACCCAATAATTTATATATCACGACCAGTCAACTGATACTGACATTATCAGAGAGTACACATCAAAGGAAAAATGCACAAATTACAAAAGTCATTCATACTACATGTTCATAAAACATGGCAATACACATTCATACATCAGATCACTATTAACCAAAAGAAGCGAAATAAACTTACTATTCTCCCCCCCCCCCCCCTTGGAAAAAGGCGTCAGGGAGGGGCGCAATTGAAGGCAACCATGGCGTGGCTAAGGGCACCCAGGGTGCGGTGCCCTTCTAATTTGGGCTAAAGAGACCACTATACATATAAGATGTGATATTCTCATATTCGAACGGCCAACTATAGTAGTCAGGCGGATTTAGAGTTTTTCAGGGACCCCCCCCCCCCCCCCCCCCCCTCCCTTTCGTGGGAAAACTTTGGTTGATCATATACATGTAGTGAATCACTGAAACATGACTGGAGCTGGCCCCCTCTTATGAAAATTTCTAGATCTGCCACTGGTAGTCCATTTTGTCTAGCAGTAATCCTCAAAAGTAAATAATACGTTTTTCTTATCAACTTGAGTATAACCTTGCTAACTATTACATAACTGTCAAGACACAGAATGCATGTTAAAACTACTTGCATTGTCACAAAGAGTAAACAATCATATTCCACAAAACAAACAAAAAAGTGTTTGTATCGTTACTTTAGCTACTACAAACCATATATATATATTATCATATGTGACTATCAAGCCCCCTTCAATGATAACCATATTCACCAATACTACAACTAAAATCAAAATCCAGGAGAAAAAAGACACTATATATTCTAATGCTTGGAGTGCAAGATTCCAATAAAAACCCCTATACCCACAAACCACCGATCTCAATACATTTATAAGCAGCTAAAATACGGCAAGCTTTTTAGAAAAGCTATTACTTGTTTATTTAGTATATATTAACGGAAATTTACCTAATTGCATTCGGAATTCTCATGACTTTTTATACCTTCAACGTATTTTGCATTCAGAATTCTCATGACTTTTTATACCTTCAACGTATTTTCCAAATCATTTATTTATTTAGTATATTTATATATAATTTAAATATCACTCAATCAATTAATATATTAAATGAACACATCACCAGGCCTTTTAATTTCAAAAGATATAAAATATTGTTTAATTATTCCGTGTCGGATTATTGGGTTGTCGGACCAATAGGGTGTCGGACTAACGAGGCGTCGGACTAATGAGGCGTCGGAATAACGGGGCTAAAACGGTCAGTTACCAACAAATTGTTCTCATTTCAATCCTTCGATGCAATAAAATTGGTTATAATTCTGTACTTAACAAATACATGATTGTATTAGAGGGTCATATCCAGATTTTTACTTCCCATTGATGCGAAAAATAGACAAGGATCTAGGTTTCACCTAAGCCCAAAACAGGTCCATGGTCTTGGTAGGGTACTTAAGGAGCTCAGAAAAAATATCTTTGAGTTGTTGAAATATTCCATTTTGGTTTTAATAAAGAATAAATTAAAAAAAAAAAAAACATTAAATGACAAAAATGCAACATTCAAAACTAGTTATTTGAATGGGTGAAAATATCAGCCAATCATTTCTTTCTTCTGATCGGATTCAAAATTTAAATGAAGTATACGATCAAATTTCAAAATATCTGTCGGTACTTTGAACATAATCATGATAAATTAAGGTGCGTCGAATTTTATTTTTCACTGTGTATGCCTATTAAATACTTCTACAATTCTGTTAATGAAAATGTCAAGACATTCTGAATAGCTGGTTATAAAAATTAAGTAGGTAAGTAAGTAATTTTCATTGAAATAAAGTCAAGACATTGGCCTATCAAATACAACAATTACAAAATGAACATATACATGTGTTTATAAAATGGAACGAAATTATAAAAACAAAAATACATGGAACAGAACAATTATCATCACTGATACCACGGGTGATTTAAGTCCCATATATTTTGTATTTCAAATTAAAGAACACTAAGTTTAGCTAACAAAACTGAAATGTTCTCTCGGCATTGTTGCAAATGCTTACTGACCACACCAGTGTTCCTTGCAGCTGCTACAATGCTTTGTTAACATCAAGTTTATGCTTAGCCTATAAGATTAAAGATTTTTCATAGATACTGCATTGGAAACTTTTAAAATCTTCATGTTTATTTATACAAGAACCTCGACAAGAACTGGTGTTGTCCATCAAAATTATGTAGTCTCATTGAATAGTTCGAATGTTGTTCCTTATATATGTTAATTTAAACTGGTCTTTGATGTACAAAGCCTGACGGTCCCGGGATTTGTTTAACACATAAATTGTATTCAGTTATTATTTTTTTAGTCATTTGTGATGTTTGTCAAAACAAAATTATAGACACCTGTTTATATTAAACTCTATACAAGTTTTTTTTTTTATAATGGAAGCGGGGAATGTGCCAAAGAGCAGAAAACAGCACAAGGCCACCGATCGATGGGTCTTCAACACAGCGAGAAAATCCCACACCCAGAGGCGGGCTTCAGCTAGCTCCTTAATAATTATAGACACCTGTTTATATTGAACTCTATACAAGTTAGTTTTTTTTTTATAATGGAAGCGGGATATGTGCCAAAAAGCAGAAAACAGCACAAGGCCACCGATGGGATTATCGTTGATCATCTCAACGAGATTGATTTTCTCGCTTGAGCCGGTACGGCGAAAGCGAGAAAAGCAATCGAGTTGAGATGACCAATGATAATCTGTTTATCGCTATTTTACCTATGACGACGTTGTCAATTTCATGTCAATTTCATTAGCAACGGCACGTGCCCCCTTAGTTTCTAGCGATAATTTTCATATCACTCGATATCGCTTAAAAGGAAACTATCGCTATTTTACGAAAATGTCCTTTGATCTTACTGACTGATAATTTCCTTTCTCAGCGGAGTCGAGTGATATGAAAAATATCGATAGAAACTAAGGGGGCACGTGCCGTTACTAATGAAATTGACATGGAATTGACAACGTTTTGAACAATATAGAAGATAGCAAGGATTTTTTTTCACATTTACGCCCAAAAGCACAGAAGCCATTGTAGGGATGACAAACAGCATTTTAGCTCTTGAAAGCCGATAAATTTATCCACATAGCATCATAGCGATCCTTATACGCCAGGTCTATTTTAAAAGACTAATGTATCTACTAGCTATTAAGCATCGTTTAATGTATTTTAGGCCTTAAGTCAACACAAAACTACTGTCTGATCGATTGTCAGGGGGAATTTTCGAAAGTTCAAAAACACAAACAAAATCTAATTAGATATTGCGTGGGAGGGCAGACTAAACATTGAAGATTGAAGACGAATTACTCTAGATGATAAAGTTATGCATTTGTTAGATCCCTGTAAAGTCTGTCGTCAATGAATGTCAGCAAAAATAGTTATTCAAACACGCATACTCAGTTGTTATGACTCATTTTTAAAGGTATTTAACATGACCTGTATATTTCATTTTTAATGACTGTGAGTTTTTCTTGTTATTATATCAATCTGTAGCCTAACTATATAGAAATAATAGAAGCTGAAGCGAGATGATGATTCAAATATTTTTGTTTTATACGTTTTTAATACAAAATAGTCAACCCACGCCTGAACATAAAAAGGAAATCGACTTTCCCTTTTCGATGAAATAATTGCCCATTTTTTGGATTTTTTTTTAGGGACAGAGATGCAACTTAATGCTTTAAAAAACTCAAACTTCTACCTTTCTGTGCAATTTTTATCGGCGAAATTTATGCTTATGCACAAAATATATCCACGTGTATTTACACCTACCACAATGGAATGTTTTGTGAAAATTTGTCTATAATTTAAATCTAAATTTAAAAGTTAACAAATATCTCGAAGCTCCATATTATAATTTAAATGAAAACACGTATATAAGATGCATAAAATGCTAAATTATGAACTTACATTTAACTTGAAGACAATAGAAACAGATATAAACAATTCAAATATACCAACTTTGCCGTTTTTACCTTCTTTGATAAAGAGTTTCATTTCTTTTGTTTAGTTTCAACTGGATATTAGCCTGGTCAGACTCAAACTACCTTAAATTGCTCCCTATGGTGTAGAGTTTTTTTACATTATCGATCTAAATACGTCAACCGGATAACTTGAACATGACACAGGGGTGTATGCATGATTATGTATGTCAAGTGTAAAGGATATGTGATACCAACTTATTTAAATATCAAAGTATTATGGAACCTATGTTTGAACAATGAGGTACATTATAAATTAAGTGCTACTCTTAGAAATTCCCCATTTACTGAAAGCTAGTTTAAATGCCAGTTTCAACTAATAAATATTTTTTCCTTATACTAAAATATGAATTTGTAAACATTCAAAGAACTAAGTTTTAAGAACTCATAAACTGTCTGCGAAAAGTATGACCTTATACAATGCCAATTGCAAATTTATAAGCGCGTTTGACGCATGACATGCTTAAAATGTTGTTTTAATTTTTTTAAGTAGGAACAGGACGCAGGACTATGTTTATTTAAAACTGGCAAGCAGCATAGTCCAATTATGTATTAAACTATTGCAGACCTAATTAATATGAAACGATATTCAATGATTTAACTATAATTTTGAATTGATTACCATAGAAAATTTTCCGTAGGACCAATAATTTTAAATAAATACTTAATTTAGGACATTTAAAGATATTTTAATTTTAACTGCTTCACATTAAAAAGTGTATGTGGGTGAAGATGCGCAGTTCATTTCAGGTAGGCGGTAATGGTAGCCTTTTCCTCCAATCATCTGCCCATATTGTAAACTTGGATATGTATGAAGGCTCTTTTCGGGGCTGCAACATTTTCAAATATGTGTTTAAATTCTCGGGATACGAAGTGAGATTCATTTTTTCCGTAATGTAGAACATGTCTAATATCACTGCACATAGATTTTTTTATTAACGTACTACTTTTTAGTTTCTCACTTTGAGGCACGTTATAGGAACATTTTTCGTTTTCAATACGATGCTAAAAGGAAAAGTAAATTAGAAACGTCAAAACCAGATACTGTTTTATTAGTAACTTTAATACCCGATTTAGCAACAAACCAAACATGCATACATATGATACATTTAAATGCAAGACGTAATTCTTGCGTTCGTATTTAAATAAAACAAAATCATTATTTGAGAAAAGAGCCTGAATATGATAACTAGGTTATTGAGAATTCTAGATAACAGTTTCTCAGGATTAACAACTTATAAATACTTTTGGGAAAGGTTAAACTTTATTGCTATGTGACATTTTCGACTTCATCATATATGAGCTATACAAGAATAAAAATAACCTCTATGTACATGTTCTAGTCATAATAACAAATGTATGTCAATTTGCACGAACTAAGACATAAATAATCGTTATTTAAGTTTCATTTTTAATATTTTTCCGGGAAAAGTTTTCTATGCCATCCACGTACATAAAGTCATCATCATCGCTTCCATTGGTTGATGGACGAGCGCTTGCTCTGCGCAGTAAATCAATTTCAGAATATAGTGTTCTGTCTTCTGCTCCATGAATAATAGACCTACTGTGTGTCTCTGTGGAAGGACCTGCAGCTTCGAAAACTAGTTCGGCATAGTTGAGGTTAGGATTTCCAATCTATTAAGAAAAATAAACATATGAATATAACATGTGAAATAAACTTCTGTATTTTTAACAGACGATCATCAATCCAATGCATTACATTCTTTTCCTCTTCGTACTAACTTGATTCAATTAGCCGGTGAGACAGACCTCAAACCGAAGCTTCTCATGAAAAGTAATTTTAGTTGCTATTAGCTTATTACTTGATACTATGCTATTTATCATTTGTATACAGATGATATCCATCAACTGAATAATTTAAATAAGTGATTATGTTTATAACATTTATCACAGTAAACTGGTCATGTATAGTAGTAAATTCAGTACGGTCAGACAACTCGATTGCAGTTAATTAAGATATATTTAGACTATGTTCACACTGTTCAGCAGTTGTTATTTACCTGTTCATATGAACATTATACTGAATTGTCTGAAAAGCTATTGAACAGTACTGAAATCACCAATGTAAGTCTGGAATTTATCTGAAAGACTGAACATGACTGAATAATTTATTATCAGACTTTTTAGTTGATGTTAATATCAAATTGACTGTTTCAGAATAATATTAATTTAATAGTGTTGCAACATATGCGGTCTGTTACAAAGTTTCCGTCTGCCAACTGATCATTGTCATTGGCTTCATTTTCAAGGTCCAGCGACTGCTAAACATTTTATTGTTCATTTCGTCATATGATTGTCTCACTTATTATAAGTTATAAGGTAGATTCATTTGATTACTGGTAAATGCGATCATTGCAAAGTCAAAATGTCCATCAGGCAATGTTTATCTGACTTCGACCTCATTGATCAGTGATGAAGGCGAGGTTTTTGTGATCAAGACCGTATCTAAAATACTATATGCGATTAATTCAATTGTATTTGGTGTACGGAATAATAGCAAGATGTCCATTCGACCTTTATTTCATTTTCATTGATCATTGATAATGTTACATATGTAATAGCTGGAAAACCTTTTTCTTTAAGACATGTTATGTTTCGGCTTCTGTTTTGGTTTCTCGGGCATAACTATTGCCAATTAAGCATGTTGATTAATGTTTTAAATCTAGAACGGTGGTACATTCTTTTGTGATCATGAATCCAATGGAGAATATGGTCGTTAAAATAACATTCAAATCATCATAGTGCGAGCAATGAAACGATGAACGGCACGAGATAATAGTTTTTGAATCAATGCAAAAATGTTAACTAAATTTGTGTTTTAAATTGCCATTTTTTCGCAGCAACTTATATCACAGACTTGAAAATTGGCAAACACTTGAACCAGGTCTCATATCATTATTCATAATACAAATCTCTTTGTAAAAGCAACACGGTGTTGAAATCTGAAAAGTTTCAACATACGACGATATTGATGATGGACGATTGAAATAAATACATACAACACATTGAAAGCTAACTAGTTGTTATTGTTTGCATCTATTTTTGTATAGATCAATGGAAGTAGGTTCTTATGTTGAAGACTTAATCACTTAGATAGGCAACTAGTCTAAATACTACAGGTTAAGATAGTCGGTAAGATGCATTCGTTACACATTGTGCTTGTGACCTAATACGATATATATGGGGTAAATAAATTCCATATGGGGTGAGAGCGTATATGGTCACTAGCACACAACGTAACTATATATTTATATATATATATATATATACAAGTTTGAATTGAAAACAACGTTCAAACCTATGATTGCGTTGGATAAAAACCGCAATTTTTATACGTGTGCATGCAAAACAAACTTCTTGTTAGAGGGGTCTAAATACAGCACAAACAACATTTTCCAAAAGACCAAAAAAGTGAAAAGTATATTTTAACAAAACGCATTTGACAAACAGGTCAAACAATAAATGTTCTTAAACCCTGCTGACTGCCATTGGCGATTGCAAAATAAACGGATCACCGATGTAATAAATGGATCTTAATTATAAAGTTAATACTAAACAGAAAACAATAAACTTGCGGAAAAGATGGTATACCGCAAACAAAAGGTGCAAAGGTTTTTGTACACCATATCCGGATTTCGACAATTAATGTCTCTTCAGTGATGTTAGGAATTGAAACGGTATTTGGAAATCCATACACTTTACCTCAATTTAGGATAGACTCTTGAATTTTGAGGAGTCAAAATAGGATGAACGGATCATATAAACCCGAAGGCAAATGTAATACAAGCCCAAACGAAAAAATATAAACAAGTCTAAATTGAAAACAACGTTCACACCTATGATTGCGTTGGATAAAAACCGCAATTTTTATACGTGTGCATGCAAAACAAATTTCTTGTTAGAGGGGTCTAAATACAGCACAAACAATATTTTCCAAAAGACCAAAAAAGTGAAAAAGTATATTTTATAAAAACGCATTTGACTAACAGGTCGAACAACAAATGTTCTTAAACCCTGCTGACTGCCATTGGCGATTGCCAAATAAACAGATCACCGATATAATAAATGGATCCTAATTATAAATTCAATACTAAACAGAAAACAATAAACTTGCGGAAAAGATGGCATACCGCAAACAAAAGGTGCAAAGGTTTTTGTACACCATATCCGGATTTCGACAATTAATGTCTCTTCAGTGATGTTAGGAATCGAAACGGTATTTGGAAAGCCATACAATTTACCTCAATTTAGAATAGACTCTTGAATTTCGAGGAGTCAAAATAGGTCGAACGGATCATATAAACCCGAATGCAAATATAATACAAGCCCAAACGAAAAAATATAAACAAGTCTAAATTGAAAACAATGTTCAAACCTATGATTGCGTTGGATAAAAACTGCAATTTTTATACGTGTGCATGCAAAACAACTTTCTTGTTAGAGGGGTCTAAATACAGTACAAACAACATTTTCCAACATATATAATAGAGAATGGAAATGGGGAATGTGTCAAATAGAGACAACAACACGACCAAATCGAGAAAGCAGACAAAGGCCACCAACAGGTTTTCAACACTGTTAGAAAATCCCCCACCGGAGATGTATATTTTCTATTGGAAACGTTATTCCTTCATTATTTTATTCATATAGGGCTACTGTTTACGTAGACGCTAATGACGGAAAACATTTGTTTGTGACATCGCAGAACGCCACTAATAAATGTATAAACTATGTAGCAACACGACGAATTGCATCAGTAGAAAAGGAACTGCTTTCCTTCCCCCAGTACCTTGGTTCTTGGTGAGGTTTGTGTTGCTCTATCTTAATATTCTATGCTGTCATTTGCTGGTTGTCATTTGAATTTTTGTTGTTTCACCTTTATTGTCTTGTTTTTTATTCGATTTGTGCGGTTGAGTGTGTACTTATTATTCTCTCTATTCTTTTGTTTGTTTTAATGTATTGTACACATGTTGTATGGGATTACTATATAACGAGATATCACTAAGTGTTACCGAACATGTAAGGATAGACAGGCAAACTGTTAGGGTTACCATATAATTCTATTGACATTTTATATGAATGTTGCCAAAATCTAATTTATTTCACATTGATCTGACGTGAAAAAATGTGGTCAGAATTATTTATCAATTATCTACCTGGGAGAGCTGTGTGTCAGGAGACCTTTCGTCTTGTGTTTCTTCTTCTGAAACAAAATCAGATGTTTGTAAACTCTCTCATAGAATTGAACACAAGTAATACACACTAGATTGTTTTCAAACTGTTAGTTTATATACTAGTACAAAAAGACTACATGCAGTTCATTTTAAAATAATCATTACGTCTGACATGTCTGATCAAAATACCAAAATCCAAACTTAAATTTAAAATTTGTTTATGCATTGTTTAAAATACATCTGCAAATGCTTAAACGAATACCAATTGGGCACGTTTAGTTTTATTTTAATTAAAAAAAAATACAAGAGTTTGTTTTATTGCATAGTATTGCTTCCAAAATTGTCAACAGGTTTAGGTTCAACATGGTTAAAACGAAGATCATTCTTTTATTAATCACGACCACGAACATATTCCCCAAACCTTACCGAAAGATCAAAATGCAAAAAAACTTAAATAACATGAATAATGGAGACCTTTAAAATTGAACTTCAAGTATGAAATGCAAATTGCCTAATCAATGTGGAATAATACAAATACAGGATAACTGGTATCAAAAACAATATTTGACAGTAAAACAGACCATACAAATCGCCTTCATCTTAATCCTAAAAATAAGAAAAATGCAAAGAACTACACAAATTTTGAATGTCGACCTCTTCGGTGAATATTCTGATGTGAAGAAAAACAACAGGAAACACAACATAGCAAACATAAGACTGAGCAACACGAACAACTTCAAAAAATTTTCGAAGGCATTATTTTTGCTGAACCACTTGATATTGTAGGTCTAAAAGCCTTCTTGTTAGCAGCAACCCTCTATCAAGGAGATTATGATAGGACATGCAAGATCTGGAATATCTTTTTAGCTAGGCGATATTTACTCAATTTCCAAGCGCTGCTGGACTATTGCTACATAGAAATAGAAAGTAAAAAAATTGACAAGCTGAAGGATATCTTTTGTCTTGAATTTTGTTATCAACAAATCGTCATTGTCTATTTCTAGATGTAAGTCAAAATATCAGGCAAACTTAACTGTATCTGTTGTATCCTATATTTCAAGATCAATTGGATAGATGCATTCAACATAGTCAACAAACGTTGAACTATTTAGTTCATGAATCGGAAAATATTACACCTATTTGAAGTTGCGCATTTCGTCTTCACTAGACTCATCATTGTTTTGTAATGAAAAGTTGATTACAAAGAAAAAGAGAATAAAAGACCGAAAACAAAAAAAGGATGTGCTAACAAATACTAAATCAATCTTTATCATGGTGGAAAAACCCTACTGTTTCAAATAAACGCGCAATTGGGGCACACATCACGTTAAATAGTATTTCATTGTCTGAATATTTTCTAATTGTAGTTGCAAAACACTTCCTTATTCGTTTAATCTAACGTATTTTGTAAGACATGTGGCTTTCATCAAATCGTATAATATATAGATGAAAAATGCAGTCTGACTTACGATTTCTTAGAAGAACGATTGAAGGAGAAGACACGTTTGAAATAACACCTATTTCATATCCCTCTGACAACTGATTCTGTATAGCACTGGCTTCAAGGACGTGAGCAGATTGGTATAGACGATTTTCAATTGCTTCTCCTATTTATATAATAATATGATAATAATAAAAACCAGTCAGTCCTTCATGTTAAAAACGGTTTATGGTATGTACAACAAATGCATGCCAAAACAATTAGATTGATGCAGACATGCCATTTTAAGAATCTCAGTTCATCCACACCTCAATTCAATATGCAACAAATCATTTCGTTCAATAAATTTATGATCTTGCAAACACATTTATTTTGTTCTACTTGATAACAAAATGATGTGTTTAGTCTATCTTGATGGATTGACCAGCAGTTTAAAGAGGGTCAAAGGTGTTTATTTGTCCTCCAAGATGTAACTTAATAATAACTGAGACTTTCAGAATTGCAACGTTCCTGATTTATACCAAATATAAGACAATTCAACATGAATAAAAAAAAAAATCGTTATACATTCAGAGTTAAGAGGATAACAGATGAAAACTTCACACATAAAAAAAAAAACATAATGATGTGTCATCGCTGGAATTATGACTATTATTAAAAAAACAGACTTTTTATAAGAAGAAAACATGAAAAAATCAGTAGCTTTAGTTTTTTACAGATGTAATGGTTCTAGTATAATCCGTTGTGCAGTTTCATAAAACAGTTGCTGATTTTCTGTGTTTTTCTCTATGTTATATGCTTGTAAAATTTTCACACCTGGAGATCTCTTAAAATCCTAATCATGACACGACTTGTCAAATATCGTCTTCAAATCGTTGATACAGCCAGACAGACGCTTACGAACGAGTACCCCACGAATAACAGTTCGTTTACATGTTTTCATTTTATATTCGAATTATGTTTAGTTTTGTCATTTAGATTTTTATTTCAGAGTCTGGTTAGTTTCTCTATTCGATATGAGTTAATGTTCATTTTTAAGCTTTTAGTTCTCATAATACTCCGAAAGAGAAGTAACTGCATCCTTAGTTTATCCATACCCGGGAATCTCATCTGTGGATGTTTTATGTTTATTCCGAAAGCTTTTTTGCTTTTTTAAGGAATAATATAATGCTTTAGTTTAAGTATATACATATCGTCAAGCTTTGAAAACATGTATTTCATTTCCTTGTTATCTAGAAATGAATTGCATTATGAGCTATTTGTAAATCAATATATAATGATAAGAAGCACTGACCTTCTGCATCTGGACTAAATATTGATTCACTGAAAAAACAAACTAGCTTGATAAATAATTAAACTTTAAGTACTAGTTGTTTGAACTCATATTTTTAGGACTAACTCTTAAGGATTTCTTTCTTTATGTGTAAATTGAGAATTATTTGTCGCGTAAAAAAACTTTGATGATAAAATCGTTTCTTCAACTACATGACTTAAAGTTTGGCAAAATTGTCGTATCATGTGATTATTTTTTTCTTCGTTATCACGCAAAGATTTATAACTTTTCCCCGATATTTGCATCAAACAAAGTTTACCTCGTGTTATTTGCCTGTCTCTCTATACCTGTAAAACAATTACAGAATTTAAAACTTTTATTTGACACAAAATGGTCAACTCTATTTAATTCTACATTGTTTAATTACAAAAAAAGGATAAAGTCATGATGTCATGAATAATTGTAGAGCTATCTTGACTACACATGAATAATGTTTAAGTTAGATGACACATAAAGTATGCGAAGTACAAATGTACACTGAACGGTAATTCAATATATTCTTACACATTTATTATGTAGATTGAAAAATTATTTTACCTGGCATCATATAATTATCTTTTTTGTTCTTGTTCACATGTATACCACACATTTGTGGTGTTTACAGCAGCATAACATACAACGAGACCTTCGAAAATCGTGTCAAAGAAGGATTGAATGCACCTTAAAAAACCCACAAAACTCTAACCACAAAATAAGCGATTACAAATCATGTTCTAATCAGGATATTATTTTTGGATTAAACCATAAGCGATTGACAAAGTATCCTGTATCGAATTATGTTCAAATTAAAAAATAATTATCTGATATTTTTTAAACCAATTCTGGACAAACTATGTTTGGACTCAGACTGCGGTCGTTCTTGTGACCTATAATCGTTAACTTCTACGTCATTTCGTCTCTGGTGGAAAAAAGTAAAATAACAAAAATACCGAAAGCTGTCTCACTGGCGAGCATATAACATCTTCTTTTTTTGCAGTTAAAAGTAATTGAATTTAACAAAATATAACACAAGATGCATTCATCTAATATGTTATTGTCAAAATGTTACATTCTACCAGAGATGAATTTTGCGGTCTTTTCAAAACAATGCTAAGTTAAGAAAATCATCTGATACAATTATTAACAACGAACATGAATATGAAAATTCTGGATGGAATGCTCAAGTGTTATTCGGAAAGATTAGAGGGTACGTTATATATATTTTCAACTTTTATAAATGGAAATGAACTTATGTTAAGTGAGCAGCTGGAAAATGTTTTATTGTAGCGTGTAAGCAATTTTATATCTGCCCTGCTGCAGCTTTATATTTAGCGGAATAATAGTGTGACATTTCAAAACACTAATATCACACGGAAAATGTTCGTCCTGGTTTCTTTAGAAGTGATTAATTTAATTCGTGGGTTGGGATTGATAAAGTTGCCCTGTAGATGCTTAAGTGAGCCGTAGACTGTAAACACTTTTTGGATCTGCTATACCGTAATTCCGTAAGTCTGGAATCAGTCTTGCTAAATTTTTCAATTGTATTGTCTCACTTTCTTTATAATGATGGTCGATTAGCCACTGAGTTTGTTCTCTCATCTTTTTTATATCTAAAATAATGTTGATAAGTCGTTTTTTATTTCTTACCTCTTATTCGAATTTTCAGGGATACACATTTCACAAAACTAATCACCACAACAATCACTATTGCAACAACACTTATCCATACAAAAACCATTTTGGCGATGTTTTGTTTTTCTTGAAAATAAGTAAGATAGCACTTGACAAGGAATGATATATACAAATGACTAACAATAAAAACGAAAAAAAGCATAATATGAAACGTATTCCCTCCCAATTCATTGATGAACCCTGTCGTTTGGAGCTCATGCTTTTGTTTGAATTCTGTTTTTCAATTTCTTCAACATGCATATACAAATTCGATAAACTACTTTTGACTATTATTTAAGAAACATTCAAAAAGTCTATACGACAGAAACACAATATTGCATCTTATATTAATATAACTGCAGTTTCTAAAGCATATTACTTTAAACTAGTTATTTTCTTTAGTTGTGGCGTAATATTGAAACCAAGGCTACTGATTCAAAAATCGAAGTTTCATTTCCATGTATAATATAATGATATGAAGAAAAAAAGAAAACGATATTTTTATATACCTTTCTTCAATGAGAATGTTAGGTCATTTACAATTTTAAATTTGTAAGTTTTTAAATAAAATTTTTCGAACGTTTGAATATTAACAAGGGTCCGACAATAGTAGATTTGTTCAATATATCAAATGCCCTAACATAAACTTTTATACCAAACATAGATAAACGTACTTGCTGATTTACTTTCTGAAACAACCGCAATCTCAAAATTGTTGCATCCATATTCGTTACAAACCAATGTGGCATAATTTGTGAAATTGTCTATTCCAGACAGCCGGAAAGTAAACGATAACAGAGTGCATAAGACTGTTATGTTAACTCCAAGAACTGTTAAATGTCCATTACACTTTGATTGGTATGACGTTTCGATAGCTTCGGGTGTCTGCTTCCAATTGCTTTTTATTAACTTTCCTGTTATCTTAGATGGACTTAGGATTTTCAAGGTAATGTTCATTTTGTTACCGTGTTTACCAAAATACACTTTGTTATTTGGATTGATAACAATTGGCGAACCTAAAAAAATAACAATATAACATGCACGAATTTTAGACAGCTTACATTGGAATGATCGATGATTGGTGGTTGCTTAACGTCCAAGGGTACATTGGAATGAAAAATCCAATTAACACCTTAGGTTCCAATTCATTTTAGTAATTGTTTTGAGGGTATATATATCACGATTTACAGAAGTGTTCATACTGAAAATCTATAAGGCGATTCGTCTTAAGTTGGTATTGTCATATTTTTCTTTAACATGAAAACATTCCAATACTGTTATAAATATATATAACTTCAGAAAATTAAAAAAAAAAACAAGAACAAATATTTAAGAATTGAGTTCATACAGGAAAAAAAAAAGCTAAGCCAATAAGGATTTTTTTTTCTACATTGAAACTGAACAAAGTTACATCTTGAGTCAGTATGTTATCGCAGAAATTGCAAGTTCGATTTATGTAACGGTAGATTACCTCTGTATGGTACTTCAATCTGTCCCGTCATGAAAAGGTTTCCATTTATTGCAGAAATGCCATTTGTAACATTACAAATATAGATTCCGGAATTGTGATAATCGTTTCCCTCTATAATCAGTTGATTACCATGTGTTCCCTGAACGTATCTGATATGTTCATTGAATTCTGACCGATGTTCCCATTCTTCAAATTGGTTTTTACTAGGTAAACCAGTTGCACTGCAGTTAAGTTGCACAACATTCTTAAGCTTGTACATCTGTACATTCACGTTAGGCGGGTCTGAGTAAGACATAATTAAATCAACATAGACAAATATCTATGTGGGGTGAATTTTAAAGTACTGAAAAATGCTCTAAATGCTTTAAAACCTTAATTTATTAATATTTGATCGTAATAAAAAATATTCTGTTATTGCTAGTCATATTTTTATGATAGTACAGAGATACCACTACAAATGTAAAACAGATGAGATTTTACTATACTAACATACTTCAAACCTACGATTACCTGATGGACGCATTTGACGAATGTACAAGGGATGTGGAATAAATAAACAAAGAAAAAGAAGTTTATTCTAAATCAACAAAAAGGTCAGCCAAATAACTCTATAAACCTTCCGACTTGCTTCAGTGTAGCATTAAAAAGTCAGACGAGTGTTTTTTTCATGTTTGTTCATGATTTTATAGTTACTTTCACCATATGTGGCACTCTCTATACATGGTATCATAAGGAAGAATTCCAAGCATTATCCTTTATCTAAAACTTCAACTTCCACTATAAAGATGTGGTATGACTCACTAAACAATTCAAAGTTTGAAGACTATGTTTAACACAATTTTATTTTCTACGTATTCACAAAGGGTTGGATGAAAATAAAACTTTACGATAAAACGGAATTTTTGTACTTTTTAAATTTCAACTTTTATGTGCAACTAAAGCAATAATCCAGCAGCGCCAGCATATGGGATAAAATATGTGTATACCATTTCATACGAAATTTTTTTAGCTTTCGTTTCCTGTCATGATTAATGATTTTGTTGGTTTAAAACAATCTTTTGAACTGAGGGTACCAAGTGGTTAAGTTGAAGATACCCTTTGAGAGTTTTAAGGACGACTTCCCGACGTGATTGACCGTTAAGAAATAAGTGTGTCATAGATGAACACATATATGTTACGATTGTCTAAACCACAATCCTGTCCTCTTTTTATCATCTAATGAAACTAATCCACGAATTTGTATTTCCCATGAGCAACAAGACGGGTGCAACATGCGAAGCAGAATATGCGTATCCTGATTTCAGTCCCGCTTTTTGGTGAAGGTTATGTTACTCGGTATAAGTTTTCTATGTAGTGTTTTGTAAAATGTTGTTTGTTTTTTCGTCCTTTTCTCGTTAGATTCTCTTCTTCGACCTTTAAGTGTTAAATGTCCCCTTGGTATCTACCGCCTCAATGGTTCATAAAAAAGATACTTACACAAAACATAAACATATTTTGTGATGCTAGCAAAATCAATAGTATTGTTAACAGTGCATACATATTTCCCAGCATGGTGTCTGTACAGTGGTAAAAATTTGTAGCAATCCTTTTTATCTTTTACATTTTTTATGATCTGCATATCTTTAATCCATATTAAATTATCTGCCGGTGGTCTACCATCTGATGTACAGCATAATTCGGCTGAAATCCCTTCCTGCAATTTTTTCCCGACCAAAGGTCTAATTGAAATGGTTAGCTCTAGTTTACCTGTCAGAAATTGTTACTACATAATTCATCATTCGTAATACATATTTAATATAGCATTTAACTTTGAATTAAAGTAATTTAGAAACGCAATTTTATGGGAGAAAACAACATTTTTAGTTGTAAATTTGTATTGATTAGGTTCGAAAAGACATTTACATCGCGCTTTTTGGCAGCTGACATTTCAAACAAGGATTTTCCAACCATTATCACTATGATCCATAGTTTAAACATTGGTTAGTTACTAAATATGTCACTTTGTTGAACATTTACGAACCAGCGTTCTTTTTATTACGTCATAAACAGAACAAATTTTATAAATTTCTCCATATTCAAAGGAAATCTGTAAATTCCTATTGGTTTTAAGACCGGATTCACACAATGGTACGTCATCAAACATGATAGTTCTATTTCACTTTATAATATGCATATTTTTCTACTCGAAATACTTTTTATCGTATAACCATTGACTTAATATTCGGAAGCATATTTGGCTCTTGCTTGAAATTCCTTAATTAAAGCATTACTTTCTCGAACTGAACTATCATTTTGGCATTCATGTGATATATTTGTAATTGTAAATTGTTATTTTGTATGTCAAAGTATAAACAACAGTTACTGTAGGAGATATTAAGTGTAATTTACATGCGGGTTTGTTCTTACATGAGCAACACGATGGTTGCCACATGTGGAGCAGGATCTGCTTACCCTTCCGGAGCACCTGAGATCCCCCCAGTTTTTGGAGAGGTTCGTGTTCCTCAGTCTTTGGTTTTCTATGTTGTTTTGTGGACTGTTGTCTGTTTGTCTTTTTCTTTTTTAGCCATGGCGTTGTCAGTTTATTTTCGACTTTGAATGTCCCTTTGGTATCCTTCGCTTCATTTGTATTAGTCATAGATGTATTATCTGTTACCTATAAGTTTTGAATTAATGGTTTCGTTATAAACGTGTAAGATTTTTTAGAAGTTCATACAATCATGAATACTTGTCCGTTTTGTTGCTATAGGTTTCTTTTGTATTGCAGACTCGATATATTACCCCTTTTTGGTATGTTGCTTTTCAGACCTGAGTAGCAGTTACACTCATTTTAATAATGATTTTGTTATCGACTTAATATAAAAAAAGAATGATCAATGGCTTTTTGATTCCTACTTTTGTAGCAAAATAAGATTTTTGATATGAAGCAGTAATTCGTTTTAACTAATTTAAAAAGTACATACGAAAAATTGCAAATTGAGGAAACTGCCGTTCAAGAAGATTTACTAGATACTTCTAGCCTGGGATGATTAAAATTCAAGAAATGTTAAAAAAAATTAAAGCATTGCAATAATGTTGTTAAACATTATAATTTCAGGTCAGCACTGTTGTAAAATATGTTATTTCATACTCGTCAATACTGAGCGTTCTTCTTCTATTCCAGCGCCTTTGCTCAATGAAGGTACATCATTTGCTCAAGCGTTTCGGATGCATGACATGTAAAAACTGTAATTGGTGTTAACTAGTACTGTTCGATTCTACTGCTGATAGACTGTAAATTCTTGAGAGTTTCATCAGCTCAGTAGTATGTGCTTCCGTCATGACAAGAGTCATAACATACATTTCCAAATTTATCAATGTCCGTTTTTAGTCATATAGCTCCCTACGGTTTAATGTATTTATACATGCCTGGCTTTCACATATGTTTGTCGGAACAGTATTGATTCAGCGAATTCTATAAAATATCTTCTAGAACATAACATTTATATACTATTAATATACAACACAAATAATGTGAACTGAATGGCTACCGGTAGCTTTTTTTATTGGCGAGACTATGTTGTATTCAGATCACCTCCGTCAAGATCGAAAGAAGAAGTCCGCGACCATGAACATAGTTATCGTCTGTGGCGAGTTTTCAAAACGAAAGTGAAGTGATGAACAATATACTAAAAAGACATTGTCAAAAATTTCTTTGCTCAATGGTTTTTAATTAACTATACATTGTCGTAAAGTGAATGTGACTTTCCGTTAGATTCGAAGGTCGTTAACATGGTAAACGATAACTGTCGAGACCAAATCTTTCATCATATTATAATTTAATCATTCGTGGATTTAATTATCTGCTAATCGTTAAAGAGAAAGTGACTTCCTTGCTTCTTAATAGCTCGAAAAGTACTATCTGGATTTATAAAATTTCTAACCAGGTTTTGCTGGCCAATATATCATGATAAATTACTTGGTAAATGTATGGAACGCCACAGCTGTCTTATGTGGAACTCTGATATTACTTTATGTTGTTTTATTATTACTTGATGATATTTTGTCGTTACTTAATATGGTTTTGACATTACGTAATGATGTTTTGATATAACTCAATATGGAATAGTCATTACTTAATGATATTTCGATATTACACGATATGGTTTCGTATTGACTTGATATAGTTTTGTCATTACTCAATATGGTTTTGTCATTACTCGATGTGGTTTCACCATTATTTAATGTGGTTGTGTCATTAGTCAATGTGGTTTTAACATTACTTGATGTGAATGTGACTTAACGTTATGTAGTTGTTTCATTACATGATGTGGTTTTGTTATTTTGTAATGATGATTTGCCTATTCTTTATATGGTTTTAACATTACGTAATGATGTTTCAAAATTTGACGATTTTACACTACATGATGTGTTTGTTTCATTATTTGATGTGGTCCTGTCATTCTTTGTTGTGGTTATCCCATTACTTGATGAGGTAAAATCACGTGACCAATTCGGAAAAACCTGTTCTATTTTTAGATAGATTTCCATGTTGTATGTGCCTTGGATGAGTGTGGCCATCCATCGAATTAGAGTTCAAATTAAAGTTCGGGTTACTGTTTGGGTTAAACCTTGAGTTAGTCTTCGATTTCGAATTCAAGTCATTATTAGAATTAAAGTTTTAGTTAGCATTGAGTCTCGAGTTGGACTTCGAGTTTGAGTCACATTTAACTGAGGTAGAGTTGTAGTTACAACATTAAATTTGAGTCACTTTTTTGAGGTAGAGTTTGAGTAAGATTCGAATATAAGTCTCATTTAGATTAATTGAGATTTTGAGTTGAAATTCGATCTATCTTATATGAGTTCGTAATTAAATTTTCTATCGCGGAACAAGGACTTTTGCTCGGGCTTCCGAAAAGAGGGCTCCGGGGTATGCGTACAAAAGATAAACACTGTTACAGTATACAAAACGCAACATAGAAGTTGAAATAAAGTTAGATGTGGTGTGATTGACAATGAGACAACTATCCATCAGAGTTTAAATGCAGTGGATGTAAGAAATCATATATAGGCAACCGTACAGCCTTCAACACACTGTATAGTCAGCTACAAAAGGCCACCATGCAACATGTGAAAAATTCAATTGAAAACACAAACGGTCTTATTTATAAATAAACAATCTACAAAAAAAAAATGACACACATTTATACAACGACAACAATTGAACTTCATGCTCCTGACTTGGGGCAGGTACATAAAGAAATTGCACGTGGCGGAGTTTAACATGTATGTGAGCGCTAAATCCTAACCTTACATCAGACTGTTACAGTTGTGTAACATCACAACACGAGAAAAAATGTAAACTAGACAAAGTGATGCCCCCGCACTCAACTCATTTAACCGCTTATACCCCAAAAATGCCAAAAAAAAGTTCAATTATCTCCAGAAAGAGCAAAAGATAATAAAAATAAAAACCCTGACCACATGTACACCTTCAATATATGTACAAACAGACAATAAAGAGAAAACTTCCTAGGATTCAAACTGTAGGAGGAGTTATGCGGAATAACTATATACCCATAATGGGACGGACAGACGGACGGACGGACGGACGGACGGACGGACGGACAGGGGTAAAACAATATCCCCCCCCTCCAACTTTCAGTTGCGGTGGCATACAGAACAGTTTCATTTGGCTGTTTCAATAGATCGGTATGACTTGGTAATATAAATCCATCGGAGTGATCTCGGATGCTCCAGAAAGGCATCCGTCGTGTTTTTCGAGAAAGTACAAACCCAGTGATTGGTTTTATTTGGTAGTTTACATTCAAGGAAAAGATGACGGTTTTATGGTTACGACCACTGGAACATGTCTGTCGTCACATATGAAACAGATATTCCAAAAAGTTTATTTTTCAATTAGTGCGAGGTAGATCAGGGAATTCAATTGATTACAAATAAAAGATTGATATTCGTATAAGTTCAAATGATCATTTACGCTAAAAAAAATTCGGAGAATTCTTATTTTATAGTATTGATGCTTTGTCGCTTAGTCCGAGCCCCCCTCCCCCCCGTTTCCCTGTAACTTTAGTGTGAGTTGATTTGAAGTGTTTCATTTGTTAACAATAAAGTTCAAGTCTTTTGATTTGTGTCGAGCCTGCGACATCAATGTAGCGGCAGTGAGACACAACAAACCTATATTTCGTCGTCGATAGTGGCGTCGGCGTCTCCATCTCCATTTTTGTTTTATTTCTATTGAGTTTAACCTTTCATTATACATGTTACTAAACATGTATGCCATGTATATTACTTTTAGAATATCATACTGGATTTGTTTACCTCGACTATTGTATCTGTATTTATATTGTATGTTTCTCTGTAAACTTGTATTTAGTTTTTATAGAATAAAGTATCTATCTATCTATCTATAGATCGTTAGGTTTCTAGGTTTTTACATTTTTCATTTCGGGACCTTTTATAGCTTACTATATGGTATGGGTTTTGCTCATTGTTGAAAACCATACAGTTTTGTTTTAGTTAAATAAAACCGAATTAAACTGTTTTGACATGATAAATTTGTAAACCTTCATGAAGTGTTTTAAAACTTGTATAGGAGTTATTCCTCAATTTTAAGAAAAAGCATCTACAGAAAAACATTTTTTTTTTAAATTTTTTTTTTTACCGATAAATGTATAGATAAATATAAAGCCGATCAACATGACGCTTTTACACTTACAGCAGCAATATCAGGCGAGACACAGGGTTCCGTGGAATATTTTACAAATTTATTACAAAAATACTGCTTCCGTTTGAGAACTTAGGATAAAAACAACAGGACCAAGTGGTTTGGGGATATCCCAATTATGTCCGAAATACTGTAAACTTTTTAATACTTTTTTTCTTATTATTGTCTGCCGTTCCCCTTTTTCATACCAAATAACTCTGCACAACCACTCGAACTTTAATTTAAACTTTGTCTCAATGGATAGCGATACCCATCCAAAGCACATTAAACAAACGATATATTGAAATCTGTTTAAAAATAGAACATATTTTTTTCCGAATTGGTCACGTGGTTTTACCTCATCAAGTAATGGGATAACCAAATCAGAGAATGACAGGACCACATCAAATAATGAAACAAACACATCATGTAGTGTAAAATCGTCAAATTTTGAAACATCATTACGTAATGTTAAAACCATATAAAGAATAGGCAAATCATCATTACAAAATAACAAAACCACATCATGTAATGAAACAACTACATAACGTTAAGTCACATTCACATCAAGTAATGTTAAAACCACATTGACTAATGACACAACCACATTAAATAATGGTGAAACCACATCGAGTAATGACAAAACCATATTGAGTAATGACAAAACTATATCAAGTCAATACGAAACCATATCGTGTAATATCGATATATCATTAAATAATGACTATTCCATATTGAGTTATATCAAAACATCATTACGTAATGTCAAAACCATATTAAGTAAAGACAAAATATCATCAAGTAATAATAAAACAACATAAAGTAATATCAGAGTTTCACATAAGACAGCTGTGGCGTTCCATATAAATGGGTTTTATGAAAATTCGATGTATCAGCGATGTCGAGTTTTAGAAAAAATATGTTCAAACTTTTAATTGTTTTGTAGTATTTAATTTTGGTAATTTAAGTATAATAACTCATTTGTATATCTTTAAGCAAAATTACTCATGTTGGATGTGCAGGTTACATAATATCACTCACGCAATCATAACATAATGAGTTAATGATGAATTTGTTTTACAGGAATTGGCTTCAAAATGATGGCGGACGCAAAATAAATGAAAACAACACAACAGTGCTAATTATTAAAAATATTGTCTGCAACATAGTATTAGTTTTGTAAACAATAAATCTTGATGCACAAGACTTGTAATACTAAGAAAGAATGATGCCGTTGGTCATTTGAGCTTATTTGGCCACAATCAACATTATTTTTAAAAACTTTTCTCAAATTGCTACTTTATGGAATTACACATAGATCATGTAGAGTGTTTTTTAATTGCCTTGTTCCAGTTTATTTTTTTATACCTTACCTAAGACATGAAAGACTTTCAACAAAACCAATATTGACGTCTTGTGCATGTGTCTCATATCTTAAACAAATAATAAAACCACTTTATGAAGTATATATAAAATCAATATTTATGTAAATGAAATCTTTTCACCTACCAATACAAGTAAGTTGATCATGTTAACCTGATCTCTCCCATTGAAATTAAAATAAAACATACGAAATATGGGATTTCCTGAATAACGTTTCAACGCCATACAGTGAGAAAGTGCAGAGACGCGATTTTCTTTAGCAATGAAAGTGAATAGTATATATTTAAGGATTCTCCTTAATTAAAAAAACTTCATGAAACTTAAAAAGAAAAAATACTCACCTGCTTTAGTGTCCAATTTTATTTATTTGTAGCATTAGGTATTTTTTGTTTTTCTCTATTTTATAATTGGTATCGGAAATTGAACAATGTTTTTGACAAATCACTCGGAATCAAATACGTCAAATTCATTATTGTGTTTGATAATGCATGTCCGTAATACGATTTCAAACAACTCACATCAACGGGAAGTAAATATGTATAAAAAAAATCATGTTATTTATCAACAAACTTAGTTTATGATCAATACTTATACAAGTTACCATTTATCAACGATGATCGGGATTTACGTAGCTATTACATTTATCTTGGCATGTCAGCTTTACAAACAAGGTGACGAAGAGATAATCTAATCATGTCATTCCCAGTGCTCATGACAATTTTGGTATGCGTAAAATTTGTAAAATTCAATACCGAGCGTAAGCAATGTGTCGATAATTGCTAATTATGATGACTATCCATGTTAAAACAAGCATACAACATAACATGCAATGATTATAAATTTGATTACAATAAGAAATTCATAACTGTGTTTTTATTTCGTTCTCAACGTGACCAATGAAACAAGTACCAACGGCTCTATATTTAATAAAACATAAAGGTTCTTGAAAAAATAAAACATTCAGCGATTTACAAAAAAACAATAAAACAAAGAGACTGATTGAAAAAAAAAAAAGATTAAATATCAGGATGAGCGACTCCCAACGAAATGGTAATTTTGATCTTTAGGTCCGTTCACAATACTTTATAAATGCAAGTGTGATTTCAAGTACGTGTATCCCATATTTTATTGGATTTGTTGGCTTTCCTAAGAAAGTAAAATAAAAGCATCTTATATGGATGAGTAAAATGCTGTCTAAAATAAGTTCAGAATCCTTTGGTGTTTATTTTGTAATAGATTTGTAATACTAAACGAGAATGATATCTTAACTCATTTTAGCTTATTTGGCCAGAAGGTTCGGTTATTACTGTTCGACCATCATCTGGCGTATGTCCTCCTTCGTTCTTCACCCATCGATTGCTCTCTGTTGTCAGTCGTGGTCCGTCTTATGTTTGCTTTTTAAAACCATATCTACCTCTATTACACAACACGGGACCAAATTTCTAAATTATCTTATTTCCAAAATGCTTCAAAAAATGCCATCTACTTATCAATACCACCGCCATGGCTACAAAGAATTAAAGGCGTGAAATGGTAGTAATCCTCTGATATATTTAAAATCGTTTCGTATGAAGAAATTTTGGGGTTGTGAGTGCCTGCGATTGCTAATGTCAGTGATAAAATGTAGCGTTTACTGCCAAGACACAGTTTCATTTCTCAGTAAAATACGTATATTAAAAATAAATCTTATAATGCAGTTAAGGTAGATGGGGGGTCTTAATTAAAATCCATAGAATTTTTTAACAGGTTGTCAAAATGTAGTTTTTATCATTCTTTTTTCAAAAATATATTAAAAAGTATGGATCACCGGGTTTTTTTTTCACGCTACAGGTTGTGCAAAATTGTCAAATTTTGTATAGATTATGCATGGAAAACCAAATTTTGTGTGATAAAAAGAAAACTACACCTTGGAAATTTAAGACAAAATATGAGCCGATTTTGCTGTAATAATATGCTTTCAGAATTGAATCCGAAATTGAGGATGCCTTGAGTATTCTTCTGAACAACAAAAACAACAGACAATTCAATACAGAACATTGGCTGATTATAGTTTGTTAATTAGTATGACAATGTATGAGCAGTTTGAATGATAAGTAAGAAGAACGTATACTCAAGCAGGCTTTCAACAAAGGATAAACATACTGAATTATTAAGATATTTACGAAATATTTCCGATACGTCTGCATATTGTTCCGAATATTTCAACATTTCTAAGCAATACAAATATTTGCACGTTGCAGCTTCAATAGATATAGGAAGATGTGGTATGAGTGCCAATGAGACAACTCTCCATCCAAGTTACAATTTATAAAAGTAAACCATTATAGGTCAAGGTACGGCCTTCAACACGGAGCACTGGCTCACACCGAACAGCAAGCTATAAAGGGCCCCAAAAAATTACTAGTGTAAAACCATTCAAACGAAAAACCAACGGTCTAATCTATATAAAATCGAGAAACGAGAAACACGTATGAACTACATAAACAGACGACAACTATTGTAATCAGATTCCTGACTTAGGACAGTTGCAAACATTTGCAGCGGGATTAAACGTTTTAATGGTACCAAACCTTCTCCCTTTTCTGAAACAATAGTATACCATCACAACATAGAAAAACACACACTATATAATATCAATTGGAAGGCTTAACTCAATCAAAAAACGTAAATTAACACACTATGAACGAATAAATTTGACCTGTGACATCTGAATACAAATACACAGTTAATAAAAAATTACAAGGGATAAATAATTAAAGTCAAAAGTAAATAAACAGGTTTAAACAAAGTTAAAGTATGATATCACTGTGAAATTTCAAACAATTTTTAGAAAATCATCACTTTTGAAGAAACCTGCGTCTTATTATACACAGGTAAATGAAAATAAATTTGTTGTTACGTATACTTCTTCTTCTGTGTGTTTAAAATCTTCCGTTAAGGAATACCAAGAAATTTCTTTAATATCAATAAAACTAATCTAACACTTGGTACATATGGGGTGAATATCAAGACAATTTATGAGCATTCCGGCTCTTTTCCGAACTACAGTCAATATTGGTTAGGTTATCTGTTAATTACCAGACAAAACGTGTAAGATTTGAATATCAAAAACAATAAGATTAACAAAACAGCTTACAATACAGTTACGAATATAATTCAATTCGATGTTACATATTTATATTAATAACCAAATAATTGTGCTATCTACATCTTATTACTGACTTTACAAATTAACTGTTAAAAAACAACTTTTTATTATGGTGTTGCATTTGGAAAACAAAACGTGCTGTTGTTGTTACATATATGATTTGCTTATGATATAATAGGCCAAATCTGGAATGAATTCGATATTCGCTCTTATATCCTATATGTATGGATATTTTGGTTTATGCTTCTTACTCGAACTTAGTCAATTATTCTAAACGTTTTGAATTTTCAACCTTAATTATCCAAATTATTTAAATAAGACTGAAGTTCCAATTGCTTAATTCGAAAACTATGTCAAAACGTGTCATATAAATGTTCGTCCGTTAACGTTGAAGACTTGCATTTCATGGCTTCAGTCTAAAATTTATTTTTCATCATTGAACACAAAAATGTAACCTTTCAAAGATGACGGAGAATACATGTATACAAATATTCAAGTAGCATTTCCCAATTTCGTAACAACAAGAAAAATCACATTAGGTATAGCAGCCATATCAGTAGTTTATACAGTTTAATAGATATTAATGCATTGTCAATATATCGCGGGATGTCATGAAGTTCATAAAGAATAAACTACCAGTTAATCTTTCTCTGCAGGTACCAATAATGCAGGAAGTTACATACATCTAAAACAAGAATACTGAATGAACATGTTGCTTAAAATGTCAAACAACAAACTGTTTTTCTTTAAACAAAGAAAAATGAAGAAAAATGTAAAGACATTCAGATTCAAGAATGTATAACGTAATCCTATAATGTGTACATGTATGTCTTCCAAACATAAATGTCTTTTGTAGATAACATTAAAGTCCTTTCATCTTTCTTATAACGTCACAAATCTTACCAGTCATGGGTGAAAGCAATTTGAATAGGGGAATAAATTAAAAAAAACAATTTAATAATGAGTACAAGGATATATATTTTTGACCTTTTCCAATGTTAATATTGTTAACAAATATACCAAGTATACAATGATACAGTTTAACCTTTTTAATTCTTCCTTTTAACATTACAAATTTCCGTTATAATTTATTGAAAACAATAGAACGAGGAAATAATAGAAATGTACAATTGAGAACTTTTTTCATATTGTTCCATTAAATATATTATATTTAGATATTCTACCCAAACGTGTTATAGATAAGTGATTTTAAAATGTGTAAAATGCAATTTCTTTACTTGTAAAATGTAATTTCTTAAATTGTAACATGTATTTTTTCCATGCGTTACATGCATTTCTACATTTCTTGATTTGTGAAATGTAACTTCTTAATGTGTAAATGTAATTTCTTAATTTGTTAACGTATTTTCTTCGCTCGTTACATGAAATACTACATTTCTTAACTTGTGAAATGTAATTTCTTTGTTTGAGTCACGTTTTGATAGCATGTTTCAGTGTAATTGTTACTGCTGCCAGCCAATGAGAAGTTCCGTTTCTCAAGAAAAACTAATAGTTACAAATCAACAAGTTACAAATCAAGAAGTTTTACAAATCATGAAGTTTTACAAATCAAGAAGTTTTACAGATCAAGAAGTTTAACAAATCAAGAATGAAATAGTTCCACAATATTCCGCACGAGGTCGCTGTAGATCCACGTCAACTCGTACCCAATATTTTATTTTTTATACACATTAAAGTTGTTATGTTCTTTTATGTAATATAGAAACATACAAATACAATAAAGATTGGTAATCTGGTGCAATTTGTTTTCATATCAGAAATATCGAAAGTTAGCCATTCGTCTTAGACAATCAGCTCTATATTCCTGGCACTGTATTAGACGAATCTAGAACAGAGCATACCAGCTCTAGATCTTCGTCAACAAATACTGACATGACCACAAAAGGGTCTTACTCTAGTGATACCGCGCTAGTTTGGTCCCGGTCAGGGAGGACATACAAGAAAGTAGAACTTATTTAAACAAAACAGTTCCTACTTTTAGCTGTACCTTTAATATATATATTTGTTAAAAAAAAGTAATACAGAAAATGTCAACATTTGTTGAAAAACAGGTCCATGAAACATAATAAACAAGAAGTTGCAAAACTTATTGCTAAGTATATCCGTAATTTTATTTGACGTTAATTAAAAACATCTCTGGTCAGTGTGTGTAATATAACTCAAACATTTGTCAAAGT
Source organism: Mytilus californianus (assembly GCF_021869535.1). NCBI lineage: Eukaryota > Metazoa > Mollusca > Bivalvia > Mytilida > Mytilidae > Mytilus > Mytilus californianus. The sequence goes on from NW_026262684.1 coordinate 248,358, forward strand.
AAAGTCAAATTGGCGGTAAATGCATGGCAAATTTGGAAATCGTAACACTTCAATATAATAAAGTTTAAAACAACATATCAAGCCATTCTCATTATAAGTATAAAAGGCTGCATGATTTATAAGGAACATCTCTTGGTCATGGGGATATAATAAACACTCAAAATTCATGTATTGTACAGTATGTTTTAAATTCGTTCTAAATTTATTTATGCAAGTTATATGTACATAAGTTATGTTTTGGACCACAACCTTATCATTCCGGAATGCAGATACTAAGACTTTAACGCTATCTGCAAACTGAAAATGCTACCCCATGGCGTGTCCAATTCAACACCACAAATTCAAGCCTTAAAATGAATGAGAAAATTCATAGGCAGCATTCGAAACTAATGAGTCGAAAATAAAAAGACCAAATAGGAATTAAGTGACATAACGAAAGCACAAAACCAACTCCACAAAACACTTCAACGAAATTCTTCATGGAAGGATCAACAGTATCAGCACAAGATTTGATACCCGAAGTGTAAGTCATGTAAGTGTAATCAATGGGTTGAGAGATAACTTATCAAACAAATGCTTATTGATGAATTCATTTTCTTAACTAAACCAAACTTTTATCAAAACTATCAGGAAATGTGAATCATAATACTCATATATTTAACAAAATAAACAAAAGAAAGGGTAACCATATCAAGGGGATATTCAAACTCAGAAGTCGAAAACAAACTGGCAATGCTATGTCAAAAACGGAAAACGAACAATAAAAAAAAACAACATAGAAAACTAAAGACTCAGAAACATGAACCCCTATCAAAAACCTAGAAAGATCTCAGGTGCCCCGGTTGGGTTAGAAGATCCTGATCTACATGTGGCATCAGTCCTGTTGCTCATGAAAGTACAAACCCGTTTATAATTCTTTTTCGGTCGATCCCATTCTTTGCAAAAAAAACGAAATTCTGTTTACGGCAATCGAAAAATTCGCCACTATGTGCCTGCCCCAAGTCAGGAGCCTGTAATGCAGTGGTTGCCGTTTGTTGCTGTTTATCATATTTTGTTTTTCGATTATTATTTTGTACATAAATCAGGCCGTTTGTTTTCTCGTTTGAATTGTTTTACAATAATTTGTCATTTCAGGGTCTGTTATAGCAGACTATGCGGTTTGGGTTTTTCTCATTGTTCATGTTGTTGAAGGCCGTACGATGGCCTATAGATGTTAATTTCTATATCATTTGGTCATCATACAACATCTCGAGATAGCGTTTGTAAAATAGTGGAAGAGATGATGTCTAATTCTCCATTTGGAACCTTTTGGTTTCATACTTTCATGTAAGAATCAACCGTTCATCAAAGAAATGATGATAGTACATGCAAGTTCTAGAATATCGTATCAACCGGTAGATATATACTCCACATGTTAGTGCGTGCTTCTGGAACGGTAATACATTAAAAGAAAGTTTACATTAAAAGCCGACATCAATTTTGTTGTTAAGTTTTGTTCTCAACCGACCCTCATTGTCAATTTTCTGGATGTAAATCAAGATATTAGACATACACGCATTGCATTGAACTTTTGTTAATACCGAGCGTAAGCAATGTGTCGATAATTGCTAATTATGATGACTATCCATGTTAAAACAAGCATACAACATAACATGCAATGATTATAAATTTGATTACAATAAGAAATTCATAACTGTGTTTTTATTTCGTTCTCAACGTGACCAATGAAACAAGTACCAACGGCTCTATATTTAATAAAACATAAAGGTTCTTGAAAAAAAAAACATTCAGCGATTTACAAAAAAACAATAAAACAAAGAGACTGATTGAAAAAAAAATTATTAAATATCAGGATGAGCGACTCCCAACGAAATGGTAATTTTGATCTTTAGGTCCGTTCACAATACTTTATAAATGCAAGTGTGATTTCAAGTACGTGTATCCCATATTTTATTGGATTTGTTGGCTTTCCTAAGAAAGTAAAATAAAAGCATCTTATATGGATGAGTAAAATGCTGTCTAAAATAAGTTCAGAATCCTTTGGTGTTTATTTTGTAATAGATTTGTAATACTAAACGAGAATGATATCTTAACTCATTTTAGCTTATTTGGCCAGAAGGTTCGGTTATTACTGTTCGACCATCATCTGGCGTATGTCCTCCTTCGTTCTTCACCCATCGATTGCTCTCTGTTGTCAGTCGTGGTCCGTCTTATGTTTGCTTTTTAAAACCATATTTACCTCTATTACACAACACGGGACCAAATTTCTAAATTATCTTATTTCCAAAATGCTTCAAAAAATGCCATCTACTTATCAATACCACCGCCATGGCTACAAAGAATTAAAGGCTTGAAATGGTAGTAATCCTCTGATATATTTAAAATCGTTTCGTATGAAGAAATTTTGGGGTTGTGAGTGCCTGCGATTGCTAATGTCAGTGATAAAATGTAGCGTTTACTGCCAAGACACAGTTTCATTTCTCAGTAAAATACGTATATTAAAAATAAATCTTATAATGCAGTTAAGGTAGATGGGGGGTCTTAATTAAAATCCATAGAATTTTTTAACAGTTTGTCAAAATGTAGTTTTTATCATTCTTTTTTCAAAAATATATTAAAAAGTATGGATCACCGGGTTTTTTTTTCACGCTACAGGTTGTGCAAAATTGTCAAATTTTGTATAGATTATGCATGGAAAACCAAATTTTGTGTGATAAAAAGAAAACTACACCTTGGAAATTTAAGACAAAATATGAGCCGATTTTGCTGTAATAATATGCTTTCAGAATTGAATCCGAAATTGAGGATGCCTTGAGTATTCTTCTGAACAACAAAAACAACAGACAATTCAATACAGAACATTGGCTGATTATAGTTTGTTAATTAGTATGACAATGTATGAGCAGTTTGAATGATAAGTAAGAAGAACGTATACTCAAGCAGGCTTTCAACAAAGGATAAACATACTGAATTATTAAGATATTTACGAAATATTTCCGATACGTCTGCATATTGTTCCGAATATTTCAGCATTTCTAAGCAATACAAATATTTGCACGTTGCAGCTTCAATAGATATAGGAAGATGTGGTATGAGTGCCAATGAGACAACTCTCCATCCAAGTTACAATTTATAAAAGTAAACCATTATAGGTCAAGGTACGGCCTTCAACACGGAGCACTGGCTCACTCCGAACAGCAAGCTATAAAGGGCCCCAAAAAATTACTAGTGTAAAACCATTCAAACGAAAAACCAACGGTCTAATCTATATAAAAACGAGAAACGAGAAACACGTATGAACTACATAAACAGACGACAACTATTGTAATCAGATTCCTGACTTAGGACAGGTGCAAACATTTGCAGCGGGATTAAACGTTTTAATGGTACCAAACCTTCTCCCTTTTCTGAAACAATATTATACCATCACAACATAGAAAAACACACACTATATAATATCAATTGGAAGGCTTAACTCAATCAAAAAACGTAAATTAACACACAATGAACGAATAAATTTGACCTGTGACATCTGAATACAAATACACAGTTAATAAAAAATTACAAGGGATAAATAATTAAAGTCAAAAGTAAATAAACAGGTTTAAACAAAGTTAAAGTATGATATCACTGTGAAATTTCAAACAATTTTTAGAAAATCATCACTTTTGAAGAAACCTGCGTCTTATTATACACAGGTAAATGAAAATAAATTTGTTGTTAAGTATACTTCTTCTTCTGTGTGTTTAAAATCTTCCGTTAAGGAATACCAAGAAATTTCTTTAATATCAATAAAACTAATCTAACACTTGGTACATATGGGGTGAATATCAAGACAATTTATGAGCATTCCGGCTCTTTTCCGAACTACAGGCAATATTGGTTAGGTTATCTGTTAATTACCAGACAAAACGTGTAAGATTTGAAAATCAAAAACAATAAGATGAACAAAACAGCTTACAATACAGTTACGAATATAATTCAATTCGATGTTACATATTTATATTAATAACCAAATAATTGTGCTATCCACATCTTATTACTGACTTTACAAATTAACTGTTAAAAACAACTTTTTATTATGGTGTTGCATTTGGAAAACAAAACGTGCTGTTGTTGTTACATATATGATTTGCTTATGATATAATAGGCCAAATCTGGAATGAATTCGATATTCGCTCTTATATCCTATATGTATGGATATTTTGGTTTATGCTTCTAACTCGAACTTAGTCAATTATTCTAAACGTTTTGAATTTTCAACCTTAATTATCCAAATTATTTAAATAAGACTGAAGTTCCAATTGCTTAATTCGAAAACTATGTCAAAACGTGTCATATAAATGTTCGTCCGTTAACGTTGAAGACTTGCATTTCATGGCTTCAGTCTAAAATTTATTTTTCATCAGTGGACACAAAAATGTAACCTTTCAAAGATGACGGAGAATACATGTATACAAGTATTCAAGTAGCATTTCCCAATTTCGTAACAACAAGAAAAATCACAATAGGTATAGCAGCCATATCAGTAGTTTATACAGTTTAATAGATATTAATGCATTGTCAATATATCGCGGGATGTCATGAAGTTCATAAAGAATAAACTACCAGTTAATCTTTCTCTGCAGGTACCAATAATGCAGGAAGTTACATACATCTAAAACAAGAATACTGAATGAACATGTTGCTTTAAATGTCAAACAACAAACTGTTTTTCTTTAAACAAAGAAAAATGAAGAAAAATGTAAAGACATTCAGATTCAAGAATGTATAACATAATCCTTTAATGTGTACATGTATGTCTTCCAAACATAAATGTCTTTTGTAGATAACATTAAAGTCCTTTCATCTTTCTTATAACGTCACAAATCTTACCAGTCATGGGTGAAAGCAATTTGAAAAGGGGAATAAATTAAAAAAAACAATTTAATAATGAGTACAAGGATATATATTTTTGACCTTTTCCAATGTTATTGTTAACAAATATACCAAGTATACAATGATACAGTTTAACCTTTTTAATTCTTCCTTTTAACATTACAAATTTCCGTTATAATTTATTGAAAACAATAGAACGAGGAAATAATAGAAAAGTACAATTGAGAACTTTTTTCATATTGTTCCATTAAATATATTATATTTAGATATTCTACCCAAACGTGTTATAGATAAGTGATTTTAAAATGTGTAAAATGCAATTTCTTTACTTGTAAAATGTAATTTCTTAAATTGTAACATGTATTTTTTCCATGCGTTACATGCATTTCTACATTTCTTGATTTGTGAAATGTAACTTCTTAGTGTGTAAATGTAATTTCTTAATTTGTTAACGTATTTTCTTCGCTCGTTACATGAAATACTACATTTCTTAACTTGTGAAATGTAATTTCTTTGTTTGAGTCACGTTTTGATAGCATGTTTCAGTGTAATTGTTACTGCTGCCAGCCAATGAGAAGTTCCGTTTCTCAAGAAAAACTAATAGTTACAAATCAACAAGTTACAAATCAAGAAGTTTTACAAATCATGAAGTTTTACAAATCAAGAAGTTTTACAAATCAAGAAGTTTAACAAATCAAGAATGAAATAGTTCCACAATATTCCGCACGAGGTCGCTGTAGATCCACGTCAACTCGTACCCAATATTTTATTTTTTATACACATTAAAGTTGTTATGTTCTTTTATGTAATATAGAAACATACAAATACAATAAAGATTGGTAATCTGGTGCAATTTGTTTTCATATCAGAAATATCGAAAGTTAGCCATTCGTCTTAGACAATCAGCTCTATATTCCTGGCACTGTATTAGACGAATCTAGAACAGAGCATACCAGCTCTAGATCTTCGTCAACAAATACTGACATGACCACAAAAGGGTCTTACTCTAGTGATACCGCGCTAGTTTGGTCCCGGTCAGGGAGGACATACAAGAAAGTAGAACTTATTTAAACAAAACAGTTCCTACTTTTAGCTGTACCTTTAATATATATATTTGTTAAAAAAAAGTAATACAGAAAATGTCAACATTTGTTGAAAAACAGGTCCATGAAACATAATAAACAAGAAGTTGCAAAACTTATTGCTAAGTATATCCGTAATTTTATTTGACGTTAATTAAAAACATCTTTGGTCAGTGTGTGTAATATAACTCAAAGTAAAGTCAAATAGGCGGTAAATGCATGGCAAATTTGGAAATCGTAACACTTCAATATAATAAAGTTTAAAACAACATATCAAGCCATGCTCATTATAAGTATAAAAGGCTGTATGATTTATAAGGAACATCTCTTGGTCATGGGGATATAATAAACACTCAAAATTCATGTATTGTACAGTATGTTCTAAATTCGTTCTAAATTTGTTTATGCAAGTTATATGTACATAAGTTATGTTTTGGACCACAACCTCATCATTCCGGAATGCAGATACTAAGACTTTAACGCTATCTGCAAACTGAAAATGCTACCCCATGGCGTGTCCAATTCAACACCACAAATTCAAGCCTTAAAATGAATGAGAAAATTCATAGGCAGCATTCGAAACTAATGAGTCGAAAATAAAAAGACCAAATAGGGCTTAAGTGACATAACGAAAGCACAACACCAACTCCACAAAACACTTCAACGAAATTCTGGAAGGATCACCAGTATCTGCACAAGATTTGATACCCGAAGTGTTAGTCATGTAAGTGTAATTAATGGGTTGAGAGATTACTTATCAAACAAATGCTAATTGATGAATTCATTTTCTTAACTAAACCAAACTTTTATCAAAACTATCAGGAAATGTGAATCATAATACTCATATATTTAACAAAATATACAAAAGAAAGGGTAACCATATCAAGGGGATATTCAAACTCAGAAGTCGAAAAAAAACTGGCAATGCTATGTCAAAAACGGAAAACGAACAATAAAAAAAACAACATAGAAAACTAAAGACTCAGAAACATGAACCCCTATCAAAAACCTAGAAAGATCTCAGGTGCCCCGGTTGGGTTAGAAGATCCTGATCTACATGTGGCATCAGTCCTGTTGCTCATGAAAGTACAAACCCGTTTATAACTCTTTTTCGGTCGATCCCATTCTTGGCAAAAAAACCGAAATTCTGTTTACGGCAATCGAATTATTCGCCACTATGTGCCTGCCCCAAGTCAGGAGCCTGTAACGCAGTGGTTGCCGTTTGTTGCTGTTTATCATATTTTGTTTTTCGATTATTATTTTGTACATAAATCAGGCCGTTTGTTTTCTTGTTTGAATTGTTTTACAATAATTTGTCATTTCAGGGTCTGTTATAGCAGACTATGCGGTTTGGGTTTTTCTCATTGTTCATGTTGTTGAAGGCCGTACGATGGCCTATAGATGTTAATTTCTATATCATTTGGTCATCATACCACATCTCGAGATAGCGTTTGTAAAATAGTGGAAGAGATGATGTCTAATTCTCCATTTGGAACCTTTTGGTTTCATACTTTCATGTAAGAATCAACCGTTCATCAAAGAAATGATGATAGTACATGCAAGTTCTAGAATATCGTATCAACCGGTAGATATATACTCCACATGTTAGTGCGTGCTTCTGGAAAGGTAATACATTAAAAGAAAGTTTACATTAAAAGCCGACATCAATTTTGTTGTTACGTTTTGTTCTCAACCGACCCTCATTGTCAATTTTCTGGATGTAAATCAAGATATTAGACATACACGCATTGTATTGAACTTTTGTTAAAACTTTGTTTCATATCATTAGTAACGACATGTCGTAACAGCAACACATGAAGTCGAGAACACAAACATTTTAGGCTTTGATGAATATGTATGCCACAAAATATAAACTGTTGACTTTGTTTAAGAATTCTTGTGTTTTTACCTCAAATAACTTCATGAAAATGAACAATTAAGTACAGCTCTTTATAAGAACAAGGCAGAGTGCTATATACTTAATATAGGAGGGTTTCAAATTTTTTCAATAAATTGCCTGGTAGAAGCAGTAATTGAATACTGCTCAAACATTAAATTTGAGGGGGAAAATATGAGTGGTTGCCATGGTAACGGACACTCTATTTTTTGGTAGTTAGGCGTTGAAAAATCTTTAAAAAATCAGCTGAATCAATACAATTCAGAGCCTGATTATGAAAAGAATCAAACTTTTTCAGAAATTTTCATATATAACATTGATATAACTTGGTTTAAGCTTCACTTTAATTAAGATTGCAGTTTAACAAAATTTGAAGATTTTTTTTAAATAAACTAAAAAATGCATATTTTCAACTTTTCTGAAATCATGGAATTTTTTGAAATTATCAAATTTTCTTGTGTGTTTTTCTGAAAAGTGCATAAGTGTACAGCATAGTGAGCATTGTAGTTATTAAGCTAGGGTTTTTTCTAAATTTTTCAGAGATCCTTGTAAGGAAAGTTGCTGCAACGTTTGGTCAGGTTTTGTTCAGAGTTTTCAATCTGATAATCAATTCATGAAAAATTAACAGATGATGGACTTCAGGGGATTGCAATAGCCCATCCTGGCTTTTGGCAAGGTCCATATAATTATTGAAAGTATTGCTCTGGCAATACAATATCCTTTACCAGTTGTAGGAAATTAAGAACTTTTTGCAAAATTCTTAATTTCCTAGGGCAATATTTCTCACAAATTTAATCCCATCAATAAGAAACTCAAACTTCATCTGTAACTTATAATTATAAGCTTGCATACCAAAAATAGAATCATTTGGTCAAAGCATTTCCAAACTGAAACCGAAGTGACACGGACGGACGGACGGATGGACGGACCAAGTGAAAACCTAAAAAGTCAATGGGGACTGAAAACAACCAAAAAATGAATAGTCAATTGGGCATGGTTGATATCAGAAATCCAGTAATGGACTTCTGTTGATATCTATCAACATACATAAACCTTTAAACAGACTTATTCAGAAGGGATATAGTTACGATACTGTTGTCAGTTCATTAAAGATGGCATTTTTGGAATTAATATTGATTAACTCATAGTGTCTTTGCATAGGAAACAAACACATGTGTTCTAAAACCAGTTGTTGGCATGATACGGGTTATGTTCTTCTCATATATTTTATGTTATGATGATATGAAACTAAATCCCTAACGGGAGGTATTGTGCATGATTTTCATATGATGAAGACATAATCTTTCAATCAGTTTAATTGAGGTCTGGTGCTGGCATGTCAGTAACTGCTAGTAGTCCTTTGTTTATTTATGTATTATTGTCATTTTCCTTAGTTTCTTCTGTTACCTATTCTGACATCGGACTCGGACTTCTTTTGAACTGAGTTTTACTGTGCGGATTGTTGTGTGTTTGTTTAATCTACATTGGCTAGAGGTATAGGGGAGGGTTGAGATCTCACAAAACATGTTTAACCCCGCCGCATTACTGCGCCTGTTCCAAGTCAGGAGCCTCTGGCCTTTGTTAGTCTTGTATGTTTTTTATTAAATTTTAGTTCATTTGTATGTTTCGGAGTTTAGTGTGACGTCCATTTTCACTGAACTGGTACACATTTTTGTTTAGGGGCCAGCTGAAGCCCACCTCCGGGTGCGGGATTTTCTCGCTGTGTTGAAGACCCATTGATGGCCTTGGGGTGTTTTCTGCTCTTTGGTCGGGTTGTTGTCTCTTTGACACATTCCCCATTTTCATTCTCAATTTTATTTATCATGAACAACTCGTGTGTTATACTACTATTCTGCAATCGGAATTCCGGAACTTCGAGATGGACGGAGAGATAAATCTGCTAAATTGGAATTGCGCTAAGCTCGGAAAAATAATTACTCTATTACGGGCAAAACTGTATCAAACAAATAAATTGTATTAATTATGCATTATCCTTTACTATGCACCGTAATACATATATCTTATAATTTCATGATTCCGGCAGCATTAGATTTGATTTAAGGGGTAGGAGGAGTTTTAGATGAAGGACAAATGTAATCCCTCTGAAATTTCACTGACCTGTTGTTTGCACAGTGAAAGAAAAATGTACACAGCAAGATTTTTTTCTTTCACTAAGCAAACAACAGGTCGGTGAAATTTCAGAGGGAATAAATTTGTGCTTTCAGCTAAACCTTTTCCGAGATGAGCGCAATTCCAACTTAGCAGATTTATCTCTTCGTCTACCTGGGAGTTCCGGAATTCCTATTGCGTAATAGTAGTACAACACAAGAGTTGCTCATGATACGTATACGTTAATAGATATCAACAGAAGTCCATTACTGGACTCCTGTTATCAACCGTGCCCAATTGACTATTCATTTTTTGGGGTTTCTTTAAGTCCCCACCGACTTAATAGGTTCTCACTTGGTATGTCCGTCTATCCGTCCATAAGTCCGTCCGTCCGTCACACTTCAGTTTCAGTTTGGAAATTCTATTTTTGGTATGTAAGCTTATAATTATACGTTACAGTTCAAGTTTGAGTTTTTGCTGATGGGATTAAATTTGTGATAGTTATTGCCCTAGGAAATTGAGAATTTTGCCAAAAGTTCTTTATTTCTCAAAACTGGTAAAGAAGAACATGTATCTGTACCTTGCCAAAAGCCAGGATCGGCTATTGCAGTCCCCCCAAAGTCCATCATCTGTTAACCTAGCTTCCATCAATTGATTATCAGATTGAGAACTCTGAACCAAATCTGACTAAAGGTTGCAGCAATTTACCTTACAAGGATCTATGAAAGATTTTAAAAAAAAAACCAATCTCCCCCCCCCCCCCCTTTTTCAAACCCCAATGCCACATTGTATACTCAATTTTGTTGAACCGTCTCAAATAGCACAGACAAGACTGTAAGTTGAACAAAGCATGCAGTCATATTCCCATTTGAAAATTAAACACCATCTACATATGTATTGTTTTTACATAAGTTTCCATTTATACATCTTTTGGGTGGATGTTGCTTTGGATAATGTTTGTTTCCATGGTAACTATTTCAGTCAGCAACACTTAACGATGGTTATTTAGACTCAGAGTATGCTTTAATGTATTTTCTTAAAGGTTTGGAAACAATTGCGGACATAAAAGTTTTTATACTGCAGAATTCTGCAAATAATAACTTCGTTTCAAAGGAAAATATAGGTTGCTATGGTGATAAAATTAAAGAGAGTCCCACGAAATTTTCTATTTTTTTATTTTCTTTTTTTGTATAGAAAACTTAATAACTGCATTGCTCACTATGCTGTACACATTTGCACTTTTAGAAAAACACACAAGAAAATTTGATAATTTCAAAAAATTCCATGATTCAGAAAAGTTGAAAATATGCATTTTTTTGGTATATTTAAAAAAAAAATCTACAAATTTGGTTGAACTGCAACTTTAACTAAAGTGAAGCTTAAACCAAGTTATATCAATGTTATATATGAAAATTTCTGAAAAAGGTTTTATTCTATTCATAATCAGACTCTGAATTGTATTGATTTAGCTGATTTTTGAAACATTTTAAAACGTTTAACTACCAAAAAAAAATAGTGTCCGTTATCATGGCAACCACTCATATTTTCCCCCTCAAATTAAGTTTGTGAGCAGTATTCAATTACTGCTTCTACCAGGCAATTTATTGACAAAATTTGAAACTCTCAAATATTAAGTATATTGCACTCTGCCTTGTTCTTATAAAGAGCTGTACTTAAACATGTTAAACGTTCTAGATTTTCATTATATTTATACACTTCTAGAACCGTTTACAACCAAAGAAATGAAAGGGGATTTGAAAAATATGTCTTCATTTTATTTATAGGCTTAAAACACAAAAACAAGGAATAGCTTGGCACAATATATGTTTTAAATAGGTGAAGAGTAAATTATTTTTTTCACGACTTTGAGTAACCAATAATAGAATCCTAATTTCATGAGTAACAGAATCCATATTTTTCTTTGAATACTATAGGTGAACTTATTTTTTTTTCCTGACAAGACTCCTTACAAAGTCATTTTGCTTTGCATTATATGGATAAGATATTTTATTCATGAAATCACAACATTGTTCATCCTGAAGATGCGTGAAATATTTGCCATTGGACCTAAAGCAACCAAAAATTCATCGCTCAAAACATTGTTACTCTTTTTAATCAAACAATTGTCTTTGTAAGTAGTAACTCGCCGAACACTGTTTATGATATACCTACACTACGCAAACATTAAAATTTTGATAACGATTTTTTGTAAGTCTTTCTACATCTTTTTGATACAGTATTCAATAGGCAGAATGGATATAGTAATATTTTGTAAGAGTTATTTCCCGTTTTGCCTTTTACATACTTGATATGTCGGTGTTGATCATAACTGTAGGTCATAAAAACCATCAACCTGTTGATATAAAGTCTTTAATGAAAGAAACTAATGCCTTGAAATTAACGGTATTATTTGATTTAATTGTGCTATAATACATCATTATAAGATATTTATATCAGTCATTTTCTTTTAAGGAATATTTCGCCCTCGTGAAAAGCTCTTATTCCTAGTCCGAATTTGGCTATAATGTAGATCCTGTGTGGTTTGATCATCTCCTCGGTTGTATTAGGATTTGCATTTTCAAAAAGTTTGGCGTCGAGCTTCACTGTAAAGACATTAACTGTCGAAATTCGTATATGGTAAAGTAGAATTGGTACTGTTAAACCATGTCATCATTAAGGAATCATAGCCCCTGACATGTTAGATAAAAGCTTTATTGATTTCAACTTCCAAATGTTTCATGATAAATCCTTGTGGTATTTAGTTTAATGGTATGTGACCTTGACACAAACAACCGGACGTATCTTTGAGGAAACTGGTAGTTGTTTGAGAATTTTTGCAAGGAAAATTAGCTAAGAACAACTTTTGTTCTTGGATCGGTGTTAAGTAATATTTCTTTTGACAGCAGAAGGAAATATTCTGTAAAACGAAATAATCTGTTTCATTTCACTAAAATGTACCTAGAAAAAATATATTTTTTTGGAAACAGTAGAAAATTACTTTTCAAAAAACAATCCGTTAAGCATCAATGGAAGATAAGTTATCTTCTTCACCGAACGAATAGCTATTTTCTGGCAGTAACTATTCTTGCATTCACATGCAAAAAAGTGGATTGTCTTGTATTTATTATTTTCTGAACAAATGGCTACTTATTGTTTATTGTATTTCTATCATGCATGAATTGTAATATAATAACGTCATCTTAAATTAGGGGACTGGGTAGACTTAGCGGTCTAACATGTCTAAGTAGTTCAACTATTGCATCACTTTTAGCCTTGAACACTGAGGCTGCGAGTTCGAACCTCGCACGAGGCAGGTGCGCTCCACTTCAATCTTAATTGACACGGATTGTCAGTTCCTCCGGAAGATCAGTGGTTCTATCCGGGTACTCCAGCTTTCTCCATCAATAAAAACCAACCGCCACGAAATAGCCATTAGTGCTAAAAGTAGAAGTTAAGCAACAATAAATCAATAAATCAATTATCTTATTTTCTTGAGTATTTGACTTCATTGAAACAGGATACTCAGAATCTTGTTTTACATTTAATATTTTTGTATACATAAAATTTAAATTATTACGATTAAGTTTTTTTCAACAGGATATTGTTCAGACAGAAAATATAGACATCAAACTCATGTCAAATAAAAACAAGTCCATTATGTTATTACTTTCATAGTTCAGGTTATTGCATCCTCTTGTATATAACAAGCCATGGCTTTGTGTAACTATCGATTGCAATATTAATGTGTTTTGTAGATTTTGTCGCCGCGCTTGCCGGTGATATCATGGTGTTCTGATAAATATTTGGGATGATTCTAGTGTATTGATGCATTTCGATAACTGACGGAATTACCGCCTGATACTCATTTTCATAACCGTCACCAGGTCGTCCTATAAAAGAGTTTGCATTTGAGCTTTCTCTATCAGCACTTGACGAAACAGCATTGCTCTCGTCTTCATTAGATATATTGTCATTGTTCTCTTGTTCAAAGCTAGTTGTTGGATCAACAATCCCATTGTTATAATTTATTGTACCAATTTCATCATATTGACCTTCTGGGGAGATTTCCATCGTCGCATTAGATCTTCTGTTTCGCCATAGACGACAGTAGATATGTGAGCCAATACAGCATATCAGCATTACTCCGACAATGTTTCCAATGATAACTAAGCAATAATCATATGCAGCACGCGTTTTTAGTTGATACTCTGCAAATAAAATCAAAGCTTTTAATAATATCGTCTCTGATTCATCATTGATTAAGTTTTTATGTTGGTTTATTAACTACTAATGATTCTACTTGTAGTATGGGGTTATAAAGCGATCTAACAACCTTTGAGGATCTTACATTTCCTAACAATATATTTCTGTTTTATTTGAAATTAATTGAAGGAAGGGTATGTGTTAAAGGTCATTTACATTTTTGCAACAAAGGAATATTATCAGGCATGAGACCATGGTCAAATTTAAATATACGCTATACGAGATTAATTAAAAAATACAATGATATGGCACATTCCGCAGTTGATCTCAAAGTTCAAAAACTTGAAAACTCAGTATTGATTCTGTCTTGTAATCGTGTAATATATTTGATTTTCTGAAGTCTGATTACGGTATCTATCACAGCTATTTCATGAACATATTATCAGGATTAAAAGTTATTTAACTTGTATAAAAAGAACCAATGTGACCTTAAAATTAAAAAGTAGTGGAATTAACAGTAATGATACGGTTTAAGGATAAACTTGTCAGTACTACCCATCAACCATGCGAGGTAAAAATTGATATAGTCTTCAATACGCGATTTTATGAAGGATAAACGCATTTGGTATAAACAGACCATTTGTATAGACATTTACAACAAATAGGAAAAAAAAGAACAAAATTGACACTCGTTCATATGTCTTCTATGCTTGTTTTATTGATTGAGCGCATTTACCATGAACGAATTTCGTATAGAATGGTAATTGTTTCAACCATATTTTAGGTAAATTATTGAGATCCTCAATGCTTCTTTTAAAAATCGAATACCCAATATCTCTTATGTACAATATTCAAATAAAACTCTTATATGTTCTTTTCCTTAAATTCATTTTTAAAGAGTTGGTAGCTACCAAGAGGACGGTCAAAATTGATTAGTCGACGATAAATTCTCAAATCATTGCCAACAAGACGAAAAGGGACGATAGACAAACAAGTCCACGAAACACTACAGAGACAATTAAATATTTAGCAGCATGGGACCAATAATTACCTCTTAAAATCCAAGTTAAACTCTAAACTTTTATGATCTCGAGTTTTTCATGAAATTAAATATATAATTCCTTTCTTAACCTGACAATGAATGTTAACGTCTTAAGTGTTTTCAAGATACAAATGTTTGTATTATTATCTACAGGAGTTGTTGATATGATGAGATGCATATCCTCGCGTTTTAGGAAACTAATTGTCTGGCATTTAAGAAATAAAGTACATTTAATAATATGTAAAATATGTTGTATAATACTATTATAAGGTTTAACTGCGATCAAACAGACAAGCATCATCTTCCCGATTGTGTACTAACCAAATATTCTACCTACTGCTATACTAGTTATATTACTATCTCCAATTATGTTTCTAGAAAACATGCGCACAAAATACTGTTTAGTTGATACCAGTTCATATATAGGATATTTCATTTTATTTCCCGAGTTATCTTTTACTGGACCTGTGGTTGTCCATAATTCGGTGTCATCAGTTCTATACTGTATGAAGAAATCCTGTTTGAATCCGCCATTAAACTCAGGAATCCATGACACTATCATGTGGCTTTCGTATTGAACCACTGTCATATTGGTTGGGGTTTGTGGTTGATCTAGATAATATATTATGAAATGGTTACGACATAAATTTGAACATCAAATATTGTTATTTTTTATCTATTGATACCAACTGCAGTATGACCAATGGAAAACCAGAATTTACAAAAATAGGTCGAATACATCATAAAAATAAGGATTACAGAATAAGTAATGATTCAAATATTGGAAAACTATCGAAAAGTGATTCGTACACACCAAATTTATTAAAGTGTTATTTTCAATTTGAAAACTCTGTACTAATAATAAAAGACATCAGTAATAATTTTCGACAGGATATTTTCACAGCGCTATGAAATACATTTAGAGTGCACATTTAAGCAAACATCTTAGTACTAAGTGGCATTTTAGGTCAAATCATGTAAGTGATAAAAATTCGTCTTATTCGTTTATGCACGCAGTTTACATCACACTAAAATATTACTAATTGTTAGTGAAAGTTAGATGCAAGGTTTATATATGAAATATCACTAAGCCAAGAAAGACTTACCCCCCGGTCTTATGTGAACAATATATGAACTACAACCTATATTGTCGCAAGCCTTTATTGTATAATATCCAAAGTGCTCCCTTGTCGCCAAACCCATGTAAAAAACAACTTTTACTGCTGATACTGTTACATTGACGCCATGCAAAACATCTTGAGTATCAATTTTTTCCTTTGTAATCCTTGGTTGTAAATACTGGTTATGATTTGATATGTTCAGTAGTATATTCCCATGTCTATTGAACAGCAAGACTGTTATGTTCAGTTCACGGTCATATTGTCCATACTGTACCCTTACGTTGTTTGAAATGAATATTGGCGGTACTACATTATAAGAAAATAAGAACATGATTGTATATTTGCATATGTTTATACTTATTTCTGTAACAATGTGATGTTAAAGGAAAATTATAGGTTTCACGTTTTGTGGCGTTGATATATTCATGTGACGCGCTGTTTAAACCTCGTTTGTGATGTCCTGGTGGACTGTCGTAAATTCATGTGAGGTGTCCGCTCTTTTTCTCTGGTTTACATGTTGTAATGTACTATTATATTATTTGTTTATGTATTTCTCTGTCCTGAGTATTCTTGCATTTATTTGTACTGTATTCCAGTCACGTAATGTTGTCATTTTAGCGGTCTTTTTAACATTGCTGTATAAGTGGGAGGTTTGGCTAGCCATAAAACCAGGTTCAACCCACCATATTTTTCTTAAAATGTCCTGTACCAAGTCAGGAATTTGGCAGTTGTTATCAAATAGTTCGTTTCTATGTATGTTGGCGATTGTTTGTGTTGCAGTTCAATGTTTTTGTTGTTTTCCTCTTATAGTTTATATGTTTCCCTCGGTTTTAGTTTTTAACCCGGATTTGTTTTCGCTTAATCGATTTATGACGGTATACTTCTGTTGCCTTTATTTATTCATATGAAAATTGGATATCGATTAATAGCATCAAGGCAAGTTTCTGGGAAAGTTTATTATTATTCTTGAAACTAAATATTGAAAGTTGATATCAAGCAAAAATTATTTTTCACGAATTGTAACAACTCGTAAAGATTAAATTTGTTTAACCCATTTCTCTCAAGTTAACGTAATATTTGTGTGAAATAGAACATACTGCAGACGTTGTTCTTGTTTTTTGGCACAGTTGGACGTAGTATGCATGGTTATGGTGTTTGAGTTTTTAAGCTATTGTTCGTTTCACAATGGACTCATATTTGACAATGTGAGTGTGTTGTATATTATTCAAGATATAACAAGATATGGCAACGATAAATAAGAAATCTGGTTAGTCCTCTGAAAGTCATTATTTGCCTAACGAATATTCAATAAAAAAATGCAATTTCGTATCACATTGAAGAGTAGTCTTACCAAATTGAAGCATGTTTCGTTTTTCTTACTCATATCACATCACATTCAATGAGATTCAGGGAATATCTATTCATGTGAACAATTTAAAATAGACCACAACAATAAGACCCTGTTCACACTTTGATATTGAGATCCATTTAAACTAGATCGGTTCACTTAAAATCGATTTAAGCCCAATGTGAACGCTTTGAATAGATCTTGAATCGGTCTAAACTAAAACACAAAAAGAAGTAGTTTAGTTTGAATCGATTTAAAGTAAAACGATCTAAGTTTAAACGCAGAAATAGATCTTAACGAGTACGATTGAATCGAAAATAACTTGTGCGCATGTATGGTGGCAAAATAACACATGCAATTTATTACAAATTGGATGACCAACGTAAAAGGGCTGAACATTAACGAAATATACACAAACAGCAGTATCAAAATTTGAACTTGTAATTCAAGTGAAACAAATACTTATCCACTATATTTGTACTAGCGTGTGTATCAACACATTCTTGTGATTAAATAATTATATTTATACACAGTGTTCACAATTTCATGGGTAATTAATCCATTTTTACTTGAAGTGTGAACGCAGTGGTTCAGATTACACCCATATAGATCGTTAGGACTAAAAATAATGTGAACGCTAACTGGTTTTATATAGGTCGATTCAAATTTAGATCGATTAAAATTTAGATCGATTCAAAAAATGCTAATGTGAAAGGGGTCTTAGAGAACACTATATAATTGTCTTGCTTTTTTGAATGTTAAAGTTAAATCTTCAGATCTATTCAACATTTTTCTTGGAAATCAATTCTTAATGTCCTCGAATAAAAAAGAAAAAAAATCAATACATGGTTAACATATAGTTTATTGTGAGACCTAATCGTATCTTACCTTAAGGGACTTTTAGATCGATGTTATACCATGTTTTTTGTTTTTTGATTTTAATTTTTGCCATAATATTCATAATTAAAATTAACGATATAGTTTTATATTTTTGCATTTTATACCTGTAGATTGAATTAAAACTGCTCCTTCTTGGTATACATTTTTATATTTATCTGCTATACCATTTGACACTCTACATATATAAAAGCCGTCATTTTCATGAGGTCGGGTTTTGTTTGGTGCACCTATAATGAGATTTCCTTCTGGGGTTCCTTTAAGTTTTCGAATTGTTTCATTGTATTCCGATCGATGATACCATTTTTCAAAGGTATAACGTTTTGGATTACCCTCTGGATTACAGTGCAGAATTATATTTGTCCGGGAAAATTGTTGCGATACGATGACTGATGGAGGATCTGGAAAAAAAAGAAATAAATTGTATGTGTAAATACATACAAATACTAAGCAAAATGTATATTTGTTAAATATGCTACAGTTGCATCAGTTCATATGAAGCTCCGCCAAAACACAATTCATATGAATAAGAAGATGTGGTATAGGTCCTAAAGAGACAACTCTCTATCCAAGTCACAACGTGTAAAAAGTAAACAATTATATGTCAAAGTACTTCCTTCAACGCGCAGCTTTGATTCATACCTAACAACAAGCTATGAAAGGCCCTAAAATGACAAGTGTAAAACAATTAAAACAGGAAAAACCAACGGTTTCATTCTCACAGTCAGGCAAACAACCCATAATTGTAAAATATAGGGCATACATCACCAGCACGGGCACACATTCTACTGCATCCAATCAGCACGAGCAACAAACCCTGCAGTTACTATAAAGAAGAAAATGTGGTATGAGTGCCAATGAGATGACTTTCAATGTATTTTTATTTCATATGTTTATGATACCTTAAAGTAATTAAAGTTGAAAGATCACAAAGATAAAAGTTTTCAAAAAAAAATGAAAAAATACCCAAAATGCTCTATCATAATAATACTTACACAGGACATTTATTTCTATGGACTTATTTGATATTCCTATTGAATTTGAAGCAAAACATGTGTATCTTCCTGTGTTGGTACGGTGAATCAGCTTGAATGTCAAACATGATTCAGTATCATTGAAAACTACAAGTGTAACATTCCTAATCCAATATAGATAAGATATAGGTGGGTTGCTGTGTCCTTGACAACAAACTTCTAACGAAGTATTTTCGATAACTTCTTGGTGTGCAAGATAATCAGCATTCAGTATTGGTTTGTCTGCAAAACATATTATTTCATTTTAGTACTATTACGATTATGTGCTTTTCACAGTTATTAAAATTTTGATTCTTTCAATTTAATTTATAAACATTTGGATATATATATATATATATATATAACTGCTAATAGAAAACTATGTATCAAAACAACAGGACAAATAGGTCAAATATGGTAATAATCGATATAGCGTTGGTGCTAATTTAAATGAAAAAAAAAACAAAATCTAAAGCTCTACGTTTCTTTGTATATCTAAGTTATTCAGACTTAAAGACTCGGATACATCAACTGCACATTATGATCATTTTGAGAAAGAACATGGACATCATTGCTGGCAATGGGGTACGATTGAACTGTAAAATATTTTGTACGGAACAGCAAGGAAGTAGTTACAAAAATAAAGGAAATAATAATACATATAATTAAAGATGCGTAGTTAACATGTAATTATAAAAAAAATCTTATATTCAAGAACTGCTACAACACTTTGATCATTTTAGGTTGCACTTTGTAAATACGGATGTCCCGCAAACCAAGCCTCATTTGGGGAGATATATAATATTCATAGATAATTTGTTTTGTTTACGTACTGGTTCCCAGATGAATGTATGATATTTATGTTTCATCTCATAGAGACATAACCATGATAGCTTGGGAATGTTACCAGTATAAATACACATGAATAGCGTTTAAATTAAATTCTGAGGAAGACCCAAAGTGAAGGGAGGAGTAGTACAGACTTTAAGTATAATTTTAAACTCCTAGAAGTTCAGGGAATATAAATGTTGAAAATATGCAACACAGCCTTATGTTTGACCTTTTATGTTGTGCATTTTAGTATTTACAGGAGAAACGAAAGACAGACTTCACAAACAAACAAATGGGTGACTCGAAATAAGTAACATTTCCAATGTTCCCTTCCATACTTGTTTCAACAACTTTTAAAAATGAAACATCGCTTGATAACTCTCATGTATCTAATTTATTGAAAATAAAACCTGGACCCTTACACAAAACGACAATGCCACAACATTGATTTCGAGCGTCCGTAGCGCATTGTTAGGTTTACCCTTATCAGAAACGTTTAAAATCCAAGGATATATAAGACCAAAATGGGTCAATATCCCTAATGGGCCTCAAATTGAGGAACACAAAAGTTGTTAACGAAAAATCTCTATGATATTGGACATGTTTCGTTATTAAACAAATGACTGAGCTTGACAATTTGTGTTGATTTGGAAAGTAGAGGACCATAGAATACATTTGTAAAAAGTATGGCGTTATCAAATGTATGCAAAGTATAAATTTGTTAAAGAACTTATTGTGTGAAAAAAATGATTTTTTAACACGTGGACCTTCATCAGGAAAGGATTTCTGGGATGTGCTAATTTACGGAAAAATATTAATCTCACTTCGTATCCACATATGTAAAAATGTCTCAGCTTTGAAACGAGCCATCATACATATCCAAGTTTACGATATGGACCGATATTGGCCATTAAAATATGCAAATATTCAAATTTCAAATTCAAATTATTTATTAACTTTGAGCCTTACGGCTCATCAGTGTATTCAAATACAGAGTAAACATATGGCATATTACAAACAATATTAACAATATGCATAAATAACAATAGGTGAGGTCAGAAGTTTCATGATTACAAAATATTTTTACAATAAACTTTTTCTTAATTTAAAAGAGAAATGTACATATTTTCCTAAGTTACAAAGCTGTTTTGTGTTTTCACCAAACAGTAATTCTATTAACTTAAAAGTTGATGGCCTAGACCAGTAATAGACAAACAGACAAACATATTTTAAGAAAAGAACAAATTGCTGTACTTTATTGAACAGTAGCAAATCACAAGATATTGTCTTTTCTCGGTGAAAAAAGGGAGAGAGTCAAACATAAACCTTTTAAAAACAACACCTATTTAGCTATTCAGCTACTACTGATTGCTCCTCATAAAAAGGTTAAAATGAAGGTTGTTAAGCCACATGATAATACAACTTGCGTCAATTTTTTGTCTTGTTTCAGTTTCAGACATATTATCCAAGACTAACCTGAGTCTGCAAATTAGAGGTTTAAAAAAGTTGTGATTCACTGGAAAGCACTAGTTACTGATCTTTTCGACTAAACATCTTGAGTAAACCCTAAGGAAACTGTTCGTTATGTAACACTGCAAACTGTGCTTAGCATCATTTTTATCAGTCGTTATGTAATGACATCATAATACGTGTGATGTCATAATGTTTACCCGAAAACCTAATGTGCATTTCTGACTGATTAAGGGTTTTAACTAAAATACATTAATTTTTCTTTAAATAGAATTATGTGAAAGGACAAGTTTTTGAAATTTGTTCTTCAGTGTACTTTGATTACATGATAAATAAGACATTCACAGCAGTTAAGAGTGGTTTCTAAGATTGAAATTACAGATTTTCAGTGGTAAAAACTATGAATTATTTTTTCAGGGTTTTTGATGAAATCTACATGTTTGCATAATTTATCAGTAAAAATGCACTTCTAGACATCAAAGCATTTTATTAAATGCGTTAACAGGGTTTGTATTTTGTACTCGAAGGTTATCATCAGATGTTTTATCCATATTCCGACTCGTGAAGTTATACCAGAAGAAATCAATTATACTTACACATTGTATTCAAAATTAATAGATATAGCGATAAAAGGGCCATTTAGTTTCTTTCAAAAATCGACAAAAATACACAGATGTATTCAGAGAGTCATACCGTTGAAGATCACACAAGAATGTTTGGAAAAAGCAGAACTATAAATTTTAATATGGGTAAATATCCCTAATGCGCCTCAAATTGAGAAACAAAAAAGTTATGTGAAAAAATGATTTTTTTACCACGAGGAGCCGCATCACGAAGGGATTTTAAGGGTGTGCTAATTTACGGAAAAATGAATCTCTCTTCGTACCGCGAAAATTAAACCACATATGTTATATGTCTTAGCTTCAAAACGAGTCATCATAAGTATCCAAGTTTACGATATGGACTGAGCTACAGAAGAAAATGTTCCCATTACCTCCTATGGGAAACAATTACGTATATTGACCCACATACGTGAAGAACTATATGACAAAAGGGATCTAACAATAGCCAGCATAGTTATGAGGAAGAACAACTGTATTAAACACTACTGTCCCCATAACGAATACGTTGAACGATTCGATGTTTCGGTGTCGCAAATAAATAGCGGCACATTCGCAGCTGAATATTTAGAGATAACAGAAAAGACGTCTGATCTGTAATTTTGTGTTTATTCACGTTTGGATCACTTTGACTTCGTGTGGATTCCCATATCAGCTACTGGATGAATAGGAAGAGAGGTTTACCAGGTAGTTAACATTTTTATGAGAGTTCGTATTGCATTCAAAAAAATTAATACATACATGTAAATATATTTTAAAAAGTAGGCAAATATATTATTTTACTTACACTGGATATCTAATGTTACTTCATCCGTCAAAGGCATTTCTAGCATCTCACTAAGGGCAGAACATTTAAATAATTTCATGTTGTCTCTTTTGGTTGGGGTAAAAGAGTATACCAGTGTACTATTTCCACCCATCGCTACATTTGAACCATTTTGGGCCAAAAGAAGAGTTCCCTCAGGTCTACCGCTTTTAACATTGCAAACTATGTCAAGTGTTTGTCCATCTATTCCACGAATTATTTGTTTGTCGTTTGTTTCCAATGTATTCAGAAATGTCAGGTTGGATGGAGGACCTTTAAAATTATGTTTTGATAGTTAAATAAACCAATTTAATAAGAAAAAACATGAAAAGCTGTTTCTCTATCCGTTGTTTCTAGAAATGTTAGCAGTCACTGTGATAATTTCCCATCTTTAATAGTCTTTAAAACAATACTTTTCTCCGTTTGTTAGACTGACATACAATATATTGTCGTCGACGCACATTTAAACTTTCGAAACAAATAATGTGAAGTTTTTTTTTAATATATCGCTACAATCAAGAGGCTTTTAAAAAAACCATTATTAACCTTGTTGATTCATGCTGTGCTGGAAATCGTAATATAACTAAGGATGTAAAATTTGAAGAAAGAGTGTGTGCTCTTACACTTTATTGCTAGAGAAATGAAAGAAAATATTTTTGTCTGAATGGTTCATTTACATAAAAATTTAAATCTTTTTCATCGGACATGTCGGGAAAAATGTCATAAAACAAGAGAAAAAACATAGAACCATCCGTTTATTTAATTACACTAACAACTGTATCGTAACTGGACAGTAATTTGTAACGTTTTATACAATTGTATTTAGATTCACTGGTGCATCTACATCACATTAAAAATATGCCGTAGGCCGTGATTATACTTACACGTATATATATATAATGGATATACCACGTTATTGTAATCGGTACAATCAGATACAAATCCTGCAAATCTTTGCAGATGTTATATTTGTTGATGGTATATAAGTAGGGCTGTCACAAATTAAATCAACTTGACACCCCTCGGTGTGTTTTACGACCAATAAAACCTCAATATATATATTGTATATAACAGAATGGTAAATACATGATGTCAGATCAAGTATAGAATATTTTTTGCAAGGCAATTAGTTTTTAGAATTTCTCGACTATACAGTATTTATATTTCAATAATAGTTTCTTACATATTGACCAAAATCATTTTGTGTCAAATAGTTGACTACATTATCTTTGATATGTTTTATTATTATTTCTAATATAATTATGTGAGACTTGTACATAGTAAATTGAGGGATTGTGATATATATATATATATATATATATATATATATAAATATAAAACAGTTGGTGTATTGCAGATATTTTTCGTGGCTTTATTTTGTGTTTTTATTTTACCGATTCTCGTCGTATTATTAAACGGCAATTGTGACTAGGATTGGCAAATTATTTTCATTTGAAGTCCGTCCAAATAGTTCATTATCATAATTGTAGCATACTATTTGTAGTTTTATTAAACACTAAGACTTTAACTTACTTTTTAAATATAGTGTGAATTTTTGTAAATATAACACTCCTGATTTCCATAACTCGCATGTGTAGCTTCCAGTATCCACATCTGAGACATTTCTTATAATCATGTTGCATATACTCTTACTATAATCTCCAATGATATCAATATTCAAGTTTTTAAGATTTTCGGTGAGTATCAGGCCTCGTGCGTAAAGTTCTGTTCCTTGATCCATACTCATTCTTCTAATTGTCGATCTTTGTGGACCGTACCATGAAAATACGGTTTGACGGAAGCAAGTGCAATTGAGAATAACGGTTGCATCTAATTCAACAAATATGCTAGTGTGGTTCTTTATGTAAGGTGATTTGCCTTGATAAGAATACAATTATAATGATTAATTTATTCAAAAAATATTTCCACGTTTTCCCTATATATTTGAAAAATAAATGTTTATCTTAAAGCTTTAAGTATATAACCTTTTTCAATCAATTAATAACAGGCCGTGATTTTGTGTGCTAAAGAAGGGTCAGTTGTGTATTTATATTTTTTCCCATTGATTTTGCTTACATTCAAACGGTTATATCGTATTGATATAGCCTTTTTTGTGCTGATGCTGCGTGAAGAAATTGTCAATCAATCAAACACTCAATCAAAAGGTTATACAGATTATAATAATTGCTTCACGTCTTTAAAAGACATATCAATGGTAATATTTATGTTGTTTCACATTACTTTTTCAAATGTGTCAGCTAACTGACTGCTAGTATATTACCTGTGGAAAAACAATCAGGCAGAAATGTCACTAAAATCGTCAGCGTAATGACTAACATTCTCATACCTATATATAGAATAAACATAATTTAATAAATTAGGACATAAACATACTGTAAATTCGAAAATTATTGCCAGGTTTTATAAATGCGAATAATTTGACTTGGTGGGTACTTCATAAGAAAATGTCTGTACCAATCAGGAAAATGACGGTTATTATCAATTCGTTTGATGTGTTTGAGCATTTTGATTTTGCCATTTGAATATGGACTTTCCTTTTTGAACTTCCCTCGGAGTTCGGTATGTTTGAGATTTTACTTTTTGCAATAGTGCGACCACGTGTTCTGACACCTGAATCAAATATTTGTATCCAGATTTTTATAAATTCGCATATTTTGATCTCGCATGTTTGTCTATTCTTTAGAGTTGAGGCGAAAGATACCAAATGGATACCAAATTCATAAGTCGAATATAAACTGACAACGACAATACAAAAAAAAAAATACGACCAAAAGACAAACAACAGTAATCAAAACACAACATACAAAATGAAAGCCACCACTAACCAGGGGCGATCTCAAGTGCTCTGGAAGGGTAAGCAGATCCTTCTTCATATATGGAACCCGTCGTGTTTCTCAAGTTGTTGACAATTCTAACTAGGTAGGTCACAATCGGGGAAAAGAAGAGTTGATAGCTGTTCCAATAATTGGAGCATATTCATCGTCATTTGTGAAAATATTTTTCGTAACGGTTTACCAACCCGTAATCATGGTAATAGCGTCCAACAATTACAAAAATAAATGTACGCAATAATTTTAGAATTAAGATTAGTACATTATCTGAACTGTAAAATAAAAAAAACTAGTTTTTGCATTAAATATCATGATTTTCTTGCTAGAGGTAAGTTAGTTCTAAAATATAGATAGAATGTCTTAATGTTGTAATTCAATTATATAAACTGTTTACGACCTCATCCTGTGTTACTTTTCGAATTTTCGGCTTTATCAGAGTACGAAGTGTGCAAAACGTACAAGGTACACATTTTCAAATATAAATGACCGCTTAAAGTCTGAGTAAGAGTTGGTAACAAAATAAAGCCTTAATGATCCATCACTGCTTGAAGAATAGGTAAAAATATTTCATACACTACAAATATCTGTGGTCGACATTTATAAAAAAATAATTTTAAGTACTTCCATTTACCCTCTTAATTTTAATTCTTGTATTTCTTAACAAAAGATAATAAGTAAAGCATGTGTAAGCGTGTGTTTTCCATTCAAAATGTATGATCAAGTTGGACAAAACATGGGGTTTGGGCACACGTAAAATTTGTTTGACATCACCACGTGTTTGTCTGTACTAATTTAGACTTCCTGCAGCTGGTATTGGTATGATTTTTTTTGTTTGTCTTTCAATTTTCGTTTTTGTTGTTAGATTCATGTGTTGACTGGGGTTAACTATGCAATCAACAGTTGTTGACAGTTCACACGAGGGATACTCAAAGTTATATAGTTTTAGTAGAATGATTAATTGAGTTCCTTGCTTTTGTTATTATAGAGATGTTTTTTGAAAACGTTTCATTTGCTACTAACACTTAATTTTTCGTCACATTAAAGGAAAGCATCGAAAGCTGATTATTGCAATCCACTACAGCATGAAACAAAAAATGCTGTCATCTTGTTAAATAAATGCTTATGATATTCAAAAACATATTTTGCTTGTAATCAAATACGAAAAAGCTTTAGTGATTACCAATTCATTCCAGAAAATAAAAGCAAACATATACAAAGCCAATTATTTAATTGCTTTATTTTTCAACCAGCTAACATTATGCACATGTTTTGGAAATGTGAAAATGTACAAACTTGCTTGACAATTTTGAAACATGGACTGCAGGTACAGGAAGCTTTACAATTGATAATAATTGTGTAAAATACATGCATTTGGTACTTATATGTTAGAAACGGTATTGTACTTAATATAATTTGTAAAAAAATTGTATTTTTTCAAACCGATGCTGAAAAACTGTTCTAAACACCTGTTAAATTATCTGTACCATACTTTCAAAATTTAGCTATGCATGAATAAGAAGAACCGTTTGATAGGGAATGAATTAACTGTGTTAATATTTGAAACAAAAGACACAACAACCACACACACTCATGCATTAGAGCCATTGCTCTTGTTGATCATTTCGTTATCGACCCCCAATTTTACAAGAGGCAAACATGTTAAACACTAGTTACTATCATTACTTTAAATGATATGATCAAATCAGGCTTAACCCATGAAACATGGGCTTGGGTAAGACTGTTGAGGCCAACCTAGTGAAAATATTTTGACCCCGGCTTAAACAGAGAAAAACAAATGTTTTGGCCAACAGACAAATGCGGGATTATCACTCCTAGTTGCAATGCGTCACGCATCATCAAATATTTGATGTAGCTTGATACATAAGATAGAATAACTTAAAGTGACGAAAAGAAGTTAAAAGAATGATATCAGTTTAGTAACGATTTGAAACAGTCTTTCTAAACACAAGTTACGAATTATTTCTCTATTAAAACAACCGGAAAGCCGCAAAAATAATAACACGAATAGTTTGAAGTCTTGTAAATGATGTTGAAGGATAACAAAACCAGAAACAAGGTCAAATACTTCCTTAACGGTATTTTCAGTGAACGGTTTTTAATGGATTTCAATCTTTGGATTTCTGTCTACTGTTTTGTTATTCTATTTTTTTTTTCGTTTGGTCTTTGTGTACTTATGTAGTCATTTTTTTTTTTATTCATGATTTTCTGTTTCCCAGGTGATGTTTTCTTTACTTTTTTTCATTGGTTAATGAATACACTGATACTATTTTGTAACTAAAATGGAACACCTTCGTTTTAGATTTTTCTATGATGATGTCAAAACATACTGGACATTAAGAAAAAATTGATAAAATTCAAGTTCACCAACATCTTAATCGAAAACATGTAATAAGTATTGTAATGAAAAAATTTGTACAAGATAACTGGTCACATCTATTTGAAAATTTATGACCAAATATAAGTATTGGAAGATTCAAATATTACAAGTGGACCATCATCCATCATCCGAAAATCATTTTCCTGTTAACATTCAAAAATATGCCTTTTAATAAATTATTAAACTTCTTTATTCAAAATTCAATTGACAAAAACGTGCCCTAGCAGATATTTTCCTATTATGTAGCAGTGCTAGGAAACATAACTATAGATAAATTGAATCACATATCATAAATCGTCCTTTTTGTTTCCTTATTCGTATACATATGTGTTATAACTAAATCATGATGCTAAAATTCTGTATTTTTTATTAATTTTGTTTTGGTTTTTCATTTATTGCAATAATTAACGATCAGTTCTTAGCTTTCGAAATTGTATTTAACTTCTCGCAGCCCTTTCAGGATGTCATTGTTAAAATATTACCACATAGATATACTTCAATACCGTTTCTATCTACAGATTATCCATGTGTTTCTAACTTGATTGAATAAAATGAAATCTTTCATATCATCTGCTAACGTGAAGATAATTTGAATAATAATTATATTCTAATTCCTGTAAAAAGAAATATAAAACGGTCTTACCTACATTAATACTCAAACGCTATAATCTATTTCGCAATATAGTTTTGTAGACTCTTTTTATCAATATGTCCTTGTTTTCTTGGAAATTGTTTAACATAGTTGGCATGATTCTCAAAAGCACAACCAAATATGACTATATGGCATAATTGTATTCGATTGTAACCTATTTAACAAATTATGTCCATCACATATATTCATAAAAACAGACAATAACAGGAAGTTGATTTGCAAAACAGATCACATTGTTTGTCAAACAACCTTATTCAAATCAGCATATAATTTGATGAACAAATAATTCATTAATTGGGTTTCTTCTTGTGTTTTCCAGCGCATGCATATATTATGAATAACTGTTACTGTTAAAATATTACCAGGTATATACAAAAATACCAAACTCCTAGGCAATTTCAAAAACCGACAAAATCAAACGATGTCAATCAACGGAAAAAGTGTAAAACAACTGCCCTATTCCTTACTTAGTACAGGAATGTTCCGAAGAAAATGGTGGATTAAACCTGGTTTCATAGCTGGCTATACCTCCCGCTTGTATGACAGTTGGTAGTTGTTCCATTTTATTCACAACATTGGATGGACAACCAAAGCAGATAATTCAGACAATAAAGCTGTTCTCTTCCCCTTTCATTCCGTTCTATTAGTTTACCTGTCTTTTAACTTTTAATTAATTCTGTTCAAAAGTAGAAAGTCCACACACTTGTCGATGGTATCGACAAAAATGGATAACAGCAGTACATACACACAGAATAAGTATTCATTGTTTTAAAACTAAATTTATTTCTCCAAGGCGCAAATGCAGTTGTTAATTTAAATTTTATATTGGAAGAATTCGTTGAGAAGTAAATTAGATCATCATTAATTTTCTGACAAAGTGAATCACTGTTCTATTAAATAATGCTGCATTTAAGTGAGCACAATATTGAATAATTTATGATTAACCTACACTTATACATTTTTTATAAACTCGTTGGCTTTTTTTCATCTTTTTTTTATTCGAGCGTCACAGATGAGTCTTTTGTAGACGAAACGACCGTCTGGCGTATAAAAGTTTAATCCTGGTATCTATGCTGAGTTTATTTAGAAGAAATTTAAAAGATTAAATTAACATAATTAAAACGCTATAATAATCATAATAATAGTCTGTTAAAGCTGTTGAGTCTCTTAGCATATGTTTTCTATCAAAACGTTATTCACTTTTTTTCACTATCCGTAAGAAAATGATGTTTTGTAAAGTTTCAAACTTATCGCATAAAGACTGGCAATATTTAATGACAATACACTCCCGGTGATTATTTATCTTAAGTGTTTATGTGCAAGTAAAGAAAGTGTCGTTACTGTTAATGATACTGACGAAATATATACATAACCGATTGGCAAAATTGTCAAAATTTATAAATATTGTCATAAAAGAAAACTACCTAAACAAGCTGTCCAGTTCAAAATCATAATATTGTACTTAGTCATGTTAGTGTTATGATATAACTTCAAAGTAGAACCACTTTAACATGTTTAATCAATTTTAAATATATTAAAGAATTATTATCTTTCCACATGAACTGGAGTTTCATTCAACACTCAATGCTCATGTTCAAGTAAAATGATATATTTTAAAGAGTTTTAAAGGGGCAATAGCTGTCAAATTCATGTTCACCGATTTGACTCAAATTCTCATATTTGATTTATAACCATGTAAACATTTATCCAAATTATCAAAAGTCTAAAATAAACAATTTACAGGGCATAGACTCGATAATATGTAGCTTCGTTTCGTGTGTATTTTAGTCCTGTCGCCATCTAATTAACTATCGAGTTGACCTCCGAAGACCTCCGATGGCCATATGAGCGATATAAACATAAATAGAAATAGAAATAGAAAGCCAACTCGTGCAATTGGATTTATCTATGTCTGTTTAATTTCATATTATAGATTAAAAATATATGTTAATCATCGTTTTTACCTGTATAAGAATTATTTTTTGTGGATGAAATCAGTCAATCAAATGATTAACCTTTGTTTCACCTTAAATGTTGACACTCTTTTCCTTTAAATAACCCAACACGCACACTTTATGCGCTATCCATCTCTAGGTAAGGGGTTAAATTAAAGTTCACATGAATACGGATTCGATGAGGTCGTATTATTCACTTGCAAGTGAATAATTCATAATCAAAGTTTCCTTAGCTTAATTTGACAAAACTGAACCATACTAGCTGCTAAAAGCAAATTATTATTCCACTATTTCACTTTCATTAATAATTGAACAAAAAAATCATACTTTCAATTTTTTATATATCTCGTAGCTAGTGCCCCTTTAACCTACACGAAAAAGTATGGTGACTATATCATTTCAAACACGAATAAAACAAACTATAAGACATGTTTTTCCTAAACACTAAATTGGCATTTTCTATTACAGCTTATAGTTTTTTCGTGTATATAACAAGCCAACTTGAAGGTTGTCTGAAACTATTCATGCCAATATGAAAGTTTTTTGAAATCTTCCTCACCGATTATGATGAAAATATCATCGTGTTTTGATAGTTATCATTAATGATACTACTATACTGATGCATTTCGATATCACAAGGGTTAATAACCTGATAAGGGTTTTCATAACCGTCACCAAACTGTTTTGTTGAAGAACTATCATCGGAGCTATCGATATCGTCCCTTGGTATTATATCGTTTGTTTCGATAATGCTCGATACGCTTTCATTATTCACTTCAGCAACATTGGATATCTGATCAAATATAGCATTGTTATAATTCAAAGTTCCTATTTCATCGTAGTTGTGTTCTTGTGAGATTTGAAGCACAGCGTTAAATGTTTTTGCACGCTTAACCCAGCAGAAAACTTGTGAGCCAATACAGAATATTAGAGTTCCTCCAACTATACTTCCCATAAATATCCAACAATAACCATTTTCATATGCAGATTTTAAGTCATCTTCTGGAAAGGAATGAAATATATAAATAAGTTTATGGCATGTGAATAATAAAAAAAAAATACGAAAATTCAAATAACAATCTACAAACCATTGCGTTAAAACTTAAGACTGATAAAAATGAACCGAAACTAAAATTTAATGGTGAACGCATGTGCGCCAAGGTTGTAGACAGATCCTGCTCCAACACTGGGCATCCGTCATGTTGTTTATTGTAAGTGCACAATTTGTGATAAATCTCACTATGTGTTGTCACAAGGGAAGAACAGTAACAAATACATTTTTTAATTCTTTTTATAACATTTCAGTTGTGTTTTCTTCTTGATTTATATATAGTTATTTTCTTTTAATTTGATAATAATTCTGATTTCAAGACTAATAATGTTATTTATATTGATTTGCTTGTATAGCTAAATAAATCAATAGCCACAGACGGTGTCGTTTACGTAACACAGATAGTCTGTAGTCATTACAAAAACAACAAAGGAAACACATTTTGTTGTAGTTTTAGCTGCAATAGGATTTTAAGATATTATGAAAGCGTGAGAACTAGAAAGAAATTAATAGAATGTCCAATTTGATTTATTTAAGCTTCAGATTTTCATGCATGTTTTTCCAAATATTTCAGTCATAAAACTTATCTTACTTATGCGTAACATTTTAGGCCTACAAAACATTTCACGGTCAAAGAAAAATGCCTATTCAGATATAGGCAACAGCATTTTTCACTAAATACTATGCCGTAACATTATTATCACAAGTGATATGTCTGATCTTAAGTAACCAAACAAGTCATATGCGTCCAGTCTGCGACCTTTTTTCTTGGAAACTAGATATTTCGACCCAACCTTCCGTCGTCGGTGACAACATTTAGGTTTGGTCTTTGGTAAATCTGTTTTAGCTTTTCCTATTTTATTCAAAACTTATTGAAAAACGACAAAACTTAGACAATGTTTTTCATGACCAAAAGACTGTATACTTTTTATTTTTTTTTTTTATTTTTTCGTTTTATGTTTTTTACCAGTGGATATTATATAAATAACACATAGCTGAGAGGGTGATAGAGCAGATTGTTATCACGAGAAAACATCGTCAACTGAGGCGAAGTCAAGGTTGACAATGTCTTTTCGAGGGGTACAACCTAACAAATTTACAAAAAGAAGCATTCAATTCTTAATTAAATTTCAAATTCAAAGTTATGAACTATGACGTCTTGTACATAACACACCATCTGCATTTAATAAAGCGTAAACTTGATCAAGCGTCTCCGTGAAGGGTAATAGAGTATTTGACAAGGGATTATTCTGGCATTTTGACATGAAGTATAATAAATCGAAAAACTATTGCTGCCTTTTTGCAATAAACATTCAGATGTAAACAGTCGGTGGTCAAAGTCTTTTTAAGACATCTATAAGTTTACACAAATGTATCAATCCTACATGAAATTTTATGACACTTGGACAGAACCTTTTTTCATTAAGAGATAATGTCTAAAGCATTTTTTTTCCATATTTAACTGATAAATGTACTTCGTTTTTTTAACAGTTTGTATAATGATACAGTTTAAGTTACACAATTGTTGTTCAAACCGTTTTTAGAATTGTAGAAGGTGTTCTTAATTGTTTTTGATATTTGTCATCCTTTTTTCGATTTATACACTTCTCTTCTGTACGGCAAAAATATCAATGAAATTATCTTATTTAAAAAGATGTAAAGTAACAACGTACTTGACATAATGACCTGAACAATAAATTCATTACATCCTTCCTGGTTACAGGCTTTTATTGAGTAATTTTTAAGTTCGTCATATGTGTCCAATATCTGTTTGAAGGTTATCTTAATTCCATGTACGGTTATATTAACATTGTAAACCAAGTCATGTGTTAAAATTCTCTCCTGTCTGGCAAGTACTTGCAAATACTCATGTTTGTGTAAGATATAGATTTGAATTGTCCCAAACTTATTGTATAATATCATGGTAAAATCTGTTATCTGACCGGATCTTCCATACTGTACTGCATTGTTTGAATTCAGAAATATTGGCGGTACTAAAATAGAAAAGCTATCAATTAAAAATTGGTTGTAACTACCGAGGGGTAATCGAACGTCGAAAGTCCAATAAAAATAGACTGCAACAATATGGCCAAAAAATAACGAGGAAAAACAATCAACAATAACAAAAACTTTACACAGCAATCTTAAGATTGGATAACACAAACACCAGCAAAACCTTAGGTGAACCTAGGTGCACCGGTACGGTAAGCAGTTCCTGCTCCACTTCAACTGTGTGTTGAATGTGGTTGTTGTTTAAAATATTAGTTTATAAAGTCTTTGTTTATTGTATGGTATGTTGTGCATTACTTTGAAAGTTAATTTGATGCATGTTATTTTTTTCACATTATTATGATGACATGTCATCAGATGCATTGTGAAGTATGTTAATTATATAATTTATGCCTATTTTTTTCTATTTTGAAATGAACTTTCTTTTTTCCACAAAATGTGAAAACAATCTCATTTTCTATTTACTTTTGTTCGTTTTTCTCTATTATTATTCTTTCCATTTTTATCAAACTTTTGTCCATACTTCATATTTCAACACCCCAATTTTTTCTATTCTTTTTTTTGGCTAATTTTCTCTATTCTGAATTTTGTTTGGTCTATTTTTCTCTATTCTGTAAATCCCTTTCACACCCTTATATATACGATAATGAAAAGACTGATGAACAAATTGTAGATTGATAGCAAATTTGAATCATATCTATCGAATATACTTTAACCTAAAGTGTGTTTCACCTTTCTCATTGATGAGAATAGATCCCTTCTGAAGTAAGCTACCATTAGCTCCAACAATACCATTCGTTGCTGTACACGTGTAAATACCATCATTTTCGTGCAATCTGTTTGAACTGTTTGATTTAAGAATTCTCAGTGTACCGGCATTTGTCCCTCTCAAACTTCGAATAAATTATTTGAATTCAGAGTGGTGCTCCCAAAAGCCAAGAGTGTAATTTGTAGGCTCTCCTCCGGTTGGAATACACACGAGGATAATTTCTTGTTCAGTAATTGTGTGGTTTATTTTAATAACCGGAGGGTCTGTTAACAGAAATACAACACACAGCTGTTAAATACATGCTCCTGTAAAGAAGTTATTAAAAACAAAATGTATATTGGAGATAAAATGTATGTGCACCCTAGGACATGTGTCGTTCAATGTAAAAAGGGATTGTTTTTTTCTTTCTCAAATGTTACTTCATTTCATGTTATGGGTTGTTTATTTGACCCGTTCACTATTGTAACGGTTTCATTCACTGATGACTGAAATGTACAGGATTGAAACTGCATATTTAAATTATCGAACACTAAATAGCTGGTTGCAGAAATGAATAACTAGTTTGAATAGTAGAAATTTTCCCTTCTTAATTT
This sequence comes from Mytilus californianus, assembly GCF_021869535.1. NCBI lineage: Eukaryota > Metazoa > Mollusca > Bivalvia > Mytilida > Mytilidae > Mytilus > Mytilus californianus. The sequence goes on from NW_026262684.1 coordinate 283,954, forward strand.
TATGGCTATGTGTGTCCGTCAGTATAAAAACTGGTTTTTCATTTTTCATCAATGATATTTTGATTGAGTTGTTTTCAAGTAGGTTGAGGTTCACACATAAAGATATCTTTGTGAATACAATAAGCCTGTTAATGCTATTAAAGAGCTTTTAAATGTGCAAGTTTAAATACAATTAACCAATATATATATATATACTCAAACTGGTTATCGAAATGTATTTTATCTAAGAAACCCGATTTTGATTTTTTAACAGAAAATACTTACTTTGTATGTTCACAACGTAGGTATCGATGTAGATATTACCGTTTACCCAATACTCACAAATGTATATTCCTACATCATCATTTGAGAAATTTCTTATTATAAGGTCACATTCACCACTTGTGTAGTTACCAGTGACATCAATATTTGAGTTCATAAATTTAGGGATTAGTAAAAGTCATTGCGTATAAGGTATGAATAGTTTTTCTGTCACAGTTGTATCAACCGGTGCTACTTTTGATGTTTTGACTCGCCATGTACTTTCGTTTTGATAAAAACATGTACAGTTTAAAACAATGGTTTCATGCCTGTGCACAAAGACATCTTTGTCAGCTGTTAACACTTGTCTGACTGCAACATAAATATTAAAGTTTGCCTACCAATATAAGTTGCACATGTGAAAAATGAATAAAGTATGATATCTTTTATGTGTTTTGCCTATTCATAGAAAGAGCATGAATACTATTATAAGAAACATGAATGTTAAATTATTATATTGGCAGCACGTCGAAGGTTCGTCAATGAAATTAAAGTGTGTGTTACCGTTAAAATGCAATTATTGCATCATTTAAGGTGCATGGGGGTCTAAATTAAAATCGATAGAATTTTTTGATTATTTGTCAAAATGTAGTATATATTATCCTTTTTCCGAAAAAAAAGTTTGGGTCACGGGGCTTTCTATCAAGCTACAGATTGTGCAAATAGTCAAATTTTGTTTAGATTATACATAAAAAAAATATTTTTTGGTGATACAATCATGGTTAAATAAATAAAAGAATTTAAAAACAAAATATGAGAAGATAGCTCTTAAAATGTGCATTAGAAAAAATAAAAATAAAAATGTTGGTCATGGGACTTCTTTTTTTGCTGCAACACATTCCGTACTGTTTAAAAGTAACATTTTTAGAGTTATCTCCCCTGATATGGGAAAGTGAAAACAAATTGAATCAAACAAAATGTATTCTGTATAAAAAAACGGCCGCAAAATATGATAAAACACATCTTTTCTTCATTTAGATGACAAGCCTAACAAATCAATTAAAATCCTTTTCACTCTTCTAATTACATTTTGAGACCGATTGTGTTCTGCTATTGTACAATCCAAGATGGAGAAAGACACCACATCTACCTTAAATACTTTGTAAAACAATTTCTTAAAAGTTGGGTTTAAAACAAATAGAATAAAAAAAATCCTGACAGTAAATCTTCTTCTATAACGATGAAGAATTTACAACCCCACCCCCTTTCCACCCCCCTCCCTCCTCCCCCCCCCCCCCCCAAAAAAGCTTTCAGTAATTATGTGGCTAGGGAAAGGACTAGAATCAAATAAAACTATATCATTTGTATATAATCAATCGATTATTTGCTAGCATGCACGATTATTTTTACCACGAACTGATGAATAATAACTTAATCTTTATTATGTTAAGTAAACGTAAATATATGAACGTAGGAAAATTTTCCTTTTTTTATTGCCGACTTAATGCCAATAATAATACCACTTGTATACCGATTCGTTAAAAACCTTTTATTCCCTATTTTTTGGTACAAAATAATATCCATGTTAATCATTTGCCCATTGCGTAAAAAGACAAATTAACACTAGAAGCAACCCGTGTAGATACTGCAAATATGCCTTACCTAAAGAAAAACACAAGTATATCACTAATGTCTTCAAAACAAGGATGTTATTGGTCATATCTGTAATGAAATGTACAATCGAAATATATATATATATATATCCATGTTGTTGTGTTCGAGTGCTTGAAAATGATAATATATATACAGGTAACTATGAAAATTACACAAAACTAGGTCTACAAAGATGTGCTGCATATACGTATGTACTTACTATATTGAATAATTGCAGTCTTGACAATTATCATATGCTATAATTGAAAGTTACATGTATTATATTAAGGTTAGACCTTTATTGCAAAACAGAATACATTGCAAAATGCTAATGGAAGAAAAAAAAGGGGAGAATAGGGTCAGCAAACATTTTAAATCAAAGACAGAAAGAAAAACAAATACGTTCCATTAATATACCCTCTAGAACTAGAAATAAAAGAAACATCATACACGGCTTCCTCCGTCTCATTTTTAGACTTATACCTCGAATTTGGTATAAATAGTCATCTCAGTATCAGAATAGATGACAAACAAAACGATTTAATTTTTAAATTATCATTTCATCCCCCCTGAGCAGCAATAGGTTTATGTTCACCTGCATATGAAATATACATTTCCCAACTCATTCGATATTCAACTACTTGCAGCTACTACTCATACTTTATAAAACGTCACCAGTGTCTGAACAGAAAGTTGATGAACCAGGTTTACTTTTTATACACTGTGACTTGGATAGAGTGTTTTCTCATTGGCACTCATACCATATCTTCTGATCTATATAATGTCAAATAACGTCTTGTACTTTTTCTTATATATGGAATTTACTTAATCCGTATTTATCGTATTAGGTCACTTGCACACTGTGTAGTTAAAACAGACCTCACCAAAAAGTTGGTGAAATCACGCATTTTAAAATAAATTGTAAAATGTAAGTGCCTGATAATAATGTTGAAAAAAAACATGCATGATAAATAATACTTAAACATGTTTAAGATATTATGCAAGCTATGATTGTATCATCCTGTGATTGCTTTTGATTCTACATTTCATCACATAATGTATTCTCCACACAGGCAATACATTTAAATTTCTACATTTATTGACGCCACAGGATAGCTACAATTATCAAATGATTTAGTCAATAAGAATAAGATTACTGAACTGTAAAACCTTTTTGTCTTTTTTGTTGTTGTTAATTTTGCATTATTTACCTTCTGTGAGTCCCTAAATAATGGATATCACCATATTATTTGTTACACGCATATTCAGCTAATGTGTCCATATCTTTTCTTTGATCTTTTCTTGTAAAAGATATCAAACGATTTCAAGAAGAAAAAAAAATATAAACACAGATTTAATCACATCTATCGTTGTATCATTTCTCATTCTCTATCCAGTACATAGAATAAGAGGCGAAATATACTAATTAGGTTGTACCGATATAATCCTATAGAAAGATGTCATTTGTTTTTGAATTCAAAATATTAATTGTTTCAAACTATTAATACACAAATGATTTATACATGTTATAAGGCTCTTGACATTGTGTTGTTAAGTGTAAATAAAAGTGGTTAAAATACAATGAAATGATAATTATTTCTTTAAAGTGGGATAAGTGGGTTCAAAAGTTCATAATTTTAGATGAATCAATAAATCTGACGATGAAACCAACTAAAATCCGACGAAAAGCTATATAACTGTACTTATGTTAACATGGTTAAAGGTAGTATTCAGAATTAAAATTATTTATATAAAAAAAAACGCATTAGAAAAATGATGGTCGAGTATTTTAGCGCAGTAGTGTCATTGCACGTCATTTGTCACCCCCTTTCTTCCAAAATTAGTAAAACGATCAAGACAGGAAGTTGAGTGATTGGTACGATTGTAAAATCGAAAGCGTTTCTTACCATCTGCAGCATACATGCATATCAAACTGCCATTTGTTGTTATATCAAAATGGATAGACATCAAGAGGTAAAGAAAGTTTTGGACTCAACATGATAACCCTATCTAAAAAATCCTCTTTATGATGAATGTAAAACGTTCCGAATGACCAAATTGAATACATAGAAGTATAAAAGTAACAAACATAAAATCAATGCCGTAATTTGTTTTTTGAAAACATTGGCTTAAGGTGGCACGTTAGTTTTTCCTGGCCCGTAGGGATAATGATAGCCTTTTTAGAATTTTCACCACCTTCTAACACTGCCCAAAATTCTACATACACAGTTAACTTAAGTACTTTTATTATAATATTCAGAAATGAATTTGAATATGTATCATGACCGTTTACTTTTTTTGCTATCTTTAAAAACCTAAGGCCACTAGTGCTTTTAGGTCCTTTATTATGCAGTGAATATAAAATTAAAAAAAAATCTCAAAAATTCATTTTCACCTGTATGTAAAATTATTTCATATTTTTCTACACCTGATTAATCCCTCAGTTTGGGAAAGTATGTTCAGTTGATACTGTATTTATTGTCCAATCACACTGTTCAGATACATTGACTTAAGTAGGGTACACAAAAGAGCAACCTAAATTCTAGAATGCAAATACTACCTTGCCACCTTGAGTGTAAAGCCTCTACATTGTATAAAACCTATTTCGTCTGAAACATATCTATAATTTCAAAATTAAACTCTGTAAATATCAAGTAAGGTGTTTTAGCTAGTCGATTTAATAAGTAAACGAGTCAAAATCGTTGAAATGACGCGAGGCATTTTTATAAAATTATCTATAGTCATTTGTGACCAATAATAAACTATGTTGAATTTTTCAGCACAAGTCAGGATAAGGTATACTTTTGACATGAAGTGACTGCCACCTTATTTGAACTTAGGACAAAGTAGCCATTAATGCCTGAAATTGCAGAATTTAACACAAAAAGCAACGGGGCTATGAATTAGTGGTTTTATGCCTATAAATGAAAGGCATGTAAAATTCAAATTTTAGAAATCATACCCATTACAATAAAAATTGGTCACATTTGTTGTTTTTAATCATGTTACATTAATTTTTATGTAACATTTATGTTGGTGTCAAATAACAGCCCTCAAATTGCTACAATAGGGTATTTTAGCCTTTTTTGGTCATTAAGCATGCGTACATTTAAGACTTTACCTGAATTTTAAATTGTTGCATTATCTAAGACTGAAACCAATGAAACATGTATATTATGACTAGTTTATAGTATAAATATAGCTTTTGATCAAATTATCTAGTGAGTGTTCATGTTTTATTGCGTTTCTAAGTGTATCATTTATTTCAAAGGGAATTAATAAATAGTTATATAGGAATTCCAAAATCTCACTTGAAATGCAATTTATAACCAGGTTATCAAGTTGTCTAGCTGGGAGAATCATAAATTGCTCTTGTTGATCCATGTTTCCACATAAAAGTATAGTTTTTACCAAATCACTCTCCATTTTCAACATTTAGAAAGAAGGGGGGGATACAATTATCAATTATATTTTATGTTTGGACCATTACATTTATATTCAAGGAACAATCTCTGATAAAAATAAGACATATACAAATGTAGGTAAGAACATTGGTATCTGAGTAAATATTAACAAATAAGAACTGTTAAATACTGCAACAGTCTCATATATGTCACTATTAGTATCCATATAGAGTTTTCTTTGTATAACGCATATGTTACTACCAGTCCAATTCGAACTTGAATTCAGTGGTATAGTGTTTTCACAAAAGCTTTATGTGTTTTCTGTGCTATAAATAGATCATAGAATGAAATTAAGTAATGCAGAAGTCAATATAACAAGTTTGGTGCTATTATAGGTATAGAACCTCTAGTTCAGGCCCGGTTGGAAAAAAAACACATAAGAAAGTAGTACATATTTGAAACAAAATAGTTCCTACGCATAGCTGTATCTTTGTCAATAGGAGAAATATTTGTGTAGTTTTGGTATCAAATGAAAGCTTGGCGACTTGGGAACACTGTAGAATCCTTGTTAAAAGTTTATTTTGAATAGTAAAAAATAGTATATAAAATTATAATAGGAAGGCACATTTGCCCTGTTGTTCAGATCAGAAGTACCTGTTTTTGTCCTATCAAACTTCCGGGATCCGGTACGCTCTACTATGCAATTAAAGCTATGTTGAATATTTCAGCACACAAGTCAGGATAAGGTATAGTTTTGACCTGAAGTGACTGCCACCTTATTTGAACTTAGGACAAAGTAGCTAGTAATGCTTGAAATTGCAGAATTTAACATAGAAAGCAATGGGGCTATGAATTAGTGGTTTTATACCTTAAGACAATAAACCCCAAAATAAATCCCAAACTTTTATTGTGGTATGGAACCTTGTAGAACAATATTGATAAAGATCCATAACATTGAGACTGTACACCATTTCCTTTTCGACTGTTTTTTTTTATATACAGACCAGAGAGAAAAATTCTATCTAAGATGGCCCCTGATGGCTTTATATTGTATTTTAAGTTACAAACATCTGGTAATCCGAACCTCTCGTATGAACAAAACATCCATATACTACTATTTAAACATGTAATAGAGTTTATTAAAAGATCTGAGAGATTTATTGTCATATGATACTGAGTAGTGTATTTGCGGTACATTCACGTCATCATTATCATTTCCAATTTTCCCGTTATTATTGTTTCATCTTTTTTCAATAGCTAGACTCGTAAAGTATTGTATATTTTGAAATATTGTATTATTATTCATTTTTTTTTTCGGAGTGGACTTCATAAGTATGGTTTACTTTTGTCCAATCCATTTTACTTCCAGTAAATAAATGTTTCAACTAAATAGGGATCCATCCACTTATACGCATGTAATTGTCTCGAAACCAAATATCGTCTTCGGACGACGACGATAACGACATCGCCATAATATTATACGGCCGCAAATTTTTGCGTTCATATAAAAAATTGGATAACCTTTCAATTTCCTCCTATCCCCTATTTTATGTTATAAAGGACCGGTGACTTACATAGTCCAGCGAATATAACAATAATTGATCACTTTATGGTACAAGCATGAAACTTGGCATAGTGAAAGATTAAGGGGTATTAACAAAGTTCAGATATGGAGCCATGAAAAATCCATTTCAGCCAATTTAAAGATGGCCGACATAAAGTACTGGGAGTACAACATCATACGTTTGATGAAGTTGACTAATATGCAAGAGTTCAGCAGATATCACAAATGTAAGGAAATACATTTACGATATGCCAATAATTATTATTTTTAACTTTATAAATACATCATTAATCAAAATGGCTTCCAAATTGAAAATGGCACCGTCAAAAATGTCAGAGTTTGACGGTATTAATATATGTACACTATCAACGTTGTACAGAAAGTTAACAAATTATAAAACTGATCATACGATGTAGACAAAGGCCTATTATGTATTATCTATACCATGGGTCATAGAATAGGTTTTGAAAATGGCGTCAAAATTAAAAATGGCGCCGTAAAAAAATATCAAAATTTGGACTTCTTTTTGTAATAATGTGGTATAAAATGATGCAAAATAATGAAATATCTATTTGAATATAAATGCAAACCAACATATAATTCCTTGTAAGAGGTGGCATATACTATAAAATACAAAAGGCCGTTAACAGGAGTTATTACCCTTTTAATGTCCGATTTTTCAACTTCTTATAGAAGAAACTATCTCTAAACAGAAAACATGCTAGATCAGAAACAGTAAACTGGCATTAAAAAAATGCAGATTATCTTCTGGTAGATCAATTATATGAACTTTTGCAGGTTCTCAGTACACAGTTCAGGACCCATAATTTAATAACTTTAACCGTATGTTCATTATTGTAGACCGATCCATTAAATCTAAACTTTGCAATTCATATTTTGTTTATTTTTCAACAATATCAGATGTGATTTTGTCATCTTTTAAACGAGGCAGCAGCGTGCCAAGTTTTATCTCTTTTAAAAACTCATCCATTTTCCAAACAATAGTTACAGATATGAGCCGGGTTTATAGTAATTCAGTGAAGCAGATCGGAATCAGTAATAACGTAGAGAGTAATCGTTCTAATCATAATAATGTTTATTGACCATAGCAACGATGAAAACACATCATATAAGTACGTTTTGACATCATATGATGAGGTAATCCGAACCACATCATATAATGTTACAAGCACATAATATAATGACACAACCACATCATAACAAGATGTTTGCACATAATATAATTAAACGTGTTAGGAAAGGGATTTAAATACTGCGCTGATGTTAAATAACAATACCGATATAAGATTTAAGTGTGGACTTTATCAAAATGTAATTGCATTGAAAAGTATCCCGGCGTAGTATAGTTTATCTCATTGTGGTGTGTTTGATACAATAGTAAGCGAACGGTTAACATCGACTCCAAATTTTAAGACGTGCATTGGCCTTTCGTTGGTTCTTCATACATTCATTTTTATTTGTTTGATTTAGGAGTGCAAAACGAAACTTAAAATATATGCAAGGGTCAAGAATGGGAATGACGGATTTTACGGCCACAAGTCCAAATATATACATTAAATGATATGAGTAAAATATGATTATTAGTCAAAAAACTCAGTTTGTCTAACCGCAAGTACAGCACACAATTCAACAATTTGATTTGATTCGTGTCTTAGATAACTCAACAAAGTTTCAACAACCCTACATGTTTTTAAACGTGTAATGGCGTGCTCGACATAAACTTGACATTCTGAAATTCTTCTCTTTAGTTTTTGCATTTTCTTTTTTTCCTTTGCGGTTTTGTCTTTTTATGGCGTAACAATTGGTGGACGGTTCCTATAAATCTTATCACCTAAAACAACACAGTTTGGAGGAAAATCCAATTCCAAGTTAGTGCCAATTCTTGGAAGAAGGTTGTCATGCTGCGTATCGTTTTAATGTTCAAGAAAACCACCTTTCACGATCCGTATATGATTCGTATTGTCTACTACTATCTTAGTATGAATTCAATGAATGAACAGAAGGACAAACAAACGAAAGAACGGACGGATGGACCCATCCACCCATCACTATATACCGTCAAATTGAGAAAGCGGAGTGTATAGTGAACGTAGGTAAAAACAAAATGAAGGAAATCGAAAACAAAATGCCAGATATATAATACAGCAGGCTTTGCAAGAGGTGACAATGAATATTCCATTTTTAAAATATCCTCCTGACCCAAAAATAATACAAATAATTTTAGCGCCTCTTTCAATAATATCTTAATTAAATAGTGGTGTTCTGTTTTATTGGTGGAGGAAGCCGTGATACCAAGAAAGAAAAAAAACTTTCGACCCTTCACCGAAACTGCATAAATTTAACATGCTTGAAATGTGCCCAAATGTGGTAATCTTTTAAAACTTAATTCGATAACCTCTTATGTCCGAAAAACTTACAGACAAAAATTGATAGAAAGAAAATGTCCGTTAAAATGTTAATTAGAATAATTAATTGACACATTTTAAAGTTTTTTTTAGGTATTGTCCCTTTTCAACATTACATTAAATTGCCAGAGTGACCTTTCTAGATAAAATAAAAAGATAAAGATAATCAAATTGAATACGCTTTTGTATCATTTTTTTAATTGTCAAGTACACACATTTCTAGTTCTTTTTTATTAGAATTTAAAGCTACACATTTCACTATTCTAGAAAATGATATAAAATAAGGAGACGTAGTATGATTGCCAAAGAAGAGAAATATCCACCAGAAACCAAATGACTAAATGTTTGCAACTATACGTCACCGTATGGCCCTCAAAAAGGAGATAAGCCCATCCCGCATAAAAAACTATGAAAGGCCCGACATGAAAAGTATATTTTAAATAAATTTCAAATAAACGAACATTTTATACAAAGATTGATGTAGAGTAAAAAATCGTATTCGGATGCGATTTGATTGCAGCGTTTTTCGATTCATTTATTTTGATCACTTTGCGGATTATCCTTGTAGTCGTTCAACAAAATAGTAAGAAATGGGGAAACAACGAGCCTAAACTTAATCGATCACTACTATGAAACAATGCAATTTAATGATAATGATATTAATAATGATTGTGTTGTTTTGCTGGAACCTCCTCGGTGTATTACGGAATACATCGTTATTATTTTATTGTTTAAAAATCATCTCAGCATTATCAAACAAGCCCATACAGTTAACTTTAATGAATGATTATCAGTGGTTTTTGAGATGGTCCCTACTATAGCCTGTAGTGGTATTGGTATTTAACATCAGCGTCAAAATCGTATTGACTTTCCTAACACGTCTATTAGTATATTTGCACATCATATAAGTATATTTTCACATCATATAAGGATATTTGCACATCACATAAGGATCTTTGGTCATCATATAAGTACATTTGCACATCATATAACGACATTTGCACATCATATAAGTATATTTGCACATCACATAATGATCTTTGCACATCATATAAGTATATTCGCACATCATATAGGTATGTTTGCACATCATATAAGGATGTTTCCACATCCTATAAGGATATTTGTACATCAAAAGAAGTCAACTGGACATCATATAAAGGTGTTTGCACATCATATAATGACAAGTGCACATCATATAAATGTAAATGGTGAAAATGGGCTTTATAAGACAGTTTTGGCGTTCAATATCTTAAACTGTAGTAAGTCTTCTCCAAGTAACCGCAATAATTGTGTTTTAAAAATTATCTTGAATCTTTGACTTATTTCAATTGCTCTTAAAAAAGCTTTTTTGTTAAAGACATTTATTACTCCAAATATTAAGATATTCTACCAGTAAAATAAAGATATTATTAGAGGTTGTGCGATTCTTTAGTTGCTGACTATATATATACAAAACCAGGGATATGGTTCATTATACATAATTATGATATTTGATTATTTTGAAACAAATGTATTAATCAGAAGAAAACAACTGTGATAATTTTTATAAATTTAAAAGGTGTGTGAATGATATTATATAGATATAAGAATATATTATGTATATTTAAGATTGAACAGCTGAAAACAACCAATCAATATTCAGTTGAAAATAAATTTTACCAATAGTATTTTATGTCACCCATGTATTTTATAAGTTAATGTATGTTCAACAGATAATGGGCATAAAACTATATAAATGCGTTTTGTTAAAATATACTTTTTCACTATTTTTGGTCTTTTGGAAAATGTTATTTGTGCTGTATTTAGACCACTCAGATACCGTTTCGATTCCTAACATCACTGAAGAGACATTAATTGTCGAAATCCGGATATGGTGTACAAATTTTTGCACCTCATGTTTGAGGTATACCATCTTTTCCGCAAGTTTATTGTTTTCTGTTTGGTATTTAATTAAATTAAGATCCATTTTTACATCCGGTGATCCGTTTATTTGGCAATCGCCATGGCAGTCAACAGGGTTAAAGAACATCTGTTGTTCGACCTGCTAGTCAAATGCGTTTTGTTAAAATATACTTTTTCACCATTTTTGGTCTTTTGAAAAATGTTGTTTGTGCTGTATTTAGACCACTCTACCAAGAAATTTGTTTTGCACGCACACGTATAAAAATTGCGGTTTTTATTCAACGCAATCATAGGTTTGAACGTTGTTTTCAATTTAGACTTGTTTATATTTTTTCGTTTGGGCTTGTATTATATTTTCCTTCGGATTTATATGATCCGTTCATCCTATTTCGACTCTTTAAAATTCAAGAGTCAATCCTCAATTGAGGTAAATTGTATGGCTTTCCAAATACCGTTTCGATCCCTAACATCACTGAAGAGACATTTATTGTCGAAATCCGGATATGGTGTATAAATTTGTTGCACCTCATGTTTGCGATTTACCATCTTTTCGCAATTTTATTGTTTTCTGTTTGGTATTAAAATTAATAATTAAGATCCATGTAACATCTGGTGATCAATTTATATGGCAATCGTCAATGGCAGTCAGCAGGGTTTAAGAACATCAGTTGTTCGACTGTTAGTCAATGCGTTTTGTTAAAATATACTTTTCACTTTTTGGTCTTTTGGAAAATGTTGTTTGTGCTGTATTTAAACCCCTCTACCAAGAAATTTGTTTTGCATGCACACGTATAAAAATTGCGGTTTTTATCCAACGCAATCATAGGTTTGAACGTTGTTTTCAATTTAGACTCATATATATATATATATATATATATATATATATAAGATCTGTTTTGCTACATCTTGTGATCCCTTTATTTGGCAATCGCCAATGACAGTCAGCAGGGTTTAAGAACATCAGGTGTTCGACCTGCTCGTCAAATGCGTTTTGTTTAAATATACTTTTTCACTCATTTTGGTCTTTTGGAAAATGTTGTTTGTGCTGTATTTAGACCCCTCTACCAAGAAATTTGTTTTGCATGCACACGTATAAAAATTGAGGTTTTTATCCAACGCAATCATAGGTTTGAACGTTGTTTTCAATTTAGACTTGTTTATATTTTTTCGTTTAGGCTTGTATTATATTTGCCTTCGGGTTTTTTTTATCTGTTCATCCTATTTTGACTCTTTCAAAATTCAGGAGTCTATCGTAAATTGAGGTAAATTATATGGCCTTCCAAATACCGTTTCGATTCCTAACATCACTGAAGAGACATTAATTGTCGAAATTCGGATATGGTGTACAAATTTATGCACCTCATGTTTGCGGTATACCATCTTTTCCGCAATTTTATTGTTTTCTGTTTGGTATTAAATTAATAATTAAGATCTATTTTGTTACATCTGGTGATCCTTTTATTTGGCAACCGCCGATTGCAGTCTAAATTGAAAACAATATTCAAACCTTTGATTGCGTTGGATAAAAACCTCAATTTTTATACGTGTGCATGCAAAACAAACTTCTTGGTAGAGTGGTCTAAATACAGCACAAACAACATTTTCCAAAAGACCAAAAAAAGTGAAAAAGTATATTTTAACAAAACGCATTTGACTAGCAGGTCGAACAACAGATGTTCTTAAACCCTGCTGACTGCCATGGCGATTGACAAATGAACGGATCACCAGATGTAACAAAATGGATTTTTTTCTTTTATCTGTTTTTTGTGTCTGAATGTTATCAAAAAATCTTAAAGATTGAAAAAAATTAAATTAAAACGTTTTGACGTTTTCACTACTTGTATCATATAAATAAATAAAATCCTATTCTGCATTAACCCAATGATAATATACTGTTAAACTCAAGTTTAATTTAGACATATTAAATAAATGTTTACAATTAAGTTTAGATACAGAACAAAGTTAACAAAAAAACAGGCTGGTAACAACCGCTGTCGTATAGTTTTTCTGCACGAGTAGTCAGGTTTAGTCCGAGGCGATAGCCGAGGATCTTGACCTGACTACAAGTGCAGAAAAACTATACGGCTGGTTGTTACCATCCTGTTTATTTTTGCTACTTTTGTTTTGTATCTGACTTGTACGAAGTTTTTAATTAGAATGTAATACATTTTGCATTTAAGACGATTGCATAATTAAAAAGATTGAACACAAACAAAATTGCATACCGGTTTGAGATATCTAATCTTTAATAAATTAGGGATTTTTGTGTTTACACTGGCGCTTTTCAATTTTATCTGCTGTGTGCGAGTAGGAGTAGAGAAAGAGGGACTTCTTAAAGTGACAAGCAAAAAAAAGATCTATAATTCTATCATAATAGTCTAATAGTCTAGAAATAAATTAATGTCCTCTTTTGTAGACACTTTATATTTTGATAACAAAATAAATTGCCTCACCTTCGTAAATGTGTAATGCGGGTATGGTCCCCTTTCCCAGCTCCTACGCCCCTGCCTTTATATATACCCCTCCATACTAAGAAAAAAAAAACCATACATGCGTTCAAACAAACAAAGCCAAAACAAAGAAATATATTTTGCCTCCTCCATCCCTCATTTTGAAAGTGGGAGGAGGGTGGCAATTGCCCCCTTTCCTGACTCATACCCCCCACCCAAAAAATAAATAAATAACACAAAAAATGAATAACAGATTTAAGACATTTAAAAATTCAACGACATATGCAAATGAAATAAAAAGAGTAATCAGACAAACGTAAATACAACATGTATAAATATTGTCAAAATCGATAAAATATAGAACAAAATATATTTATATAAATAATTTTTTATGAGAAATAAGATGTAATGAAGAATAATTTATTTTGTCTCGTTTTAAATTTTTTGATCCATTAATTTTGGAAATCATTTCTTTTTTGTTTAATTTCATGCACATTACAGTAATGTGATATTCGAGTAGACCCAAGTATTGATCATGTGACACAATATTTTTTTTTCATTTCCCATCCCTATATCCAAAATGGGTGGATGTTTTTTTGACGTTAAGCCTGATTCTGTGCTATCACAATTCGACATAAGCAAATAAATTGAACATGAAGAGAAAAGGGGAAATCCTCCGTCTAGTTCGATTTAGACGATTTAAAAGATTTCAGCTTTTAACTGCTAAGCAAACCCACGAGAGATTTGTACTTGGAAACATTTTATGGTTGCAGTTAGTCTTGCAGTCAGTAACTTCGTAGACACTTTATCTTATTTCAGTATTTTGGGCATAGTTAGGTTTTTTATAAATATAATTTTTATGAACATTTTTTATATAAATTATATTTATAAAACAAGGTAATAAGGTCACAAGGTGTACGATAAAGTGCCTATGAACTCACTGAATGCACGAGTGACTCTATTCATAAAAAGTGTCAATGTAAATTCATAAAAAGTGTCCGTGTAACACCCGTTATTGTACTGTTTTTCTATAGCTCTGCTGGGGGCAAAATCGTATAACTATTGAGAGTCAAGAGTCGAGAGTTGATACATATAATTTGAGATATATAAATAAGGTATCATCAAGTAAGAATTTTGATAATTGAATTACTCGGCAAATTAATGGCTTTAATCTTATTGCTACTAATATAAACGTAAAATAATTGTTTTAGAAAATTTTTGTACAGCAAACTTTTTGAATATCAAACACGACCACTGCGAGACCCTCATTGGTAGGCAAGGTCGTTTTACAACCCATAGAAGTAGCAACTCAAACATGCCTTTTTGTTGATTGCTTGTTTGATAAACTGCTTGCGTAATATCAAGTGACAAATTCTTCATATTGAAGGATTTTTTGATTGGCTGATTGATTGACGAAACGAATTATTGATAGACAAGTTGCATAACGTAAAGATACGCATATTTTATATTGACTAACTGATTGATTAATTGTTTGTTTGGGGTACAGTGACGAATATTCAACGAACATTCTAAGTTTAATTTCCCAACTCCTGCTACCAAAAGAGGCAAATGAAAAAAAGAAAATACAAGGGAGTTTTCAGATTCATAGAGATATGTAAAACAACAAAACAAAAGTTAAGATCCAGATTCGATTTAAAATACAATGAAAAACAAAATGCATTCACAACAATACATAACACATAAATTCCCAGAATCCCCAGAAAAAAGGAAAATCAAAATAGAAGATTCGGGAATATTTTTTGGGAAGGAGTGTCATTCTTTGCATGTTCCCATTAAAATTAAATATGAAAATATAAGAATTTTGTTTTGAAATGGGAGTAAAGGGTGTCAAATACTATATTTTACTGGCATAGAAATATCATTCCTTAAACACAAATAAACATGTTGATCTGATGCGGAAATGTGTAATTTAGAAAGGAATCAAGGCCCTTCTTGTATTTTCCTCCTGTTTTAGGAACATGAACCTGTGTATGTTTCAATCAAAAACTTGTTCCCGGTCAGCCCCTTTATTAGGGGTACGGTGCATTTTTCTTTCCAAGAGTAAAGAATTTTCATTAAATATATGTCACTGGACGTCAAAGAAATAATCAATTAAAATAAAATATCCGCCTATTTCCGTAACTATCAATCAAAACATCATTGTATCAAGCAGACAAACCAAGCAAAGCAATCATTTAATGAATACGAAATTCTTCACATTTGATAGTATCCAAATTTCAATCAATCAATTAACCAGTTTTTAGGGAAAATGTGATGCTACCTGACGTTACGCAAACTATTTAGCAGCTAACCAACCAACCTACTGATATGTATATGTTAGAAAAGGTGGAAAGATCTTCAAACACAAATTTGAAGAAATGTTAGAAAAGCCATTGTTGTGCCGAGTTAATAAGTAAGTAAATTATTACTTTTGAGATTGATCCCTTATTTAAATGTCTCAACTGTATACTCACGACTCTCGATTATCAATTGTTAACATTAGTCTAACAGGTCTAGTAGAAAATCAATTCATAACGTGTAAATAATTAAAAGGCACTACATCATCGTGCAATTTTAAATTAACATTTATTGATCTAATCTCTATTATTGATTATCCTTTTTTTAAGCAATATTAAATTTGTTGAGAACATTCAAAAGATAACTAGTTCAGATATAGCTACACAAGTATGTTAAAAAAACATAATTTCGGCAATTAAAGTCATATTTAGTTAACATTTTATGATAACGGTGGATATACCTACAGCTGAACGAGTGGTTAGGGTACAGGTATTTAGTAATTGGTAAAGAAAAAGGAAAGGTGCATTTAAACAAAGTTTTGTAATTTTTGACATGCTGGAAATTATTTCAATAACAAGAATTACTAGTGTCATTGGATTATTAAAGTCATACAGTGTAACAATACAATATCCCAATTACAGAATGTGTAAGTTACATGTTCAATAGACATGTACTTTGTTTATTTCATATCTTTTGTTCCTTTAATCCATCTAATAATGTGACCGCACATTCATTTCTATTTCGTACAGGGAGCGTGCAAGAAATTAAAAGAAGCTCGCATTACAAATCATAACCACTTATTTTACATTTATTGTTGAATGGATTGTTTTAAAAGGTCCAGTGGTACATATGAAATGCATATCGGACCGAGAACATGTTAATGTGATATAAATCCAAACCCTATTTTAGTAGAACGACAAACCTTCTAGTTGAATATGGATTGTTGGTTGTAGGAGTGTATACATGCAGTAACGTAGGACTTCTTCATTGAGTAAAACAGTTTCAGGGATGTTCAGAATTAATTTCTGAATCAGAAAGTATATCCTAATGAGGTGAATTTCTGATCTTGCTCTCTTAAGCTAATAATTCAACATTTACAGCAACATATAACAAAAATCCGAAGAACGTAGTCTACATGTATGTCTAAAAGTACATTTCAAAATCAGATGTTTTGATCGTTGATTACCAAGGGATGTACAGGTATATGCATGTCCAGTTGTGTGTTTGGGAACTTTAATATTTTTTTTTTTTATTTTGCTGTAAATTGAATAAAGCATTGTCAAATCAATAAAATTTTAATATCAGTATTAACTGTCAAATCTGATTAGAGATCGTGTCCTTAAAATAAATTCATTTTGATATCATTGTTAAATGTTTTAATACTAAATACTCGACCGTAATGCTAGAAACATGACAGGTGTTTGATGTTTACAAAATTGAGTTAATAATTAACACTAGAACTGTCAGAGGGACTACATAATGAGTTTTTAATAAGCTTAATTTCGTCAGAAAAAAAAACATTTAAAGGGACAAATGATATCATAGAGTGAGGTGAAAGTTACCATAGAGGCATTCAAAACCTCAATGAAAATTTGTCAATACTTTGGTATATCATATATTCTTTATATACCTGCATGCACATGTATGCTGTGTTTACCACATGGGACCGGCGTCATATTGTAAGGTATTTCAACCTCATAGAAAATAAATGTTATGGTTAATTTTCAGACATTACATGTTTACACTTTCCTGAAAATTCTACATTTACCTCTATAAGAAATAACCAACAGAAAATTAATCCTAACTGTTTGTGTTCATCCTGTGCCACTTTATATTTTCAAGGAAATATGTGGTGGCATATTCCTTCGAATCGAACGATAAAACTTCTGACAGTCCTCGAATCACTTTTCCCTGGTGTGGTTTTCATTAATGCATAACTTAGAAAAACGTTTTATGCCGATTTGTCTTATTTTCATTTGGAATAATCAGGTTTGCATTTTACCTAAATAATTAAAAAACATTGCATATACTATAACATTATGCATTAATGACATCTAAACCACATTGTATGGGATAAACTATCCACGACTTGGAATAAAGTGATATATTTTCCATTATATTTTACTCAAGGAGCACATTTGATTAATATAACATCATTGAAGTAAAATGGCGAGATTACACAACATTTTGACTATCTTATTTATACGTATACGTATTTAGCAATAATATCGAGACAATCTTCACCAAAAATGATATTTAAACTGTTAGTCAACTGTGTGTGTATATTTTCATTGCAGTTAAATATTTAGATCGAGGCTTGTCATCCATGTTTATTAATCCAGCATATTCTTAAAATGTTAATTCATCCGACATATTCCTAACATATGCAAATTTTGGAGAAAAAAAACAATCTTAGACAAAACATGTTTAGTTTGGACTAAATCAAATGTCCGGATGAACAAATTTTGTTATCTCTGCGTCATTGATAATCAACTAAAATGTATAATTACAATACATAGTGGGTTTCTCGAAAACAGTTTAAATATTTTCCACAGCATCAGCCTCACTATTTATATTGATCGTTTTTCTTTTGAACAACAAATGGATGACGTGTGTTCCTGTTGTCCAGCATAACGCACACAATGACCATTTTACTTAATCATTGTTTGTTTTATAATGAATAAGATTATAACACAATGTTGACTGCTGTACCCCAATGTTTACCTATTATGTCCGTTTGTTTTGCTCACACGTTGTTATCAATGTAATGTAAGTATATCCGACTGTCATACAAGCGAGAGGTCTAGCTAGCTATAAAACTAGGTTTAATCCACGATTTCTACATAAGGAAATGTCTGTACCATGTGTACCAAGGCAGGAATATGACAGTTGTTTTCCAGTGATGTGTTTTAGCTTTTTTTTTTGGCATTTGATAAGGGACTTTCCGTTTCGAATTTTCCTTGGAGTTAGGTATTTTTGTTTTTTACTTTTTACCTATTATTGCTTCTTTTACTTTTTCTTGTGTATCAGATAGAGTCATAGCAGATTTATGAAATTTTGGTATATTTGCTATTGACGGCATCAGGGTTATCATGCCAATAATATAACATATCTTTGAAAAAGACATGCTGCTGCTAAAGTTCAATTTACAGTAAAAAGTTTGGTTCGACAAAGCAAAATAATTTGTCGTAATGCCAGTTTGTTGCTTACTTTAGGGAGACAAGTTAACTTTTCCTATGTTACAATATATAAATCTGTAAACGTAAATGTCAAAGTAAAACACATATAATTCGTACAAATCATTTTTATCATTTAAGCTTATTGAGGATAATAAACAGCTATCAGTCAAATACTATTCGCAATTGATAGCTGACGGGTTTGTTTCCAAATGTATTTTGGTTATGATGAAAAATTAGATTATCATTAAAATGAACAACACCTCTTATTAATGTTTGCATTAATCTGAACCAAATAATAAAGTAAAATATAGTTGATCCCTCAATTTTTTAAGGTAGATGTTGTCCAAGATATATTTTGAATATATAGCTAGTGCGAATAAACGTATTTTACTTTATGGGATCATGTAACAAAAATTATTCCGTAGTTTTTCCGTGAACTTTATATTCAATATCAAATTTAAATTTTTCTACCTTTGTTTTGACAAGCTTTGTGTTAAACTCATATTTTGTTCTGTTGAATGTTATACATGTTCAAGTGTTATTGAACATGTCCTTTCACTGGAGGATAACTTAGAAAAGTTAAGTAAAAAACATACAGTTAAAATGATTGATTCCTGGCTATTTTAAAAGTCTAATTACAAATTTTTCATGTACTTTTTAAACCAATAGCTAGTTACCAGGACTGTTTAAGTATTGATATGAAGTTGGTTATGTCTAATGTATACGTAGGACGGTCTGCAGTTGAACCTACTATTATTTTTTATCATTTTATGTTAGTGATTGATATTTATTTAATATAGATTGACTATATTGTATAGTATTATAGTCAAAGGGGTGAGGATCATATAAAATGCTTGATTTAAAATTGGGAATTTATTGCATAGAAACATAGAAATGGTTTCAGAAGAAAGGTAAAAAAAATGTGTTTCCTTTGAAAAAAAAATGTTAATCATTTAGTTCCAAGCAAACACATCTGTTTCCTTGTATTATTAAAAAGAATTATTGGTTTTGTATCAAAATCGAAAATAGAAATGGATGTCTTGCCCAAACCCACACCCACAGAGACACCAATACAAGATGAATTATCGATACCTCGGTCACTATTAGCTGGAAAAAGATTGCCCTCCCCAAACATACACATATACATGTACAAGATGAATTATCGATACTTCGGTCATCATTAGCCGTCGTCAATCAGCAATCAACATAGACCTTTTTGCTAATATCTATTGAATTAAAATTTCTTTATTTCTCAAAATCATTTGTCTTAAAAATGCTGTTATTTTTAACTGGTACAGATTTTTAAACCGATGCTTAAGGTGGCTCGGGTGTCTTCCTCCATCTTGGATTTTGAAGTAGCAGATAACAGTTGGTCTAGATCTTAAATGAAATGTGCAAATTTTTGGAGTAGTATGTAATTCATGTGTAAGACTTTTGGTGTAAATATAGAAAATTATGTGTTTTATCATATATACGGCTGTAATTTCTAAAAAAAACACCATATTTGTGTTTGATTCGTTTTTTTTTCAACTTGCCAAATAAGGGGAGATAATTCAGATAGTAGGGGAGATAACTCAGATAAAGTAATTTTACAATAGAAAGTGTTGTGAATTTACCTATTTTAATATGTAGTAAGAAAACAAGTTCGGTGACCCTAATTTTTCTTTTTCTTATCTGAAAGCATGTTATAAGAGCTATCTTCTCACATTTTATCTTAAAATTCTATCATGTAGTTTTTTTTTTTATCACACAAAATTGGATTTTCCATGCATAATCTATATAAAATTTGACAATTTTGCACAACCTGTAGCGTGAAAAAAAGTCCGGTGACCCATACTTTTTATTATATTTTTGAAAAAAGCATGCTAAAAAATTCATTTTGACAAATTATTAAACAATTCTATGGATTTTAATTAAGACGACCCAGCCACCTTAAACTAACCATAGCTAGTAAATGACAAAAAGAAGTTGTCACAAACAGTTCATAGATCTAACCATGCTCACACAAACAACTGAACCAAACATGATAATCGGTTGCACAGAGTTCAATAGCTGTATATATATATATAAAAAAAATATGCTTTTAGCAAGGCATTTTTAATTGATAAGACTTGTTGTTAAACGCGTTATGTCTAAAATGTTAATATGTACATTGTATAAGTTATAATGGAATTATAGTCATTTGTGTACAAATTATCAATTCAGTACTGTGTTTACACATTTGAAATCCTTTTCCCAAAAAAAATAAACAGAAGTACTGATGAAATGATCTCTTGGCCACATTCACTGATTATAAGTCTGACATAAATTCTATTAATTGACACGTTTTCTATCTTAGCAAAACAGATTGTCTGACAACAAATTTAAGACACGTGTTAAAACGTTAAAAGAAAAATATACACAATTGTGAACGGAAAAAGTTGTCAGGGATTTTTTTTTATACTAGTGTGTACAAATCAAAGTAAAACAATTAAACTGAAGGAATCACATTAATTCAAAAAGAGCCCAATCTAGCAATCGGCATTGAAAGCGTCTCCTGTTATACATGCAACACCAATTGATTTAAACCTTTGCCTATTACTTTTTTAAATAAAAATCATTTGTCAAATGACGGTTTATAAAAAATGTGTCGATCAAATTTGCTTCTGATATAACAGTGGCATTATAGTTGACAAATTATCCAGTAAAGTCTCGAAATGTCATCATCGTTCAAGTATCTAATCTATATCCGGGGCCAATATATGCTCTTATCATAATTTCTTGTTTCACCAAACTTATCAGGAGTAATCTACGAAATGTGCTCAACAAAAGGCCTTATTATGGTTCTGATGAGATTAAATAGTTCACTTATTAATGCATGGTTGGTGTCTAATTCGACTATTATATGTACAATCTTCACGAGATTATGTCAATTTTGTGTATAGATACCTGGAGGACAAAGCAGGCTCTCCATGACCTTTATTTGTTTCTATTTCATCTCTGTTTCCTCAATGGCATATTAATGGGTATGATATAGTCCGTTTGTCCTGCTGGGGCTTAAAACAAATAATATTTGTTAATGACCGGTAACTGAACTTGTTTTTAAATGATCTTTGCTTTGTTTATAATATTTCGACTTAACCGATAATTGTACGTAATTGTATGATACAAACGTGGGATTGAAGACAAAAACTGTGATATTCAAAATTTGATTATTTCAGAAATAAAGAAAGTTGTTTTGAGGCGAAAATAAGCATACTGAAAAATGTCTTTATCATTGCCTTCATTTACACAGAAACAAAGGGTTTGTGACAGCATTTTATTCTACAGAATATTGGTATTGAAATTCGAAAGAAGTAGCCAATTTCGTATTCCATTTTCAACCCAGTATTATTATAAAAATAACGTATTTGCAATATTTTGATGAAAGACCAGAATTTTCGAGTCATACAAAAGTGTAAAGTAATTACAACATCTCTCAACATTCCTTCAGATGATCGCTTCATTTGTCAATTCATGCACCATCGCCCAAGTAGGTGGTGACTGTGTACATACTTGATTTACATGATACATTTTGATTGTAAATTGCAAATGTTCAATTGTTCAAACTGTTCAGCTTTAATCCCCGACAATAAGACGGCAATTCAAACTGGATTAGCTGTTACCATCAACAATTTTGGCGTTAACTTTTAAGTTATATTTTGGAGGAATTGGAATTCTTAACTTCTGGTCTTATATATTTGAAACCACCTAAAATGTTGGTACCTGATTGCTAATATTAAAAAAAAAGCTTTAAATTGGTTTTCATTATTAGCTTTTCAGATATGTATTATAACGGAACTCCAAATTTCAACAATTAATGTTTGCACTATAAGACATGTTTACAGTTAAGAAATGTGGTCCAAAATGGGTTAAGGTATGAAATCAGGGCTGACCTGAAAAATATTAAATTTTAATCTTTTAATCACACTTTCAACAAATGTACAAACAAATGGTCAACGATGAATTACTCTCCTTAGAAAAAAAGATTTTTTCCGATGATCCAGTTCAGAAATATTTTCGAATGGCGATGTTTCCAAACATTTGCAAACTATAGCTCTTGACGTTACATGTCAGTATATCGTCAGGTTTAAACCAGCAGTATTTGGACAGGATATACAGTTAGCATGCTATTTTACATCTGCCCCTTGTTGTACTGGATTTACACGAAAATGGGCCAAAGGCTGGACTAATGATGTTGTAATACTCAATGAAGCATGTTCTAATATTACGAAGTACAAGGAATATTTGAACAGCTCTGCCAGCACTTCGATCCTTACAATCAAAAGCTTCAATGAGGACGATGTCAACATACCTTATGAATGCACTTACGGATTCGATATAATCAGTAAATTTTTAAATTTTACATATTTTGAATGTAAGTGAGTAAAGCAGTTTTAGAGAATGCGTTTGTAAAGTCATTACTTCTCTGAAATATATTTTACTTGCAGTAGATCTCTGGTAGACATTGTCTTTATCCTTTCTCACACACGTACCTTCTAAAAAACGCTAATTGATAATAGTTCTACGAATTACTTAAATTATGCACATAGATTTCAAAACAGCATATAATTTTGCTCCGAATGAGACTGTGAATTATCGAATTTTGCGTATGATCCCTATTTCCAAATTATGAATATTATTGGCTTCTATATGCTCTTACATTTAATTGTGACGCTTCTGGGTCAAAGATTATTCCTCATAAATCTTTAGTTTAAAGATACAGATAGATAGAAACCTGTGATTTACCGAATTAGACTATCTACCGGATTTGTAATAACATAAGCAACTCGACGGGTGCCACATGTGGAGCAGGATCTGCTTACCCTTCCGGAGCACCTGAGATCACCCCCAGTTTTTGGTGGGGTTCGTGTTGCTTAGTCTTTAGTTTTCTATGTTGTGTCAACTGTACCATTATTTGTCTGTTTGTTTGTCTTTTTATTTTTGGCCATGACGTTGTCAGTTTGTTTTCGATCTATGAGTTTGACTGTCCCTCTGGTATCGTTCGTCCCTCTTTTAATTGAGACTAGCAGTGATCGATAAAATGTATGCAATAACTTATAAAAGAATTATTTTTGTCATCATTTCAAAATGTTTTAAAAGCAACCTTTTATCTGTATACTCCTCTAAATTTTACTTAGTTCTTAATTTTATGTAATAATTAATGTGAAAAATCATAATAGGTTCTGGAGGTCCAAGCTTCTATTGAATTTTCTCATAACTTACTTTGTTATGGGGTTTTTTAAACTTACCTACATAAGTAATTAAAACAAATATCTTGTTTTAGTGACGCCCTTTATTGCTTTTGATGAATTAAAAATTAATTAACATTTCATTTTAGTAGCATGTTTTAGTCTGTCTGTGTCTCAACTCAACTGTGCCATGTGTTTGCGGTCTTGAATCTTTAAATATCAGAAAGATCCTTGATCTGCATTTTTACCGATTGCGTCTAATTTCCGATTATTAATAGTGTATTGATGTTGATTCGCATGGCGCATTATGTATTCATAGTAGGATATTCAAAACTTAGACTAGGTCCGACTAAAGTAGATCTGTCAGTAGTGATTTGCTGGACTTTTTTATCTTAGATTTTATCATGTTCTTATTTTTCTTGTATAATTGGTATAAACCCGAAGTTTAAATTTTTTAAATAAGTTCTTGACAATCTTATTTTTATATTTTACAGATCATCCTGTGGAAAAATTTCCATATAACATAACCATTAACCAAAGTTATGTGGAAGCAACTATCACAATGATGAAAGTGTATCCTACACCAAAATGTTATGCAACGGATGGGGTGAGGTTTTTTTTAACAGTTTATGCAGAAAGTCTAAATGAACTAAAGTGCATCGTTTTTAGGGTATTTAATCAATCAGTTAACCACCTAGAAAACCTGGAAGGTGCATTCGTATAGTGTGAAAGAATCATAAAGAGAGGCGTTTGATAGCTAAAGGATTTTCAAACTCAGAAGTCGAAAACAAACTGACAATTCCTACGGTAAACAATCCGAAAAACGATTATAAACAAATAAAGTATACATAAAACACAACAACGAAGCAACACACACCTCACCAATAACCAGGGATGATCCGTTTCAGGTTAGCAATACTGTTATCAATATGTTTGGTATGTCTATAGTGGACATTGAAATACTTTTGGAATAATCGAATGTTACATAGATTTAACATAAAGAAAAGAATGATTAAACATAGTTAACTTATTTCGATATTTTAAAAAATTTTGATATTACAAAACCAATATTCGAAAGTAAAGTGTATCAACTAAATAAGATATGCATCAATGAGCAGTGAAAACGATATTACTTTTAAATAAATGTATATTCATCAATATAGTTTAACGTGGCGTTCCTTTTTAATTCCTTTGAGCGGAGTTCCATTCTGTTTGTTATTATTATAAAGCGGTTACAGAAAAAAACGTCATGATACAAAAATAAAGGCAACAGTAGTATACTGTTGTTCGAAACTCATAAATCGATAGAGATAAAAACAAATCCTGGTTACAAACTAAAACTGAGGGAAACGCATCAAATATAAGAGGAGAACAACGACACAACAAAAACACAACATTAAAATGTAACACACACAGAAACGAACTAAAATATAACAATGGCCATTTTCCTGACTTGGTACAGGACATTTTAAGTAAAAAAAGGTGGGTTGAACCTGGTTTTGTGGCATGCCAAACCTTCCGCTTTTATGGCAATGTTAAATATAACATTAAAATGACAACATTACATGACAGGATTACAATACAAATAAATGGGAGAACATATAGGACAAAGAAAAACACGAATAATAGCTAACAAAAGGTTCTAGGTTTAAAATTCAATACGCCAGACGACCACGATTTTCTTTTAATATATCAATTGCAGAGATAATCAGATAGACAATGTTCCTTTACCTTCAAAATTTAAAAGCAGATAGGAATTCGAAAACATGAAAAAAATATCAAATGTTATCTAACATTTCATTTTGTAAGTATTATCTAAAAAATAACAGAAGACAAAAATTATCTAATCAAAATGATCGGAAAGTTTATTAGAATAAGGATATGTGATATGATGCCAATGAGACAACTATCCACCAAAGTTCAAATGAAGTGGATGTAAGCATTTATAGGCACGTACGGCCTTCAACAATAAGAAAAAAAGTCCCGTATGGTCGGCTATAAAAGGCCCCGACATGAAAATATGAAACAATTCAATTGAGAAAACTAACGGCTTAATTTATAACAAAACAATTCTCGAAAAACAAACATGACAGACATGAACCAACGACAAACACCGAACTATGGGCTCCTGACTTGCAACAGGCAAATAAAGAATGTGGCGGGGTTAAACATGTTTTGTGAGCGCTCAACCCGCCCCTAACTTGGGATAGTGGTGTAACAGTACAACATAAGAACAAACTATAAAAATCAGTTGAAATTAGCTTAACTCATCAGATGGATAAAAATAGAAATACATCTAACAAAAAAACAGAGTGGACGTGGACGGGTACTTATACATCCACACAACAAAAAGACACTAAGTACAGATCTTAGAGTACTCGCAGTTACTGACATCTAATTCAAAATAAAGACAACAGTAGTGTACCGCTGTTCAATAGTCATAAATCCATTAAGAGAAAACAAATCCGAGTCACAAACCAACACCGAGGGAAAAACATCAACTATAAAAGGAAAACAACGGAACAACAGAAACACTAAACTGCAACAAAAACGAACGCCAACATACATAGAAACGGACTATACGATGACAAACTGCCATATTCCTGAATTTGTACAGAACATTTTTTTTTTTGAAATGGTGGGTTAAACCTGGTTTTAGGCTAGCCAATTTCCAGCTTATATGGCAATGTTACGAATACCGCTAAATTGACAACATTACGTGACAGGAATACAGTACAAATAAACGCAAAAACACTCAGAACAGAGAAATACGTAAGCATTGGTAAGTAAATATTATAATAGTACATTACAACATATAAACCTCAGAATAACAACGGACATCTCCCATGAATTTACGACAGTTCACCAGGACACCACAATAGAATTATTAACTGTGCGTCACACGAATGTATCAACGTCACAAAACGTGACTTATTTTTTGTGACTTTTATTTTATTTCAGGTAAATTTCTAAAAATAGAATAGATTAGTGTTATTGTAGACATGTACAAGAATATAAAATTGGGATTGAGTTTGTAATGGTGTTATTGTATGTATTATCTAACCATGACAAGAATATTAAAATGGAATTGTGTTTGTAATGGTGTAATTATTTGTATTTTCTAACCATGTTGGTTTTTCTTCTAAATCAAAACTGTGTATAAACAAAACAATTCCTGTTCATATCAAAGCCAGTAACAACTTATAAAAACAAATCATGTATTTAAGACTAAAATATCAATCAGTACACATTAACATCCAATGGATTTAGTGTAAAGACGTCATTAACAGTCAGAGAAAAAACATGACCTTGTGCAATGCCAAAATATAGGTATCGACAGATTGTAGTACCGTGAAAGTACATATGTGTAATATTTAGTAGGGTGTTAGTTTACTGATAACTAAAATCAATATCTATACCAATAAAAACAATATTCAAAGATTTAATTACAGTGTTGAATAGGTAACCTTTTAGAATAAGTTTATTTAAAGGATTGATAAGTTTACCCAGATCATATCTTAATTCCAGGCTCGATTTACAACATCTTCGTAAAATATAGGATGTGCTATTCCGTTTGAAATACGTTTTCTACAGGTACAGCCAAACTTGTAAACCAAATCTTTGTATCTAAAGACGATAGTAAAGGTTTTAAGTAATTTGTGGTAACGAAAATCTTGACTTTATAATTTACTAAAAAAAAATACGCTCATTGAAATCCAAAACGTCACTACAGACACGAGCATAGCGAACGAAGTTGGGATAACACCGTAAGACGGTTCCAAAAGGAACATCACCGTCCAAAAAGGGAAAATTAACAATAGGGACAGAAAAA
The DNA here is from genome assembly GCF_021869535.1 of Mytilus californianus. NCBI lineage: Eukaryota > Metazoa > Mollusca > Bivalvia > Mytilida > Mytilidae > Mytilus > Mytilus californianus. The sequence goes on from NW_026262684.1 coordinate 312,115, forward strand.
TCATCCCTTTTGTCGTAAATTTTGGAGTAGATTTATGGTGTTAACTTTTGATTTATTTAAAGTAAGTTCCTTTGGGTAAATTTCAGCAGTATATTTAGAGAATTCTTGATTATTTAACGAAAAAATATCATCAAGATAACAGTAAGTTTTGTTGAATTTAACAATTAAATGGAATTTAGACGGTTCTTTACTGAGTTTGGCCATAAACTGTGATTCATAACAGCAAATTGGTGCCAATAGGAATGCCTACAACCTCTCGATGAATTTTATTGCCGAAACGTACATAAACGTACATAAATGTTGTCAAGGAGAAAATTCAGTGCTTTGATCATCATATCACACCTCCAGTAAGTACATTTAGCATATTTACCTTTCTCGTTACGTGCGCTCTACAGAGAGTCATATAGTAAACAAACATATCATAACCACATCACAGCTTAAGGCCACTAATGAACATTTGAAGGTCTCTACTATGTATTGGTTACCTAAACTACACAAAAAAACAGTAAAATATCGTTTCATCTCGGCCTCTAGTAAGTGTTCTACAACTAATCTTTCAGTGCTTTTAACTAGTTCCTTAACTACTATCAAAGAACATATCATAAACTTTTGTAATAAGATATATGAAAATAGTGGAATTAACTATTTTTGGAGTGTAAAAAATTCTTTGGATGTTTTAAATAAATTGCGTGCTTTTGATGGTCCTTTTGATTCTGTTGACAGTTTTGACTTTTCAACTCTTTACACTACACTTCCATACAATCTTATGAAACAAAAGTTTTCCTATTAATATAAATGGTCGTTTGGTAAATCTGAATGCAAATATATTTGCTGCAACTCATTTAAACCCTTCTTCTCTCATAGGAAAGGTAAATATGCTAGATATACTTACTGGATGTGTGATGAGATGATTGAAGCTGCTAATTTTCTCCTTGGTAATATTTATGTACGTTTCGGCAGCAAAGTTTATTGAGAGGTTGTAGGTATTCCTATGGGCAATAATTGCGCCTCTTTAATAGCAGACTTGTTTTTGTACTGTTATGAATCACAGTTTATGACCAAACTCAGTAAAGACCCGTCTAAATTGCATTTAATTGATAAATTCAACAACACTTACCGTTATCTTGATGATATTTTTTTCGTTAAATAATCAAGAATTTTCTAAATATACTACCGAAATTTACCCAAAGGAACTTATTTTAAATAAATTAAATGTAAACGGTAATAACTGCCCTTTCCTATATTTAGATATTTCAGTTTTACACGGGAAACTCCACACTAAAATTTACGACAAAAGGGACGATTTTTCGTTCCCTATTGTTAATTTTCCTTTTTTGGATGGTGATGTTCCTTTAGCACCATCTTACGGTGTTTATTTTTCACAACTCGTTCGCTATGCCCGTGTCTGTTGTGACGTTTTAGATTTTAATGAACGTAATCTATGTATTACTGGTAAATTATTAAGTCAGAGATTTCGTTACCACAAATTACTTAAAACGTTTACTTAATTCTTCCATAGATATAAAGATTTGGTTTTGAAGTTTGGTTGCACCTGTAGAATACTTATTTCAAACGGGATAGCACATCTTCATTTTTACGGAGATGTTGTTTACCGTGCCCTGAAATTTAGAAACGATCCTTGTTAACTTATCGATCTTTTAAATAAACTTATTCTAAAAGGTTACCAATTCAACACTGTATTGAGATCTTTGAATATTGTTTTTTATTGGTATTAATATTGATTTTGTTATCAGTAAATTAAAAGCAAACTAAATATTATTGTTATATATATATATGCACTTTCATGAATTTACAATCTGTCCTGTATCTTGGCATTGCACAAGGTCGTGTTTTTTCTCTGACTGTTTATGACGTCTTTACACTAAATCCATTGGATGATGGATATGTACTGCGGCTCTTTTCACAAAAATCTTCAGAGTAAAAATACTCGTAACTCATACACATTTAGCATAACTTACGATCAATTTTTATCGTAAGATTGTTTGTGAAAAGAGTCGCTGATTGATAATTTAGTCTTTGAACTAGCTGTAAGTAACTGCGAGTACTCTCAGATCTGTACTTAGTGTCTTTTTATTGTTGTGATGTACAAGTACTCGGCCACGTCCACTCTGTGTTTTTGTTAGATATATTTCTATTTGTATCCATCTGATGCATTAAGCCTTTTTCAACTGATTTGTATAGTTCGTTCTTATGTTGTATTGTTACACCACTGTCCCAGGTTAGGGGGGAGGATCCCGCTAAGATGTTTAACCCCGCCACATGCTGTATATATGTGCCTGTCCCAAGTCAGGAGCCTGTAATTCAGTGGTTGTCGTTTGTTGCTGTGTTACATATTTATTTTTCGTTCATTTTAGTTGTACATTAATTAGGCCGTTAGTTTTCTCGTTTGAATTGTTTTACATTTGTCAATTCGGGGCCTTTTATAGCTGACTATGCGGTATGGGCTTTGCTCATTGTTGAAGGCCGTACGGTGACCTATAGTTGTTAATTTCTGTGTCATTTGGTCTCTTGTGAAGAGTTGTCTCATTGGCAATTATACCACATCTTCTTTTTTATATTTATATGGGTTGCAGCAAATAAATTTGCTACCAGATTTATCAAACGACCTTGTAATTAGATAGGAAAACTTTTGTTTGATAAGATTGTGTGGAAGTGTTGTATAAAGAGTGGAAAAGTCAAAACTGTCAACCAAATCAAAAGGACCATCAAAAGCACGTAATTTATCTAAAATATCCAAAGAATTTTTTACACTCCAAAAATGGTTTATTCCACTGTTTTTATGTGTTTTATTACAAAAATTAACGAGATGTTCTTTGATAGTAGTTGAGGAACTCGTTAAAAGCACTGAAAGATGAGTAGTAGAAGAGAACTTACTAGAGGCCGAGATGAAGCGATATTTTACGGGTTTTTGGGTAGTTTAGGTAACCAATACATAGTGGTGACCTTCAAACGTTCAGGGAATGTCTTAAGCTGAGCTGTGGTAGTGACATGGTTATTTACTATATGACTCTTTGTGGAGCGTACGGCCTTGAATGTAGTTGAATGCATTATTTTATTCTTTAGGACTTCCGTGTAGTATTTACGTCATACATCCACCACATTGTTGACTACTTTGTAGACCGGTACGAACACAAAACGCTTTGATAGTACTTGATTTTTGTTTTTAATCCTAGAAATGGGCGTATTACTTACTTTTTTTTATATATTTCTAAATTATTTTCGAAATGTGATATGCGAATATCAATAATATTCTGACATTTATTTAAATAGGAATCAAGTGATTTTTTGTCAGATTTCTCCCGTTTACATCATTTTTTACAAAAGGATGAAAGAGCATCTTTAATAACCTGACATTTTTCCAAATTTATTTTTGACGGTGGACGATATATTTTGCAGAAAGTTTATACCCATTATGCAAAGGGGGCTTATCCTTCTGGAGCATCTTATACCACTTCCTGGTTTTAGGTGGTGGTAATGTGGCTCAATCTTTAGTTTTTTATGCAGTGTTTGGTAGAATATTGTGTTTTTTTAGTTGTTATTTTGGCTATAAGTTTGTCTGTTTTTCTTCGACTTGTGATTTTGATTTTTCCATCGGAACCTTATAGCTCTTTTTGTCTTAAGTTAGAAAGTGAGGAGAGGATATTGAGCGGTTTGTTTCCTGTGATGTCGACAGCGTCGGCTTGGTGATTTTTCGGGTAACCACTAATGGTAAATCAATAATATGTGGTATGCATTTGTATAAGAATAAGCAAATAACATATGCATGGAGATAATTCGGCTAAGCACATCAGTCATGGTCTAATGACTTTGAAACTTTTGCATATTTTACATGTTAAAGTTTCTGATTAGGTCAGTTCTTGATGAAACACCAATGGTATATATGTCAATGATACTTGGTATGCAGTTGTGTTTGCATTTGCACATCTCATTTTTATAGATTACATGTCCTTGCCTCCTAAATTTTGTTTCATTGACTTTGCAACTTTTGGATAGTCTAGATCGGTAATGAGAGAAAAATTTAAGATAAGTAAATACCTTTTACTTTTATTTGTTTTGTCATTTGCATATATAATTTCTAACAAGATTATTTGGCAATGCGTTGCCTGTCATTGTTAATTGACTTTGAGTGTTTTGCATAGTTAAACGGCTGATTTTAAAGTATTGCCTTTCTAATTTCAACATTTGCATTTTACTATAAAATTTACATAAAGGATAGACATATATCTGTGTCAACATGTTAGTTCTAATTACATTGTAATTATTTCAAGGTTTTGATCAATCTACAAACATGCCCACTAGTGCAAAACAGTTCTGTCCAATAAAACACACACTAAGAGATAGAGAAAATCTGACGAATAAAAATTGACACTCGTGTCAAGGTCTACAAACATCTTACTTTGGTCGAAATTTCGGGTGCTAAAAAAGTACATGTTCCTAAAAAGCATTTCCTTATGAATTTTATTTTCTTTCGCTTTCATCTCAAATATAGTGGGTACTAGAGCAAACAATCAGCATCTACAACACATGTCAACTAGATATTATATGAAAACACCTTGAAGAATTTTTCCGATAAAATTCGTTTCTTTTTCTAGTTGGCTTAAATAAACCTAAAACGATATATAAACTAATGAAAAAAAGAAAAAAAAGAAAAACTTATATGCGCATCAACATCTAGCAAAATTTTAACAGAGCCGAGATTGTCCAATGTCTTCAATAAGATGTATGTCTCTTGTAACAAGTTTTAACAGTATGTATTGTACAGATGGTGTAAGATGAGAAAACAGAAATAATGAAACAATGTTCTACATGTAACAACTATCTTTTGTCTGGTCAAATGGTCTTTTTTGACAAGTGATTATTGTAGTACTATATGTAGGTGAACAATTCGTTGGATGATAAGATTACAGCTTTGGTGGGATTTTCAAAAAGTATGTTGTGTTTACAGGTGAACGATTTGAAACAACACGTGAATGTCACTAGTGAAGGAAATGGCTTATTTTACACGTCAAATATTTATCTTCTGTTGGACATCAAACATAGCAGTCAACAAACCATTGTAGTGATTTGTATGGTTGGTCAAACATCTTTTACAGTGGTGAACAACACTTTACCATATTTTTGGGGTAATGTTGCTGTTAATAAGAAAATTAAAGATAATTGAGATACAAATTATACATATGACCTTGCTGTTTACAATACAAAAAGTCAGTAACAAAGTGTTTATAAATAAAAGGAAACATGACATGTATATAGAAAGTGTAAATTAAAAAGCAACCCGTTACGACATTACCAGTCAAATAACATTAAGAAATAAAGAAACAAAAACAAAGGAAGAATATACCATGGAAGCAATCAGAAACCATACGTCATCATACGGTCTACAACAACAGACAGGTATCTAATCAATATCTAAAGCTCTTTATCGTTTAAGGCATAGATAAAGCTGTGAATGATATTAACAGTAGTTTATCATCAATTTGGTGTCAACATCAACTTCCCAAACTGGCCTAACAACATTAGAAACTATAAATAGGAAAAATATGATCAGGAAGACAAGATTTACAAATAAATAAAACCTGACCGAAATCGTCAGTCGACACCTTATTGAATTAGTTCCCTTAAATGACTATGTTTCTCAATTTTTCACATTTTGCCTATAATCTTGAATATTGTAATTGATATATAAAAACTTTAAAATGCAAAATGATAAGCAATTAAAAAATTTACAAATAAATCATACTTGACCAAAATCGTCAGTCGACACCTTATTGGAGTTATTGGCCTTTAATGACGATGTGTCCCAATTTTTTACAATTTTGGCTTTTATCTTAAAAACTATAATAGATAGGTAGAAACTTTCATTAGCAGAATGATCAGCAAGACAAGATCTACTAATAAGTAAATATGTCCGAAATCGTTGGTGAACTCCTTATTGAAATTATTGCCCTTCAATTGCGATTTTTTCCCCTTTTTTTTTTGTATTGCATTTTTTGCCTATATTCTTGATAACTATAATAGATAGATAGAAACGCTAACTAGCAAATATCATCTACATGACAAGATCTACGCTTGAAATGATGGCCGAAATATTTAGTCGACTCGTTATTAGAGTTATTGACCTTTAATGATAATCTTTACCATCTTTGCGTTTTTTGCCTATTATCTTGAAAACTATAATAGATAATAAACTTTAAAAAGAAAAAAAACATCAGCAGGATAAAAATTACAAATGTGTCAACATGACTGAAATTTATATTCATCTCTTGATATAGCTATTCACCTTAATGATGAGTTTTACTAAAAGAAAAAAGGAAAAAAACTGTTAAAGATGCAGGTTTCATATCTCAGAGATAACTGCCAATTGTGCATTATATTTACCTTTATTTCGTTTCGGTTTTTGAATATCAATAGCGGTACCAATTTAAGTGCAACAAATGCGAATTTTCACAATGAATGTCTCCTCGATGCCAAAATATTTGAAAATTCAAAACCTCTAACTTACAAACATTGAATAGATGGATAAGGAATCAGAGCTGTGCATGATGTGGTGCGAACAAAATAATTTCCATAGTTTTATAACAGCAAATCTAAAAAATACAATATCCGTATGTCCATGCAAGAACCGAAGATGTATAATATTTTTATAATTGTTAGCATCTGTTGTTCTACTTTTGTTTAATCTGATTATAGTTTTTGTGTATATTATTCATATTCTAACCTTTTCTTTCTCCTATTTTTTGTTTTTTTTTTTGTTTTGTTTCATTCTTTTTTTATATAAATCTTTAAAGAACAGGATTTTTGTTGAAAGGAAAGTTACCTTGTATGGAATAAACGATGCCCTGTTAAGCTAACAAAGCGATGTTTATATTTTAATTATTGACATACTACTAGGATCTGCAGCAAGACCTGTTTTCAAGCTTCGCTGAAGGGTTTTCTTGCAAACGATTATAATAATAGTATACTATCAAAGTGTGGTACTTATTTTTATGATTGGGGTAACATATTGATTGGCTATTTTTTTTTATTAAAGACCAATTTGTGCTAGTGCTGTCACTCAACGTAGTTATTTGTTCAAATTTAAATCATTTTGCATTTCACACACAGTCTTACAGATTTACTCTTCGCTGACGAAAAACATTGGATAACAAAAATATTTTATTGGGATATAGCACAACATGTTACAGGCAATTTTATCATGATGGTCCCAAAATCATGCAAACGGAGACCTTAACCTTTCGAAAGTTGACCTTAGTTCGATGGATTAAGCTATTATTTTTAGGTCCCTTTCGGTCATATAGCTCTTCGTGTATTTCGTCAATTATACATCCTTCAATTTCAAATATGTTGCTTTGGGCGTTCCTTGTGAAATTGAATTCAGAAAAGCGAATAAAAAAAGGCTACGTCTGTCATCATGTTTTGTTTTATTGTGTCGGGCCATTTCATCTTGAAGAGTATTTTTACTTCACAACTATGTCTGCCGTTACATTTGTTTTGTCTTTTAGATATACAAATTGCGTAATTGTTAAGTACTTAAGGCACTCGATTCAAACTAAATTGACAATAATTCAATTCTGTTCACCGTCTAGTATATTTTGTGTTTTGTTTTTTTATCTTTTCCCCCACCTTTTTATCTTAACATTAATATTCATTTTAGCGACAACTAACAATACCTTGGAAATGTGTGTTACGATAGTAGTATGTATCGTAATAATGACAACTATTGTCATCTTAGTGATGAAGTATCTGAGGTGTTGTAAGTATCCTTTGCAGTTTATCATTAAATTATTGATTAAGTACATTGTGCAAATCTTAGTTGTTGCGACGACGTAAATATTAGCCAATGGAATAGTGTATACCATGAAAATTTGAGCCAGGGATTGTGCCCCGAGCATTTAATTTCATAGTACATGTATATTCCTTTCCATAATTTACTATCAAATTTAACACATTATAATTCAAGTATTCGTATCATTGGTCTTGTTTGTTTTGGCTAACAACTCGTTTCACAAACGTAGTTATATTTTTTTCTGTTGTTTTGTAAATGTTTAAACGTACAATTATTGTTAAAATTCAAAATTTTACAATCTGATAATATAATTTATCATTATAATATAGTACTATATATATATATATATTGTTATTATTTTATCATTATTTGCATATTTTTCTTATTTTGCTATTTACTTATACTCCACCACTGGGGATAGCAGATACGATCATTCTAAAGAGAACTTCGTTATACATGCCTAAGATATGTCTTAGAACAATCCGGAATCCCTCCGAATCATGTTTTAGGACGGGTCCTATGACACCTTCGATAAACAAACTCTAATCTAATGGGTGTACAGAAATTATCATACATCTATATGTGAAATGAATTAAGGAAAAGTGTCTTTTTTCTCAATACGAACCACTCTCCGTTTTGATTTAAACATATATAGTATTTTTCACTGCTTTTGTTTTATTAATTATTTCCCCGTTTTATTTTTTTGTTCTACCATTATTGATAGTGTTGCTCTGTTTGTTTCATTTGTAATACTTACCTTAATTATTCTTTTATTCTTTTATGTATTTACCTCCTTTAGAATCTACGGAATTTTAGTTATTAGAATATTTGAATATACTTTTTTTTTTCGTATGTAGGGACTAATTTTAAATGTCTATCCTGGTGTAGAATAAGTGAGCGCACTCAACCTTGGAACCAAGGCCAATCAGGTATGACATTTTGTTTGTCTAATTAACACATACATGTATTAATGCAAACGAACGATTAGGTAAACTATTTCGACATATAACTTCTACCATTTTTTTCGTACTAGGTGCATTTTTTAAATGAATGCCTCAAACAATTTAGGATTTTGAATAATCGCTAATCGAAACGGAGTTATAAATACGCTAGTAGTATGTCTGATTCCATATATATATATCTGTACAACTCGTCTAAACATCAGCCCAACAATGTTAGATCTTTGCTGATGTTTAGACGAGTTGTATATATACAGAATGTACACAGCCATGTATCACCATCACTGCTGGTGATCCGATGGATAAATATGTTGTAGAGTTGTCACTGGTTCAGACGTACTTATACTTATATATAGTCTAAATTGAAAACAACGTTCAAACCTATGATTGCGTTGGATAAAAAGCGCAATTTTTATACGTGTGCATGCAAAACAAATTTCTTTGTAGAGGGGTCTAAATACAGCACAAACAACATTTTCCAAAAGACCAAAAAAGTGAAAAAGTATATTTTAACAAAACGCATTTGACTAGCAGGTCGAACAACGGATGTTCTTAAACCCTGCTGACTGCCATGGCGATTGCCAAATAAACGGATCACAGATGTAACACAATGGATCTTAATTATATTAATTTAATACCAAACAGAAAACAATAAACTTGCGGAAAAGATGGTATACCGCAAACATGAGGTGCAAAAATTTGTACACCATATCCGGATTTCGACAATTAATGTCTCTTCAGTGATGTTAGGAATCGAAACGGTATTTGGAAGGCCATATAATTTACCTCAATTTGGGATTGACTCCTGAATTTTGAAGAGTCGAAATAGGATGAACGGATCATATAAACCCGAAGGCAAATATAATACAAGCCCAAACGAAAAAATATAAACAAGTCTAAATTGAAAACAACGTTCAAACCTATGATTGCGTTGGATAAAAAGCGCAATTTTTATACGTGTGCATGCAAAACAAATTTCTTTGTAGAGGGGTCTAAATACAGCACAAACAACATTTTCCAAAAGACCAAAAAAGTGAAAAAGTATATTTTAACAAAACGCATTTGATATATATATATATATATCGCGCAACAGTATATCAAATTGTGACCTATACCGGCGTGAACATCTTTGCAGTTTCAATGTAGCTAATTTAGTTACTTCAGACAAAATAACATTTTTTAATTTCCTATATTTTTTGTAGTGATACCTTTTTTTCAGTTCTAAAAAGCAATTAAGCGTCATGTGATGCTAAAAAATTCTCATCATGACAACATCGATAATAATGCAGGATTGGTGATAGTTGACAAGTTGGAGCTATGAAATACTTTCTGTAATTGTTGTTGTAAATTAAAAACAAATGCTTTGTAACGATGATCGGAGCACTTACTAACTGAAACCTTCGCTCTTCCTCAAACATGTCATATTATATTCTTGAAACAGCTGTTCTAACATTTTTGCATGTTTTATAATGAATGCTACATCAAAATTGATCTAAAATAAACAATTTGCAATGCATGTACTCCATAATATGTATCAGCATTTAGTGTGGATTTTCGTCCAGATGCCATCTAATTAACCACCATGGTGACCTTCGAAAACTGCCGACGGTCAATTAACCCGATATAATCATCAAAATAGATATAAATAAATAGCGAACACGTGCATTTGGATTTTTCTAGGTCCTTTTTATTTCATCTTATAGGTTAAAAAAATGTTAATCATCGTTTTCACCTGTATAAGAATGATATTTTGTGTCATGGTTTCATGTGTTTGTCTATGAAAATATCTGTTCTACAAATCGTAAAGATGTTTAAGGGGATGAGCCATCATATACTCTTACTACACTGCAACTTCCACTCAGTGACGTCATACAGTACAATTACTTCAATTTTCGGAAGTTACAGTGTGGCAGTTACAAGTTACAAAAAAAATTGTTCCTGTTGGAAAAAAATAAAATAAAATGTTTCATTCGCAATCATATCATATCTCATCATTGTATAGGGAAGGGAAAATAACGTTATATACCATATGAACAAGTTATCCAATTTTGTCTGTGTCTGGAACTAACTGACGACATAGCGAGGGGATAGGTGACGGACGCCAACAGGGCCGTAACTAGACATCGGAAACAGACGACGCAGGGGTTTCGGGACCGCCGATTGAGGCCCCCAGGTGAAGAGGGGGTGGGGTGGAGGGCAAAGCCCCCCCCCCCCCACCCGGCCGAAAATTGTAATAAAAGGGTCTGAATAAAAAATTGTTACATCCGTTTTTTGTTTCATATTTACCGTATGAAGAACTGCATTAGGCTATCAGATCGGCTGACAGATACTTGCCATCGAATTTTGTACCATCAAAAATATATCCATTTACAGTAGGATACATGTTTGATAGAATAAAAAGCGGGACCAGTGTGTGCGTGGTCAATGCTTCATTAAAAATAACACACATTTTAATAACACTTTAATCAAGCCTAAAGAGTGGAACCCAGTCACTGTCTGTGAATGCTAGTTAGACCTTTCTTGTGCCACTCAGATCCCATCGTTTGAAAACATCTTTTGCGTTCACTTGCCCGACATTTTCCTTACGATGGACATGAAGCATGGCTTAAACGTAGTCCACATAATCTGTCCTCGGTCATTGTTGACCTGCACCATGTCTTTAAACGTCAAAGCGCAGAAAAAGATCTCTCACATGAGCAAGCACCAACCGGCAATGTCAATAGTAGCTTCAAAATTGTATGAATATTTGGATACAGGTCCCTATCAGCATATGAAATTGAGTCTGAAAGAGTCTTAACAGACTCTAAGTTGGATCTGGTTAGCCACCCATCTGTCAATTTCTTGTCCCATATCATTTGGTTATAGCAAGTCATTTATCATGTATTCTATTTTCATATCATAAATAATTTCCAGATTTATCTTGATTACAAGAGCTGGTACGAGATAAATGCATAGAATATTGCCTTCAGTTCTTCTGGAAATCGTGAATTTAAATGTGAAATGAAGTGGTCAATGAAGGGAAGAAAGTGGTTAACGCGGTAATGATATTCAATACTTTTGACTGGTGCGTTTGCTCTGTCGGTCGAACTCGTTCAAGAGACTTTTTCCGCGGGAAATAAATAATTGCAGAATGAACCAAAATGACCAAATGGCGGTTTACTGGCGATGGTAATCAGGCAAAGAGTTCGATACCTAACGTAGTTGAAATAAAAGTACAGAAACTGCACGTCAACATTAATTACTATTCGAAGTATGCATTACTTAATTCTTTATATGAAAATGCAAGGATGTTTTCTACCCCTGCATGCCTAGCTTTCTCCATTTTCTTTTATTTTTTTCTTCTTATTTTTTTTTTTTTTTTGCCTCGTCTGCCTCAACGGTAGTTACGGCCCTGGCCAAGTAGTTATATTTTATTCGATGACAGTTAATAAAGCCAAACACGATTTCCACCTAGAATGTGATGATACACGGATGCCAAGTTATGGTAAAAAAGCACACCAAGTAATACTTCAGTAAAAATTCAAAACAGGATGTTTTAGTCCTCAGGCTTTCTTGTTTCAAATAAAAAATGTACAAAAATTACAAACAAATACAACTTTTGAAAAAACAAACAACAGATCTATCCGCACTTCTTAAGAAAACAAAATGAAATAAAAGTTTATGCACTTTCATGTACATGTTGTATACGAAATTAAATAAATTTTAAACTTTCAGTCACTCGGTTCAGCGGGTGTTAAATGCTATTTGTCAGTTATAAAAAACGGGTTTTTTTTTCGGTCATTTCTGTAAGAACTCTTCCATTAGACCTAGCTTGTGACATCATTTGTTATACTTCCATCGCTTTTGTTGACAGTTTTGGGGTATTCCATCGGAGTATTTTCTTCAATTTTACTTTTCTTGGCCTGTCTAGTTGGCGGGTTCAATATGATACAGGGATGCTGGTCACAAGGAAGCTATTAAACCAAGAGTTCCAAGTGGTGAAGTTGAAATCATCCCTTTGTAAAATTTACGGACGCCATTACGAGTTGGTTGACCGTTATGGAATATCCATTTCACAGATGAATGTGACCTACTGAATTAGACTTATTTCCGAGTTTGTACTAACATGAGCAACACGACTGGTGCCGCATGTGGGGCATGGTCTGTTTACCCTTCCGGAGCACCTGAGATCACTCTAGTTCACACTGCTATTCTCGGTGCTTGTCTTCGCCACGCAGTCCAAAAATAAAAATGCAACAGTAAAAGAATACAGTAATTTGAAGACTTACAGCATCGTGGGAGCCGCAAATGCCTTTTAAATGCTGTCATGCACTGGCAAAATTGGGTCAGCCTGCTTGACCTCTGTACCGATTCCTTGAGCAATCAAGTACTTTTCTGGTTTTTAAAAAAATGGAAAGTCTCGTGAATACTGATTCAATAAGGTCGAATTATTCACTTGCAAGTGAATATTTCATCAGCGATGTGTTTTGGCTTATTTTGACTTTATGTCTTTATATGCGAGCTCTAATAGCGGCCAAACGTCTACACCTGTTGTTTTATCATGGTCCCATCTCGATTTAACCCTCTTGCTGCCGGAGGGACACATATGTCCGTATGTTTAATTATGCAAGCTTCTTATCTTTGCTGTTTCTCTTTCAAATAAAATACTGTCGATTAAACCGTGTAATAGTTTTCTTCAATGGGTCCCCAATGTAGCGCAAACGTCCAACTGTTGTTTTTTTTCTAAAATAGCCAGAAGGTTTTCTTCTCGAGTCGAATATGCTGACTTTGAAACGATTTTTTTTTAAACACAACCGAGGTATTATTATAGATTATCGATGGTTTTTCAAACGAGAGGGTGTTTTTCAGCTCTCGGGGAGACCACTTCCTATATACAAGGTGATAGAACGTGCCGCTGGAATTGGTCACATTTTCCAGCTTGAAATTGTGTGAATAGATAGAGAAAACTATCAGAAATATATGATAAGGTCAATAAAGTTTCCATTATTTGTTATATGAAAAGCCCTGTCTCACCGTAAGTAAACATTACATTCGTCTGTCATCTTTCTTGATGTTCCCGGCTTTGTTTTTAATCAACTCCTGCTTTTGACACTTTGTTATTCCACTTTTCCAACACACCACACGAAACCCAACCAATACGAGAAAAGGTTACATTTTTACCTACGCAATACATGAAAAGGTATACATTTTTAAAACTAAATTATATGAAATGGGGGGAGTAACAGAACCCTAGCGACACCCCCTATCAATTAAATATTGAAGTTCCCCCTTCTCCATCCCGAGTCTCAGCTACTATATTATAAAAGGGAGATCTGGCCGAGAAACATCCTCGAGTTTGAAATACCATTGATAATCTGTTTATCGCTATTTTGCCTATGACGCCGTCAAAGGAAAAAATACACAAAAAAGAGATAACATATAAATATTACATGTAGTATACTTAATGATATAACGTCACAGTACCCAAATTGCACCGAGTACCCAAATTGCACCTATTCAACAAAAATAGCTGCGGAAATCTTATAAGTTTTCTTTGAGACTAAACAATTTGTATTTTTATGATTTGACATTATACACGTCTTTCAACATAGATAAATATATTTAAATATACACAAAACGTTCACAGTATATATCAACAGATGAAGCATTCCCTGGAAAAAGTAAATCTACGGAAACGTCGCTATGCGACGTTCTCAAAATGTCATCTTTTAAAAATGAGCAAATTAAACATGTTACAAGCATCCATTTCTTAAAAAATGAATAGTAAGCATGGAATAATGTCCAATTGTTCCAATTGTTCAAAATATTTGAAGAAATAAAACAAAACATCAGTTATTCGATTTTTCAGGATGTGAATTTAAACATGGATGCAATTTGGGTACTCCTCATTACAGAATCATGGATCGTTTAGAGGTCGGTTCAAACCCATTTTTCTATGATTCAATATAGATTCAAAATTAAATTGGTGTAACTACATAGTAAATAAGGATACATCTACAAAATAAACACAGAATGGAAACGTTTGTCTGGATCATAAAAAAACGTAGGTGACAAAACTGTCAAAATAGGTGCAATTTGGGTACCCTCACGTTAATAGTGTTTCACAATGTTTTAAAAAAGAACATAAATATTAAACCCAAAGTAAAAACCACCGATTATTGTAATGTCAGATAATATTTATGATTTCTAATTGCAGCTCCTAAAAATGATCAACCCAGAGGTTTACCGTTGTTAGGAACAGAAGAAAAGATATGCTGAAGAGTAAGGAAGTGCTTCCCTTACTAAGTATTTAAAAATAAATTTATGGAGACAAGTTAACATGCTTTATATCGGTGTATAACCCTGTCCCATAATACTAGTATACACACAGCATTTTATATAATGCATTTGGATAATTCCTTGACCACACACAAGTGTGATAGTGATGTTAATCATTGTGCAATGCAATACACTTTGTTTTAGCTTGCTTTACTTTCGTGAATGTATTATTGGCAAACCAGAAATTTAAAATGTCATGGTGGAATTATAGTTTCAGATAAACATTTTTTTTATGTGTTGGTTGTTTTTTTTTTTTTTTTTTTTTTTTTTTTTTTTTTTTTTTTTTTTTTTTTTCGTTGAACTGCTTTGTTTTGAGATGTACACAGTACATTTGTATTCCAAATTTCTAGCCTGGTTTAAATGTTTGAGATTAATTATATAAAAACACAGTTGTGTGTTGAGATTCTATTTTTTAGTAAAGATTGTATTTATACGTTTTAATGTCTTAACACATTTTAGAACAAAATTTCCGAAACAAACTAGTTAGTCATTTGTTTATGAATCAATGAACCGACAATTATCAAAATTATCAAACATATCATTTTTGTTTAATTTTATCTGATTTCACATCTTTGGTTTCGAATCATTGCATATGTATAGCTTATAAAATTTAGAACTATTGTATGTTTATATTGCACCAAAAAGTTTGACTGGGGTTAAAAATATGGTTAGCTGGACTTTCTTTTTTCCAAGAGTAAAACTCTTGTTACAGTGGGACGTCCATTTGGTTATTCGGGATGCGCCACGTCCGGTCGTAATGGGGAAGTTCAATCTGATGGCTCGTGTAGAGATAGTGCAACGTTCTCTGCATGTTAAGGAACCCTTGCAACAACTTTCAAGTGGTTCTTTTGTGGCCTGATGCCAGGCTAAATTTTTGTACATATCCTACATAATTATACTCACATTGTTAGTTTCCAGTGCAGTCGAAGTTTTCCGCTCCTCAGCCCTGTCGACCCCTACCTTTCGTATCCATTTAATCGCATATATCAATAATTTGTTCTCGTCCTGAACGTGCCTGAAATATTTGCCAATGGGCGATAAGCAACAAAAATCTTTGTCTGTGGCTACATTAATTGTTTTGTACAAGTGGGGCTCTTGCTGACACGTTAGTTAGTTTTTCTCTATCTGTATCAAGCAATGCAAACACATGTATGAAATACTTCAACTTTTATGATTAAAGTTATATTACTTTAAAATTTCTATATGAATACAAACTGTTTTGCTTCAAAACTTGAATGGTCATTATCATAAAACTTGATGCCTTTTCATTTGATAGCTGCATCTTGTTTATTGCATAATAACATACATATGTAAATGCTATATTGTCAAATAAATATGATTTATCAAGTCAAATATTTATTATACCTTCCCTGCACGTTTCAATAGACCATGTTTTACTGTGGAATTAGACAAAGGCTGTGGTCACATTGAGTTAAACTCGGAGTGGTGGTAGTGTATTGAACATTGGCTGAACAAAAATATTTATTTTGAGCGTCTCAGACACTATATAAGTTGACAGTTTTTCCACTAATTCCACGTTTTTTAAGTGGTAGTAAACCCGAAGTAGCCCACAATGCATTGTAGTTCATTGAGTCGATTGGTAATTTTTTTAAGGCCACGTTTACCTTCTATTTGGGAAATTACTATGCGAATATATACTGTGTCTTTTTATGTTGTAATGTTACACAACTGTTTCAGGTTAGGGTTAAGGTTGGCGCCTGTTAAGACGTTTAAACCCGCTGCATTTGTTTGCACCTGTCCTAAGTCAGGAGCCTGTTGTTTAGTGATTGTCGTCTGGTGTGGTTCATAAGTGTTTCTCGTTTCTCGTTCTTTATATAGATTAGACCGTTGGTCTTGCTGTTGGAATTGTTTTACACTATTCATTTTGGGGCCCTTTATAGCTTGCTGTTCGGCTCCGTGTTGAAGGCCGTACTTTGACCTATAATTGTCTACTTTTTATACATTGTGACTTGGATGGATAGTTGTCTCATTGGCACTCATTACCACATCTTAAGCTTGTTATTTATATTGACGTCAGGAAATCTAGTGCTCCTGACCTGTTAAACTAAACTCTATTACGTTCCCATTGATAAAAATCAATGTTTACATGTAGTTTAAATCAGGTTTTGACCACATGCAGTCGATACTCAATGTAGGTATTGTGTAGGTTGAGTGTACATAAAACTAGATATTACTGTAACAGAATATTGATTTTATAGTGAATATTGAAGGAAATTGCATATATTTAACAACAAAATATAATAGTATTATGGATTAAGTTATTTTACCAATTTACATGTCAAAAACTCAAAAATTGCTCAATTTAAAACATTATTAAATTCAAATAGCCTTAGTGAACCATTTGATTTTCAGTCGGAGGGGGGATTTTTTTTTAGCTGATGGAATATTCATTTTAGCCTGTTGGTAGTATGGCTTAATTATTTAGCGCCAACTATTAGTTTTACTTTTTGTACACAACTGTTACTATTTTTTGCAAAGTCCTGCATTTTATGGTACCAAATATTCATCGTGTCTTGGACAAGGTTATTTTTTAAATTTAGTACCAATCCATGATATTCATTTTCAAAATCAATATGTTCACTTATGTCTTCTTCCGACCGGCAGTATCAACCTTGCCAAAGTTTGGATGTGCTGGATGTACAATAACGCAACCACGTATGGTCAGAATAGGGACGTTGTATTACTCGTATAGAGAGTGTCGCGGTCGTTCCCTGCACGTTTAAAACCCTTGCAATAACTCTTTTGAGGGGTCCGTAGGTGGCCTGTTGCCAGGCAAAATGGTTGTCCCTATCCAATATACTCTCATTTTCCAATAGCTGTCCAAATTTCCCACATCTTCATCCAAGGCGGCCTCTACTACAGGACCTTCCTATTATGTTTATTGTGTATTTGTTCTCATCCTGAACGTGTATGAAATATTTGCCACTGAACGTTTAGCAACCAACAATCAATCAATCAATGATTCTAAAAATCTTTTGTTCGCTTATTGGTATGCTGCTTTAGCCTGCTTAATCGTGAAATCTTTAGAACTCTTAAATTTATCTTAATCAATAGAAAAAGATTCTTAAGGTACCGACCATACATCTTCTAGGGACAAACAATCTGTTCATGAATTTAATAAAACAAAATAAAAAAATCTATAACGTACAGGAACATTTCTTAAATTCTGAAATGAAAAACAACCACGTTTATTATTTTCATTGAACCTGCATGCTGTTTATCGTTTAAAAGATTGAAGAGTTGTCTTTCATGGTGCACACAAAATTTACTTATTTGTAATTATATATTACTACATCTTATATAAGTCTGTCAGAGTTGTCTCCCATATCTTTAAATAGCTTCGAGATTTTCAAGTTTAATTATCAAAATGCAAAACATTATGGGTTACGTGTGTAATTAACTTCTATTATATAATGTTACAACTGTCTCAATAAAATTCAGAATCCTTTACTGAGAGTTTATTCAAACCACTGTTGTTAATCAAGATCACCTTTTACAGAATCCATCATTTTATTCTTTTTCTTTATTATTATGTATTATTAACCACATCAGACAAAAACGGTTCTGTTCAAAATATTTCAATTGATTACTGGCTCATGCAACGTCCAGTGGCAAACATTTCATACATATTCAGGATGAGAACAGACCAACGATTTATACAAAAGATAGGCCATGCAAGGTATGTCAAATTGTTTCAAGGAGAGTTTGGGACACGGCCAAAAGGAAACATCGGATTTAAAGTCCCCGTTTCGACTAGACGTGGTTGCGTATTAAGAGCCAGTCTGTGGTAAAATCATGCAAAATGGTCCTAATCCAAAATTATCCAATCAGACTGATATTTTGTATTTTTGATACCTTATATGTAATAACTATTTGTGCAAAATATTTTGAAAAAATATTCTGCCATTATTTGTGTATGCAGAACATTCGATAATTGTCCATTACTGTACTGACAATAGGCCATTTTAAGCCTATTGTAGGGTAGTTTGACCTGGTTTTTTGTATTATTATAGAAAAGTTGCAGCTTAATGATAACTAATACCTTAACAAACAACTTAAAATGAAAGAAAATTAGGATGGTTTTCAAAGTTTTGATATTTCTCAATACCCCTACAGGCAGGTTGATATTGCATGATTTTGAAAAAGTGCTGATTCAGCAAAATTGAATCTTGTAAGATCATATTTTGTTTTTAATTAAATGTAATACAGCATGAAGCTTATATATTTATCTACAAAATGCAAGAAAATGGTGCTCGGCAAATGATACCTTCTTACGATAAAATAACAATTTAAGATGGACAAGATGGCAATTTTGCCATATTTATGAATTTTTTATTGGTTACAAGAGAAACTTTACAAATGTATGTGATAGTAAAAATATAAGAAAATAATGACAGATATAATGTTTATTGCTTATCTTGTTTGATTAAACTCAGTTTAACTTATTTTTGATTGAAACTATACTACAGAAGTAGGCCTGGAAAGACCCCTTTTAAGCCCCAAAATTCAGCATTTTTCAATTTGTTTAAAATACATGTATTAACTTATCGCTACTTATTGAAGTCACTTTTCAAAAGTAGAATACTTCAGTTATTTTAAAATCATTTTTTAATGGGCTGTTTTTTTACAATACTATGAACATTCAACAGGTACTATCATCATTAATTTATGTAAAATTTCTGAAATCTTCACAATTTTAGCATTTGTTTGTTGTCTAAAATGGATATGGCCACTTTTGTTCAGTCTTGATATTTAAATACATGTTGTATTTGATGATATTACATACACATATAAGAATTGAGACTGGGTGTTTCTTACCTAGAAAAGGGGTCCATTTTTTTATATTGAAATTAATCTTTATAAGCTTTTTGTCAAATATCAAGCAGATGCTGAGAAAAGTGTTATTTAAATTTTGTGACGCTGACATGAATGACAGATAGTGATCCCTATGTAGCTTCTGGGATAACAGTCGACATAACAACAATGTTAAGTTTCCTCATAGAATGTAATCTCCAATAACTTGAGGCATGTGAATAAGACATGTAAGATGTAGTTAGCCTATTACTACCACAGACAAACAAATATATTTCAAATGGAAATAAAATTTATTTTATACCTACATGAATAAAAACAAATATACAGATGAATGGTTCAACTGTGGTGCAGACATTTTCATTTAAATGGTTATATAATTATTCAGGCTGTTTGCTTATAATTTTACTGTCATATAATATTAGCGAAGTCTGCCATAAACAGAAACATGGAAAACGGTCTGAATACATGCAAACAGTGATAAGATCTGAAGCCAGGTCGGATGACTATTCATGTCTAAGTTAGTAAGTATGCATCAATAAGAGCTTCAATCAAAACATCCTGTTGAAATATTGACTGTGTTTCGTCTGTTTTCCTCTTTCCTACTACAGATCAGAACACTTTATCGACTTGTATTGTGCAGGTACAATATAATTCAAAATCAAATCAATAATTTGTGATGATAATTTTGTAGAAAAAGCAATTGTACTTTTTGATACATCATCCCATGCCAGATCCAATTGGTTCCTAAATGGTGGATACTTTCCATTTCAAAGGAAATGCAAGCCTCTGTTGAGTTTCTCCCTGTCAGAAATGTTATCTGTTTCCCAATCTTATGCTAAATATTATGAAAAATTAGTTGATGCTGTGAATATACTCCTATGAGAACCTGAGCATCTTTAATTTGGCTTTCATCTCCATCTAAAAAGATAAAAAATAAATCTACAAATGTACTTTTAAAAAATAATATATCCCTTATTAAATTAAAGATAAATGAATTCTCAAATATACAATGTCCATGATATATGAGATAACTATGAAATCTATTTGGTTGGGACCCAATGAAAAAAAAAATATATAAGATATCTCAACTGGTGGAGTAAAATCATTGCTTTACCACATCTAGTATATCTGATAAAACCTCAATGTCTTAATGCAAAAACTTAACCAAACCATTCATGCAGAAATTGTAGGCCAAAGTGACCTTATCAATAGTAACTATGTTATACTACCCAAGATATCTATCCACTAGCTATAGTCAAGTATCAATGTAATACCATGTCTATTATCTTACAGAGAGACCTAAACACACAAAATTAACAAAGTTGCTCAAGTGGAAAATGTAGGTCAGCATTATCTTTATAAAAGTGAATCATGTTGGACTATCCAAAATCAAAACACTGGTTAAGTATCAAAGCTATACAATTTTGTACCCGAGATATTGACCTTAATGCAAAAAACTTAACCATGTCACTCATGTGGAAAATGTAGGTCAAGGTGACCTCATTTTTATACGCACGTTTATGGCATGAAACTTTGGTGAATTGTTTATATCTATTGACGTGAGCTCCCTTTTGTTTTCTATAAATTTTAGATTTTAAGTTTCCGAGTTTTGGGTTTTTTTTCCATTAAAAAAGGGGGATTTTCCAGTTTTCGGACAATATCTCAAAAACACTTTCACCAATTTGCAAGAAACTTTGGTGAATTGTTTATATCTATTTACATGAGCTCCCTTTTGATTTTTATAAATTTTAGATTTAACGTTTCCGAGTAATGGGGTTTTATTCATTAAAAAAGGGGTATTTTCCAGTTTTCAGACAATAACTCAAAAATGCTTTCAGCAGTATTCATGAAACTTAGGTGAATTGTTTATATCTATTAAATTGAGCTCCCTTTTGATTTTTATAAATTTTAGATTTTACATTTTGGAATTATGTGATTTTATTCATAAAAAAGTGGGATTTTCCAGTTTTCGGACAATGCTCTAAGCAGTTATCATGAAACTTCGGTGACTGGTTTATATATATTAAGATAACCTCCCTTTAGCTTTTCATGAATTTCTGATATGACATTGAGAAGTTATTGAACTTTATTCTTTAAAAAAGTGACGGCGTATCATGCGCTCATGGCGCAGCTATTTATTATCATTTACCCTATTGCTCTACCCACAACCTATCCACTGGTCAAATATCATAGCTATACTACATGTTTCATGACTATATCTAGTGTCACTTAAGTGAAAATGTAGGTCATAATCGACCTAATTATAAATGTTTATTAGGAAATTCTAATATGAGGTCCTTGATTGAATCCAAGTCCATGATAAAACAAATACAAAGCTATACCCAGTACTGTAAATTCAGAAATTATTGCGTGCATTAATAACTGCGATTTTGTAATGTAATTTTAGACAGAAAAGCGAATTTAATTTTTGCAATATTCAGAAAAATCCTGTTTAATTCATATAGTAAATTTCAAAATGCAAGTTTAAATTAGTGCGATTATAACCCTGTCGTTTTTCGCAATAATTTCAGAATTTACAGTAATATTTTTGACATTGCCACTTTTTTGGTAATGGTTAAAAATTTTACCACTGGTCGTCTCATGATTCCCTTACCTCCACCCCTTCCCACTAAATGTATCTCTGTACATTTTACAATCAGTTTAAAATGTTCAAAATGCCTTTCAATTGCCCCTGTGAATAAACTATGTGGTGATGTATAAGAACCCTGCCACATCCGATCTCTGATTTTGTTAGATGTATTTATGCTTTGTGTCAATCTGATGAGTTAAGCCTCAACTGACACATGACTGATTTCTTATGTTGTACTGTTACACTACTGTCTCAGGTTAGATGAGGGTTGGCGCCTTCAAACGAATTTAACCTCAAAGTGGTTGTTGTTTGTTGCTGTATACCATATATGTTTTTCGTTCATTGTTTTGTACATATATTTACTCATTCTAAATAGTTTAACATTTGTGATTTCTGGGCCTTTGATAGCTGACTATGCGGTATGGGCTTTGTTCATTGTTGAAGGCCATACAGTGACTTATAGTTGTTAATTTTTATGTCATCTAGTCTCTTGTGGAGCATTGTCACATTTGCAATCATTTCAAATCACTTCTTTTTTTTATAAATGCAATAACATTCTCATACATGCATGTTTTCTTACCATAATCTTTTTTGTATCAACTATGATTCCTCCATCAGCTACTGTTTGTCTAATCTTGGGCGTGGTAAAACACTGCTTGTAGAGACCTACAATGTATGCCTTTGTGAAAAAATGCAGCCAGTCAATGGTACCATACACACTAAAACACCAATAAAACACGATCATGTCAATGTCCAGATGAACAATGTTTCAGGTGTAAACAATCAATCAATTTATAAACCTGTTGTTCTACGGCATGATGCCAGTGAATAAATTATAATAGACAAATCTGTTTTATCAAATAAAAGGTTAAAACTAATTTATGTACAAAAAGGGATGCTTCATTTGAATACATGGACATGATGGAGACATTATTAAAGTCAGTAAGCAGAATGAATATCAAGACTACATGTAAAACGTCATACAACTTCAAATGAGAAACTCACACCCTATAAAAACCTATATTTTGTGCTTTCATTTCAGACAAATAAAAGGGGAATTGAGATTTTAGTGACAAAAACAAAACAAGTTTAACCTCACTACATTTATGTGACACTGTGCCCTTTCCAACTAAGGAATATATTGTAGGTGCCGCTGGTATGTCCTTGCTTCAATAGAAATGTATAATTTACATTTTTTTGTATCTTGACCATATATACATGTACATGTAGTGCAGGTTTTTTTTTTTTTATATTTAATGACTCATTTCTGGTAATTTACAGCTCGCAATTAGATGGTGGTTGTGCGTGTTGCATATATCACATACATGACATATCTACATGTATTAGAAATAAATGCCTTTTTCCATTTACATGTATATATGGCAACCTGCCAAAAGGTCAGAAATTCTCAAAAAAATATTTTTTTGGTTATTAACTAATGTTCCTTCAAAATATGTTAAAAATAATAATTCATTTAAGAGCTATATCAATTATCCAGACCCTTAAAAAGTGCCTAAATACGGTGTATTTTTAGCAATTTTTTTTAAATAATTCACTAATATGCAAATTAGGCGGTTTAATGGAAAATAGCGCAAATTAACAAAACAAATTTTTTTTATCTTAACTCCTGAATACCTAAAGTTTTTGGAAATATATATAATTTTGGCAAGTTGTAACTACCAATTTGGACGAAATTTGGGATTTTGCATGGTTTTATGGCAGACTGGCTCTTAATACATCCCGCACAGTAATGCGGACACCACACTTTCTCAAGGGTTTATATACCGGACGGAAGAAGTCCAGGGTCGAACATATATTTCAGTAAACACTTAGGGTTCAAAGCATTTCGAAGTGTAAACGCTAATGCATACTATTTACTTTTACAAATTGTGACTTGGATGGAGAGTTGTCTCATTGGCACTCATACCACATCTTCTTATATCTATTGGAAACTAATTTCTGTTTAATTAATTAAACAAATTGAGTATATATTTTAAGATGATTTCATTATGTGTTACAAAACCCGATATGTAATTTTGCATCATCAGTTTTCGTTTGTCTATTCAACGTGTTCAAATAATGCTTCAAAAAGATACGTATTAATGAAAATTAATCCCCTTTTTTCTTCGTTACTGCTGATTTCTAGTTATTGGTGTGTCCGTCTGTTGTTTAAATGATTCGCCTGTAAAGTGATTATTACTATATTTTTAGTTGTTGTTGTAGCTAATGAAGCCTCAATTAGTTTTGTCAAATATGCATATCTCCAAACGCAATCATTACGAGGTTTTGGTATCAACTGGTTCTTTAAATGTTTTTTTTTTTTCAGAATGATTTTATAAAATTGCGTCGTAGCCTTTTGATAGCGTTTGGGGTTGCAGGTAATCTAGATCTGTTTGATATACTACTGGCTTGGTTCATGTATCAGTTACTTGTGTTATAAAATAATAATTAATTCATTGATATTTTGTTTGTGTAATTTCCAACCAAAGGCTAAAACAGTATGTTTTACGATAAGCACGCGGCATCGTAGAGTAAGAGCAGTTACTAGTATACACGTACATTTTGATCAACTAGGTGTCTGAATAATCGGTCCGTGTATCTTGACACGACTAAAACCTTGGGAATCCGCACGATACAAGTCTTGTAATAAGCATGGAGCATATGCGTATCACGTAAACATGTTCTCGTCGTATTATGCATATAACATTTGCCACTGGACTTTGAACACTAATTCATTATCCTCATAATTATCGTATTTTTTATTTGATTTTGTTTCTATTGCGGAAGCCATCTTTATTAGCTTGTATGATCATATTATTCATTTGGCTAACGATGGTTGATATATTTTTTAATTTGTTAAGGTGTTTCAAATTGAATTTTGATAAGAAAGGTCACCACCTCTTTATATAAAGAGATTCATTCTATATACATTGCCTTTAGTTTTATTTGTACTTGATAGTAATTACCCAATTGCTACTATTATGTTTTATTATTGGAGTTAAGGAATTGTATTCCTCTTTCATTTGATAGACCCAATCAACTTTAAAGGACATTCGAGGAGTGATAGTATGATTGAATGGAATAAGTGTAATTTTTTACTGTGTTATGAATATGCATACCTGAGCAGATATAATGTACTGCTATTTGTTTTACCCTCTGGACGAAGTTTATTGGTGTGTTTTTATTCGGTAGAACTTAATGTAAATTTAATTTCAACAAGCAAAATGTAAAATCCATTATTAAATGCTTGTGTGATGATGACGGATGTCTATTTAACGTTCAGCGGCGAATTAGATATGGCTATTCAGGACGAAAACATATAAAGGCGATATGAACAATAACGATGTTTTGTACTAGATAGATATGCTGAGCAGGATTGTTAACGTGCTAGTTCACAAATCAAAAGTCCACAGAAAGACGTGTAACTCTATCCGGACATATTGTTCTGACTCCGAAATAACCCGTCTTTGGTCTTACTCGTTAATGCCGGGTGCTTAGCAGCAAGTACCAATTTAAAAAGCGTTGGCTTGCTTGACCCAGCCGGGGTTCAAACCCACGGCCACCCGCACTCGATGATTTAAATTGTCATTCTTTATTTGTTACTTTGTCCTGAACATGCATGAAATATTTGCCACTGGACGTTCAGCAACCGACATCTCTCCACCAGAGACCAAATAACGTAGAAGCAACTATAGGTACGGCCTTCAACAATGAGCAAATCACATACCGCATAACCAGCTATGAACGGCCTCGAAATGACAAATGTAAAATCCCTCAAACGAGAGTTTACCAGTACGATACCATCAGAGATTGTTATAATATATAAAGATGATCTACAGTGCTCAAGATATATGATAGTGAATATTTGGAGTCTGGGGAAGAGTTGGCATATAGACACCTGTCCAGATCCGAGGACTGTCAATCAATCCGTTCGGTGTGTAATGATTGATACTTTAGTCTGGGAGAACATGAATTATGTAGTTCATTTAGCTATGGACTAGCATTCAGTAAATGCGAGTACTCCTATTTAAGGTGGTGGGTTGAGCGCTAACAAACATGTTTAACCCTGCCACATTTTTTATATAAGTGACTGTCCAAAGAAAATAGCCAGTAATTCAGTGGTGATTGATTGCTGTCTGTTATATTTGTTTTTTTGTTAATTGTTTCGTCATAAGGCTGTAGTTTTTTCGTCTGAATTGTTTCTCATTTTGTCATGTTGATAATTGTTATGGTTGACTATGCGGTAAGGTTTTTGCTCCTTGTAGAAGGCTGTACAGTGACCTATAGTTGCTTAACGTCATTTGAACTCTCTATGATAGTTGCCTCATTCGCAATCATAACACATCTCCATATTTTATATAGTAGATGTCTTTTGTTTTTTTTTTTGTCGTTGGGTTTCTATTGACGTATTTCCCATATCTCCTTTTATTCTATTTTATGTGTTAACTCGCACTTTTTGTGAACTGCTGTCAAGCATGAACAGTTGCAAAATCTACCCTTTAAGTCAACCTTTTATTTTATCCATTATATTACAAGAACAAATTGAAAATACACAATCATATAATACTCAACTAGGTATCAATGTACTGCACTGACCAATTAAGATCTAGAGCATTGACGTCTTATTAAGATACAAGCGTTTTTCTAAGGACCGTACGTGGCCATAAGGTGTTTTCTTTTGTATATCTTTGTGTAACTGTCTCTATGATATATACCTGCCAAATGCAGCCAAATGTCCTTCAACCGCTCTTTCTTGAAACATATAACGTTAAAATATCAACACATAAATTGACTATAAGAATAAATGACTACGAGACAAAAAGAATACACATTTTAATTAGAATTAGTTTCGTTAGCACTACAATGTAGCATGTATAAAAAAATATCGTGATTTCATCATCTGATTATTGATGAATGTAAGTGTATCCTTTTATTGGATGTAAAGTTAAAGCGTTTCAATTCAATCGAATTTGACTGACAGGTGCTTGATCAAGCAATGGTGAAATCGATATCTATATAACAGTTATCAATCAATAAGAGGCAATGGTGATCTGTAATGGAGTAAACAATTTAAAAACAGATAAAAACGTCTCAGTATCGCTCAAAATAACGAAAGTGGTTAACATTGTTAGTTTAAATTGGCAGTGATTTCAGGATATGACATTAAAATGAAAAAAAATCATCAATATTTCACAACATACAACAACAAAATATGACAAAAGTAAGCAAACTATTATAAATGCACTGTTGTAATGACATCCATTTCTTATAAAATGTTAGTAGACGAGTGACAGTTTTCAAAAAAGACGCTTAGTTAACGACTTTAATGCACCCACCTAACATACGGCTATATTATATATCATTCGAACGCTTATTTATCGTACTTTCTGTTTTGCACGGTCGTCAATAATTCGTACGGTGCAATTTTCGTTAAATCAAGGTCAAAGGTCAAAACTGGACATTCCTAAAATTTGCTAGAATGAAACAAAATGCCCTTTTCTGGTACTTGTATGATATTTTTTTTCTAAAAATTATCTGAACCTTATAAAACAACATACCATAATTCCAAATCAAATGCAAACTAAAATGTTGATTGCGCAATATTTACATAAAAGTGCATTTCTTGAAAAAAAACTTCCAAAAATGATAAAAATTGCAATAAAAGCTAAATGTTTCCTGAGGTTTGAATATTTGTATGTCAAAATAGAACAGTTTTATCGTTTATAGGCCAAGGGAATTGTTTCATCATTTCAAACTGCAATTTATATAATATAGGTCAGGATGCAGCCTTCTAATGAAGCTTTTGCAGTTGCCCTAAAAAAAACACCATCTGCTAATAAGGATCATTTTGCTTTTTTTGGATAGATAATATTGTCAATATCGGCACAAAATGATTAACCATACTTGAAAAAGGGTAATGGAAGTACTTTAAGAAACAAACAAGGTAGATTTAGTAAAAAATAGTTTATTTTTGTTTAATATTCGAAGGAATTCTATTTGTACCATGCGCTTTTCAATAATAAATCTGGCGAATTCCTTTTAATGTTAGCCCATTATTATATACTTTATTAGTTGTTTTATCAAATATGACTGAAAAATAATATTGCGGAAGATTGAATATCCTTCCTGAGCAACTGCAATCGCCATCGGGTTTAGGCAGTGTTCGCACATTCCGGTGAAGTGTTTTAAGATCTTTTAAGGAGTGTTGTTTGTCTGTCCTACTTTTTCGCCTTGGTCATGCTGTCATCTGTTTTTCTTTGACTATGGTTTGAGACTGCCTCCTTGTTAATTTTTCCCTCTTTCAACCAAAGAAAAGAAAACCAGATGGTTCCAAGCTGGGCGAATAAAAGACAACAGAACAAAATTCCAAACGTAAAGTTACTTATCAAATGACAAAACCAAAAGCTCAAACACATCAAACGAATGAAAAACAATTGTCATAAACCTCTCTCTCTCTCTCTCTCTCTCTCTCTCTCTTTATATGATATAGCGGAAATGTAGGAATCATAATGTCCCTGCGTCCCCTTTTCATTGTTCTTTCTAGTCATATATCCATCTGTTAGTCTAAAACAACTTTGAAATGAGCAATATTCCTCCTACATTGCTTGGTAGATTTTAGTCAATTAATTTCACTTATTATTGTTGTGAGATCTTTGCACCATTAGAAACCAAAAACGAAAAAAATATGAAAATAAAGTGAGAAAATCACCAAAAGTCGCTGTCGGATCAACAATAGAGAGCTTAGTGCAAAATAAATATCCACACAAATAATTTGAGTTTAGATGACATAAAACCAATTAAAAAAATGGATGAATTCAACCACTATTTTCATTTCTCATAATTGTATAAATATTTTAGAATAAAATAACTTCATTTTAACCATATATATTCTTAAGATACATGTACTATCTTTAATATGCAAATGTTCAATCAATGCCTGACAGATGATCTACTAAAATAGCGTTCTATTTTTCTGAATGTCTTAACTAAAAATATTATGCAGCACATCTACATTGAAATTTAATGCATAACCATGGCCAATTAAATTGTAAATTAAAGTGGTTCAAATGCATTTATATTTCAGTTTCTATTTAGCAAATTTACTTGTAACATGTAGCTGAAGTAAAAAATTATTTCAAAACTGCTTTGTTTGGTAAGAAATTGCCTACTTTTACAAAAGACTATGGATGCTGATTGGTTGATTTTTTGTTATGACACCTACACAGTAGTTTCGTCCTTGATACTAATAAATATAGCTAATATATTGTTGACGGGGATTGCCAGTTGTCCTAACTAAGATCGGTGGTTCCTTGGGCACTCCGTGGGTCTAAACCAATAAAAAAATGATCGCCAAAAAATACTTGAGAAGCAGATAGTGCTGAAAATTACGTTCAACACCAACAATCAATCAATCATCTTTATATTATAATTTACTAATATGTTAACTATTCAGGAATTGTAAGTATTGATATTGCGATATGCTAGAATTTCCAAATAAAAAAATAATGTAAGTAAATATAATTGCAACATGTCTCAATTCATTTACAATAAATTCCGTAGTTTGTTAGAATTAAATACTTGAGGCAGGCATGAAGAACATTCTCAGTGGCTATCTCGTAATAGCTTTCACTTCCTTAGGCAATGCAACATGCGTTATAAGCAATCAAGAACACATATACATATTGAAATATCAAAGTTTCGTTTCCAAACCTTCTCCTTAAAGTATGAATTTCCTGTGTATTATATCCTCTAACGTGTTTGCACTATTCAGATTTGTGTTTTTTCAACCTGATATTGACTTCATACATATGGTTTTACATAGAATGGCTAAAAAGGCTTTTATTTGCAGATGGCGGTATTTTGGGCAACTGCATGGGTTGTTATAATTGGCTGTTAAATTAGCAGAAAGCGTAATTGCAGTAATTTTATGATGTTGAAATAAAATTGAGAATGGTATGGGGAATGTGTCAAAGAGACAACAACCCGACCATAGAACAGACAACAGCAGAAGGTCACCAACAGGTCTTCAATGCAGCGAGAAATTCCCGCACCCGGAGGCGTCCTTCAGCTGGCCCCTAAACAAATATATATACTAGTTCAGTGATAATGAACTAAACATCCTTAGCACTAAATAAAATATGTTATTTTGTTTTATGAAGAATAACAATTGAATCAAAGACAAAAAAAAAAATGGTTTTCACGCATTTTTATCATTTTCACTGGAATTTCTGGAAAACGGCGCTATTTATTTAAAAATTCGACATATATATTCAAAGTTCTTTTGATAAATAACTATTAACATCTGTTCTAACACATTTTCATATTCCCATACAAAATATTATTATTCAGAAGGCAGAATATGCAAAAATACTGACATCTTGTAAAATTAGAAATTGTCTGTCCTTGATCTTTCATCGTGATTTGACGGAAACTGCACCATACGAATATTTGACGACCGGGCAAAAAAGATAGTACAGATAATGTGCTTTCGAATGGTTTATGATGTAGCCATATGTTAGGTGGGTGCATTAAAAATGAAATGTTATGGTTAATGTCACTCGTCAATAGGCCGCGAAACACAAAAAGACAAGTCAATCATATACATTTAACAGCTAACTATATATATATATATATATATATATATATATATATATATATATATATATATATATATATATATATATAGCTCCAAAACCATATTAGTTTGAACAAGCAGTGATATCAATAAATATATATAGGCCATCACTATTACAAACAAACTCATCAATATATAAAAATAAAAAAATAAAAATATAAAGTTATCAAAATATTACAACTGCACAGTTATATGTATAACGGCAGAATAGTTTTCATAAAACGTATAACATAACACAAATAGACAACGAAATCCTGTACCTCGTAAAATGACGGTGGGCATGGGTACCATAAACAAGCTCCTTTCTAAGATGTAGATATAAGAAGATGTGGTATGAGTGCCAATGAGACAACTCTCCATCCAAGTCTTTTCTAAGATGTGTCATGATACCATTCGACTTCAATTTCTAAAACAAAACAATAAAGTACTTATATCACACATAACTGTTTTGTCCAGGTTTTTGTCGTAAAAAGTGGTAAATTTAGAAAATGTTAGTATTGTCGCCTATGGAAGAATACATACTACCGCTTTCCCTTTGGAAGAAACACATTTCTGGGAAAACGGTAGTATTACATTTTCCCAGCATTAGGTTGGCCTTTTGTGTACCCAAGGCAGGTGAAGGAAGTCAACTTAGGAGCGCTGTGATTGGATGTAAGGGTACAATATATATATTTTTTTATTTATCTATGAATAACTGCAGTGTGTAAATATACAATACAAATTTTGAAACCTACTGAAATATTTTCTAGAGAATTATTCGAAAAGACTTCCAAAATTTCATAAATTTGGTGTAAAATGACGGTGGGCATGGATAACATAAACAAGCTCCGTTGAAAGTTGGTCATGATATTATTTGGCTTCATTTTTTTAAACAGAATAATAAAGTACTAACACTACACATAACTGTTTTTTCCAGGTTTTTATTGTAAAAAGTGGTAAATTTAGAACGTATTGTCGCCTATGGCAGAATAAATAGTATCGTTTTCCCTATACTGAAGATGGCAAGGGAAATCAAAATCAATCAGACTTCAGTTAGTTTATACTATTTTGAAGCTTTTGATTAGTACAATTAATTTTTATCACCAAGAATAGAAATTTTTCACTGAGACCAATACTGTGTTGAAAAAAGTGCTGAGTCATCATAATAAGTCAAATTGATGGGTACTGATATAAAACTTTATTCTAGGATTTCAATATTAATTATATTTTATAAAATGCACCAAACTATAGTT
The DNA here is from genome assembly GCF_021869535.1 of Mytilus californianus. NCBI lineage: Eukaryota > Metazoa > Mollusca > Bivalvia > Mytilida > Mytilidae > Mytilus > Mytilus californianus. The sequence goes on from NW_026262684.1 coordinate 344,492, forward strand.
CTTTTGTATTTGTTTTCACCTTCCGCATTGATTATTTCCATTGGAAACACCAGAATTCCAGTTGCGACAAATATTTTCAACTGAAATATTTGCCTTTTTTGCTGTGTAATTCCCTAAATTTATCACTTGGGTATTTCTCAAGACATAATCTATTAAAATGGGAATTTGTCTGGTTAAGTTTGTACAAATTTGCATTATCAGAGATCTTATTAAGATTTTGAACTTTGAAAAACTGACACAAGAGGTATAGTTTTTAAAATTTTACCAAAAATTGAGGTGAAAATGAGATTTTACACTTTGACTTGGCACCTTTCTTTAAATCAGTTTTTGTCGCGTTTCAGTATCAACTGCTAACCTTCATAAAATATTTATTACTCAACCAATTTTAAAAAATAAAAGGCCATTTTACTCGTTTTAGCAAGCGAAACACAGAAAATTAACTAAAAGGGAGAATTTGAAAAAAATATTTACAATTAAGGCATACTTACAAAGCTCAGAATTGTATAATTTAAGACTTCTCATACCACAAATCTATTGATTTTTAGATTCTAAATCAACTTCTGAGGGGAAAAAGTGTTTACGAATGACAATATACATGTCAATTTTATTGTTTACAGTCCTTAGCAACCAAAACTAGACATTTTGATACAAGGCTTATATTTGTATTATATTGGTTAACCCTTACTTCTAAAGGATTGAGCTGTATGTAGTAGCAAGATTTCATGTTATTAAATGACTGTATAGTTGATTCAGCTGTTAAGGCATACTTACAAAGCTCAGAATTGTATAATTTAAGACTTTTCATACCACAAATCTATTGATTTTTAGATTCTAAATCAACTTCTGAGGGGAAAAAGTGTTTAAGAATGACAATATACATGTCAATTTATTGTTTACAGTCCTTAGCAACCAAAACTAGACATTTTGACAAAAGGCTTATAGTTGTATTATATTGGCCTAACCCTTACTTCTGAAGGATTGAGCTGTATGTAGTAGCCTAAATGTTGAACGCTTAGTATTTTTTCTTGCTAATATATCAAATTATTAGTTTTATCAAGATTTCATGTTACATTTTGGCATATATTAAATGTAAAGTTGATTCAGCTGTTAAAAAATGATTCCCTATTACCAAGTCTTTAAATCAAGGCTTTGGTATGCAATACACATAAAGATTAACATTTTCGTGTTGCTAAATTTTGTACAAATTTGCATCATCAGAGATCTTATTAAGATTTTCAACATTGAAAAACTGACACAAGAGGTATAGTTTTTAAAATTTTACCAAAAATTGAGGTGAAAATGAGATTTTACACTTTGACTTGGCACCTTTCTTTAAATCAAGTTTTGTCGCATTTCAGTGTCAACTGCTAACCTTCATAAGATATTTATTACTCAACCAATTTTTAAAAAAAAAGGCCATTTTACTCGTTTTAGCAAGCGAAACACAGAAAATTAACTAAAAGGGAGAATTTGAAAAAAATATTTACAATTAAGGCATACTTACAAAGCTCAGAATTGTATAATTTAAGACTTCTCATACCACAAATCTATTGATTTTTAGATTCTAAATCAACTTCTGAGGGGAAAAAGTGTTTACGAATGACAATATACATGTCAATTTTATTGTTTACAGTCCTTAGCAACCAAAACTAGACATTTTGATACAAGGCTTATATTTGTATTATATTGGTTAACCCTTACTTCTAAAGGATTGAGCTGTATGTAGTAGCAAGATTTCATGTTACATTTTGGCATATATTAAATGACTGTATCGTTGATTCAGCTGTTAAGTCATACTTACAAAGCTCAGAATTGTATAATTTAAGACTTTTCATATCACAAATCTATTGATTTTTAGATTCTAAATCAACTTCTGAGGGGAAAAAGTGTTTAAGAATGACAATATACATGTCAATTTATTGTTCACAGTCCTTAGCAACCAAAACTAGACATTTTGACAAAAGGCTTATAGTTGTACTATATTGGCCTAACCCTTACTTCTGAAGGATTGAGCTGTATGTAGTAGCCTAAATATTGAACGCTTAGTATTTTTTCTTGCTAATATATCAAATTATTAGTTTTATCAAGATTTCATGTTACATTTTGGCATATATTAAATGTAAAGTTGATTCAGCTGTTAAAAAATGATTCCCTATTACCAAGTCTTTAAATCAAGGCTTTGGTATGCAATACACATAAAGATTAACATTTTCGTGTTGCTAAATTTTGTACAAATTTGCATCATCAGAGATCTTATTAAGATTTTCAACATTGAAAAACTGACACAAGAGGTATAGTTTTTAAAATTTTACCAAAAATTGATGTGAAAATGAGATTTTACACTTTGACTTGGCACCTTTCTTTAAATCAATTTTTGTCGCATTTCAGTGTCAACTGCTAACCTTCATAAAATATTTATTACTGAACCAATTTTCAAAAATAAAAGGCCATTTTACTCGTTTTAGCTAGCAAAACACAGAAAATTAACTAAAAGGGAAAATTTGAAAAAAATATTTACTTTTAAGGTAGCAATACACAGTTAGGAGTTTGGTTTCACATTTTGGCCCATGTGGATTTTTCAAATATGAAAGTTATTGTGCAATAAAATTCATTTTTAGAGAGCTGAGTACTTATTTAGCCTTCAAAGGTGGTTTATAAGAACATCAAGAGTATTTTTTTCATGTTTTATAGGCTATTTTCTGTTTGACTGTCCGTATTTTCAAGCAAGACAGGCCGTAAGTCCAGAAATTAATGTAATGTTTACAAACACATTTTTTCTACACGAAGTTTTTGACGCAATTTTACAAAAAAAATGAGATGAAAGACATATGATATTTATTTGATTTCCTGATAGATATATGTAAACAGTTTCAAAAAAGGTATCACTCCAAGGCCAGGGGTTAACAAATCCACTAGCCCGACACCCGGGACTACAGCATTTAGGCCTCGGGCAACAAAAACTTGTTACCCAATATGCCCGACGGACTAGTAACAAAAAATTCTTGGCGTTTCCAAAATAGAAGGTGGAAAATCCCCTCATCACTATTCTTTCTTAGCCAATCAGATTCAACTACGTCATCCGGGATTCTCAGAATTTGAATTGATTTTGTACAAGTTTTAAAAATAGAACAAATAACTCCCAGTGGATCCTGTAATTTGAATATCGATTTGTCAGTACAGGGGATATTGTACATTGATTATGTAACCAGAGAAATATAATGTAACCTGATTGTACCTCCTTCTGAATAATTTATTGCAATATAAATGTGAATCCCCTTTGACAGGAGAAACCTGACTTTTGAAAGATATACATTTGTTACATGTGCATGATCACATGTTATGGACGCCATTTTGTTTTTGTTTACATACCGTGAAGAAGCCTCCAGAACCATGACCTAAACATTAACAGTCTTAAGAAAACTTAAACTTGATGCAATAATATTTCATCAGTCATGATATAAATCTTCATTGATATTCAAATTAATTTGATTTTTAAAGAAATAAAATTTATAACTAATACAATTTCAGTTTAGAGACTGTACTCAGTTTGTAATCTATTTATAGCCCACAATTAGTACCTGTGATTAATGTAAATATGGATATTACTTCGATTATAAAACAATTATAAAAGACACAACCTATGGATGGTTGATGTTTATTCACATAAATATTTGAGGTCATTTGATTTATTTTAATAAATAGGATTTAAAAACTGAAAACAAATATGAGCATTTCATATAACAAGCTGATAATTCTTTTACACAAACGATCTCATAAAAATTACTTCAATCCTTTTATATAACCATGTATAACAGTGGTCAAGACTTGTACCATCTCAGGATTTGGTCAACTTATTACTGCAGAATATTCAATGAATATACAATTATCGATTAATTGAATATATCGGCTAATGGGATATTTTTTTTTTGCTGACATAAGTTTTGGGTATCCGATTTGCCAAAATCTACTGTACAACGGATAAAACTTGTTAAGTTTATAGAATTCATTGTATTATGCAGCAAACTCTGAATTTGTAAGGTATACTTGGGCTAGCAGGTCAGTTTTGATGGGCTAGTAGTTCTTCCAACAGGGCAAGTAAAATCCTGCTACCAATTAGCCCTGGGCTAGTGACCTGTAACAAAATTTCTTAACCCCTGCAAGGGATTGAAATTCTACTTCTGGCCAAATTTTTGGGAAATATGTGATCTTTTTGCAATATTTTATAGCAAATAAATGCAGATAGTTGCCATGGATACACCAAAGAGAAATTATATTTTACCATTTTAACTACTAGATATCAAATCTATGGAAGATACTGATTACATACATATGCACATATATGACACAAACAGTAAGCTTAATTTGCAAGAAAGCAAGGAAAGGGGGATGGTAAAATTTATGGGAGTAAATTTTAATATTTTTTCCTTACTGCTTATTGCTACATTATGGCATACTTACAAAGCTCAGAATTGTATAATTTAAGACTTTTCATACCACAAATCTATTGATTTTTAGATTCTAAATCAACTTCTGAGGGGAAAAAGTGTTTAAGAATGACAATATACATGTCAATTTTATTGTTTACAGTCCATAGCAACCAAAACTAGACATTTTGACACAAGGCTTATATTTGTACTATATTGGCTTAACCCTTACTTCTGAAGGATTGAGCTGTATGTAGTAGCCTAAATATTGAACACTTAGTACTTTTTCTTGCTAATATATCAAATTATTAGTTTTATCAAGATTGCATGTTACATTTTGGCATATATTAAATGAATAGTTGATTCAGCTGTTAAAAATTGATTCCCTTTTACCAAGTCTTTTTATCAAGGCTTTGGTATGCAATACACATAAAGATTAACATTTTCATGCTTTATATTGCTCAATTTTGTACAAACTGGCATCATCAGAGATCTTATTAAGATTTTCAACATTGAAAAACTGACACAATAGGTATAGGTTTTTAAAATTTTCCCCAAAATTGATGTGAAAATGAGATTTTACACTTTGACTTGGCACCTTTCTTTAAATCAGTTTTAGTCGCGTTTCAGTGTCAACTGCTAACCTTCATAGAATATTTATTACTCAACCAATTTTCAAAAATAAAAGGCCATTTTACTCATTTTAGCTAGCAGAACACAAAAAATTAATCAAAAGGCAAAATTTGAAAAAAAATATTTACTATTAAGGCATTCTTACAAAGCTCAGAATTGTATAATTTAAGACTTTTCATACCAGGTATGACCACGATTACTGACAAATGTAATCGATTAATAATCGATTACTTGAAGGATTTTTGTGTAATCTGATTTCTGTATGTAATCGATTGCAATCGATGACTTTGTTAAAGTAATTACATTCCTTTTCGATTACAGCTGTCAATTACATGCTATATAATAATATAGATAAATAATAAAGAAAGTTAAACACAATTATGTTCTCCATGTATTTATAGTAGAAATTAAAATATTTTACAAAAACAACTTTAAATTTTACATTGTTTCCAAATGTTATGTTGACAGTTGTTTTCTAGATGGAAGCTTTTACCGAGGATCCGAACTATTTAAAAATTCTTGAGTGAGTGATGATAAATATGAGAACATTTTTGAAATGCCATCGACCATTGCATCAATCGCTTCTTTATATTGTAGGTCATTTTCTCCATATTTTACAAATTTTTGCTGGCATACTGACTTAAGTTTGTTTTTTTAGTTTTTGCTCATTATCGAATATAATTCATTTCAATGTTAGAGGTTTCCTCTGAAAAAAACATATAAAACAAGAGGCTCTCAAGAGCCTGAATCGCTCACCTGTATTTCAGAGGAGAAGAATTTTATATGTTAGCAAACTCGATGAACAAATTGTGTAAAATTGTCTTACTTTTAACTCCTTAAGGGGTCAATTGACAATTTTGATCAGATTAACTTTTTTGTAGATCTTACTTTGCTGAACATCATTCCTGCTTATAGTTTATATATATCTATAATAATATTCAAAATAATAACAAAAAACTGCAAAATTTTGTTAAAACTACCAATTCGGTGGCAGCAACCCAACAATGGGTTGTTCGATTCGTCTGATAATTTCAGGGCCGATAGATCTTGACCAATTAAACAATTTTACCTGATGTCACATTTGCTCTAAAAGATTAAGTTTTTGAGATATAAGCCAAAAACTGCATTTGACTCTTATGTTCTATTTTTAGCCATGGCAGCCATGTTTGTCGATGGATACAAACTTCGGATACAATTTATAAACAAGATACCCTAAGGAACATTTGGTTAAAGTTTGAAGGTAATTGGCCTAGTAGTTTCAGAGAAGAAGATTTTTAAATGTTAGCAAACTTGATGAACAAATTGTGTAAAATTGTCTTTCAAGGGCAATAACTCCTTAAGGGGTCAATTGACAATTATGGTCATATTAACTTTTTTGTAGATCTTACTTTGCTGAACATTATTGCTGCTTACAGTTTATATATATCTATAATAATATTCAAAATAATAACAAAAAACTGCAAAATTTTGTTAAAACTACCAATTCGGTGGCAGCAACCCAACAATGGGTTGTTCGATTCGTCTGATAATTTCAGAGCTGATAGATCTTGACCAATTGAACAATTTAACCCCATGTCAGATTTGCTCTAAAAGCTTTAGTTTTTGAGATATAAGCCAAAAACTGCATTTGACCCCTATGTTCTATTTTTAGCCATGGCGGCCATGTTTGTCGATGGATCAAAATTTCGGATACAATTTATAAACTAGATACCGTAAGGAACATTTAGTTAAAGTTTGAAGGTATTTGGCCCAGTAGTTTCAGAGGAGAAGATGTTTGAAATAGTTTACGACGACAGACGACGACGACAGACGACGGACGACGACGGACGCCAAGTGATGGCATAAGCTTACATGGGGCCCTTCATGCCCCGGTGAGCTAAAAAAGGGACAATAATTAGTTCAGCAAATTTTTAAGATGGAAAATTATAATTTTTAATTACATGAATGAATTTTAATATCCTTTTGTTTGGATAACCTCCCTAATTGCATGTTATAAAACTGCCAGTGGAGAACAATTTATAACCTAAGGCAATATAATATAAATCTTTCACTTAATTAGACATAATTGAAATCAAAACAAAGTCTGCATCTCATTGATTAGAAGTCTATGATCATCTGAAAACAAGAAGGTTATTGAGAATTCTTTATTCAAAATCATAAACAATATATATTTCAATTGAATTTCAATGCATTGGTTCATTGTCAAAAGGATTTTGTATACTCTAACTTTTATACAGTTTATCTATTCTAAGCTTACCTCTAAAGTAATATTAGTACCTTGAATCTATTTTATCTGTACTATAAACTGATGAATACATGCAGTTGTTTATTTTCATTTAAACTAGAATATATTTCGTCAAACTATTTTACTTAAGTAAACGAAATGTAATCGAAAGTAATCGATGATTACATAAATTGTTTTGCTGTAATCGATTAAATTACGATTACATGTAATCGAAAATTTTGTCGATTACAGATTACTGTCGATTACTTGAAAAAATGTAATCAATTACTATCGATTACGATTACAGATTACGATTACCCCTGTTTCATACCACATGTTTTGTAAATATACGACGTATATTTTCAATCCATACTAGAATTGCAAAACTATTTGTAAATTTATCAATTCTATACGGTTCTAAATAGAACAAATATGAAGGTATTTAAAATGGTTTCTTACAAAAGAAAATGTTTTGTGATAATAGAAAAATTATATAAAAATTTACGATTACAAAATTGATGTCCTTGATATTGCCTTTTTACACCTCGTTGCTTGCATTTCTTTATAGCAACATTCCAGCAGCGCCTCATACGGAGTATATATCTCCCAATTGATAGGATATTCCCGGGCTTGTATTTCCTATCATGATTTCCTTGATAGAGGATTGCTGCTCACAAGGAAGCTATTAAACCAAGAGTTCCAAATGGTGAAGTTGAAATCATCCCTTCGTAAATTTTACGGACGCCATCACGAGTTGGTTGACCGTTATGGAATAACCGTTTCACAGATGATATCGGATTTTTCCTTATGTCGTAACTACAATACCCTTCCCTTTTCACGAATGTGACCTACCGAGTAAGACTACTTACCGGATTTGTAATAACATAAGCAACACGACATGTGCCACATGTGGAGCAGGATCTGCTTACCCTTCCGGAGCACCTGAGATCACCCCCAGTTTTTGGTGGGGTTCGTGTTGCTTAGTCTTTAGTTTTCTATGCTGTGTCATCTGTACTATTATTTGTCTATTTGTCTTTTTATTTTTGGCCATGGCGTTGTCGGTTGGTTTTCGATCTATGAGTTTGACTGTCCCTCTGGTATCTTTCGTCCCTCTTTTTTCTCTTACTATATAACATATTCTGATACTTGAACGTAAGCTGTGAAGTCAAATGATACGATACAATTGGAACATGGAAAGTATTTTACAAAAAAAGACAAAATAAGTATACGTTGATTTTTTCTCACAATTTTAGTGTAGATAATAAAGATTATTATACAAATATTTTATATCATTCACTTTATAACTATTGGCCTCGAGCGAACCTGACGAAGGTTATTCCATATCACTATGAAAAATCATTGTGCATTCTAAGCATTTTATACTTTACTAATAGCTAGAACCTGAAAAAATTCAAGAATATCAAAAATGCCGTCTTCTGTATGTTCTTTATTACTTGAATCATTCAAAACGTATTACAGTTATCAATCCGATGGTCAACCAAACTGACCATAAAATTCACAGGAGAAAATATAACACCGTAAAGCATTCAAAAGAAAATAAAAAAGAAAGTTTTTTCGGTTTATATGTCTTTGTTCAGCGGATGTATTTTCTGCATGTGTCAACAAATTCACCACACCCCCAGTGTGTTTCCATTTGTTTTTGTACACCCTTCTTTATGATTACCGGTTCAATTTGCTTGGAAGATGGTTTTACATCAATATATCAATTGAAAACGATTTACGATTTTTATCACAATGTTACTTGTAACTATGTAATTGTAAACTTTTGAAAGACGTTAGAATGTGAAGGAAGTCGGCATACCGTTGTTAGGTTGGATTATAGTCTAATAATACATTATTCACGATTCAAATAATATTTGTATTTTGTATATGCATATATGTACATGTGTAGTTGGATTTCTATCCCCCATCACATTGACAATCGCTGTATGTTCATACTATTATGTCCGTAATGTCATTTTGTTAATTGTTTGTCTTTTTGTATTTAACTCTAGTATTGTAGATTTAGATTACCACTGCGTATCATGTCCACCCGGAACTGGGTATTAACGAAGCGGAGTGAAAGGAATAACAAGGTAAGAATTCTTTTGATTTAAACCATTTATACCGTTTTGATGAGGTTACCGCTTATGAAACTATTTTCTGATATAAAGGGCTTTAATTTTTCATGTCAACAAGTAACAAACAAATACCAGATTTTGTTATATACTAATGCTGTGTACTTGTTGCCAGAAAATTTCGAGGTCGATTTCCCTCAGTCACCATGCAGGCCAAATATGCTACGGTTTTTTTTGTTCTCTTTCCAGACAATTTTTTTGAAATATGGTAGTGTGACTTCATATTTATTGAAAATCGCTACCAACAAGATGTTTTCTAACGAATACTTGCAAACAAAGTCAAGGATACGACAACTTCCTCGTGTTGACAGATTTATAGTACGGCAACATGTTTTACAACTGTATGGCAAATTGCTAGTTTTATAATGTTTATATGCCGTCATGTTCAATAAATAGTTCAAATACCTAATTATACATTTGATAAATGATTAGGCTTTAGAGTCCTATTTGACCTTTAGCAGCATACAAACAAATTCATGTTTTCCAGATGTATACATTTTATGTCAATATTGTTTTTTGTTTTTTATTCATGAGTTATTTGTATATGTTTATATAAATATTAAATGACTTAATAATAGCCAACGATAAATCTTACTGGGCGATGGATCATATAATTATGATACAGTACACTACAAAATATAATATATAACAAGTCTAAAAGGGTACAACATCACCAAAAAAAATTTAAATAATGAACAAATTTTAGATATTTCGGATAACTAATATCCTTCATCAGTAAGATGTAAAATGAATCTTATCTTGACATGTGGTAGTCAAACTGAAATAAAAATCTTGAATGCTTTACAAATTATCAATAATCAATACGATGGTTATTTTTTTCAATATTGATGTTTTGGAAAAGGAATAAATTTCTTAAAACTGTAAGAGTCTAAAACGGAAGCCTTTGTTACTGGAAATAAGTGATGGTAGGGAAATGAGTGACACATTCTATGTTGTTTTCATTTATGCCCTATGGGGAAACTGTCCTAAGCTTTCTGATCCAAAAGAGGGACGAACGATACCAGATGAGCAGTCAAAACCTTTCCCGAGCAAGTCTGTCGGCCCTTGATCAACCCTCGTTGTGGTCTATGATAGTGATGGTAAGGTTTTTGAGATCAGCTTGGGCGTACCCAGGTGATCTCAAATGACGACTTACGGGTAGGTCGGGCTTGCAGGTGTAGTCACTTCGATGACCATTTATGTGTTTGTTGAATGGCTGTTCTGTCTCGCAATATAAATATATATGTTGGTTTTTCCGTTTGAATGGTTTTACACTAGTAATTTTTGGGGCCCTTTATAGCTTGCTGTTCGGTGTGAGCCAAGGCTCCATGTTGAAGACCTTACTTTGATCTATAATGATCTATAATGGTTTTCTTTTATAAATTTTGACTTGGATGGAGAGTTGTCTCATTGGCACTCATACCAAATCTTTTTATATCTATATATAGGATTATAAGGTTAAAGAAATCGTTTATGTCTTTCAAAAAACGACGTTCAATAAGGGTACACTATGATGCCATCTGAATGAAATGAACGGCATATATGTTATGATACTTTTTACTATGTAGTTTATTTCATATAAGATAAGATAATTTTAGTAACCAATCATGGTGCCCAAAATTTGAGGTATACAATCAAATGAATTACAAAATAAAGCACAGTAAATGATTAGAATGATTAGAATGATTAAAGTACATTTAAACAAAAACATGAATACACATTTAAACAAAGTAACATAATTATAAACCATGTTATTGACAAAACATTACGTTATTTTGGAAGCCACTGTGACCTGGAGAAATTACATTTCTTAATCAATTTATAGCCCTAGGCCTATGGGAGACAACTCCTGATCGATTTTATTATATATTGTTTTCTATTTTTTCAAACTACATTGGTATTTTCTAAGAGTTTCTTTCGTTCTTCAACAAGGGAGTGCAATAATTTAGATAAGTTTGAAGTAACTAACAAATCTTCAGATGAAAGAATCCAAACAAATTTCATTTCATCAGATAACTTTGAAAAAATTTTGAATTTAGAATTTAAATTAGACGGATGTATGTGTAAGCTGGTAACGTATTGAAATGTAAACCATACAACCCATTGTATTATCTATATAGTGTTTAACATAAATCTAAAGTCGAAGTAAAAAAATAATGATGAAGGGTTTGTCTGTTTGAACAAAAACCTATTTCTCGTTAAAATAGGATAACGCATGAAGAATGCCGGGCTTCTTAAATTGTTTAGAATCCCGTATGCTCATCGTAAATGCAGTTTTTAAAGGCACTTCTAAATACATGACCGAACAGCTTTGATCCAATCATATATTTAAGTGTCTAGTTTTAGTTCATCTTGACTTGCGCTTTACTTATTTTCTTTCATATTCATAAGCTGCATCCATCATTAAACGGAAATGGTCGTCCAGTTGATCGGCTCTGAAATTCGATGTTTAGGACCTTCGGCTTACACCTCTCTAAGGCGTTCATTGCTTACAATATTGAGGTCTTCGGTGTTTACATAACCACTATATGTAAGAAGACGATGAACAAGAGCAACCAGAATGTTTGTATTTTACATCCCAAAAGGTAAAGTTTTCTAATTTCCTCTTGTGGTTGAAAATATTGGGTAAAATTGGTAATGTGTAGTCAGATAAATTGACAGGTGTAGTAACCATGTATTGTTTTCTGTATAAATTTTGATGGAAAATATTGATAATTTTGAGGATAGCATTTAGAATCTTCATAATAACTTACTTGTACTTCTTAGTGAAGATGTTTTTAAGAAAGGACACACTGAAAAAAGAAACAGTTTGACATGATCTTTTCTGAGAAGCTTTTGTATTTCTCATATATGGTTTCTGGAAATAAATAATTATCATCATATTCATGCAATGCGATACCAACATGAACAATTCAATTCAACAGTCAGGCTATATTTTCTACTAAGGAATCTAAGGAAATGCCATTAAATTTAAATATGTTGGTACTTTTACAATGTATATCGATTTTTGTTAAGTACGTAAAACTATATTATATTGGATCTTGACAAGACTACAAGGTATTATAAAGGAAAAACAAGTCCACGGAGTTATATGTACCTATTTGATAGGGCCTAACATTACAACGATTAAACAACAATAAAAAAACTATCCTACAACGAATAAGGATATTGCAAAGCTTAACATGCATTTATAATGTTAAGAAAAAGCGTCTTTTATGAAAACTAATGATCTGTATAAGAATTGTTATTTCAACCGTTCTTCCTCATAACTAATGTTTCTCATTTGTTACACCTCACACAAAATTTTTCAACGATATACTTCAGTACATGACAATAGTCAATCATTATCTAGTTATGTTGTATATTCTGATTAGAATTTTTATCAGAATTTAATTCCAGATTTTGCTTATATATAAATGGAAGTGAAGAGCAGTTGTACAATGATTCCCTTCACAGTGTACTACTTTTCGTAAATAAGTCTTAAACTGTAACCTACCTTATTTAATTAGCAATTGTATTTATTACCCTATATGTTATTTTGTTCTCGTCTATTTCTTCATTGCATGTGAATGTTATGCGTTTCTTGCTTTTTCACAATATTCTGATGTTTTTTGTCTTCATTAAAGTCATTATGAAGACTTTTAACACCTAATTATTTTGTTTTAGAGTAGTAAGGTTGTTATTTCTTTTAAGTATACAAAACAAGTTTGTTTATCCATACAGTATAGCTCAAAACTGGAATCTAGTTTGTTACATTATGGTTTATTTTCAATTTTGTTTTATTTCTATTTCAATCTATCGCGCGAAGAGCATGAGAGTACAATATATGTATGTTGTAAATGTACGTATTTGTGTGTATTTGAACATTTAAAAATAAAGAGCATACGATTATCTTTAAAACATGTTTTAAGGTTTAAGGTTTTTAAACTTGCATAAGTTGAAAATCAAATCGATGTTTAAAACAAGTGCAGCAACATAAGAATATGCTGGGTCAGCGTGGAGTGAACAATACATTATATGATATGATATTTCTTCTACATGTGGGGCTGGATCTAGACCACATAAGATCACATAATATCACCCCAGGTTTTTTAAGAAGTTGGTGTTGCTCAGTCTTTAGTTTTCTATGTTGTGGTTTGTAAACTATTGTTTGTCTTTTGGTCGTTTTTCGTTTTATAGCCATGGCATTGTCACTTTATTTTCGACTTTGGTATATTTCGCCTCTCTTTTGTGCCTACATAAACCGTACTATACATACAGAAAAACGGGATATAAAAAATACAATTACACCAATAAAGTATACTTTAACCTAAGGTTTATGTTTCACCTTGATGAGAATAGATCCTTTCTCTGCTAACCATCTATTTGCTCCAACCATACTGTTCGTTGCATGACACGTATAAATACCATCATTTTCGTGCGATCTGTTTTTACTATTTGATTTTAAAATAGTCAATTTACCGTCATTTAATCCTTTAAAACTTCGAACATATTCATTAAATTCAGAAGGGTGCTCCCAATAGTTAACAGTGTAATTATAAGGCTCTCCTCCTCGTGATTTACAATCGATTGTTATTTTGTGTTCAAAATTTGTATACGTTATTTCCATAACCAGAGGACCTATCAAATAAAACTTTAAATATAGTTAATGAAAGCATCATCCTGAAATGCATACCATAAAATATAATGATTACCAAGACTAGTTATGATTGACTGTCAACAGTGATTGGTTTCTTTTGTATATACGGAGATGTTTACCTTGTTGGTGCACCCGAACGCACTAACTTTTGATTTCCTCGGTCTTTGCTTTGTACGTTGCTTTGTATATCCCAATGGATTGATGAGAATTGAACAACGTAAGATTAATGCTACCTTTAATTTACGTTGATAATATGGTCCTAATCGGTTCCATATACCAGTGCATATACTTATCATAAATTTGCAACATTGACGAAAGAAATAACATTGGTTGGAAGATACCGTTACCGCTAGTGACACTCAAAACTCAAGACGACCAACAGTTTTACGATTTTACAATACACTATCATAATAATTTTATTCACAAAACATTATATAGAAAACTAGAGATTGAGCAACATGAACCCAATTAAATATGGAGGGAAATCCAATTGCAAGATAATGAAGATTTTGGTCCACTTATGGACCCCGTCGTGTTTACACGTAATCTCATGCGTTAATATCACAATTACAGAAAAGAGAACAAGATTGTGATTAAGACGATTAGAACATAACTGAGGTTATCCGTGACAAAGATTTGCCATTACTGTTAACCGCCTTGTTATGGCTCTCGTAAAATTTTCGAAGAGAGAACTTAAACTTTACCTCTGGAATCCTTGGTTGGAAACACAAACGCTGGAATATCGTATTAACTGGGATATATGCATTTCATATGTAAGCGCTGTCGAAATGCTGCTGCATAAACAGCTACATACTATTATAAAGATATATATAATTTTATATACACAAAAGATTTTTCTCCTTATGTTTTGTTAGATTTATTCAACGAGTATATCATGTATATGGATAAAGGCACAGAAAATATTTTCGGCATTTTTATCCAATCTTAAAATATGCCATTGATATATCTTCCTATGTCTTTGTATTATTTTATTACTCGGTCATGTATCATGAAACATACACATTTTTATAGTGCTAAAGAATCACATTTCGATTGAGGGCACAGTTGTATGTCCTTTTAGGTTAAACATGTCTTACCCAGTGAATAAAACAAACATAGCATCAATAACTTGAAAACACTGGCATAAAGCAACTTCAAATTGGTGTTATAGATATTCATACCTGTAAGAAAAAAGTAGATAGTTATTACAAAAGGGATATGTTTTGTGATTGCTAATTTTATTGAAAAGACAGACTTATGAACAGCTTTTGTCGATATGTGTCATTACACTTGGACCTTTTCAAAGAGGTTCAAAACATAAAACGTTCATTAGGCTTAGAAATATCTGAAACGGATGATGACGGTTTGTATTCTGTTATAATTCTTATATGATTTGCATAGTAGGGAATACGTTTATATGATTGATCAAGAAGCCCTCCGGTAGTGGCTCTTGACGTTTTTTATTTTTCGATAGACGACGTTGACGGAATTACTTTTTGTAACCAATGTAACCAAGATGGTGGCGATAATTACACAATCCGGCTCGACGTTAAAAATATTCTTTTTGACTTCGCGTTCATCGTTAAATCTAATAATAATGGAGATTATAAAAATTTTATATTTTCAATAATCTGGTTTAATTTAATCAAATATTTGTGTGGGTGTGTGGGTGTTGCAGCCTTTAGCTCATTGCCATATTTGGCATGGCCATAGATGGCGCTCTCAGGTGAATCTGAATTTTGGAATTCCCGTATCGGGCACTTGTTAATTTGCTGTCGACAACAAAGCAGGTGCTGCAGAAATTAGTTAAATTATTCAAACGAAAAGATGCCAAACAAAAGAAATGCCAGGGGATCGCCATCAAGGGCCATTGGAAAGAAGAGGAGGACGACCAGCGGGAAAGAAGGACAGTGAGTGCGGAACGAAGAAATCACTCAAAAGAAGGACGGAGTTGGACGGAAAAGAATGGTCAGGAAAACACAGGAGGTTGGCCACGTGGAGACACAAGGACCAGAAGAAAATGCTGAAATATCATCAGGTAATGAGTCGGAGGAGGATGCACGGGCATTCCCCTCTTTTAGGCACGACCCGTCACACAAAAATTTTTAAATGGCAAATAATTCCATTGATTTCACTCCGACACAAGAGTCTCGCATTCATGACACAGTAGGGGAACACGTGCCTTTTAAAATTAAGGAAAAGATTTGGGAGGGAAAGTTTATAGAGCTTCATTATCTTTTGAGAACGCAAAAAGAAATGGAGGAGGTTGACGAGGGCGATTTGAAATTAACAAGAGGCTCTCAAGAGCCTGAATCGCTCACCTGTATTTCAGAGGAGAAGATTTTTAAATGTTAGCAAACTTGATGAACAAATTGTGTAAAATTGTCTTTAAAGGGCAATAACTCCTTAAGGGGTCAATTGGCAATTATGGTCATATTGACTTTTTTGTAGATCTTACTTTGCTGAACATTATTGCTGCTTACAGTTTATATATATCTATAATACTATTCAAAATAATAACAACAAAAAAACTGCTTCGCTGAGCGCAGCTGGATACGCCCGCAGAGGTCCAACCCTGAACAGTTGGGGCAAAAATGGGCACAATATTCAAGCTTGATACAGGTCTGAATTTGGATTGTATTAAATATTTGACATATTATAGGTTTCTGAATAAATGTAGTCAAGAACTTGAAATTGGTTATATGAATTGAATTTATATAAAGATTTCTTGCTGTTGTGCAATACACTGTGCTGTTGCGCAATACTTAGTAAATCTGTTGTCAGACTATAAACAATTAATGTTCAATTAATTCTCAATGTCATATTAGAAATTTATGAAAATGTAAAGGGAGCTTACATCAATAGATATAAACAATTCACCAAAGTTTCATGAGAATTGCTGACAGCATTTTTGAGTTATTGTCCGAAAACTGGAAAATCCCCCCTTTTTTAATGAATAAAACCCCATAACTCAGAAATGTAAAATGTAAAATTTATAAAATTCTAAACAGAGCTTACATCAATAGATATAAACAATTCACCAAAGTTTCATAAGAACTGCTGAAAGCATTTTTGATTTTTTGTCAGAAAACTGGAAAATCCCCCTTTTTATGAATAAAACCCTGTAACTCGGAAACGTAAAATCTAAAATATATAAAAATCAAAAGGTAGCTCATGTCAATAGATATGAACAATTCACCACAATTTCTTGCAAGTTGGTGAAAGCATTCTTGAGTTATTGTCTGAAAACTGGAAAATCCCCCTTTTTTTAATGAATAAAACCCCATAACTCGGAAACGTAAAATCTAAAACTTATAAAAAACAAAAGGGAGCTCACGTCAATAGATATAAATAATTCACCAAAGTTTTATGCAAATTGGTAAAAGCGTTTTTGAGTTAATGTCCGACATGTTGACGACGGACGGACAGACGGACAGACGGACGGACAGACGGACAACGGTATACCATAATACGTCCCGTAAACGGGCGTATAAAAACTGCAAAATTTTGTTAAAACTACCAATTCGGTGGCAGCAACCCAACAATGGGTTGTTCGATTCGTCTGAAAATTTCAGAGCTGATAGATCTTGACCAATTGAACAATTTTACCCCATGTCAGATTTGCTCTAAAAGCTTTAGTTTTTGAGATATAAGCCAAAAACTGCATTTGACCTCTATGTTCTATTTTTAGCCATGGCGGCCATGTTTGTCGATGGATCAAAACTTCGGATACAATTTATAAACTAGATACCCTAAGGAACATTTAGTTAAAGTTTGAAGGTATTTGGCCCAGTAGTTTCAGAGAAGAAGATTTTTGAAATAGTTTACGACGACAGACGACGACAGACGACGACGACGACAGACGAGGGACGACGACAGACGCCAAGTGATGGCATAACCGGTGAGCTAAAAAGGGGGAAAATTTGCATTGAAAAAAGATCGTCGGGTGTTTATTTGTCCATAAATGAATGGACTTCAGCATTCATGGTTTTTATGAGTGTCTACATTGAGAAATACAGGACACGGGCACAGGAATTGTTAAAATATATGCGCGATATAAGATTAGCGGCAACGAGGTCAGAAAACTGGGCCACCTATGACGAGCAATTTAGGCTAAAAATAGAAAAGAATCCAAATTTATCTTGGGGAAACATACACGGTGAATATTGGCTATTACACATCACATCTCCAACAGTACAAACCAATGTGTCAGTGCAATCACAGGGTTATAGAACAAATACACAAAATTGTGGTCATTAACTCAAATGCAGCTACACTTTCAAACACTAACACGAGAACACATCAACAATCACATGTAACTATTGGAAGTGTAAATATGTCATGTAAATACTATAATAATGGTAATGACTGTCCCTACTTCCCTCGTTGTAGGTTTAAACATGTATGTGAAATATGCAGTGGCAAACACAGAAAGGCCTAATGTAATAACCGGGCCCAAGGAAGAAGTAACAAAAAGTATTAATTTTTATTCATTAGGAAATACTCCTGTTAAGGTAGATAGGGTGTCTTCCTCCATCTTGGATTTTGAAATACCAGAAAATAATCGGTCTAGACCTTTAATAAAATGTGCAAATTTTGAGAGTAGTGGGTAATTCATGTGTAAGAATTTACATTTTAATATAGAAAATGACATGCTTAATTATATTTATGGTTGTATTTTACAAAAAACAGAATACTTTTGTTTGATTCAATTTTTTCTAACTTTGCCACATAAGGGGAGGCAACTCAAATGTAAGGGCAGATAATTCAAATATTGTTACTTTTACAATAGAATGTGTTAGGAATTTATATATTTTATTATGTAGCAAGAAAACGGGCCCGGTGACCCCATTTTTTCTTTTTCTTATCTGAAAGTATAATATTAGAGCTATCTTCTCATGTTTTATCTCAAAATTCTATGGTGCAGTTTTCGTTTTATGGCAGAAAATTGCGTTTTCCATGCATAATCTATACAAAATCTGTCAATTTTGCACAACCTGTAGCGTGAAAATAAGCCCCATTCTTTTTATTATTTTTTCCAAAAAAGCATGATATAAACTACATTTTGGCAAATTATTAAAAAATTCTATGGATTATAATTTAGACACCCCATCTACCTTAAAGTATCGGTCTTGGAAAATTATTTAGAATTTTACCCACATAACAATGCAGCACATGAAATTATATCTGGTTTCAAATATGGTTTTTCATTAAAATATTTTGGCTCTAGGGAACCAAGGGAGAGTTCCAATTTAAAAAGTGCATTACAGCTACCCAACATTTTTAAAGAAAAATTAATGAAGGAAGTTAAACTTGGTCCCATTGCTGGTCCTTTCAGATACCCGCCTTTTCCCACACTTCAGGTATCACCAATGGAGCTAGTGCCAAAAAAGGATGGGGATTTTAGACTTATTCAACGTTTATCCTATCCTGAGAATAATTCAATAAATGATTTTATTGATAAAGATCATTGTTCAGTGCAGTACAGTTCAGTGGACGAAGCAGCATGTTTGATTAATAGACACAAAACATTTGCCCGTTTAAGTCAGTGTGATGTAAAAGCGGCTTTTCGCTTGTTGCAAATTGCCCCGCAGGATTTTGACTAATGTTAGGGATAAAATTTCAGGGTGAATATTATCTTAATAAAATGATGCCAATGGGGCCTCAATAAGTTGTGCCCTGTGGGAGAAATTTGCAAAAGCTTTGCATTGGATAATACAGCAAAAAAGCGGAAATGATAATATCCTCCATTATTTAGATGATTTTCTTTTTGTCGAGTCGAGCCAAACATCAAAAGTTGGCAATACTTTGAAGATATTCCAAGAGGTATGCGACAAAATAGGTATTCCTCTTGCTAGTGACAAGACTACTTTGCCTACTACATTACTCATTTTTTTGGGTATAGAATTTGATACACAGAATTTAATCATGCGGCTTCCAAATGAAAAACTTGTAAAACTCTCACAAAAAATCAGAGATACCTTAGACAGTTCTAAAATAACTCTTAAAGATATGCAATCTCTTCTTGGGCTCCTGAATTTTTCTTGTAAGGTGGTTGCTCCAGGCCGCACCTTCTGTCGCAGACTCATAAATTCAACAGTTGGGGTAAGAAAATCATATTACAAAATTCGAGTACACAAGCAGATGAAAGCAGATTTAGAAGTTTGGTTAGACTTTTTAAAACAATACAATGGTGTCACTGTAATAACCGACAATGTATAGTTTTCAAATGAAAAATTAGAGTTGTTCACGGATAGTGCAGGGGGGGTCCAAAGGTGGGTATGGGATCTATTTTGCAGGTCAGTGGGCCCAAGGCATATGGCCGAAACATTGGGTTGAAACTGGAATCACCAGAGATATGACATTGTTAGAGTTGTTTCCAGTTGTAGCAGCACTTATGTCCTGGGAATCATATTTTGTTAACAAAAAAGTTATTTTTCATGTTGATAATCAGGCGGTTGTTCAAATCATTAATACGAAAACTAGCAAATCAAGTAGAGTTATGACTTTAGTAAGACAAATGGTTTTAATGAACTTAAAAAACAATACGTCAGTTAAGGCAATTTATATCCCTTCAAAACAAAACCAAATTGCTGATTGTCTTTCTCGTTCTCAGTGGGGGAAGTTCAGAAGCCTAGCTCCAGAAGCAGACCAGTGGCCAACCAAAATTAAGTTACTTTATTGATACCTGAGAACAGAAAAAACTACTGTCCGATACGACTCATTAACGAATACTTAAAGGTACGACCTACCTGTAACAATAAAGATTTGTTTATTCATTATAATGGTATGCCTTTAACTAGATACCAATTCAGCAGTATACTGGAAAAGATTTACATTTTCTTCATATTAGTAAAGGTCATTTTAGGTCACATAGTTTTAGCATTGGGGGAGCCACGGAACTCAGAGGAGGTAATTATGAAATTAGACAGATGGAAATCGCATGCTTATTCTCGCTATATTAGGTTGCAATTTTTCTAGTTTCAAAAGGCTAACAAGCTACAAGTGTTCACAAGTCCCAAGATTTTATGGATTGTTGGAAGTTCCCTTGTTCATTGGGCCAATGTAGAGGCGAAGAAATATGGTAGGACCAACCTGGGACTGGAGTCCAAAGGTGTTACAACATACTGGATTGGGCAACCTGGTTTACAGATTAAAGATTTGGACTCCCTACTGGATGCAAAAAGAAAATTTTTACCTTCTCCTAAATTTATTATTATTCACTGTGGAGCTAATGATTTGACAGATTTAGAATTGACAGGGAAGGGTTTAATTGAAAATATAAAATGTTCTATCCTACGTTACCAGGCTTTATTTAAAAATGTTATTATAATATGGTCTTCAATGCTACAGCGCAGATACTGGCATTTTGCACCCTTGAATGCGGGTGCAATAATCGAACGTAAGAGAAAAAGAGTGAATTCAGTGGTCAAAAACTTTGTAATAGAATATGGGGGGAAAGCTATTTTACATGAGAACATTCGGGCAAGTGAAGTGTCTTTATACAGAACAGATGGAACTCATTTATCACAAACTGGAAATCAGGTTTTCTTAAATAATATACAAGGGGGAGGGGGGGGGGGGGGGGGGTTGAGTCTTTCCTACGCACAACAATTTCAACTTTTCCAATGCTTCAATAATGAAAATTTTGTGGAGGTGAGAACCCAAGTCAGATTTGGTAGCTGACTTGGGCTCTCATGTGGCGGTCCAGGAAGACTGGTAGTGATTGGGGGATTATTTCACTCGGCCCTTGCTCTGGGCCTGACAAGTTCTACAATTTGCAGGTTTGGAAAATGTGGTTAGTGGTAACGATGGGGTCTACAGATGGGTAACTCTGGGACCTCCTCCACCTCATCTTATAGAGGGGAGGCCTACACCTGCCAACAGGTGGGGCACTTATAACTGGAGCATTGGTAATACGAGTTTTTTTCCCGGTCTCTCCCCATGGTAGGTGGTGGTGTAACCGTGTTTAACTACCAGGGGTTTTATGACACTATGTCAACATAGGTCAGCTGATAGCCATTGTGTATAGGTAATCGGTAGTCACCCTAGCGCCTCAACAAAATATTATAGAATACTCTGTAGCCAAAGTAATGCCACAAAGTAAAAATGTATATTCTAGTCATGAAAATGTAAATACAAGTTGGTGTAATAAAATGTATGTGTAATTAGAATGATTGTTTTTGTATAAGTTGTAAAAGTTATAAATGAAAAACAGACGATGGAACCTCTATACAAATGAGTATAATATACAGAAAGTCTGTAGTATTTTAATTTTGGTATTTGTGTATTACAATTAACAACAGACAAAGAGAGACAACTCTAGAACAATTTAAATCACTTTGTGATTAAAGGAAGGACTTCAACATAGTTTAGAAAATACGTCAACAACTCTTGATCGTTGTTCTTCATCTCATTGTTATTCGCTCAGTATTAATATAGGGTCTTCTTCTATGAGTATTGCAATTAATAGAGATTATCAAAATTTTATATTTTCAATAATCTGGTTTAACTTTAATCAAATATTTGTGTGGTTGTGTGGGTGTTGCAGCCTCTAGCTCATTGCCATATTTGGCATGGTCATAGATGGCGCTCTCAGGTGGAATCTGAATTTTGGAATTCCCGTCACATGATCGGGCACTTGTTAATTTGCTGTCGACAACAAAGCAGGTGCTGCAGAAATTAGTTGAATTATTTAAAACCCGCCCAAAATAAACACCATTTAGCAATCTGCGTGCAACGGTTCAGAAATGTTTGTAAAAAGTACATAAAGCGCTATAGCTGTCTTGACTTACGTTTGTATGTAATAAACGTTTTCTCTCAAGCCAGAGTGTTGAAACTGATTTATAAAGTTCATTGAAATGTGCGTAATATATCTATATACATTTGATTTTTTTTTTTATCAAACTGAATAACCAACTATCCGTTTGCATCCAATTAGATTGATTACGTTATTAACTGTTGGTGTTTAACGACAGTTTCAGCCCTATTGACTTTACCGTGGCGGTCAGTTTTTATTGGTGGAGGAAGCCGAAGTGTCCGGAGAGGACCACCGACCTTCGGCAGTAAAACCAATAATGTTAATCAGTTAAGATTGGAGTATTACGCACCTGCCACGTGCGGGGTTCGAGGCTAGTGATACAGTAGATGAACTACAAAGACCACTCGGCTACCGAAGCTTCCTATTAAATATTACATCTTTTGTGTATAAACATAATTTTATACATTCTACAATTGTCCAATATAATAAATACTCGATACTCAACTGTTAAAATACATATCTTGAAAAATACGTGTGCTCTTATGTGTTCTTTGAATCGGTTAATTGTGTGTGCTTTTTCATCTTATATTTGTTATTTATAGTTAAACTAATAAAGGTCTTTATAGATGCCATATTAATTATTTTATTATATGAGAAAAAAATGTTACTTTATTTTAAAATTGATTACCATCTCCTCGGAGACGGTCTTATAAATTTAACGATGAACAGTCATCGGACTGAATGCTTTCTAACTACCTGATTGGAAGATATTACTGACTCTTTCATAGTTAAAGTCTGTTGATTGGTTGGGGTTTGAACTCTTTATTTTAGTTATTAAAGTTGCATCGTGATCAATCATGCATATCGGTACACAGGAACATTATTCTATAAATAACCGAAACTCCTGCAATTTTGTAATGTATAAAAACGCACACGTGATCATTCCACATTTTATCCAGTCGCTCGTTGTTATAAATGTTTAGAGTCATTGTAATATCATAATGTTGTAAATTTATCACTTATGTTTTTTTTGTAAAACTGTTTTGTTTTATTTTGTTGTTTATTGTTTGTTTAAATTTGTATTGCCTCAAACATACTGTAAATGTTTAATGACAATAATATAAATTAAAAATTATAGTTGAAACGTATATGAAAACCTAGGGACACACCGCGCATGCTTTTTTCTCCTCGGTTACACATATTGATACTTCGTAAGATAATCCGAAGGTAACAATTTAATTGAAAAACGGATATAACCAAGTCAATTATTTTCGGTTAAAATTAATATTGATTAATACGGGAATAATTTAGAGGAGGGTTTGCGCTGGGCTAGTCGATGCCTAGCTATCTTACCGTGGCAAGATAGCAGAATGTGAAGAACATAAGAGGAGGGTATAATAATAAGAAGAAAAAACGATTCTCAGACTATAAAAGCAATTATTTGTGCATGTTAACATATTTTAATTTCTAAATATGATTTAAAGGAAATGTGAAGTATACATAAATAATAAGACAGGCAACCCAATGAATCGATACACAAAATTGTTTAAGTACTTCTAAGTTCAAACAGCGCATACCACTTACAAGTTATAAAGTCTTCTACAATGGACATATTATGTCATTACAATGTTTAGCTTTATATCCTCCCAAGTCTAGCTAGATATAGTATAGTTGTGAATAAATGTTAAAAAATTTTGTCAAAAAATGAATTAACATATATAACTGAAAACAATGAACAGTCAGAAACAAACTTCTTATACTTTATTTCGAGATTTATTGACTATTCATACTAAACATGCTATATGAAAAAGAGAAAGAAAATAGATATACATCTAAAAGACGAAAATATTGTTGGCATTGGATTATTTGAAAATGGATGTTTTCTAGAAACATTTAAAAATCATGTATATACATACAAACACTATGATAATAAGACAGAAAGACACCTACATGTCAACATATAAACGCTCTCCCACAAAATAATGTGTTAATTTAGCATGTTTAGCTTTGAAGCGTAAGTACGATAAAGGCCTTATTTGTTTCCATCATTCGACAAAGTGAAGAAGAACGAATTTTGTCGAACGCTTCGAAAGTTACGTTGGAATGTATACTCGAAAAAAGCCTCAAAAAGTAATGACCACCCCCTCTTTTTTCGGTGTTTGTACATTCCCCCACAGGCATTTGTCTCAGAAAAAAATGTCATATATATACCTTAATGTTATGTAAAGGTTTATAGGGGAAAATCATACAAGTGCCTGTGATTCCCTACAAAAAAAAAATATTGGAAAATCTCAATATTAGTATTTTCCGTTTATTTTTGTAATTTACTACACAATGCTATTCTGCATGGAAAACATTTTCAAATTTCATCAGCTATAAGACGGTTAGATTTTCAGAAAAGCTGTTACTTCTCTTATTTTGTCTTCAATAAGAGTTGAGCAATATTCTTAGCAGACCGATTTTATGAAGAAAAATATATTCACCCCAAGGTTCAATGTAAAATTTCCGATGCTAAAACCTACTTGTTCACATATAATGATGTTGAAAAATACTAAATATTGTTTATCAAACTGTCAATAAAACTCGACAAATAGGGAAATAATCTTTAGATAACAAAACAAAAACAATTAAATATTCTTATATGATAAGTGGGTTCAAAAGTCCATTTTCCCTTTCGAACCGAAGTGAATGTAGGGGACAAGCAGATTCATTATATACTCCGCTCAACTCTTTTGCAGTTAATGTAAATTTGTTTAAAAGGGTTCAAGTGGTAATTATTTGAAATGTTATTTATTCTAAAACGTATGACGAAATTTTCCGAACAGGTTAGTGAAAGATAAATTGTCGTTCCTTATTTTCCACTTCTATTAAACAATTAAAATCGGAAATTGATGTTTTGATCCATGCCATTAAATATAAGTGTTCTATAACAGTTACATAGATATAAGAAGATGTGGTATGAGTGCCAATGAGACAACTCTCCATCCAAGTCAAAATTTATAAAAGTAAACCATTATAGGGCACAGTACGGTCTTCAACACGGAGCCTTGGCTCACACCGAAAAGTAAGCTACAAAGGGCCCCCAAAATTACTAGTGTAAAACCATTCAAACGGGAGAATACATTCATATAAAAATGTTAGTTGTTGTTGGTAATATCAAAAAAACACTTTAAAGGAGGAAATAAAAAATTGTTGGAAAGAAATTAGTTTTTTAAGCTCAAAGAAATAAATTCGGAAAAAAAAAATGCTAAGTCAATGTCGTCCAATGTAGACTGCATTGTAAATCTTGCTTTTTGTTTGTCCCTCATTGTATAAAGCACATTTTTCTATTCTAAATTGATACTAAAATTTAGGTTTCTCTTAAGGTAAAGTTGACTTTGAACAGGTTTGGCTTGTATGTTGTAATATGCTTTCCGTACCTTTTTTGCGGCTGAACGGGGACGTTCAGTACACATATTTTGTGCGCACTGTAATTGGATGTTTTTTTTCAGTTTATCAATATAATTATGATCTGAAATTTTATTTCAATTTTCTAAAATATTTGCATACTTTCAACTTTATTAATTTCCTGAAGACTGTATGCTGTTGACTTTTGGTCATTTGTGTTGTGATGTTGCTATCTCGCTGAAGTTTTCACGACATCTCGTTTTATTCCTGTCAGACTATTTTGCATTAAAAATTTTGATAAAATAAAAAATATTCCATATAGATTCGGAATTTATGGAATTCTTTCAAAATTTTATAATATTAATACTGTTATCCGAGCCCTTATTTGATGTCGATGGCCAAGCAAATGTTGCAGCTTTTCGGATTGTTTTTCCATTCGACTTTCACCTAATATACATTTCACCTATTCCAGATTCACGTTTTCCTCCGTCAGCAGGCCGTGTTTGCTTTTGGTAAAGGTTGGGGAAGATAACGTCGATAAGGATACACCCACAAAAATAAGTCCTGTCATTACATACGTCAGTTAAATACCAATTTTTGAGAACAGGAAAAGTTGTATAAATTTTGAAAGAACATGATAAAGTAACGTTGTACAAACCGTAACTAAATAAATGTTTCTGAGGAAATTTATTTGCGTAGAATACCCTTTATTAACTTTGGAACGCGTTTCAAAAGCCGGTGTCAGTGATTGATGTAGTACATTAATTTTGTAAATGAAAAAAGTTCCGGAACGGAATCGATTACAAAGTGCAACCTATTTATGTCACGGAAATAATAATTTGATTTAAGTTAAATATGTAAACTATTTATTTACACAATTGAGATGGATTTTAGATTAAATAAGACTCATTTTAAAAAAACAATGAATATTCAAGTAACAAACAAAAAATAATCAATAGTTTAAAAATAAATCCTTCTGTAAGTATCGTTATGTATAAAAATAGATGTTTATAATGACTCAAGTATTTAATTAGCAAAAAATATAGAACAATTAAAAAGGTAAGTTTCGTTTTGATAATTGTTTTCTATCTTGCAAATGAAATTTAACTAATCACCTTCCATTACGTGTCTATGGTTAGATATATAAACAGAAAAGGATTACCTGCCTAACAAACCTACGTGTATCAACCGAATACATTGTGACAGAATGATGTGATCGAACAAAAGTTTGTCATAACCAAAGTGTTATATATTTTGACCTTTAATAGTGTTGATGATAGGATAGATGATCAGTACGACCAGTGGAAAATAGTTAATGTATATCCAGTGCGGTACGACGATAATTTGATATCCCTACTGCTGAGAACTGAACGTTTTATATTTTATTTAATCTTAATATATTGACTTAGATCTTATAACGACGGTTGGTTATATACATTGAGGGGGGTAGGGGAGAGAATTATTGTATTGTGCTGATATGAATATATAAACCTTCCTTGTTTTGCCAGGTCTAATTTAGGTCACGGTTGTCTTTAGTTGGGGACTGTTTATTCGCTTTAACCTGTATCTGGTTTGGCCGTTGTCTTATAGAAGAATGTCTCCCAGTCTCCCATCTCCTTCTATCAATATTTGTTCATCTCTGTTGGTCATCAACATCGTTAACTCATACTCATAGTTCAATTCATTACGGTTAACCATCACTTCAGTAGTTATGGCGTGCTAAACAAATAATATACTTTGTGGCAAGAAAAAAATATGTTTATTTCTTATCTTTATTTTATTGTGGTTTGATACATCCGTTTTGTACGGCTTTTTGAAAGCATACAACTTTTAAAATTAATCTTTTATAAGTATTTTAAAGTTTTTGAAAGAAGATTTCGTCATCTTGTTTGATTTTCTTTAAAAAAAAAAACAATTGTATAGCTAATGGAATATATGTATTGCACCAAATCTCGAACTTAACTTTTGTATTGACAAATCTTAAATTTCTTCGAGTCCGACCTGAGGACAAGGAACAATATTTAAAACTATTGTGAAGTCTTATACTATGTGAATTGAATTTAATTAAATATTTGAATAACTATGTTGACAAGCTAATATATTTGATGCGTTTTTTCCTTAAGATATAGAACATAGAATTAAATGGACGAATACATTCACAGCTACAGACAGTTACTAAAATAGAAGATAATAATAAGTTGTCTTCATTTTTTCTTTTAATTAAAACTATATGTATACAGAAATTAAACTTACGGAGGGGAAATAAAAACATGTCAATGAGACTGCAAATCAACATAAAAATATCAACAGAATGATTGCATGTAGACGAACAACAATTTTAAGAAAAGCACAGATTGTGCAATATACCTTTTTGTACACCGGTTTATTAATCAGATTTTTGGGCTTTATTTGTTGTCTGTCGTTTTGTTGTTTTTTATTTGGACCATGGTGTTGTCTGTTTTCTGAAACTTGGGGTTTTAATTGCCCCTTAGTATCATCTCCCCTTTTATACTGTAAATTCAGAATAAAAATACGTTATATTTTAGACAAACAAAGATGCGACGACTTTTTCTACGTTTTTTGCAAGAACATTAAGAAAATGCAGATTGTATGCAATTTTCCTTCCATTTCGGTTATATCTTAGTGGAAAGATCGTATACAGCTACGACATGACAAAACTATTGTACAAACGTTTTCCAACCTCTATATTCTCGCAATATATATAAAAAAAACTTCTCTTTGGGTGTGCAATATGTTTTGTTCAATCTTAAATGAACCCAAAGGGTTAACTGTAGTATAGAAATATGGTCCTCCCTATACTTCTCTTGTCCGCGCAAGGAAAACTCGTGTTTAAATTGTGCGTTGGTTTGGTTGTGCAGGATGTATTCATACGCAGCCTCATCGGGTTGGATTGTCTACGTTTAATTCGATGCCTCTTGTTGAGGGAGTTCTTCTTTCTCTGCACGTTAAAAAACACCTGTAACAACTCTCTGAGGGAAACCGTAAGGTTCCGCGTAGATTACCTATTGCAAGGCAAACTTTTTTCAGTTGCATGTGAATGCCATTGTTAAAAAAAGGTTTATCAAGGAAGTCTTTATTTTTTTTTTCTTTTTCTTTTCATGGTTTATTAAAAATATATAACAATCATTATGCTTTTTTTCGCCGGACATTGGGCAAAATCCAGTAAAAATTGGTTTGATCTAGTAAACTGATATGCATTAGTGACCCCTGGGGACTGACCCTATATCCTTCAAATCTTCGTGTCATCATGAACAGAAATTTATATGGTTTAGGGGTGGGGAATTGACCATTTACAAGATATTTGAACATATTCAAATGACAGGGGGTGGGGATGACCCCTTGGGTCTTACCATGTATATCATTCAAATCATCTTGGCATGACAAACCAGAATATATATGATTTAGGGGTGGAGATCTTCACCACTTCACTTACAAGATATTTGAACTTTCTCAAAGGGCAGAGGGTGACCCCTGGGGACTGATCCTATATATTATTCAAATCTTCGTGACATGACAAACAGGAATATGTATGGTTTAGGGGTGGGGATCTCGACCATTTACGAGACATTATTTATCATTTGGAGTGGGGATGACCCCTGGGGACTGATCCTATATATAAATCGAATCTTCGTGACATGACAAACAGGAATATTTTTGGGTTAGGGGTGGGGATCTCAACCATTTACAAGATATTAGAACATTGGGGGTGGGGGAACCCCTGGGGATTGACCCTTTATATCATTCAAATCTTCGTGAAATGACGAACATGACAAAATATGATTTAGGGGTGGGGATCTCGACCATTTAAAGATATAAGAACATTGGAGGTGGGGGGACCCCTGGGGACTGACCCTATATATCATTCAAATCTTCGTGACATGACAAACAGGAATATATATGATTTAGGGGTGCATGGGGATCTCAACCATTTACAAGATATTTGAACATATTCAAATGACAGGGGGTAAGGATGACCCCTTGGGTCTTATCCTGTATATCATTCAAATCATCTTGACATGACAAACCAGAATATATATGGTTTAGGGGTGGGGATCTTGACCACTTACAAGATATTAGAACTTTCTCAAACGGCAGGGGGTGGGGTGACCCCTGGTGACTAACCTTTTATTTGATTTGATGTGTTTTATCATGTAGAACATTTTCAATTATAAAGATTGTGTCTATCTCTAACTGTTTTAAAGTTATATTCATTTGAAAATGAAAAAAAAAATAAAATCCCATAGGGTTCTATAGTAAGACCCTTCTTCCTTTTTGTCCCTCAAAGTACCCCTTTTAAAACCCCATTGCACAAACAACACCCTGATTGCACCACTAGACATGCTAATCTAACATATTGTGGAACACTAAGTTAATCTGACTAGTGGTTTTGGAGAACGGCTGTGTGGACAAGTTCAAATTTAAAAGCGGCGGAAAAGGAAGAGGAAAAACTGAGCAAAACCAATAAGTCTCCAAACTTTGTTTGGGAGACTTAACAAGTAGTAGCAAACCGATACATCTGGATCACGGAGAAGAAAATTAAATTATGTATTGAATATACCCGAAAATGGGCTATAATAATGTGGTATGATTGCCAATGAGACAACTCTCCACCAGATTGATTGTTGGTTGCTTAACGTCCAGTGGCAAATATTTCATGCATGTTCAGGATGAGAACAAATTAACAATAAATACAATAGATAGGTCCTGTAATAGAGGCCGTCCGGGATGTAGGTCTGGGAAATTTAGACTGCCACTGGAAAATGGGGATATATTGGATAGGGACAGAAATTTAGCCTTGCAACAGGCCATCTCAAAGAGTTGTTGCGAGGGTTCTTAACGTGCAAAGAGCGTGGCACTCTCTTTACACGAGGCATTCTGACCGGACGTGGCTGCGAACTTGTACATCCCGCACAGTTAAACAGACGCCCCACTTTGGCGATGGTTTTACTGCCGTCAGAGTCAGCTATAAAAGGCCCGAAATGGCAAATGTAAAACAATTCAAACGAGAAAACTAACGGCCTGATTTATGTACAAAACAATAAACGAAAAACAAGTCTGATTTACATCAACAAACGACAACCGCTGAATTACCGGCTCCTGACTTGGGACAGACACAGTCATACAGAATGTGGCGGGGTTAAACATGTTTGCCGGCGCCAAACCCTCCCTTGACCTGGGATTGGGGTGTAACAGTGAAAAATTAGAACAAACTATAAAAATCAGTTTAAAAGGGTTTAACTCATCAGATCGATACAAAGCAGAAAAACATTTAACACAAAAACAGACCAGACTTGGTAGGGTATCTATACATCCCCACATTAAAAAAGACACAAAGAACAGATCTGAGGGTACTCGCAGTTACTGACAGCTACTTCAAAGTCAACGAACTGTGTCTTCCTGCGAAGGAAGTAAGAATTTATTGAAAAATATCTATATGGTATAAATACTCATATGTACGTCTCGTTAAAAACCAAACGAGTCTTTACTCATATGGTCCGATCATACGCGTATCGTCGGACCATTTAAGTATACGCATGTGGTCATGGCCATACACTTATGGTTCAAATACTCATATGGTCCGGAACATGTATGTTATCCCATTATAATCCTTTATAAGCAATCAAATCGAGCATTGCTGGGTTTGGATTTATGATGTTTTATGTTTTTATGACGCTCGGTTGCTGACAGCAACTACAGGAAGTAACTTCTAGATTCATCTAAACACCATTTTATTTCATAGGAAAATGCTTGTTTTTATCAAATTATTAGGAAGTATCGTAAACAGAGTAGAGAAGGCATAAATGTCAACGGAGACAAGCTGGCCCCCAAAACTTTGTACTGGCAGCAAAGCGAACGACAAATTAATTTTAGCTGTGGGACGATTGTCCCATTGGCAATCATATTACAACTCCTTATTTTATATAAGATGTTATTTCAATTAGATTGATATATGTTTATTAAGATTTTTTGCTCATGTGCCTTTCCCAAGCCATTGACCCCTCAATATTGTATCTATGTGTTCTATCTATATCGATTATGACCAATGATATTTAAGACAGCTGGAACACCCTAAAGTGTATTTTATAAACTGTTTTTCTTTGGGGAAGAGATTTGCTTATTAACATACTTTTGTATTTCGCAGATCACCCATTGGAGGAGCTACCAATTAACATTACTATTTACAAAAGTTATATTGAAGCAAATGTAACGTTTGAGAAAGTATATCCTACTCCTGAATGTAATGCCAAGGATGGGGTGAGTTTTTAAACAGAATATACAGAATACATTCTACTAATTAAAAACAGAAATTCAGTGTTTTAAGGGAAAGTCAATGAATCGAAAATGTATAAGGAAACTATAATCAGAAAGAAGACACGCCAAACCCGGCATAACAGAAAATATCATTAACAAAACAAAAACAGAAAAATCGAAAAAAAAAATATCCATAAACTGAAAATGATTTAAAAAACTAGGGTTTTGCGCATGTGTAAAAAAGAGGAGGAAGATACTAAAGGGACAACTCATAAGTCGAAGTAAAACTGACAAGGCCATGGCAAAAAACGAAAAA
This sequence comes from Mytilus californianus, assembly GCF_021869535.1. Lineage (NCBI taxonomy): Eukaryota > Metazoa > Mollusca > Bivalvia > Mytilida > Mytilidae > Mytilus > Mytilus californianus. The sequence goes on from NW_026262684.1 coordinate 377,287, forward strand.
CGACGTAAAGCCGTACACAAGTCCACCACAAGACTACATAGAAACTAAAGATTGAGCAACATAAAACCGGTTTTGAACTGTATGTATATTCATATGGTATCATGAACCTGCTAATATTAATCATATTATTTGATGTTTTTTAGATAATGTTATTAATAAAGGAAGCATACATTTTGCATATATATTTCAATAATTAGTTTGATATTATTAGGGCCCCGCCGAATGGCGGCCGCCCTATAGTGATCAGTCTGTCCGTCCATCTGTCCGTCCGTCCGTCTGTCCGTCTGTCCGTCTGTCCGTCCGTCCGTCCGTCTGTCCGTCCATCCGTCCGTAACAAATCGTGTCCGCTCTATATCTAGAGAACCGTTATGATTTCAAAGTTTATACTTGACATGTATATTAACCAACACCAGAGGGTGTGTCATAATGTATGTTCAATTTCCTAGGTCAAAGGTCAAGGTCAAAAACTTTGGTTTTAGTTGACAACCCCATGTCATATGGTAAAGATCGTGTCCGCTCTATATCTTGAGAACCGTTATGATTTCAAAGTTTATACTTGATATGTATATAAACCAACACCAGAGGGTGTGTCATAATGTATGTACAACTTCCTAGGCCAAAGGTCAAGGTCAAAAACTTTGGTTTCATTTGACAACCCCATGTCCAATGATAAAGATACAAATTTTTTACCACACATTATTCACAGCGGGGCCCACAGAGATGGCTCCCATCTCAATGATATCTAGTTAAGATTAAAGAAGTAAATGAACTAGCTCCTATATCACACCATTCCTACATTTATGCAGACGTTCTCCCAACCAACTTCCAGTACACAAACAAAATATTTTCCTTACTAACCGAAGAATGAACGATCATATTTAGGCGGGAAAAAGTAATGCTTATAGGTTGCACTTTGTTAATACAGCTGTTTCACAAGCCACGCCTCTTTTGGGGAGATATATAATATTCATAGATAATTTAATTTGTTTACGTACTGGTTCCCAGATATGACCTCTATGTTTCATCTCATAGAGAAATAATCTGGAAATGTTACCAGTATAAAAACACAAGGTACCGGTAAAAAATGAATTCTGAGGCAGACCAAAAATAAAGGTAAGGGTAGTACAGAATTTTAGTATAAGTTTAAACTCTTAGAAGTTCGGGGCATATAAATGTTGAAAATATTCCGCACAGCCCTATGTTTTGACCTTTGAATAAAAAAGTAGTGCATATCAACTTTCCGTCCTAGGATATATTTTTTTACGAAACTTCATAGTAAAAGTTGCACAGCTTTAGCCGCAAAGGGAGTTCCTATGAGAAATTGCATTGTCTATATTTACAGAAGTGCAACCTGTAGATTGTGAATGCCATTGTTAAAAAAAGGTTTATCAAGGAAGTCTTTATTTTTTTTTCTTTTTCTTTTCATGGTTTATTAAAAATATATAACAATCATTATGCTTTTTTAGAAACACTTTCTAGAACGCTGTTGTCTTTACAGGTGAACAATATGGAACAAAACTTAACCGTTACCAATGTACGAAATGGTGTATTTTACACATCAAATATTTATCTTCTATACGATATCAGCAATAGCTGTCAAAGAACTATTGTAGTCAAGTGTACAATTGGACAATCGTCCTTTACAATTGTTAACAACACTGTGCCGTGTTTAAAAGGTAATATTATTATACCCCTGTATATTTAATAAGGATATGAATATAATCATTTATACAAAATGTATGTGACATAAGTGAAGCCTGTAAAATGGAACGAGATAACAAAACAAAAAACATAACATCATGGCAAAAGTTTATAGAAAAAAAGACAAAAAGTTGTCAACAAAACACTTCACAGAGATATATGGAGATTGAGCATCACAAACCCTATCAAAATGTAAGGGTGAACTCGTATGAAAGGTTAAATGGTTTCTGCCCCATAAGTGACACCTATCGTGCTGCTTATTCGAAGTAAAATCTGGTAGTATAGTGGCATACGAGGATGTCATAGATGTGGTAGAGGGTATATTGTGACTTCGACAAGTGGGACCTAATCGTGGTAATCTTTGATACAGATGTATTCAATAACAGTTAGCGCAATCATACTTCGTTTAATTTCTTTTGACTTCTGTGGCATTCTTTTTGTCAATCATTTCCCATTTCCTTCACAACTCCACACATCTCTTTCTTGTCTCATTTTCATTTTGCCATCCCTATTACCTATCATTTTCTTTGCCGTCTATTCTTAACAGTTTTAAAGGCTATCCACTGTGTGCCATTCATACTTAATTTGTAGAAACAAGCTTATGTTAGTTTTATCTAGTAGTAATTTTTTGAATTCTTGAAATCTAGGTCAATTAGTCTCTGGTGGATAGTTGTCTCATTGGCAATTACACCACATCTCCTTATTTTACGACTGTCATTCTGCATATTGAGAAAAATGATCGTGAAAGAATAAGTAATGGTGGTCAAGCATTGCGATCGGATCGTGAATACAATTCAATACAACTCAACTGCAAAATCTGTGAAAATATCCTTTGTATTTATTAAAGGCGGATAATTTCAGAAAAAAAATATGTCTGTCAAAATGGTACAAATTCTTTAATAATTCTCTGCAATAAGGAAAAGAAAAAATGCAGTACTTTTTTAAGAAAACACAAAAAGCAAAACATAACCGTATGTGAATCATTCAAGAAAAGACAAGTTTTTGATCTCAAATGGTCACATTCCAATAAATCATGATATATTTAAAACTAAATCTTTTGAGCGTGCAGATAGTACAGTAAAATAGAAATAATGTCATTCCTGAAAAGTTTTAGATTTTTTTTTTAAAAAGGGATTGTGTTTCGGAAGCCGATAAGGGCCATTCAAAAACAAAAAATTATGTCGTAATTACGACATAGTATGTCGTAATAACGACATCGCTATGTCGTAATAACGACATATTATGTGGAAATAACGACATTGCTATGTCGTAATAACGACATATTATGTGGAAATAACGACATATTATGCGGAAATAACGACATCGTTATGTCGTAATAACGACATATTATGTGGAAATAACGACATCGCTATATCGTAATTACGACATATCATCTATATCATCTATAACAACAACCTTAACATAGCTACTTTGTGAGCATCGAAACACTATTTAAGAACTACAGGCCATATTGGATCAATCTTACAGAATGGATGATCCTTATATGATGAGGATTAAATATAAAAAAAGAAGATGTGGTATGATTGCCACAAGAAACCAAATGCCACAGAAATTAACAACTATAGGTCACCGTACAGCCTTCAACAATGAGCAAAGCCCATGCCACATAGTCAGCTATAAAAGGCTCCGAAATAAGAAATGTAAAACAGTTCAAACGAGAAAACTAACGGCCTAATTTATGTACAAAAAATAAACGAAAAACAAATATGTAACAAATCAACAAGCAACAACTACTGAATAACAGGCTCCTGACTTGGGACAGGCTCATACATACAGAATGTGGCGGGGTTAAACATGTTAGCGGGAACCTAACCCTCCCCTAAATTTGTAGGAATAGTTGTCCTGGGGAACATTGGTTTAAAGAACTTGGGGTCCAACGTTTAATACAGGCTTCAATGGGGAGGACGCTGTAAGAATCTCATAAAGAACCAACAGTAGCAATGCAGTTATAATTTGCATCAAGCATCAGTAGGCCATTGTGTACAAATGAAGGTACAGAGGTCCATGGATCTGAGGACTAGGAGTCCAAAGTTTAACAGTCTTTATTTGGAAAAGCTTAAAATTCATCTTCTTCAGAATCTGCAATGGAAATGCAGTCATCTTTTACACGAATCTGTACATGCCAAACATAACTAGAGGCTCCAAGAAGCCCGAATCGCTCCCCTGTGCAACTGGGTCTCATTTGACTTGATTATAAAATAAAGTTCTAGTATGTGCAAGTAAATAACTTTGATTAAGCTTGATTGCATTTAGTGTTCATTATTCTCAAAAAAAAGATGAATATGTTTACGCTTCAAACTTTGCCCTCACTGACTATCATTTTGAATTTTCTATCGCCTCAAAATATGACAACGCTAAGGTTGTCGTAATTATGACATAGCGATCAGAAGCCTGTAATTCAGTGGTTGTCGTTTGTTGCTGTGTAACATATTTGTTTTTTTTCCCATTTTTTGTACATTAATAAAGCCGTTAGTTTTCTCGTTTGAATTAAATTGTTTAACATTTGTCATTTCGGGGCCTTTTATAGCTGACTATGTGGGGGCTTTTCTCATTTTTGAAGGCATTATGATGACCTATAGTTGTTAATTTCTGTGTCATATAGTCTCTTAGCATCATAATACATACTATTTTATATATATATAGCGATGTCGTTATAACGACATAAGGATGTCGTTATTATGACATAGCGATGTCGTTATTACGAAATAGCGATGTCGTAATTACGCCATAGTGATGTCGTTGTTACAACATGCTATGTCGTAATTACGACATAATTTTTTTTTTTTTTGAATGACCCTTATCGGCTTCCGTATTGTGTTGATCTTTAATAAAAATTTATCGTTAAAGCTTAGACAACGCGTTATTTTGATCGTGACAAGACTGTGTAGGTTTTGCTAATCATGGATGCCCGTAAGCTGACCTATATATATGCGTACGTCTCTGTTGGATAGTTGTCTTATTGGCAATCATACCACTTTTTTTTTACATTGATCATCAGAAAATTAAATTTCTTTTACATTATTGTACTTTAATTGATTGAAGCGTTTGATATCTGAAAAGGAATGTCTTTTTTTTTATGTAATCGACTACCAACTCATTTCCATCATAAGCTTTAAAAACCTCAATAAAAAAATAATACTTATTATACTTATATGTATATACAAATAGTGATTCCGTGGTCATTCACAGAATAAAATAAACAACATATATGTTAAAAGTCTAGCGCTTCCTGTTTATTACTTAAAAAGAACATATTTATTTGTATACATAAACACATATTTAGACCCGTTTTCACTTACGGGGCAAAAATAACTAGACATCCAAGATAATAAGACCACTAGGAGCCTACTTGTTCAAAAGTAAATGTATTTGTATATCTATAATGTTAAGTTAGAGGGAGTCTGGTGGTCTTCCCTGGAAATAAATTGAATGTGTACGCTTTGAAATACGTTGGTAGCAAAAATTTCAACTTTCGTACCTTGAGTGTGTTGGATCGGTTTCCTAGCTTGGTCTGTAAATATAATTGATTGTGTTCTATTCCAGATCGTAAGTCTGGATTTGTTTGCCTGGTTTATGCATGCATAACAGAAGACGCTTATCTTGCGGACACATCCGGTCTTTCTGAGTTTGGAAATGATAAATTACCATTAGGTTTTTTTTTTCTCATGGTATGTATCTTTAGAAAAAAAAAAATAATCTAAAGAGATAATACTTTTTTTCAGCTCGAACTTTTACATAATGTATCGGCGTTTCGTATAAAATAAAGGCATGACTATCATTCATTTGTATACGTCCGTTTACGGGACGTATTATGGTATACCGTTGTCCGTCCGTCTGTCCGTCCGTCGTCCACATGTCGGACAATTACTCAAAAACGCTTTATCCAGTTTGTGTGAAACTATGGTGGATTGAAAATATCTATTGACGTGAGCTCCCTTTCGATTTTTATAAATTTTCGATTTTACGTTTCCGAGTTATGGGGTTTTATTCATTAAAAAAGGGTGATTTTCCAGTTTTCGGACAATAACACAAAAACACTTTCACCAATTTGCAAGAAACTTTGGTGAATTGTTTATATTTATTGACATGAGCTCCCTTTCGATTTTTATAAATTTTAGATTAACGTTTCCGAGTTATGGGGTTTTATTTATTAAAAAAAGGGGGATTTTCCAGTTTTCGGACAATAACTCAAAAACATTTTCACCAAATTGCAAGAATTTTTGGTGAATTGTTTATATCTATTGACATGAGCTCCCTTTCAATTTTCCTAAATTTTAGATTTTATGTTTCCGAGTTATGGGGTTTTACTCATTAAAAAAGGGGGATATTCCAGTTTTCAGACAATAACTCAAAAATGCTTTCAGCAATTTTCATGAAACTTTAATGAATTGTTTATATCTATTGACGTAAGCTGCCTTTCGATTTTTATAAATTTTAGATTTTACGTTTCCGAGTTGTTGGGTTTTATTCATTAAAAAAAGCGGGATTTTCCAGTTTTCAGACAATATTGTTAAAATGCTTAGAGCAGTTTTCATGAAACTTTGGTGACTGGTTTATGTCTATTAAGATAACCTCCCTTATAGTTTTTTCATAAATTTCTGATATGGCATAGATAAGTTATTGAACTTTATTCTTTGAAAAAGCGACGGGCGTATCATGCGCTCATGGCGCAGCTGTTTATTTCCCTTGTCGCTGTTTAGACACTGCGTGGTATTGAAACGTTGAACCACAACAACCTTAACCAGGAATTATTCCGGGATTTTTTTTCTGTTTATACAAATATACAAAGTTTCATACATTTTGACGGTCGTTTCGAATATGGCAGCCAACTGATAATTTGTGACACCAGGAATTAATTTAAAATGGAAAACAATACCTGTGTTTCAATCTTTGTTAAAAATCATAACATAAAAAGAAGATTCTTAAATTTTGTGATTTCTTTTAATAAAATCTCACTTTTACCGCAAAATCAAAATCATAGTTTGTTAATTTAATAAAAATCAAGTTTTTACCACATTTTCACCTTATTTTCACATGCCGCAAATTTGACATCCCCAGATTCAATTATCATTTTCCATTGAAAATATAGCTCAAAAATATATTTCTCATTTTTTGGGGGGTTCATCAAGCAAAAAGAATGACTTTTTACAATTGCAAGGGTTCGCCCTTTTTTCATTAATAAAAAGTCGAAAAGGATTTTCCTCTTATAGACATAGATACGGTTCCTAAAAAATATTGATAGCAGATGAGGCAATCTTGACTTGTAATACCACATAGAAATATTGACAAACGGACAGACAGACATACAGTAATTGATATAGGGCACCACAGACCAGTCGAGTGAATATCATCAAAAATGTAAACAAACAGACTTCCTTTTTTAGTAAGACATAAAAAAAAAGATGCCTAGATTCTAATATACAAGATCATACAAGGCGGGTTATTTCGAGAGAAGTCCGTGTTTTTTTTAGTGCGTCCAGGTTTAAATAGATTGAAAAAACAAAATTCCTATGGCTTAAAATGTAATATGTTAGTGCATTTACGTTTAGAAAACAATCAAACGAGTTCAAATAAAGTACTTATACCAACACGAAACCAATATGCATTATTAATCAATTTGACAATGCGTACATTTCATAAATTGCATTGTTCATTTGTATATACTGTTGTTTGCCAAGTCTTATAAATTACATGGACACCAGCATACATAAATTATTTGAATTATATAATATTGTTCTTGGTTGAATTACAGTTATTAACTAGAAAAAGTCAGTTTAAAATGCAAAGAATACCTTCTTTCTTATTCACATTTTCTTTGAAAAAAACCCGGACCGTTTGTTAAAAAACCTGGACGTTTTAAATGTTGCTCTAGAAAAGAACCCAGACAATGTAAAACGCTGAATTTTAAGTGAAATTTAAGGAAATTGTGCGTATTTTGTGCTCAAAATATGCATAGTATACAAAATAAGATAAATGGTCATCCATAAAACTATAATACTACAAAATAGCAGTAAATCGATCTGATCGAATGTAATATCGCTCGAAAAAAAAAAACGATCTCAGCCGGATACTATACACTACGTACGGTGATATATATATATATAACACTCATAAGCGTGTTAAAGTTACATTCTTAGGCATTTATATAATTCAATTTAGTAACCATGGTAACTGCATCAGTTTATTTTCAAATTGATCCCCGCCAAGATAGATTGAATGTTTGTTGTTGCTATTTTTAGACAATATATATATATAATATATAAAAAACGTTACGGAGTGTGCATCAATTTCTTGTAATTTGCCTGTACCACAAAAAAAGAAAAGTTATATTTTACAAATCATTAATGCATTGAAAAGATATATATTTATAAGATATAAGATAAGTATTTATAAGCGGGATATGTATCTTAATTAAGGTATCAATTTTGCAGAAACTGACTTAAATTTGTCAATGTTTTATGCTTATCTTGAGATATGATATGCAGATACAAGTATATGATTAATTTGATAACTAAAAGAGTTTTTTTTCCTTTTTGGCATGGTTCCTGTTCTTAATTTGTATTAAAATTTGTTTACTTGTTTGTTTATTTGTTTTTTTTTTTTATTTTTCGCCAAGCATAAATGGAGCATGTGTCGCAAAACTGAAGCTCGAGGTCTGCATGATTCTTTTTCATGTTCTTGCTTTTACTAGCTGTCTATAATTTACTGAATCAGACTTTTGAGTACTGACATACGCTATCAGTATTACATTTTGTAGCATATGACTCGTGTGATTTCGTTTAAATATTATATTTCAACATTCCTTTTTCAGCAATTTCGAAATATTCCATTAAAGTATATTTTCAATGTGCGGCAATTGCTACTGGGTGTGCTGTATTGGTGACACTTATTGCTTGTAGTTTGAAAATATATTTTAAGAGTTGTAAGTAACAATAGTTAAATACATAATAAGGTTGGTTGTTTCATATTAGTAATTATCGGAGAACATAATGTGTTCTGTTATTTTGTATAGATTATGAAGAGATGTGGGGTAAACGTCAATGAGAAAAAATTAACCAACACACGGTTCGAGGACATTATACTGTTACTGTAACATTCTTCAACAACAGTCTTAGATGCATGAATTTTTTATTAGTTGTTATTGTCTTTGAACTAGCTGTTAGTAACTTCGAGTACTCTCAGATATGTACTTAGTGTTGTGAGAATGTATAAATATCCTGCCACGTCCGATCTGTGTTTTTGTTAAATGTTTTTCTGCGTGTATCGATCTGCTGAATTAAGTCCTTTTCAACTGATTTTTAAACGACCGCGGTAGTATTATGTTATGGTGTTGTCTGCGTCTGCGTCTGAAGACATTTTGGTTCGCAGACAATAACTTGAGTATAAGTTCATGGATCTCTATGAAATTTTAGCACAAAGTTCCATACCAGTAAAGGATGATTGGGATTGTTTTGGGGGGCTATTGTCCTTTCAGTTTTGTAATTAGAGGCCAAAAAATGTCAGTTTTACTGATTCATGGAAAATAAATTGGTTCGCAGACAATAACTTTAGTGTAAGTGTATGGATGCGTAAGAAATTTTAGTACAAGGTTCCATACCACAATAGGAGGGTTGGGATTGATTTTGGGGGTTATTGTCTAAGCTGTTTTGTAATGAGGGGCCAGAAAGGGGCCAACAATAATTATTTGTTTGGTTTTAAGACAATAACTTGAGTATAAGAGATATTTCTTTGGTCAAAATTTTGGACAAGGTTCCACATCACAATAGGAAGGTTGGGATTAATTTTGGGGGTTATTGTCAATTATTCAAATATTTTAAATCTTATTCAAATTTTTTTGAATGTTTTAGATATATTTTATGGTTACTGGAAAATTTTCAACACTAACTTAAGCCTTTTATAGATTTATGGTGTCTGTTGATTTTAGTAAATATTGCAGTGAACTTTTTTTTTTATTGAACTATATATAAAATAGTATATAAAGCAACTTAATGAACTTAAACTAGAGGCTCTCAAGAGCCTGTGTCGCTCACCTGATTCTACTTTGGTTTTGGAAATCATGTAAAAATAGATTAAAATCATAACAGATACCCTAATAATGAGTGAGGCCAAACTTGGTTTAATATTGGTCCTGTAATTTAATAAAAAATCCTGGTGGCCATCTTGAACAGTAAATCGGCAACAAAGTAGCAACACTTCATCAGCACCTCATAAGAAACATTTATGCCATGTTTTGGTTTCATTCCATTCAGTGCACCTCTAGAAGAAGCATTTGTATGTATTTCCCATAGGGTCTTATGTTAAAGGAAGTCCCCCCATTGGCGGCCATCATGGATAAAGGATCAGCTTCAAAGTAACAAAACTTAGTCAGCACCTCATAGGGAACATTCATGCCATGTTTGGTTTCATTCCATTCAGTGCACCTCTAGAAGAAGACATTTGTATGTATTGTCCATAGGGTCCTTTGTTAAACATTGTCCCCATCTGGCGGCCATCATGGATGAAGGATCAGCTTCAAAGTAACAACACTTGGTCAGCACCTCAAAAGGAACATGCATGCCATGTTTGGTTTCATTCCATTCAATGGTTCTCTAAAAGAAAACATTTGTATGTATTTCTCATAAGGTCCTATGTTAAACTAAGTCTTCCGCTGGCAGCCATCTTAGATTATGGATTGAATTCATATAACAACACTTGGTCAGCACCTCATAAGGAACATTCACGCCATGTTTGGTTTCATTGCATTCAGTGGTTCTCTAAAAGAAGACATTTGTGTGTATTTCCCATAGGCTCCTTTGTTAAACTAAGTCCCCCGCTGGCGGCCATCTTGGATGATGGATCAGCTTCAAAGTAACAACACTTGGTCAGCACCTCAAAAGGAACATTCATGTCATGTTTGGTTTCATTCCATTCAGTGGTTCTCTAAAAGAAGACGTTTGCATGTATTTCCCATAGGGTCCCACGTTAAACTAAATCCCCCGCTGGCGGCCATCTTGGATTATGGATCGGCTTCAAAGTAACAACACTCGGTCAACACCTCATAAGAAACATTCATGCCATGTTTGGTTTCATTCCATTCAGTGGTTCTCTAAAAGAAGACATTTGTGTGTATTTCCCATAGGCTCCTTTGTTAAACTAAGTCCCCCGGTGGCGGCCATCTTGGATGATAGATCAGCTTCAAAGTAACAACACTTGGTCAGCAACTCATAAGGAACATTCATGCCATGTTTGGTTTCATTCCATTCAGTGGTTCTCTAAAAGAAGACGTTTGTATGTATTTCCCGTAGGGTCCAATGTTAAACTAAGTCCCCCGCTGGCGACCATCTTGGATTATGGATCAGCTTCAAAGTAACAACACTCGGTCAGCACCTCATAAGGAACATTCATGCCATGTTTGGTTTCATTCCATCCAGTGGTTCTCTAAAAGAAGACGTTTGTATGTATTTCTCATAGGGTCCCATGTTAAACTAAGTCCCCCGCTTGCTGCCATCTTGGATCATGGATCGGCTTCAAAGTAACAACACTCGGTCAGCACCTCATAAGGAACATTCATACCATGTTTGGTTTCATTCCATTCCGTGGTTCTCTAAAAGAAGACATTTGTATGTATTTCCCATAGGGTCCTATGTTAAACTAAGTCCCCCGCTGGCGGCCATCTTGGATGATGGATCCGCTACAAAGTAACAACACTTGGTCAGCACCTCATAAGGAACATTCATGCCATGTTTGGTTTCATTCCATTCAGTGGTTCTCTAGAAGAAGTTCAAAATGTAAAAAGTTAACGACGACGACGGACGACGGACGTCAAGTGATGAGAAAAGCTCACCTGGCCTTAAAATGACACCTTTGTTTTGTAAAACCAAGAATTTAATATAATAGAACTTCCATAGCAATTAATCCTTGATAACCTTTTAAAAAAGGAATTGTGTTCTAAATTTGCAGTAAAAATTAAGGTTGATTAATTCAGTTTTGTCAAAATTACAGACATACAAGAAGCACTTTAATAAGGTTTAATTACCTCAGTACATGGGCCTGTTTATTGAAGCTGTCCTAGGATCTGTCCTAAGACCTTACTTAGATAATGTTAGGAAAGACTTACGACATGTCTCAGCATGCACATAGAAGCTATCTTAGGAATATCCTAGCTAGGATGTCTTAACCGCTGTTCTAAGTGTAAGTGTAAAGAAAAATAGGATTTTAAAATCATTTAATGTTTAAGAATGCATCGAATTTCACCCGTAGTAAATAGTTATAAGATTAAGAAATAGAAACATTATTAGTATTACTATAAAGATGATAAATAATATTCATCTAACAATTGCACATTCAAACTTTATGAAACAAAAACAAAAACATTTACTTATGGGGGTTTTTAACAACCTTGACTGGCTATAAAGCCCTCGCACGGTCGGTAATAACAAAAACACAAAAAATGTAGCAACCTTTTATAAACCGATAAACCGACCCCAGGTGTGTTTTACAGGTAAAAAGAAAACCCTATTCTTCTTAAACTCGTGAATTCAAAAGGCCTAGTGATTTAAGTTTTACAGGATGTTGTTTAATTTTCAATGGAGGTTATTTAAAATTTATTACTCTCTGACCAGGTGTGATCTTTTTAATGAGTGTGCCACAAGCATGAGGTCATACTTTATAGTTTACATCCTAATCAGAAGAAAAAATTTAATCATTTCTTTAATTTTTTATCCCTTTTAGATATATTTATATATATATCCCAAACTATAAAAAGAATAGATATATTTCTGATATAAGGTTAAACAATTTCAGTGATTTTGTTGGCTGTTGTTACCTCAGCTAAAAAGATAGTTATATAACTATTGTATGTAACCATGAAACCTATGCAGTTTTTATTTAAGAATTTAGGAAAATTAAGTTTTGTTTAAAAAAAAAAACAAATGCCAAACAAGAAGCACCTTAATAAGGTTGTATTACCCTCAGTACAGATGTGGTTTTCAAGTAAAAGAAAATCTTTTTTTTAACAAGACTCAGACTTTAAAATTAGATGATTTAATTATCTCGATTTGATAAATCCAATAATCATGTAAGGATGTAAAAATCTGTTTTTATTACTTTATTGTGGCTGTTGTCATGTCAGTTAAAAAGAAAGTTATTTGAACAGGGAAAATTAAAAAAGTAGAGGTTATTTGGTCAAGTATGGTTAAGACTGGTCGAGTATTGTTCAGACCTTTGGTCGAGTATGGTTCAGACTGAAAACATAGGTCGAGGACTGGTCAAATATTGGTCGAGTACAGGTCGAGAATGGGTTAAGACTGTTTCAAACTGGTCGAGTAATAGTTTAGACTATTTTCAATCGCAATGATAAGGGTCAAGTACATATCAGTATAGTTGAGTATGGTTATGATTGGGGTCGAGTAATATCTAGTAAAATTCAGACTAATTCAGACTGGTCGAAGAAAAGTCAGTACAGTCAAGTACAGAAATAGGCCATTTCAGACTTTTACTGGTTTGTAGTGATACCACAATAGGAAGGTTTATGTTTATTTTGGGGGTTATTATAGTAGCTGTTTAGGAATTAGGGGACAAAAAGGGCCTAACAAAAACAATTATTTGTCTGGTTCACAGACAATAACTTGAGTATAACAGCATAGGTCTGTATTAAATTTAAGCACAAGGTTCCATTCCCCAATAGGAAGGTTCGGATTTATTTTGGGGGTTATTGTTGTAGGGGTCAAAACAAGCATTTTTCATGTTTCAGGACACTAATTTGTGTATTAGAGTATGGATTTCTATGAAATTTTACTACAAGGTTCCATACTTTAAAAGGAAAGTTGGGATTGATTTTAGGGGTCATGGTCCAAACCGTTTAATAATAAGGGGCTGAAAAGAGGCCAAAAACTAGGATTTTCTGATTTCTAGACAATAACTTGAGAATGAGTCTATTTATTTCTATTTAATTGTTCCACAAGGTGTTATACCATGAAATAAAGTTTGGGATTTGATTTTAGGGTTATGACCCTATTGTTTAGTTAAAAGGGGCCAAAACTAATACTTTGTATAAATTACTTATTTTTTTTTTAGCAATTTCAATGGGGTTTAAATCAAAAGTCTTGAATTCTTGGGAGTCTTTAATATGCTGAATCTAATTGGGTATTTAATATTTGGATTTTAGGGTCTGTTTTTTAAATGATTCATATTCAGGTCCAAAGGGTCCAAAATTAAACTTTGTTTGATTTCTTTAAAAATTAAATTATTGGTGTTCCTCGATATACTGAATCTAATTGTATATTTAGATGTTTTTAATGTTGAGGCCTGTCTTCAAATTGGTCCATATTAAGGTCCAATAGTCAAAAATACAACTGTTTTTGATTTAAAAATAAAAATGAATTCTTGTGGTTCTTTGATATGCTGACTCTAAGCGTGTATTTAGATTTTTGATTTGGGGCATGGTCGGCCCACATTAAGGTCCAAAGGGTCCAAAATTAAACTTTGTTTGATTTAAAAAAAAAAGAATGGTTGGGGTTCTTTGATATGCTGAATCTAACCGTGTATTTAGATTTTGAAATTGGGCCATGATAGGTAAAAGTCCAATTTCAAATTTTTCAGTTTTTCGACCACATTCATTCTGTGTCAGAAACCTATGCTATGTCAAATATTTAATCACAATCCAAATCCAGAGCTGTATCAAGCTTGAATGTAGTGTCCATACTTGCCCCAACTGTTCACGGTTTGACCTCTGCGGTCGTATCAAGCTGCGTCCAGCGGAGCATTTTATTATAGTTTGTTCTTATGTTGTTCTGTTACACCACTGTCCCAGGTTCGGAGTAGGGTTTTGCGCCTGCAAAATAGTTTAACCTCGCCACAATCTGTATGTTTCTGTCTCATGTCAGAAGCCATTAATTCAGTGGTTATCGTTTGTAGTTGTATATCATATTTGTTTTTCGTTCATTGTTTTGTACATAAATCAGGCCGTTAGTTTTCTCGTTTGAATTCTTTTACATTTGTCATTTCGGGGCCTTCTATAGTTGATTAAGCGGTAGGGGTCTTGCTCACTGTTGAAGGCCGTACCGTGACCTATAGTTGTTAACCTTTATGTCATTTGGTCTCTGGTGGAGAGTGGTATCATTGGCAGTCATACCACATCTTCTTATATGTATATTCAACAACAGGCAGTTGTTTAAAAAATATGTCAAGCTCTTAATCGTAAAGAATATTTTATAAAAGTTATGAATGAATTACTAGTAAACAGAAACAGTGAAACATCTGCTATTAGCAACAAATGACGAACGTTAAGATATGGCATACGTACGACAACTTTTTACGAGATTTCTGACATAGATATCTTTACTGATTTTACTCTCGATTGGGTTGGGGTACGGGGCAGGCACATACACATGTTGCGGTGTTAAAACTTTTTATGCCCCCGCAGTAGCGGAGGGGGCATTAAGTTTTACCCTTGTCCGTCGTACGTCCGTCCGTCCGTACGTACGTCCCAAAGTTGGTTTCCGTTCTCTAACTTTAGTTTGCCTCAACCAAATGTTATACAACTTATACACAATGCTGATGACCACAAAACACAGATCAAGTTCGAATTTTGGTGGCGTCACTTCAACCGTTCTAGAGTTATGCCCCTTTACAAATGGAAAAGTAGCTGAATTTTTCGTTTCCGTTCTCTAACTTAATTTAGCCTCAACCAAATGTTATGAAACTTATACACAAAGCTTATTACAACAAAATACAGATCTAGTTTGAATTTTAGGGGTGTCACTTTTATTGTTCTAGAGTTATGCCCCTTTACAAATGGAAAAATTGCCGAATTTTTCGTTTCCGTTTTCTAACTTAAGTTCACCTCAACCAAATTTTATGAAACTTATACATAATACTTATTACCACAAAACTCAGATCAAGTATAAATTTGGATAGCGTCACTTTTACCGTACTTCAGTTATGTCCCTTTATAACTTGATATGATATGCAAGCGGGGACATCATCTGTGTCTCATGGTCACATTTCCCATTTATTTATTTTAGATCTCAACCCTCCCCCTTTTTATTATCGATGATTACATAAAAATAACCTACATAAAAGAACATACTGTAAAAACTATTAAAGGAAAAGCACATAACGATAGAGCGCCCTACCAAAAAGAGTAGTGTCAAAAGGCCGATTCTGCGGCACTTTCCATTTTTAAGGGGAAATCTAGCATGAATCCAACTTTAGATTTTTTACAATGTAAATGGACAAGCATTTCAATTAGTCTAAGGGTAAATACAAATATGGCTTTCGCAAACAATGGTAGAGACACCTTAAAGGGATGTAATCCTAGGGTAGAAACAAAATATGGCTTTTGCAAACAATTGTAGAGACACCTTAAAAGACCGTGTTGCTACAAGTGAGATGGATGAAATTGAAATAAATACAGAGATGGCATCCAATAGTGTTGATATGAATATGGATCAGTTCAAAGAAAATGAAGAACTCAAAACTTGTGGTGCTCCACTAAAAAGAAAGAAGGGGCAGTTTAGTAAGAGTAAACCAGGGAAAGATGGGCTTTGCTGGAGACACAGTAAGGAACCACGCCAGCAGGAGGATACCCCAGTTGTAGGGAATATTGTGATGAAAACCACCATGAAAGTACTTCGAGAAATTGCAAAGAAGGAGGGTCTTAAGGGATACAGTAGGAAACCCAAGTGGGAATTGGTAAAGTTAATTGAGACCAATACTGCCCACAAATTTACTCGCGAAGAGGTTTTCACCAAAAAGGAACCGAAGACCATTGCCAAAAGACGCGGAATCACCAAATATTCCCGACTAGGAAGAGCCGCCCTAACCGACCTGGTGAAGAAGGATATCGAAAATGTCCCAGTGGAAGACGAGATCAAGGTAGTTGACCGACGCGATGCATTGAAAGGAGTCTTTGGCACAGTCAGAATTGACCCGCTCCAGCAGCATGATTGGGAACGTTTTTCCAGGTGAGTCGCAGCACCATCTCCAGGACGATCGAAGATGCCCTCACCCGAAAGAAGGGCTTTAAGGTACAGCTAGTGCTGAAAGTGGAGCTGGTCAAAACGAATCGCGACTGGGGGGGAACACCTACGTCATCCCTTACTTCAGATCAGCCCAGACAGTCATCACCGAATCAGCAGACCTTGACTTTGAGATTGCGGTCAAGGTAGGGAAGATCAAGGAAAGCATGTCAAGGTATATGCGCGAGGTTAGTGGATGGACCTTCGCCCACATCGAGCAGCTAGAGATCCACCTGAACAAATTCAAGCCACTTAGGGGCAGCTCCTACATACCACTCCCAAAGCCACTCGCTCAGAAGAAGGTCGTCATCAACGTCCAAAACCAAGATCAGGAGTGCTTCCGTTGGGCCATTCTCTCAGCCCTACATCACGAGGAAGTGAACAAAAACTGCACCAAGCGGGTAGTTCAGTACACGCAGTGGGGGAGATGAGCTAAAATTCGATGATATTGACTTCCCAGTGTCCCTCAAGGCGATCGATAAATTCGAGAGGCGGAATGCAGACCTCAACATCAACGTCTTTGGCTATAATGGTCTGAAGAAGGGTGAGGACGGGGAAGAGGACCTCCAGATATATCCCATAAGGATATCTAAGAACACCGGCGCGCAGCACGTAGATCTCCTTTTCCATAACCAGCGATAGCAAGCAGCATTACTGCTGGATCAAGAGCTTGTCACGACTCTTGAGCTCGCAAGTGACGGAGCACGGGCACGAGCTTTTTTTCTGCCGCAGATGCCTGTGCCACTTTTCCAGACAGGACATCCTCGACGATCATATGGAGTACTGCGGCAAAAGGATGCGGTCAGAATCGAGATGCCGGAAGAAGGATCCTTCATCAGCTCTTGATCAGCATCAGGTCGGGTTGGCAGGTAACCATCTTTCCCGTAAAGCACTCGAAATCCGCGTAGATGGTGAATGGACCCCTCATCACAAGCGTCAGATGAGGGTTCCATTCACCATCTACGCGGATTTCGAGTGCTTTACGGGAAAGATGGATACCTGCCAACCCGACCCATCGCGAGCCTACACGAAGGCATACCAGCTACATCGACCATCAGGTGTTTGCTACCGCGTGAAGTATGCCCAAGGCGACTACAAGGAATCGGTCGTCTACTGTGGGGAGGATGCGGCCAAGAAATTTATGGAGTGCATGGAGAAGGAAGTTGGGGAGATCGACAAAATCTATCGGGACAACAAACCCATGACGATGACGGACGAAGATAAGGAGAGCTTCGCGGCGAGCACACTCTGCCACATTTGCGGTGGCGCATTGGGTGAGGATAAGGTACGAGATCACGATCACCTCACGGGTAAGTATCGCGGCGCCGCACACAACCAGTGCAATCTTGACTTTCAGTTCCCCAAATACGTGCCCATCGTCTTCCACAACCTGAGTGGGTACGACACCCACCTTTTTGTGAAGGAATTAGGATTCGGGGAAGGGAAGATCACCTGCATCCCCAACACCGACGAGAAGTACATTAGCTTCTCCAAGAAGGTGGGAGACCTTGAGATGAGGTTTATCGACTCCATGCGATTCATGCTCAGCTCTCTCGAAGCCTTGGCAGGGAATCTTACCAAGGACAAATTCGACGCGACGCAGAAGTGCTTTGGCGACCGCTCCGAACTGATGCTTAGGAAGGGGGTGTATCCCTACGATTATATGGATGGGCCCGCCAAGCTGGAGGAAACGCAGCTACCGCTCAAGGAGGAATTTTTCAGCAGACTCTATGACACGCGCATCATCGATGAGGAGTACGAGCACGCGCAGCAGGTCTTTGAGAAATTCAGCTGTCGGACGATGCAGGACTATCACAATCTCTACCTGGAGAGCGACGTAGCAATATTGGAAGATGTTTTCGAAGATTTCAGGGATATGTGCATCAAACACTACAAGCTCGATCCCGCACACTACTTCACAGCCCCGGGGCTATCCTACGACGCGGCGCTGAAATTCACTGGGGTCCGACTGGAGCTTCTCTCAGATCCGGACATGCTGATGTTGTTCGAGGGTGGGACTAGGAGGGGTATGGCCATGATCTCCCATCGATATGGCAAGGCCAACAATCCCTACATGACCAATTACGATGCGTCGCAGCCGACCAAGTATCTGACCTACTTGGACGCCAACAATCTCTACGGGTGGGCCATGACGCAACCCCTTCCCACGGGGGAATTCGAATGGATGGAGCCGTCAGAAATCGAGGACATCTTAAGCTATCCGGACGACCACAAATATGGCGCTATGGTGGAATGCGACCTGAAATACCCCCAAGATCTCCACAACGATCATAACGACTATCCTCTCGCGCCGGAAAATGTGGAGATCGACAAGGTTCGTAAGCTGGTGCCTCACCTAGGTAAGCGCACAAAATACATCCTTCACTATCGAAACCTCAAAATGTATATGGGAAGGGGGATAAAGCTCGCCAAGGTCCATCGCATCATTGGATTCATGCAATCCCCATGGCTCAAGCCGTACATCAACAAAAACACCGAGCTCAGAGCCGTGGCCAAGTCCGACGCCGAGAAAGATTTCTTCAAGCTCATGAATAATTCGGTCTTCGGCAAGACCATGGAAAATATCCGCAAGAGGGTCGATGTCCGGCTGGTCACCAACGAGAAGCAAGCACTGAAGCTCGTGGCCAAGCCTAACTTCGATCGTCGGGTCGTCTTCCTCGAGAACCTGGCAGCCGTCCATATGAAGAAGACGAAGCTCAAGTTCGATAAGCCCATCTACTTGGGAGCATGCATCCTGGATATTTCGAAGATCCTGATGTATGACTTCCACTACGGATTTGTGCGGAAGATGTATGGCGACGACGCCCGGCTGCTCTTCACCGACACCGACAGCTAGGCCTACGAGATCCGAACCGAGGATTTTTACAAGGATATCGCTCCCCACGTCCAGGAGAAATTCGACACGTCGAAGAATCCGGCCGACCATCCCTCCGGAATTCCGGTCGGCGCAAATAAGAAGATCATCGGCATGTACAAGGACGAGTGCGGCGGCAAGAGCATGACCGACTTCGTGGGACTCCGACCGAAGCTGTACGCCAACAAGATGGATGACGGCGCCGCCACCAAGAGAGCTAAAGGAGTCGCGAAGACCACCATCAAGCGCAACATCACCTTCGACGACTACAAGAGATGCCTTGACACGCAGCAGGAGATCTACAAGTCCATGAATATTATCCGCAGCCACCTCCACCAGATCTACACCCAGGAAATTAACAAAGTCGCTCTCTCGGCCAAAGATACCAAGCGACACATTCTCCCCGACGGAATTAGCACCCTTGCTCACGGGCATTATAAAATCGAGGAACAACATTTCCTGCTATAAATAAAGTATGGGAAAAACGCAGGAAAGAATGAAATATCTCGAAAGAAAAGCAAAGGCCTTCGAACGTCAGAGACAACAATGGTCAGATGAAGAAAAAGAGAAGATGGATATCTAAAATGGAACGTATCGATGCTCGTAATAAGGCTATGCTAGAAATAACCCTAGCCACTTTGCCTTCCGGTCAGACGGAAATGCGAGAAATGATGCAGCAAGGTATAACACAGGAAGGTGAAGGGGCGCACGCTCGTAGAATGTTCTTAAATAAATAAATGAGCAGCATACGGGTGCACAAACTAATCCTCCCCCACAAGCCCTTGTCAAATAAGGAATTGGAGAGAGCCGTCACAGCCCTAGGAATCCCAAGTTTCAGAGGGGTGTTCATGCGAGATACCCTACCACCCAGCCCGCGCCGCATCGAATGTGGAATCTTGAATCACGATAGCTGGGAAGGTCCTGGAACGCATTGGACTTGCTGGTATAAACGTGGTCGGTAAAGTATTACTTTGACTCCTATGGATTGCCACCGCCTGACGAGATGGTAAACTACTTACAGCCTGAAATTCGATATAGCACCGATGAATTACAGCAGCGAGGCTCGGCGATGAGTGGTCACTTTTGCCTATTCATGTTGAAAGTGTTGGCGACTGGAAAATCGCTGGAAAATACAATCTTCTCACTCTATAAATAAATGGATAAGTTTGGATTTCATGCAAGAAAGCGTGCATCCCTTTGGCGAATGCTACAGGATTTGGATATGAACGACAATCGTATTACTAGCCTAGGACATCCCAAGGACAGCATCTCGGATGCTGTGACAAAACGTTGGGTGACTCAACAGTTGAAAGATGGTATGAAAGATCTCGACGAGCTAGAATCGGTGTGCAAACAGATTCAGATGACCATCAAGCGACTGGAAAGGGACTTTGAATCATCGAGCAAAGAACTCACAAAAAAGCTGATGGCCGTAGAAAATGGTAAAGTCGACAAGTCAGAATGCGTCTCAACCAACGGTGGTAAGATGAAAACAGACTTGGACATGCGAAAGTTTCACGTGCTGAATCTCCCGCTCCCACAAACTGACAACGAACCCATCACCAAAGCCCTTTACGATCGTCTACAGTCGGATTTGGATGCATTGAGGATTTTTGTCGAATTGAAGCATGCTTAGTTTTTCCAAATCTTTCCAGTCTCAAGGTTGAGACCGGAAAGGTTGTTGAGGATTATTGTAGATCTGATTGCAGGACCCACGAGTTAAAATTCTTAAGATAACCCTTCCACTTCACAAACACCTCATTAATCCCGTTCTTGGTTCGCCTGCGGAGGATCTTCTCTATAGAAGGATCCCTGAATTTCCTCGCCACTGAAATCCTTGAGGCGATAGGTGGGCGGCTGAGTGTTTAACACTAGGGAAATGGTAAATACTTCCTCAGTCCAGCGGGGTGTGTATCCCTTCTCGAATGTACCTTTCTTCTTAGCGATTCGGACTTTATCGCCAGCACGAAATCGCGTTGGTTTCATGGGAGGTATGCTGCCGTAAAGGTTCCAATACACCTTGTTTTCATGCTCATTGTGACTTGCGGCGACAGGGGTCATCTTGATGGAGAGGTGCTTGGTGGTATTGTACTGGCGAACAAGATCGTCCAGGACATCGATATAGGTGTGCGTAGAGTTGGCCCAGAAATATTTTAACATCTTCTCTTTCATGGTGCGATTCCAGCGCTCAACCACACTCGACTTCTCCTCATTCTCAGTGGAGTAAAGATCAATATCATGCTTTTGGAGCAGCTGCTTTACATCCTTGTTGTAAAACTCAGTGCCTTTGTCTGTCCAAAGCTTCTTGGGCACACGCTCCTTGAACACCGCTTGAAAGGCATCCCGCACCGTCACCCCCTTCTTGTTTTTGAGCGGTATCAACCAGCCATATTTGGAAAAGACATCGATGATGCTCAAGATGAACTTATTTCCCTTGTTGTCCCTAGAAAAGGCACTCATATCAACAAGGTCGGCCGCCCAGGTCTCATCCACACCGCCCACTACCACAATTCGTTTTTGAAACTTGCGTCGAACTGGTTTGTACAACTCCTCAGCTAAATCATCGGTCCAGCGAACTTTTCTTTTTAACACCTAGACCAAATCGAGCTTTGGTGCCGATGATGGGTCCGACGATGCTGCGGTCCATGCGTTCGCGTGTGGTAGGGTTGGGAATGGTGTTAAGCGAGGCTAGCATAGCTTTGTCACAGATGGAGTTGTGTGCGGTTGTATCCTTGTGCAGGGCATAACAGAGATCGTGGTGATATGCAGCCTGGTCCACTCGATTAATGGGTTTTGACCAAGCCTTCGGGGTGCCATCGGGGAGTAGTCGCTTGCTAAGTTTAGTCCCTGGCCCGGTGAATTTGTGTCCGGGCAGATGCATTTCCATGGGTAATCGGTTGATTAGTTCGTTCATGAACCCTGCACCGGTTATAGCAGCAAACTGAGACTTCTTGACACCGCACACCTTGCAGTTTCCAAAATTCCTCCGTCGCCCGTTGCTGGTAATTGTTTCGCCAGGGTTAACTGTGTCCGTCTTCCTACGACATTTCACGCAGAAGATCATCGTTATTTTATTTAAATAAATGAACGTCGAAGACATTTCCTACAGTGCCAACGCCCCCAAGAGGAGCAATCACTACCTCCTTCCGCAGCGGTCGATTAGAGGGTTGATCATTGGGAAGTCGGACTGTGGTAAGACAACGCTGTTGAACAACCTACTCCTGCGCGATGGATGGCTCGACTACGATCGATTATACGTCTTCGGAAAATCGCTTCACCAGCCCATCTACCAGCTGTTGCAGCAAGCGCTGGGAAAAGGCTTCCCTAAGGAAGATATTCGAGACCTCCTACAGTGTAAGAGCAGTTCACCCTACTCGTTGATCGATGTGGTCGACGCCTTACCACCACCACGACACCCGAGTAGTATCGACACTTTTTTCTTCGAGCAAGGGAGCGATGTACCAGACCCCCGGGAACTTGATCCCAGCCGCAAAAACCTCATGGTGTTGGACGACTTGATGTTGAGCAAACAGAACACGTGTGAAGACTACTACGTGCGCGGTCGCCACAACAACGTCGATTGTTTCTACCTGTGTCAGAACTACTTCAAACTGTCCCGACAATCGATCCGAGAAAATGCCAACTTCCTATGCCTCTTCCAGCAAGACGCTAAGAATCTTGACCACATCCGACGCGATCACTGCAACGATCTCACCAAGGAACAGTTCGACGCTCTGTGTAAACATTGCTGGTCCCAACCCTATGGATTTGTAACCATCGATCTCACAAGCCCCAAGTCAGCAGGGAAATACCGATGCAAATTAGATGAGTTCTATGAGGTATAAAATAAAAAAAAAATGGATCACTTGCAGGAATTTTTCCTGGAGAATCAACGGGACTTGGATCGGGAGTTTGAGAATTCTCCCAAGCCCTCACGACCACCCCCTGAATGCAAGCACGATTGGGACTCAGTCGATATGACAAGTATGTGTTGGAAATGCGGTGTAACAATTATCCGCCCGATCGATAGCAGTGGAGGTGATTTCGACGCATGGAACTCTGGCCGTCTGTATGGTAAGGTGGAGCGCTTTCCTCAACCCCAATGCCCTACCAAGACGATTCGAGGCCATCAGTGCACATACCCATGCCAACCGCATAAAGACCTATGCCGCAGACACTTTAATCTTGCAAAGAAAAAGGGGGCCGTAGTGGATACGGTCGATACCCCTAGCGATTGGGAAAGGTGTTTGAACCTTCCCCCAGGCGCTTGGGAGCGTTTCACCTAACGCTTAGGGGCGTTCACACCAACGCTATGGGGCGATCGATCCAACGCTTAGGGGCGTTCGATCCAACGCTTAGGGGCGTCGATCCAACGCTTAGGGGCGTTCACAAAAAAGCTATGGGGCGATCGATCCAACGCTTAGGGGCGTTCGATCCAACGCTTAGGGGCGTTCAACAGCGTTCGATCCTATAAATAAATGACGTTTATCAAGATTACCGACCCTAAGCAGCGTGAGGCACTTGCCAGAGTTGCAAGACACCAAGCGGAAGATTCAAGCCAGTAATATGCAGCATCCCCTCGACAAGATCGGACTCAGTCGGGACCTCTCCAAGGTGTTCAAACCTGTGGTTGAGGCTCAGCGGGAAGCGGCTTCAAAGATTACCAAGACGATTGAAGATCTTCCTGCAGCAGTGCCAGCCCTTCCTCCCTCACCAGCCGAGTTTGCTGATCCGCTACCCATTGCATTTGCCACAGACACCGTACTTGGACTACTAAAACTATTTGAAATTTCTAACATTTCCTATTTAAGATTAAAACAACATGAATTTTGTATTTCTTTGACGTGAAACAGAACTTACTAGAGCAAGAGAAGCCCACTCATCGCGCCTGATTGCAATCAAGTTTCTAAGAAATCCAGTATTTTGATCTTGAGGTCAAAGGTCAAGCTCACACGAAGGTCGGAGTGATATGTGTCACATCGTCTTAAGGTGATACACGTTTATATCATGCATATTCAAATATTTTTGGTGAGTTTGCGTTTAGTGTGTCCTGGATCCGAAAATATACTGGAGTAGAACATCCATGAATATAACGTATCTTTATGCTTTATTTGTAGTTTAATCAAGTTTAAGTTACACAGAATGTTTGTTTCGCGATTTTTACAAGTAATTCACAGACCTGTCTATTTAAAAAAGTCACATAGTGTTCATGTAATATAAATAATATACAATGCTGTCAGGAGCAAAAACTTTGTTTTGTTTAACATTGAATACTTAACTGAACTGTGCGTCAATTAGTCTTTGGTGAAAATATTAGGACGGTCTATCTACCAACCTCGCTTCTCGATGCAGCGATTAACGTCCGGAATCAACTGTTCGGCGGTTATACCCCGTAGCATAGAACTATTTAAATATGTAACAATAAAATGTATTTAATATGGCCTTGTATTCTTACAATTACGTATTTGCTTATTTGTAACAACAATTTGTAAGAAATTCAAACATAAATTAATGTGACTCTATTGTTGCTCAAACTTTCTTTACTGTATAAGATGTATACACAATGACATGTGAAATTTCAAACATCCAAGCGTCAAATGTAAGGCAATAATTTGTGCGAGATGAAAACGTGAAATGAAGATCGTATTTTGAACGCTCTTTGTTATCTAAAATGCATCCATTAGAGCTATTTTCCTAATGCTTGTAGTTTAAAAGGTTTGGTTTGCTTTGTTTGTATAAATGTTTGCTCAAACTTAATTATAATATTTAAGCAAACATTTATACAAAAAAAGCAAGTAAGCCAACCACACCTTTAATCTGCAAGCATTAGGAAAATAGCTCTAATGACGTTTTATTAGTTTGTGATGTAGATTTAGACCGAAACCGAAAACTTTGCTTTTTCTGAGACGTGGATTGGCTTTACTGTCCAAGATATAGGTATTCAATGATGGCGTGTCATAGGAAAGGATAAAATTTATCCTACATATAGATCTGGACAAATTATTAGAGAAAATAGAATTGACTACATTAGCCATAAATGTTATTTTTACGGAATTTATTCACATATTACCTCAGACTTTCACTCACAAAGTATGCATATATAATCAGTCCTTCTGACTTCATACATTTTGTTAGAGAGTCGGCAAAATTAAGACTTTATATGATGAAAATTAATTAATTTCGTTCTGTGAAAATGCATCGCATATACAATAGAAAAGAATCGCCCTACAGTGAAAATGGAAGTCAAGTATCATTATTCGACAGTAAACATGAATCGCATAACGAAAACAGCATAGTGGAATTTAATTCGATATCAACACGCTGAACGACAAAACCTGTTTTAAGTTATGCAACATTAATAATTATGTTAAAAGGTACATTTTTCTGCAAATGAAACTTAACTGTTGCTTTGAAATCTCTTGCACGCTCTGTTCGTGAACTGTTCTTAATATTTATCTATTTGTGTATCAATTTTACACCAGGATGGCTGTAGGCGCGATGAAAATCCGTTCGCATCTCTTACCTATATCATGAATTTATAAAGACAGTACAAATTATATTTTATTTCTTTTTTTATTCAAAAATCGTGAATTTGTCGTCTGTTTATTTATCATTCTACATTAGAAATTCATAACGGATACAGTGAAAATGGTATTTCAGGATTCGCACATTATATACACTGTATATCATTATATGAAACGTCTAGGTAACAAAAGCGCAATTATTTGTTTACATTTTACCGGCAAGTAAGATGGTATTCAGAATAGAATCCTATACGGCTTCTGATTGGATGATACAGGATTGGAATTACATTTAATCGAAAGCTTATCCAATTAGGTTTAAAAAATGCAGAAAATCATATTCACATTTTACAAAGTATAGAAAATATCTTCCATTTCTGCACGTCGGAGCCATTAAAAATATGCCTTTTTCATTAAGCGAAAAAAATAGACGATTTTTTTCAACTGCATTTTAAGTCAATTTTTGCCGCATGACCATGTATATTTTTTTTGGTTGTAATGCAACACTGGCATTTCTAGTAACAGGAAATGCTACCCGTTTTTCCCTATTTTGTGTAGTCTTCGAGGGAAAAAATACGGAACACAAGTGGTACCCTATGGAAAATGCATTACGAATAATTGCGCTCTTGTAACCTCTAGATATTAGTCAACGATCTTTTTTGTAGGGCGCTGGATCGTTATGAGAATCGATACTGTACACAATAAATACATTATATACATATATAAACGCATAAAACAGTTTTTGACAGTTTTTATGTATTTCTATTCCTTGTAAATCTGTGGTTTATACGAGATAGGACCAATGTCTGTATATTGCACCTATTAAAGGGTTGTCGGGGTATACACAATGGTAAGCTGGACTTATCCTGTTCCAACAGTAAAACCCGTGTTACAGTGGGGCGTCTATTTGGCTTTACCGAATGTATTATAATAAATACGCAGCCACGTCCGGTTGTAATAGGGACGACCAATCTGGTGGCGGGTGTAGAAATTATTCGTACAACGTTTTCTGCAAGTTAAAAGACACTTGCAACAATGTTCAACGGGTTCTTAGGTGGCCTGTTCCCAGGCTAAATTTCTGTCCCTATCCAAAATAAACTCATACTCTATTTTATTCTAGTTGCATTCCAAGCAGTCCAAGTCCTGTCCTTCATCCCGGTCGACACTAGTCCAAAGTATTATGACGTCTCGAAAGGCTATTTTAAATTTTTCTGTGACGCATATAATTGCTACAGCAAAAAATGAAATAATCTTTCAAGAAAGAATGCATTCAGCGTTCATTTTATATATTTAATCAAGCAGTCGTTGTTATTTGCTTCTGTGCTTTACACAAAAATGTACAAGTGGGGCTCTTGCTAACAGTCAGTTTTCTTTCGTTTGTCGGAAACATTTGAAGTAGGACTTGTAAACAGTAATTACATAAACCATATATGTAGTTCCATAAAGGAGTCCCTCCCTAAATCCACCTCTGAATTACAGGTAACCGTACGGTCTTTAACAATGAACAACTTTAAAAGAGAAAACGGCCTTATTCATGCTACTGCAATAAACGAAAACAAATGTGACAGACAGTAGCCAAAGCCAATCACAAGGTTACATGCGTTTGTGTCGGAACAGAAAAATAAAACATGTGGGGGCAATATATTAAACATGTCACTAGGTTGCTGTCTGAGTGGAGTCAATGACGTATATCAATGAGATAATTGTATTTATATTTAAAAACGTTTTTTTTTTCATCATGACCAACTTAATGTACATATAACAGCTAACAGATCATCTGTTAATTAATAAGGCAAATATTACTTTTTTGCACATATTACAACTACATCTTGCTGTTTATTGATATCAATGTGAATTTGTTGCTATTATTAATTATGAGCTGCAATGAGTAACAACCACGTTTATTTTTCGTTTAACCTCCTAATTGTTTAAAAAATTGAAGAGTTGTCTTTCATAGTGCACAAAAATCTTTTTATTTAATACATCTCATATGACATGTACAAGTCCGCCAGAGTGGTCTCCCATATCTTTGATTACAATCGAGATGTTCAAGTTTATTTACGTGTATCATTGTAAAATTATCAAAATGCAAAACATTAGTTTTATATACGTGTGTAATTAACTTCTACTATATAATTTTTCAACTGTTCAATATTAAATTCAGACTTCTTTATTGAGAGTGTATTCAAATCACTGTCGTTCATACAGCGTTCAATTTATATATCTAATCAAGATCACCTTTTCCAGATTCCATTATTTTATTCTTTTTCTTTATAATTATGTATATTTAACCACATCAGACACACATGCAATGTTCAGTGACAAATATTTCATGCGTATTCATGCAAGGTCTGTCGAGGTGTTACAAGGGTCTTTGAAGTGTAGAGAGTTTGGGACTGGCCTAACACGAAGCGTCGGATTCAACGTCTACATTTCGACTAGACGTGATTGCGTATTTAAACATCCCGCATAGCAATGCAGACACTTCACTATCGCATGTATTGTTGCGGACTAACACCTTGTAATCTAGCACAGTCACTTAAAATCTGTTGTAGTACGTAGGCTTCAGATGCATATCATGACTACATTATCCTTATCATTTGCAATGGATGTTATTGAATTGTATTATGGTCACAAATGTTATGATTGGGCGTTTCTAGTTGATTTGCTATAAGAAAAGACACCATCCCTTGATTTATCTGATTGATACAATATGTAATCATTGGTTTTATTTGTACTTGATAGTAAATATTATCTTGTGCCTCTTTTTTTTATTTATCCCACCAACTGACTTTTTATACGACCGCAATAAAATTTTGTGGTCGTATATTGGTATGACGTTGGCGTCGTCGTCGTCGTCGTCGTCGTCTGGCGTCGTCGTCGTCGTCGTCGTCCGGCGTCGTCGTCCGAATACATATTGGTTTTCGCACTCTAACTTTAGTTTAAGTGAATGGATCTTTTTGAAATTTGACCATAAGGTTAAATACCACAAAAGGAAGGTTGGGATTGATTTTGGGGGTTATGGTACCAACAGTTAAGGAATTAGGGGCCAAAAAGGGGCCAAAAATGAGCATTTTCTAGTTTCCAGACAATAACTGTGGAACGGTGTATGGATCTCTCTGAAATTATACTACAAGTTTCCATACCACAAAGGGATGGTTAGGATTTGCTTTGGGGGGTTATGGCTCAAACCGTTTAGGAATTAGGGGCAAAAAAGGGGGAAAAACAAGGTTGTCCTGGTTAATGGACAAATACTTTAGTACAAAACATAATTTAAAGCAGTGTAAGGGAGATAAATCAAATACATCATTGAAATTATCTCCCTTACACTGCTTTTAAATTATGTATAAAGTAATGGTTAATGAACAATAAAGATAATCTAAAACAGTGTAAGGGAGGTAATCCAAATACACCGTTTTGGTTACTTCCCTTACACTGCTTTTAAATTATGTTTAAAAAAATGCATATTTATTAAGGAAGACCAGTAAAAATATCTGCAAATGTTTTCATCTTTTTTTTTTACAAAAAAATCCATATGAAAGATTTGACACTATATTTTTATTAATTCTGTTATAAAATAGATTAAGTTAGCACTATGGTAAATTTAAATGGGTAATTATGGTTGCCAACTCCATTGGAAATTTGAATTGAGATTATGACCATATCTTGAGGGAAAGAATTTTTTTGGGGGAAAAAGGGGGGGGGGGGATAAAAAGAAATTGTGGGGGGCCAATTTTTTCTCATTTCAGATTTCAGAAATTAAAAAGAATTATTCTTCAAATATTATTTTTTTTTCAAATTTCAAATATTGAAAAATTTCAAGAAGTAATCTTTAATTGCACAGTATGGCGCATTAGATTTGTAAAATCTTTGACTCATTTATTTATTTGTTATGCCGAATCTAACAGTGTATTTAGATTTTTAATTTTGGGTCCAGTTTTCAAATTGGTCTACATTAATGTCCAAAGGGTCCAAAATTAAACTTTGTTTGATTTTAGCAAAAATTGAATATATGAGGTTCTTTGATATGCTGAATCTAAACATGTATTTAGATTTTTGATTTTTGGCCCAGTTTTCAAGTTGGTCCAAATTGGGGTCCAAAATTAAACTTTGTTTGATTTCAACAAAAATTGAATATATGGGGTTCTTTGATATGCTGAATCTAACCATGTATTTAGATTTTTTATTTGTGGACCCCGTTATCTAATTGGTTCATATTGAGGTCAAAAGGGTCCAAAATTAAACTTTGTTTGATTTCATCTAAAATTGAATTATTGGGGTTCTTTGATATTCCAAATCTAACCGTGTATTTAGGTTTTTAATTTTGGATCCTGTTTTTTAAATTGGTCTACATTGAGGTCCAAAGGGTCCAAAATTAAACTTAGTTTGATTTTGACAAAAATTGAATTCTTGGGGTTCTTTGATTTGCTGAATCTAAACATGTGTTTAGATTTTTGATTATGGGCCCAGTTTTCAAGTTGGTCCAAGATAGGGTCCAGTATTTAAACTTTGTTTGATTTCAACAAAAATTGAATATATGGGGTTCTTTGATATGCTGAATCTAAACATGTATTTAGATTTTTGATTATGGGCCCAGTTTTCAAGTTGGTCCAAATTGGGGTCCAAAATTAAACTTTGTTTGATTTCAACAAAAATTGAATATATGGGGTTGTTTGATATGCTGAATCTAACCATGAATTTAGATTTTTTATTTGTGGGCCCCGCTATCAAATTGGTTCATATTGAGGTCAAAAGGGTCCAAAATTAAACTTTGTTTGATTTCATCAAAAATTGAATTATTGGGGTTCTTTGATATTCCAAATCTAACCGTGTATTTAGATTTTTAATTTTAAGTCCCGTTTTTTAAATTGGTCTACATTAAGGTCCAAAGGGTCCAAAATTAAACTTAGTTTGATTTTAGCAAAAATTGAATTCTTGGGGTTTTTTGATATGCTGAATCTAAACATGTGTTTAGATTTTTGATTATGGGCCCAGTTTTCAAGTTTGTCCAAGTTGGGGTCCAAAATTAAACTTTGTTTGATTTTAACAAAAATTGAATATATGGGGTTCTTTGATATGCTGAATCTAAACATGTATTTAGATTTTTGATTATGGGCCCAGTTTTCAAGTTGGTCCAAATTGGGGTCCAAAATTAAACTTTGTTTGATTTCAACAAAAATTGAATATACGAGGTTCTTTGATATGCTGAATCTAACCATGTATTTAGATTTTTTATTTGTAGGCCCCGCTATCAAATTGGTTCATATTGAGGTCAAAATGGTCCAAAATTAAACTTTGTTTGATTTCATCGAAAATTGAATTATTGGGGTTCTTTGATATGCCAAATCTAACCGTATTTTTAATTTGGGTCCCGTTTTTTAAATTGGTCTTCATTGAGGTCCAAAGGGTCCAAAATTAAACTTAGTTTGATTTTAACAAAAATTGAATTCTTGGGGTTCTTTGATATGCTGAATCTAAACATGTGTTTAGATTTTTGATTATGGGCCCAGTTTTCAAGTTGGTCCAAGTTGGGGTCCAAAATTAAACTTTTTTTGATTTCAACAAAAATTGAATATATGGGGTTCTTTGATATGCTGAATCTAACCATGAATTTAGATTTTTTATTTGTGGGCCCCGCTATCAAATTGCTTCATATTGAGGTCAAAAGGGTCCAAAATTAAACTTTGTTTGATTTCATCAAAAATTGAATTATTGGGGTTCTTTGATATTCCAAATCTAACCGTGTATTTAGATTTTTAATTTTAAGTCCCGTTTTTTAAATTGGTCTACATTAAGGTCCAAAGGGTCCAAAATTAAACTTAGTTTGATTTTAGCAAAAATTGAATTCTTGGGGTTCTTTGATATGCTGAATCTAAACATGTGTTTAGATTTTTGATTATGGGCCCAGTTTTCAAGTTTGTCCAAGTTGGGGTCCAAAATTAAACTTTGTTTGATTTTAACAAAAATTGAATATATGGGGTTCTTTGATATGCTGAATCTAACCATGTATTTTGATTTTGGACATTGGACCATAATAGGTAAATTAAAAAAATTCAAGTTCTTAGACCACATTCTTTCTGTGTCAGAAACCTATGCTGTGTCAAATATTTAATAACAATCCAAATTCAGAGCTGTATCAAGCTTGAATGTTGTGTCCATACTTGCCCCAACTGTTCAGGGTTCGACCTCTGCGGTCGTATCAAGCTGCGCCCCAGCGAAGCATTTTATTACTGGATTATGAACATGCACACCTGTATACTGGTTAGCAGAGACACTGATTTCTTATAATTGTAGTATCCTCTAGACGAAGTGGGTTTTTATTCAGAACGACTTACTGGGAATTTCAACAAGCAAAAAGTAAAATCAATTATTAGATTATATTTTGATGATTATGGATGCCTGTATAACGTTCAGATGAAATTAAATGCATACTCAGGACGAACAATGTGAATGCAATTTGGATATTAACCTTATACTATAGACCAGACACGCTGAGACAGATTTTTAACATGCTATTTCACAAGGTAAACAGTCCGCAGGAAGACTCTACCCGGACACATTATTCTGACTCCGAGTTCATCAGTCTTTGATCTTACTCGTTTAAGCTGCATGCTCAACGGAGAACCCACGACCTTCCGCATTCGAGGCCGACCACGCTACTACGAGTCCATTTATGTTTCAAGATTTAAATTAAGTATAGAGAGAAGATAACTTAAATTGTCTCGACAAAAATGCTAAACTTAATACAACAAGTTCAATGCCAAGTTCAACAAAATTATCTTGAATAATACAGAAATCTAATACAAAAAGCACTGTCAACTGGAAATAATATCAGGCAAAATGATGCGAACCCAAAACCAGTGATTTAAAATTTCTTTTACGTTTTTGGTTTCGTGAACATATTGTCAATCACGTTCTTTTATGCGTTACTTCGTCATGAAAATGCATGAAATATTTGCCACTGGACATTTGGCAATGACGTAGAAGTTAGCAACTATAGGTCACCGTACGGCCTTCGCCAATGAGCAAAACCCATATCGCATAACAAACTATAAACGGCCTCCAAATTACAAATGTAAAACCATTCAAACGAGAGTTTACCGGGTATCACCAGAGATTATTATTTTTAGTCTGGGACGAGTAAAAGCTTGGCATATAGACACCTGTCCATTTGTGAAGACTGTAGGTCAATCAGTTTGATGTGTACTGATTGATACTTTGGTCTAGGATAACATGATTTATGTATGTTATTTTACATATGGACTAGCTTTCAGTGATTGAGAGTTCTCTTAGATCGGAACATCTTGTTTTTTTAATGATTTTTGTGTTTTGTGCTAGGTGTCAATCTGATGAGTCTAGCCATTTACAATGGAGTTTACAGTTAATTCTTATGTTTTGCTGTAACAGTTTTGTCCAGTAAGCACGTTTAACCCCACCTCTCGTTTATACATGTGCCTGTCCCAAGACAAGAGCCCGAATTCATTGGTTGTTGATTGCTGTCTGTTAATTATTTTCCGTTGATTGTTTCGTCATAAGTTTTTTTCGTTTGAATTGTTTCACAGTTCGTCATGTTAGGTTTTTGTTCCCCGTAGAAGGCCGTACGATGACATCTAGGTGCTTAAATCCACGTCATTTCGACTCTCTATGAAAGTTGTCTAATTGGTAATCATACCACATCTCCTTATTTTATACTGTTGGTGTCTTTTCGTTTTTTGAGTTGTTTGTTTTCTGTTGACGTATACCCCAAACTCCTTTAATTATGTTTTATTTGTTACCTCACATTATTCGTGAAATGCAATCAAGCATGAACAGTCGCAAAATCTACTGTCAGCCTCTTACATTATCCATATTACAAGAAAAAAATGAATAAAACTTATGGCGAATAGACACACATGTTTTGCACTGACCAATTAAGAGCACTGACGTCTTGTTAAAATACAAGCGTTTTGCTAAGGACCGTACGTGACTATAAGATGTCTTTTTGTTATGTCTTTGGGTAAATGTATCTTTAATATACACCTTCCAAATGTAGCCAAATGTCCGTTCTTTCTTGGAACATATTACGTTAAAATATTAACACATAAACTGACTATCTTGTGGAGAGTTGTCTCATTGGCAATCACACAACATCTTCTTTTTTATATATCAGAAGAAATGACAACGAGACAAAAACAACATAAATTTTAATTAGAATTGAATTCGTTAGCACAACAACGGCTTTGTTAGCACAACAACAGCTTCGTTAGCACAACAGCTTCGTTAGCACAACTACATTTTCGTTAGCACAACAACAGCATGTATAAAAAAATATCGAGAGTTCATTATCTGATTATTGATGAATATAAATGTATCCTTCTTGTGGATATAAAGGAAAAGGGTTTCAATTCAATCAAAGTTGACTGACAAGTGCTTGATCAGGCCATGGTAAAATTGAGATCTATATAGCAGCTGTCAATCAATTGTAACCAAATAAAAATTAACACAAACTGTATACAAATTATACAAGTCTTTTTCAGTTAGAATCACATGTTTGCTGTTAACCTGATAATTTATATTGTAACAATATTTCTTCTTTTTATATGTTAGTTTTCTCCTTCACTATTTAATATTTTTTTTCTATCAAAAAGGCGAGGTCGAAAGGCCCTTCATCTTTGATAATGAGAATAAAATTGAATTGGGACATTTTTACTTAGTAGAATTTGTGTCTTCAATTACTGGAAATGTCAACTGTTATTTATGCAAATGTTTTCATTTACAGTATACATGAACTAAGATTATTAAGACCAGTAGACTCAATAAAACACTAGGCAGATATGAGAAGATACGTAAGCAGCTAACATTGTTAGTTTGAATTGACATGTAGGACATAAGTAAGACTAAAGAGCCTGTGTCGCTCACCTTGGTTTATGGGCATATCAAACAAAGGACACTCTCCAACATTGTAGAGGAGAATAGACTTCATGACAAAAATCTCTATTTTTCTTGATCTTGTATTACTGATCTTTTAGTCTGTTTAGTTTCTTTGACTTATTAATAGATCTTGCCTTGCTGATCATTTTTGTTTTTTTTTTATCTATTACAATTTAAATCATATACGGCATAACAGAAAAAAAATGTTTCTCTCTAAATATCATAGTTTTCATGATAAAAGGCAAAAATGAAAAAAAAATGGTAAAATTTGTCATTTATGGGCAATAACTCCTATAAGAATTTGTCTTAGTTTTGACGTATAAAGACAATTGGCAGAGCTCATTATTCTGAACATATTTGCTCCATTCAGATTTTCTCTATTTATAACGGTTAAAAAAATAATAGACAAAACTTGCATTTTACCCCTATATTCTATTTTTAGCCTTGTCAGCCATGTTGGTTGGTAGGTGAGGTCGTCTGACACATTTTTTAACTACATACCCTAATGGTGATTGTGGCCAAGTTTGCATAAATTTGTCTCAGTAGTTTCAGGAGAAGATTTTTGTAAAAGATTACAAAAATTGTAAAAAAAATTGTAAAAAATTGACTATGAAGGGCAATAACTCCTTAAGAGGTCAATTGACCATTTTTGTCATGCTGACTTATTTGTAGATCTAACTTTGCTGAACAATTTTGCTGTTTACAGGATGATTTGGGCCAAGTTTGATTCAATTTGGCCAAGTAGTTTCAGAGGAGAAGATTTTTGTAAAAGCTAACAAAAATTTAAGAAAAATTGAGTTTAAAGAGCAATAACTCTTTAATGGGTCTATTGACAATTTTGGTCATGTTGACTTATTTGTAGATCTAACTTTGCTGAACAATTTTGCTGTTTACAGTTTATCTCTATCTATTATAATATTCAAGATAACCAAAAACTGCAAAATTTCCTTAAAATTACCAATTATGGGGCAGCAACCCAACAAAGAGTTGTCTGATGCGTCTGAAAATTTCAGGGCAGATAGATCTTGACCTGATGAACATTTTTACCCTCTTTTCAGAGCTATAAGCCAAAAACTGAATTTTACCCCCATGTTATATTTTTAGCCATGACGGCCATCTTGGTTGATGGGCGGGGTCATCGGATACATTTTTTAAACTAGATACCCTAAGGATGATTTAGGCCAAGTTTGGTTTTATTTGGCCCAGTAGTTTCAGAGGAGAAGATTTTTGTAAAAGTTAACGGACGACGACGACGGACGAAGGACGCCAAGTGATGAGAAAAGCTCACTTGGCCCTTTTGGGCCAGGTGAGCTAATAAAATATCATCAATCATTAAAAACAAGCAACAACAAAATATAACAAAAGTAAGCAAAATATTATAAATGCACTGTTATAAAAACATTCTTTACTTGTAAAATGTAAGTCGAAACACAAAAAGACAAGCAAATCATATACATTTAACAACTAACTATATATATATATAGCCCCAAAACTATATTAGTCTGAACAGGTAGTGATTCCAATATAGGTCATCACTTTAACAAACAAAATCGTCAATATATAAAAACTAGAGGCTCTCAAGAGCCTGTGTCGCTCACCTGTATCTACTGTGGTTTTGGAAATCATGTTTAATAAGGTTAAAATCATAATAAATAGTATTAAATACCCTAATGATGATTGAGGCAAGTTTGGTTTAATTTAGCCCAGTTGTTCAATTAAAGGCAGAAGATTTTTGAAAAAAGTTTACAAAAATTACCAAAAAATTGCAGAAAATGACTTTAAGGACAATAACTCCAATAACTTGTCAATTGACGATTTTGGTCATGTTGACTTATTTGTAGATTTTACTTTGCTGAACATTATTGCTGTTTAAAATTTATCTTTTCTAAAATAATATTCAAAATAACCAAAAACTGCAAAATGTCCTTAAAATTACCAATTCAGGGCAGCAACCAAACAAGGGGTTGTCTGATTTGTCTGAAATTTAATGGGCAGATAGAATTAAACCTGATGAACATTTTTACCAAGTCAGATTTGCTCTTAATGCTTAAGTTTCTGAGATATAAGCCAAAAACTGTATTTTACCCCTATGTTCTATTTTTAGCCATGTCGGCCATGTTGGTTGGAAGGCGGGGTCATCAGACACATTGTTTAAACTAAATACCCTAATGATGATTGTTGCCAAGTTTGGTAAAATTTGTCTCAGTAGTTTCAGAGAAGATTTTTGTAAAAGATAACAAAAATTCACGTAAAATTGTTAAAAACTGACTTTAAAAGGCAATAACTCCTTAAGGGGTCAACTGACAATTTTGGTCACGTTGACTTATTTGTGGATCTTACTTTGCTGAACATTATTGCTGTTCACAGTTTATCTCTATCTATAATAACATTCAAGATAATAACCAAAAACTATAAAATTTCCTTAAAATTACCAATTCAGGGGCAGCAACCCAACAACGGGTTGTCTGATTCGTCTGAAGATTTCAGGGCAGATTAATCTTCACCTGATGAACATTTTAACCCCAAGTCAGAATTGCTCTAAATGCTTTTGTTTCAGAGATAAAAGCCAAAAACTGCATTTTACCCCTATGTTCTATTTGTAGCCTTGTCAGCCATGTTGGTTGGTAGGTGAGGTCGTCTGACACATTTTTTAACTACATACTGTAAATTCAGAAATTATTGCGTGCATTTATTATTGCGATTTTGTCATTTTAGAATAAAATCCGATTTTAATTTTTGTGATATTGATAAAAATCCTGTTTAATTCATATAAAAAATTTCAAAATGCGAGTTTAAATTATTGCGATTATTATCCTGTCGCATTTTTCGCAATAATAAAAACATCGCAATAATTTCTGAATTTACAGTACCCTAATGGTGATTGTGGCCAAGTTTGCATAAATTTGTCTCAGTGGTTTCAGGAGAAGATTTTTGTAAAAGTTAACGACGACGGACGACAACGACGATGCCAAGTGATGAGAAAAGCTCACTTGGTCCTTTGGGCCAGGTGAGCTAATAAAAAAATGAAAATAAAGTTATGAAAATATAACAAATGCAAAATTATATGTATAATGACAGAATATTTTATAGAAACATAAAGCATAACACAAATAGGCAACGGAATCTTGTACCTCATACTTAACAGCACACTATATGTACATGTAGCCCCCCAAAAAGCATTAAAATTTGTTGACTTATGATCATTGTATTATTTGGGGGTATTAAAGATTTCTTTAGTTATACTATAACAACTCGGTTTCTTAAAATAATGGGGGAAAAATAGTTTAAAAGCTAAACAAGAAATCCTTTTAAACTATTTTTTTCTACAAAAATAAACATTATTTCAGTGTATGTTTACTTGTTTTTGTTTAAATATCTTTTTGATCGAGTGCAGCCATTTCAATTGATATTTTATAGTGTGTCTTTTTATGTTGTAATGTTACACTACTATCTCAGGTTAGGGTGAAAGTTGGCGCCTTCTAAAACGTTTAAACCTGCTGCAATTTTATGCACCGGTCCTAAGTCAGGAGCCTGTTGTTCAAGGGCTGTCGTTTGTTGGTGTGGTTGATAGGTGTTTCTTGTTTTTTTATATAGAATAGACAGTTGGTTTTCCTGTTTGAAATGTTCAACATTAGTCATTTTGGGCCCCTTTAGAGGTGTGAGACAAGGCTCTGTGTTGAAGGCCGTACTTTGACCTATAATTGGTAACTTTTTATACATTGTGACTTGGATGGAGAGTTGTCTCATTGGCACTCATACCACATCTTCTTATTTATATTGTAAAA
The DNA here is from genome assembly GCF_021869535.1 of Mytilus californianus. Classification (NCBI taxonomy): domain Eukaryota; kingdom Metazoa; phylum Mollusca; class Bivalvia; order Mytilida; family Mytilidae; genus Mytilus; species Mytilus californianus. The sequence continues at coordinate 416,099 of NW_026262684.1, forward strand.
AGAACTAACAAAAAGACCAAATTCATTTTTTTTAACATTGAATATTTTCAATATCTCATATTTTGAATGTCATTCAATCTATATAGGAAAAGCATGACGAAAGGGGCCAAGCTAGATTTTGAAGTTGTGGAGTCACTGTGATTTACAATTGAATCTACAAGAAAAGCATATTTAAAACTGGCAAAATGATAATCGTTCTTAAGTTTAACTATATTTTATTTATGAATTTAGTGAATTGTGTGAAAATTATTTTGTACTTATTATCAATTCAATGATGCAAATTTTTAAACAGGACAGGGCTGGTAATAGATTTAGAAAATAATACCAGAAATTGTTTGCACAAATAGCCAAATACTTAATTCCATCAAGATATTTATTTTTTTCAATCGTAAAGTGTTTATGTCTTTCAAATGTTACAGAATTGAACATTCACGCCCTATATGACATATGGAGCTTATGGGAGATGTCCAATGTAATCAATCTTATTTAGTAAGCACATATATAAATGTATTCAATTATACAAATTTTCAGTTTACAGAATAAAGTATGCATTGTATTTGCCTGTATTTATTTTATTTTATTAAAATGCATGTATGTAAGTTGGATATCAATGCCAGTTATGATTCAACCTGTAAATGTGCAGGTACAAGCAGACTAGCAGTTAAATCAGGAACACAACGGTTTGAGATGAATGATTATATCCTTGTATAAAAAAATATATGTCTATAAAATTAAAATTAAATATAAAATGGCAAGGTCAAGTACATAAAATATATCATTGCTTTTTAATAAATCAATTAAACAGTTAACTGAATGCATGATGCACATGAGGTTAGTATCTTCATAAAATATAGGCAATGAACTTTTATACACCTCGTCTAAAAATACCATTACACTTACTATCAGATCAAATATTAACATAAACTTCATTTAGATTGTATTTTTGTTGCCTTTTTTCTCAAGTTGTAATCAGAAGTTTCTATGTCTGTAATAGATGAACTGACTCAATAGAATCAAATACTACAGAAACAGTGAGAGAGATGGCAGTTGCCAACAATGTGAAATCTAACCATGAACTTGAATTTATATTTTATCACATGTCGTAAGTAGTAAGTTAAATATAAAATTGTATACATATGTAAGAAAACAACATAAAATATGTTCATCCCGAGTAATTTCTTATGAACACAATTAGGCATTATCCAAATAATGAAACATGATTAAGATGATAAATGCTGAACATAACAGGATATACAAAGTAAAAAACAATAAACAATATATTTTGTACTAAAGGTTCTCTAAAGAGAGATGTAAATGTATATATAAACTTAGGAGTAATACCGCCATTGTTTTTCCCTTATTAGTCTTTGAGAAATAGGCATTTTTTTTGTGTGTAGAATTTATCTTTGTTTCAAATAAAGAAATACTTGGCATGAGTAAAGTTTTATCCTGTCCAGTACTATAGAAAAAAATTCATATAACATTTCATTGCATATAAGAAAATAACCATCACTGGAAGTTAACCAATCAAATTTTCACCCCTTGTTTTGCTGTTTACAACCTTAGGTAACCATGTAACCTCAAATTTCCAAAATAATTTATAGAAACACCAAATAGAAAAAAGATGGTGCTTTAAAACACCCAAGATAAATGTTCATGACTCAAATTTTTTTCTGCAATGAAATGTAGGGGTTAATTTCCTACAAGTGTCAATTTCAAGCGAATTTCGTTTTTTGACCCTTTCCGGTATGTAACGGGATGTGACATACCATGATTTAATAAATAATAAACTGTTGACACAGAAACAAGTCTGGGTTATTGGCATAAAATTAAGAATAAGCCAAAAAACCACCTGATGGACAGCAACATTGCTAATTTATTCAAATAGGCTTGACCATGAACTAGGGGGCAGAGCCTCAAAATAGTTTGAAACATATAAATGAACTAAAATTGAAAAAACCATACAAAACTCACAAAGGCCAGAGGCTCCTGACTTGGGACAGGCGCAAAAATGTGGCAGGGCTGAAACATGTTTTGTGAGATCTCAAATCTCCCCCTATACCACTAGCCAATGTAGAATAAAATAAACAAACACGTGGCAATACATACAGTAAAACTTAGCATAAAACAAGTCTGAGTCCTATGTCAGAATATACTACAGAAGAAACTATTAAAGCAATAAAAAGAATTTTTACTATTTAAGTTATCTCCCCTTAAATGGCTAAATTGAAAAATTGATTTGAACAGAAACAAATATTTGGTGTTTGATAAAAGTGTATAAATTACAATCAATTGCTCATTTTCTTTATTCAAACATAAGGCTTAAGCATCTTTTGCTAATCTGACTCAAAATATTCAGATTTAGGCAAAGAACTAGAATAATGGTGTACTGCTATTTTACAATCTAAGATGGCAGTATACAGTGTATCTACCTTCAGCAAAAAAACCTAACAACTGTTGATGCTGAAGACACAATGAGGCCGCAGAAGAAGCAATACCTATGTCTGGCCTTCTGTGACTTTTGTTGTAGCTGAGACAAAAACTGAATATACATACTCCTACCTCTGGTAAGTTGAACACATTTGCAAAAGTATTAATTTCTTTCAGTAAAATGTAACATGAGCCCTTATATAAAATAGTAATTTGCAAATGTATGTCTAAACTACTTTAAACTTTTAATTGTTTATTTGTCTTTGTCTGCCCATTATTAAAAATGTGTTACGGACAATTAAACTGCAGAAAATGTACATGTACCAAAATGCAATGTCCATAAGTCTCTATCTATCTTAAAAAAACAAAAGTTCTGAGAATTTGATTATGTATGTATTTTTAACAGTCAGCCTCACTCACAGTCTCTTTTGTTGACTACTAGCATTAATGTCTATTTCAATCAGACCTATTTCTTCTAGCTAGAAAGAAAGAGAATAACATAACTTAAAGTTTCAAAGAAATGAGAAGTGTGCTGTCTTCAAAATTTTAAAATACAATATATATTCAACTTATCAATATTGATAAATACAACTTCAACTAATAAATTTGTAGTGAAAAAATATAATGATGTTCAGTAGAATGAGTAGTAAGCATTGATCAATAAGGTAAAAGGCATGTGCAAAATAACTACTGAATGATCAATTTTAAACTTTCAAAATTTCATGAGGATATTGGTTTGACAAATATTTTTCATTGTTCCTTTAGTATTATACATTTGAATGGTCTTGACGTCATGAAATAGGTTTATACTTTGTGAAAGTACTTTTATTCGTGGGGTACCAATTTTTGTGGTTTTCTTGGATAGCTTTATCTATGAATTTTAAATAAGTGTCCAACAAAATATATCAACTGTTGTCCCAATCAAGACAAAGAAAGATCCCCATGAAGGTTTGACTGTATGGATACCAGCATATAATCTAGAGAATACATTGAATTTCGGCAAATGCACTATGAACTATTTTTTTTTATATAATACAACGTTAACTGCAGGCAGGCTTTTACCTATTTAATCTTTAAAAAACCTAAACTATATAACCATAACCTTCTAGTGCACAAACAAAAATATTTTTGATTGTTGAAACTCAGAAAGTCAGATTTCCTGTGATGATAGCTATGATATCGATGAAGTGTTCATTTTGTCTCCTCATAATTTTCTTAAGGAAAAAATAATTTCATATTGGGCTTCCTTTTCATAAAAATTAATTCTACATCTTTAGTATTCTTTTATGTAACTTTCTTTCTTTTAGTGCCTTGTTTATTGCCCAATTAGATGATCTCATTTGATCTCAGGTTAACTGTGAAATAATCAAAATACTGTAAATTGTTTAAATGTTACTTTTAAAATTAAGAGAGTCCAAAATAAAAAAGGAAAATCCAAGAATGTCCTTTTTAGAGGTCGAAATTTGATGTTATTGTGAATATACATAATTTTGCAATTTCATATGCTAATATTCTGCTTTTGGTTGGCATTTTTTTGTAAAACAAATAGTGTTAGAAGAAATTTCTTCTCTGGCAAAGGGAACACATGGAGAAAAAAATCCATTAAAATGACAATTTTATTGGATAAATATATTAAATTTACATTCATATTTTACAAAACATTCAAATCACAATGAAATGAAGAAACAGTAACCTATTAATTAATAAAATGGAAAGCAATAATTTGTTCACTAAATTTTGTTCATAAAAAAATCCTGTCTCCTTGGAAGAAATTTCTTCCAACAAATTAGAAAATGTATTTCATTTCCAATAAAGTATACAAATATAGTTAATAAACTCAACTTGTTCACTTCAATTTCTATCCTCTCTCAAGTTGGAAGAAATTTCTTCCAAATAATATTAATCATTCAAAATTTCTTCCAACAAATATAGAAACATGTAATATATTTACAAATTATTTTCCATTTGTTCAACACAGATAGTTCACTTCATTTAATGTACCTTCTTGGAAAAAATTTCTTCCAGTTACTTTTACAACAGTAAGAAATTTCTTTAAAGATTTTGAAAGAAGTATTTTTTCTTTCCACTGCAGAAATTTCAATTGAATTTAGCAAAAGTAAAATTGTCAATACATTATTATAATCTGTTATACAACTTAATTTATTCATATATTTTTTCATACAATGGAAAAAAGTAATATAATTACGTTTGGTATTTATATTATAACACAAATAAGTCACTCCATTTCAACGACTTAATCTTGGAAGAAATTTTTTCCAAAGCAGAAAGAAAAAGTTCATTTCATTCTGTAAAATGGCTCCACGACTGCTTGGAAAGAATTTCTTCCAAGTGCATTTACACCCGTAAGAAAAACAATCATTTTATTTTGTTCAACTAAATTTTTGTCAGTGATACTGATTAGAAGAAATTTCTTCAAAGTGCATTTACAGCCATGTGGAAAAAATAACTTTATTTTGTCAAAAAAAAAGTCATTTCCTTTCCTATAAAGGCTCCATCATTTCTTGGAATACATTTTTATTTAGTTGAAGTTTTTTTCCCACAGCTAATTTTATTCCTCTACATTTATAAAAAAAAAAGTAAGTCATTTTAAATTGTAAATACAAAAATTTCTATCCCTTTTAAGAAATTTAGAAAAAATGCAGTACATTTCAAACAAGTATTACATGATACTAGGTTTCTGATAACTCATGTTAGACTTGAACGCTGAAGTAAATTCACTTAATTATAAATGGCTAGCACTTACATCTTACATAAAACAATAATGCAAAACACCAAATACATGTAACTGACCTAATATTTCAGAAGGGGGAGGCAGTAAAGAGAGGGAAATATAAAGAATTAGTTATTTGCACTGTTTTAATGTGCGGTAAGCTGAAAGGCCCTATGTAGAAGGGGTGAACATGCGTCCCCGATTCCTATCCCCCCTACTCCCAGACTAAAATTTGGTCAAAGAAATTTTCCAAGCATATCTATTCTTAACTTCCTCTCTACTCCATGTTCCCAAATATTTCCTACAAAACTTTTTGCTAATTCTGACACCAACAGTGCATGACTTTTTGTAAAAGGACAGGACATAGATTTCTGACGTCTAGGACACAGTACAATATGGAAAACAGATTTGAGGCTGGCCATAGATTTGAGGCTTACATATTTGTTGGACTTTTTTTTAACATAGAGGGTTGAAAACTAAGAGAAAGGGATTTCACAAAATAGGTACTAATTGTTACCTTATGCACTAGCTACAACCACTAACCAGAATGCTTAACAACACAATACTATTAGCTGGTTTGGACATTGCATGTGCAACACAGCCATTCATTTCTCCGATAATAACAGTCGTAATGGGACTATGTAAAGTCACTTCAAGATGAAATATGATCAATTAATTGAACACAAATACTAAGTCTACAACAGATAAATACATTGCAATACAATATCCACAAAAAATAAGGTCAAAAATCAAAAGAAGTTCTAAGAAATTTCTTAGTTTGTCTCTTCCTGCAGTTCTCTGGTAATAGTACACATAAGAATGTACTTTGGTACTGTTTCTTTGTTGCGTTTTCTTTTTATCTGAAAAAAGTAAAGTATCACATAATTATTTTCTCTGTCTTAAACAGAAAGATGTATCAAAAGCATGAACTTAACTTAAATAATACACCAATATTCATAAAAACAAAATAAAAATATTAAAACTTATATAATCGGTCCTCTTTTCTAGCTAAGGGATGTGATCAAGTCCCCTCCTCTCCACCCTTGGCAGTTTAAGATACAATTTTGGATCAGTGAGGTAATGCTTTTATTGGTCCCAACTGTACCTTGAAGCATTCAATTAAAAAGGGCCTTTAAGGTGATCATGTGTAAATGTAGAAAAAGTTAATAAACAATTGCCATATGGTGATTGTGCATCAAGTCTGAACCCCCAAAACATTATAGGACAACATTGAGTGACAATTTAAAAGTTCTTAATCAACTAATTGAAGTTCCTGTGTGTTACTTTCTTGTGCAAATGTATGAATATCAAAGTATCTTTCTGGTTCGTGCTTCTAGGAATTTGTAAACAATGCATGTATGTATAATACTGTGGATTCATTTATTTTCGTGGGTATCAATTTTCGTGGATTGAGGAAAACTTACACATTCGTGGATATTTAATTTCGTGGTTTTGCTCAATTCTGCATACAATTAAGCCTATGGAAATTTTGTAATTCGTTGAACATTTAAATTCGTGGTTCCCCTGTTCCCACGAAATCCACGAAAATTGGTATCCAACGAAAAAAAATGAATCCACAGTAGACAAAATCATTTTTACACTTCCACACTGAAGAGAATGCAAGTGCTGCCGTTGGTCAAGAATGTTACAAAAGAACAATTATTCTTATAATGCAATTCCCATAGGGTACCAGTGGTGTTCCATATTTTATTCATCGAAGACTACACAAACTAGGAAAAAAAGGGTAGCAGTTCCTGTTACTAGAAATGTCAAAAACATATACAGGGTCATGCAGCAAAAATGGATAGTGTCTTTTTGTTGTTGTTGTTGGGATATACAAGTACCCGGCCACGTCCACTCTGTGTTTTTGTTATATGTATTTCTATTTATCCACCTGATGAGTTAAGCCTTTTTCAACTGAATTTTATAGTTTGTTCCTATGTTGTACTGTTACGCCACTTTTCCAGGTTAGGGGAGGGTTTGGATCCCGCTAACATGTTTAACCTCGCCAAATTCTATATGTATGTACCTGTGCCAACTCAGGAGCCTGTAATTCAGTGGTTGTCGTTTGTTGATGGGTTACATATTTTTTTCGTTAATTTTTTTGTACATGAATTAGGCCGTTGGTTTTCTTGTTTGAATTGTTTTACATTTGTCATTTTGGGGCCTTTTATAGCTGACTATGGGGTATGGGGTTTGCTCATTGTTGAAGGCCGTACAGTGACCTATAGTTGTTAATTTCTGTGTCATTTGGTCTCTCGTGGAGAGTTGTCTCCTTGGCAATCATACCACATCTTCTTTTTTTTATATCAAAATGCAGTTGAAAACATCGTCTTCTTTTTCGCTTAATGAAAAAAGCAAATTTTAATGACCTTGAGGTGCAGATTTTGAACATATTTTCTATAATTTGAAAAATGTGAATTTGATTTTCTGGATTTTTTACACCAAATTGGATAAGCTTTCAATTAGGATAATTGCAATCCTGTATCGTCCAATCAGAACCCATGCAAGATTCTATTCTGAGTACCATCTTAAAAAAAATGTTGGTAAAATTTAAACAAATAATTGCGATCTTGTTACCAGAAAGATGTAGTTGAATTGGGCATGACATCGTAACCATTGGCAAGCAAAGATGATATACTATAAGAAACAATTAGACAAAAAGTTCAAAACTGTGCATGAATCGAATCATTGATAACAGTCATGTAAAATGTTAAATCTGAATAAAAACAAGTATAACTTTGTTAATAACAACAACTGTGGATTTCGTGGGGTATCAATTTACATGAATTTTGTTTGTAGAAATGTATTGGGTAATACAGCATTTAAGGTGTTCAATGAAGTGTGAATTTCCGTTACGGACCAGTTTCTTTGAAGTATCATTTCAAAATTTTTCAATGTTGAGTAAATATTGCTAAAACAGACAGTACAGAGGACATCTATTGAGGAATCAAACTCAACCAGATGGCTGCGGTTCAGTCTCTCGGAACATTTAGTAAAAGTTGGTTGTAAGATACAACAAGATGCTCCAAGGAGCCTGTTTCGCTCACCTGATATTTTTATTTACAATTGATGCATGAAATAATGCAACCGTTATTACTTTTGCTTAAGTTTCAGAGATACAAGTCAAGACCTGCATTTTCCCCCCTATGGTTTATTCTTAGCCATGTCTGCCATGTTGGTTGGCAGGCAGGGTCATCGGACACATTTTTTAAACTAATGCTGTTTGTGGCCAAGTTTGGTTAATTTTATCTCAGTTGTTTCAATAGAAGACTTTTGTAAAAGATAACAAACATTTACGAAAAATTGTTAAATTTGACTTAAAAGGGCAATAACTCCTTATAGGATCAATTGATCATTTGACTTATTTGTAGATCTTACTTTGCTGAACATTATTGCTGTTTACAGTTTATCTCTATCTATAACAATATTCAAGATAATAACCAAAAACTATAAAATTTCCTTAATTACCAATTCAGGGGCAGCAACCCAACACCGGCTTATCTGATCGTCTGAAAATTGTTTCATGTGATATTTGCTCTAAATGCTTTGGATTCAGAGATATATGCCAAAATCTACATTTTACCCCTATGTTCTATTTTTAGCCATGATGGCCATCTTGGTTAGTTGTGCGGGTCATCAGACATATTTTTTAAACTAGATACCCAAATAATGATTGTGGCCAAGTTTGGTTAAATTTGTCTCAATAGTTTCATCAGAGAAGATTTTTGTAAAAGTTAACTGACGATGGACGACAGACGCCGGACAACGGACGCCTAGTGATGAGAAAAGCTGACTTGGCCCATTGGGCCAGTTGAGCTAAAAATCAGATCAATATATAAAATAAAAGAATGAATATTCCTACCAAAATCTTTTGAATTAACATTTGTCTTTTCTTGAGCTGCTCTGGTTTTTCCACTTCTTTTTGATTAAGAAACTTTTTTCCTATGCTGAAGTGTTGGTTTCTTTCCACCATCTTTGTTAAATTTAACAGTAATGTTTTGCTTGGTTTTATTCTGTGAGGATTTTTTTGTGTTTTTTCTCTTTCCAGATGAGCATTATGGGCCATTTGGAGGCTGGTTTCCGTTTTCCTTGTGAATTTGCATTTGTCTTTGTGTCTTTTTCTTTTCTTCTGGTATTTCCACCTAACACATAAAAGAAGGAACATTTTTGTTTTATGTATTAGAGAGACAAAATATTTTCAAACACCATCTAGTATGGAGTCTAGATATTTAATTGATCATTTATATTTTATGTAATATGCCTCTTTAAAATTACTGTATAATTAATATTATATATATATATATGTATATGCTCAGAAACGGGCCCTTTAATTGGATTCAATCAATATTCTATGCATCACACAATCATTGCCTATCTCAAAATCCTGACCCCCAAATGCATATGTTCACACAGGTGAATGAAACAAAGGTTTGGATGGGGTTTACAGATGAAGAATGGGCCAAATCTGGGACATAATATATAGTATTAGTATAATAGTCCTAGGCCAAATAATAAAGAATATAGAAAAAGGAGGGAAAAACATACAACACAGAACTGAACAACTGAGAAAAATTACCAATCCAGATCCTCATTTAAATTCTCTGCATTTTGTGTCTCAGATAGATAAAGTCTGTTTTGGATTTCGAACCTTAAATAGAACCCTTTAGAACTATTCGATCATACCTTTCTTTGTTAACCCCATCACCCATATGCTGACCCAGCTGTCGTTTACAGACGATGTGTATCAGTGTTCTGACGTTATTATGTGACTACGTGTATACAATGAAATTGGAAACGGAGAGACAGACTATGTCGGCAGAAGTCGCTTTCTCAGCCTCAGCGAACTTCAAAAACAATAATTCTGGACGATATTATCTACATGAATATTGACGTAAATACATAAAGGAATAACATTAACAGCGCCTTCTTATAGCTAACTGTTTCAACTGTGACAATGCCCACTATATGTTGATGTATAATAGAACATTTCATTTAAAACCAGCAATAATCAGTTTCAATCCGTTTAATTAAGAAATCTTTCGAAGTTTTCATAGAATTACACCAGAAAATTTGGATGTTTATAACTGTCTGGGAATATTTATCTAAATATTTATAGGTAAGGAGAAGTTCGTAGAAAAAAAAGGGTTTGAACCGACATCCCAACGATCCAAGATTCAGTAATGAGGACTTCCTAAGTTGCATCAGGCCGTAAATTCACACTAGTAAAAATCGAATAACTAATGTTTTGTTCAATTTCTTCACATTTTTAAAATAATTTGTCAATAGTCCATACTTACTACCTATATAGAAATAGAAGCATAAAAGTTGACTATTTGTGGATGTCGCATGCGACATCATGTTCCGTAAATTTTACTATATTATCTCGAGATACTTCCGTTAATATGTATACAATGTGACCGTTTTGTGCATATCTATAGACATAGTTAGCTATGTTAAAAGACATGCAGGATGGCAAATTATAAATCAAAATATAAATTAGTAAGTCTCTAAGTAAGAAAACTCCCGTTTTTATTCAAATGTACATGTACATACTGCAGTAAGGGAATAACGGGACTGACAAACAGGCAGTTTGTGTATGTATATACAGAGACATATATACACATGTATATATGCCTCTGGTATATATCAGTCAAATGATTATATTACAGAACTAATTAAAGTATATTTTTATAAAGGTTTCTTATTTAAACGCATGCAAGATGTCGTATGCTCGAGGACTAGTCTAACTGGAATTTTCTTAATTTCTTAATTTGCCGAACACTGCATGGGAACAATATCGTCATTTGGCAAATATACTAGTAAACAAAAGTCTGAAACCCAATATATCATGAAATATAATTAAAAGTAAAAACTGTTAATTTATCCAATGAAAAACATACATTTGCAAAGCAAATGCATATGATTAAAAGAATCTGACCAAATTGGAAAGTGAAACAGTACCGTGTTATTGCACACAATTAGGGTCAAATTTATTTTGCAGAAAATGATGACAACTTTCGGCACCTAATTTTGCAGATGAGAATTAAGTATTCAAATATTTGCAAAGGCATTCAAAATTTTAAGCAGACATTGTTTAAGTTTAAAGTGTTAAGTACTAATATCTATCTTTGAATTTTGGGGTGAAAGGAAGATTTTTTGAAATAACAAAAATTGCGAAAACAAATTGCGTATTTACTTCAAATCAATGGTTTTGATGATAAAATAACTTCTGTTAATATTTGACCAATTGGGCACTTATTAACCTTGGTACAGTGTATCCAATTTCACTATATGTAAAAAATACATTAACTTGTATCGTATATTTTGTTTATTAGTATAGTTTCTAAAACCCTATACCATTTCTTAAAGTGGGTACATATATATTAGATATACTGTTCCCGGCTTTAGCAGACAAAGTTGAAACACGGAAATCTGACTTTCAACTTCGAAGTGAAAATTATTTGCATACATAGTATATATAGGAAATAATCAAATTGCAAATGAAACCATGGTATACTTATAATAGTTCAAATGGAGTGGATGTATGCAAGCCACCTTCATTAATGAAAAAAAACCAAACCGTATTTTCGACTATACACGTATAAAAAGCTCAGTCATGAATAATCGGACTGATGCTTTTCAGACGAGAATTAAAACTAACGACCATATCAAATTCAAATGTGTTAAAAGTTACTTACACAAACAAGATAAACATTACTTTAAATATGTGTATCAAATTGTTTTTGAAATTTTTACTCACCGAGTCAGTATATGGTGCAACCACAAGTGCTATCATGGACACACCCAGGAAAAGTAGTTTCATTTTTTTCAATATATTCTTCTCAATGAAAAAAACATCCGATTTTTAACACGAATTTTAAATTTCAAATACTGCTGTTCAAAAACTACATATGATGTGTTAATAATTTAATTGCTTACAAATTGGACTGTTCCATACCACCCCTCCATTAAATGAAACACAGTCAGGACGCATGTTGTGCACCCAGTGTGATGTGTTTTGTGCACTGTGTGATGCGTTTGATGATAAGATTTAGGGTCAATTAACATATTAGTTCTGTTAATATGTAACAAAAAGGGCATGAATTTTTCCATCGTTAATAAACTAATTATTAAGTATATATGTACCGCTTCCTCATATCCTTGCCCTAATTTAGAGATCCAAAAGTACTATTATGTCAGTATTCTGACAGAACTAACTATACATTTTCATACTAAATTTATCAAATCACTATCATCGAAGTAAAACTGTCCATAAGGCATAAACAAACTTAATAATTTCATTTATACACATTACGTTGTAGTTTTCTGTTGAATAAACGAATTAAAATCTGACTATATGACAATAGAAGACATATGAAATTTCTTTAATTGATATAAAGAAACTTGCAGATATAAATCAAACATGCTCATATAAATCTCATGCACGGTGAACGTATTAACATTAACAACGAATTCCAGATCTCTTGTCTATATATATTCAAAAATAATTCATTTACTCACAAGTTATTAATGGATTGGCCAAAAGTAAATCATATTTTTGAGTTTGTTACGATCATCTATTTCATATAAAATTAATATCACATGTCTATAAATTATAGATAAGGCCACACCAATTTAATTTCTTGTTCTACGAATTTTTCGACTCCAAAAATTGGGACGAGCGATTTGAAATAAGTAAAGGCGAGCGATTTAATTTTTTAAAAAGAATACTTTTGCTATCAGACATTCGGAATTGTAATAAAAGCTTGTCAGCGGCTTGACCGCACGTATTTATGTATCCGGTATCTGTTTATTTTAACCATGTGCAATATGAGTATGTCAGCAATCCACAGTTGTAATCTTGCACATGTTGTCATGTATATATATATATAATGTAGTTCAGTTATATGACATTTGACTTGAATAGTGAATATGAATAAAATGTAGTCTCTTTACAAAGTCTGCATGGATTATTTAGGTTCCGTATGGAACCACTGTTGTCTTTAAGTTACAACCCGGCAAAAGGTGCCACGCAATCAAACAGTCTATAACAAGAGTCTGTCAGAGAGACAGCAAACCGGATTTTCCTGCAGAGGTCGAACCCTGAACAGTTGAGCAAGTATGGACACTACATTTAAACTTAAAACAGCTCTGAATTTGGATTCTGATTGAATATTTGACACATCATAGGTTTGTGACACAAAACAAATGTAGTCAAAGAACTGATATATTTGAAATTGGACATTTAAATACCTATTATGGTCTAATATCCAAAATATAAGTACATATTAGAATCAGCATATCAAAGAACCCCAAGAATTCAATTTTTGATGAAATCAGACAAAAGTTTAATCTAGGACCCTTTGGACCTCAATGTGGACCAATTTGATAAAGGAGCCCACAATCCAAAATCTCTCAATACATGGTTAGATTCAGCATTTCAAAGAACCCCATAAGTTCAATTTTTGTTGATTCAAACAAAGTTTAATTTTGGACCCTGATTTGGACCAACTTGAAAACTGGGCCTAAAAATCTAATATTTAAATAGAGTTTAGATTCAGCATTTGAAAGAACCCTATATATATATTTAGTTTATGTTGAAATGAAACATAGGTTAATTTTATCCATAATATTTTCTGTGCAAAGGGAAACAACTCAAACTGGATAAATAGTTCTCTTAAATAAGATATGATGCAATTTTTCAAATTATAATCAATAATATAATAACAACAACCAGTGATGACTAAGTTCTCTAAAATAAGATATGATTTAACACTCAAACATTGTTAGAATCAGCAAATCAAAGAACCAAAGAATTCAATATTTGATGAAATTAAACAAAAGTTTAATTTAGGACCCTTTGGACCTCAATGTGGTATTATCTTATTAATAATGAAAAGCTCAACAAGTTCTTAAACAGGAGGGGGTGGGTGACCCAAGGAGACTCACCTTAGATTTCATTTGATTTGTTTTATTGTCCCATACAAGAATATATATGGTTTCGGGATTGGGATGTTGACCATTTACAAGTTTTCAAAAAGAAGGGGGGTGGGGGTTACCCCCATGGACTTTCCCTATATTTCATTTGAATTGTTTTATTGTCCCATACAAGAATATATATGGATTAGGGGTGGGGATCTCGACCGTTTACAAGTTCTCAAACAGGAGGGGGTGGGGTGACCCCAGGGGACTCACCTTTTATTTCATTTGATTTGTTTTATTGTCCCATACAAGAATATATATGGTTTCGGGGTGGGGATCTTGACCATTTACAAGTTTTCAAAAAAAAAGGGGGCTGGGGTGACCCCCCTGGACTTCCCCTATATTCATTTGATTTGTTTTATTGTCCCGTACAAGATCATATATGGTTTAGGGGTGGGGATCTCGACCGTTTACAAGTTTTCAAAAAGAAGGGGGTGGGGATTACCCCAGGGGACTTCCCCTCAATTTCATTTGATTTGTTTTAATGTCCCATTCAAGAATATATATGGTTCAGGGGTGAACTCAAAAAGGAGGGGGTTGGGGTGACCCCAGGGGACTCGCCTTTTACTTCATTTGATTAGTTTTATTGTCCCATACAAGAATATATATGGTGTCAGGGTGGGGATCTTGACCATTTACAAGTTTTCAAAAAGAAGGGGGGTGGGGATTACCCCAGGGGACTTCCCCTCAATTTCATTTGATTTGTTTTAATGTCCCATTCAAGAATATATATGGTTCAGGGGTGGGGATCTCGACCATTTTCAAGTTATCAAAAAGAAGGGGTGGGGGTTACCCCCATGGACTTCCCCAATATTTCATTTGATTTGTTTTATTGACCCATACAAGAACATATATGGTTTAGGGGTAAGGATCTCGACTGTTTACAAGTTTTCAAAAGGAAGGGGGATGGGGTTTACACCAGGGGACTTCCCCTCAATTTCATTTGATTGGTTTTAATGTCCCATTCAAGAATATATATATGGTTCAGAGGTGGGGATCTCGACCGTTTACAAGTTATCAAAAAGAAGGGGGTGGGGGTTACTACCATGGACTTCCCCAATATTTCATTTGATTTTTTTTATTGACCCATACAAGAATATATATGGTTCAGGGGTGGGGATCTCGACTGTTTACAAGTTATCAAAAAGAAAGGGGGGTGGGGGTGACCCCCTGGACTTCCCCTATATTTCATTTGATTAGTGTTATTGTCCTATACAAGAATATATATGGTTTAGGGGTGGGGATCTTGACCGTTTACAAGTTCTCAAACAGGATGGGGTGGGGGTGACCCCAGGGGACTTGCCTTATATTTCATTTGATTTGTTTTATTGTCCCATACAAGAATATATATGGTTTCAGGGTGGGGATCTTGACCGTTTACAAGTTTTCAAAAAGAAGGGGGGTGGGGGTGGTCCCGGGGACTCCCCCAATATTTTGTTTGATTTGTTTTATTGTCCCATACAAGAATATATATGGTTTAGGGGTGGGGATCTCGACTGTTTACAAGATAAAACTCAAATTTATTTCCATCACTAGTAACTCGAATTTAGCTTGAACGGACAAAAACGCATTAACGGCATTTAAAAAAGATTAATGATAATTAAATAAAGATTGACAAAAATTAAAAATTATTTTTAATGCATTTCAATCCATATCAAATCATTTTAATACCAGTCAAATAGTTTCCCTTGCGGTCATTCAAGTTAATTTGAGATGTGGTTAAACTGCGTCAAACTAATTAGCCACGCCCCCGTTAAACGGAATCAAACTGATGTTAAGTCCTTTTAAATTTAAAGTGTCCGCCTTTTTGTAAGGTAAATCACTCAAGCGGTACAGCATCCTCGTGTATCTATCGTTTAACCGTTCCGAGCGTTATCGATTTTAGTCAGAAAAGTAAAAATGTACCTCTTACAAATATTCACATTAAAATTAAATAATGACAAATACATGTGTAAACTAAGTTTTTTATAGTTAATGATGCCAGATTTTCAAAATGCATCGAAAATTATAATTAGTTCTTTTTTTTATTTGTAAACACGCAGCAGCTCTTGAGATAAAAAAAAAGTGACTGTGATAAAAAAAAAATATTATTTTGCTTGAAATAAAACGAGAAAGCTGGTAGTTAGTTAATAGCCAATAAAGGGACCAAAATGAGCATGTTTAATGAATGCCAATGGATATTGTACGCAAACATTAATCTCTATGAAGGTATCGTCTGATCAAAAATGTAATTTCGTCGAGAATATGCAATAATATTTGCCACGGTACTTTAAGCAAATTTAATTGAACCAATTCCGTCCCGAACTTTTAAAAATTCACATTAAAACATATCTTTTTTTTTTGTCTAATTCGCCTGGAAAATTAAAATTTCGTTTAGCTTAAACAGTTTTAAATGCGCCCCGTACTCGTATACCGGATACCAAATATACATGAACACTGTTTGTCTTGAGTCTGATAGTGCTCTGCTAGTCATTACTAAATTCATACGTGTAAAACTATACAATTTTACTCATCTGCCTTCAACACAAAGTCTTGGCTAACACCGAACAGCAAGCTATACGGTGCCCCAAAATGACCAGTGTAGAACCATTCAAACGGAAAAACTAACGGTCTATATATTCGACTTTTGAAATACATAATCAAACAACAACCACTAAACAGCAGGTTAGGGCAGATGCAAACAAATGCAGCGGAGTTCAAAAGCCCAAATACACGAATAATTCTCGAGACTTAAGTGACATTGTTTTAATAAGATCAGAACCTTATATGTGTTAATATTAAAGCAAAAAATATAAGTTTGTAAGAAAATTTTGACGTACCAATTCTAATAGCTAAGAAAATTTCCTTTTGCTAAACGATGATAACATTTTAACATTTTGGAATACCTTATAATTCATAATCTATTTCTGAAACGACTTCTCGCCTTGAACATGTATGAAATGTTTGCCACTGGACGTTAAACAACCATTAATTAATCAATCATTCAAATTGTGCTTTAAAAATGAATTAAGCCGCAAGTGTATCCATCAATGAGTGCTGTTGTTTGTTTATCCATTTAACATATACTGAATTCGTTTTTGTCCAGAATTATATTCCTTAGAAGAGTTCAAGTATGTAAATAAATTCATAGGGTATCATGTGCTCGTTGAAATTTTTCAGTGAAATCAGTATTGTGTGTCCAACGTTCTTTCATGCATATCAAATGTTTATCCACTTTTTGCTGTTTGTAGTCTGTTAGTCCTCGGTCTCCAAACTTTAGCACACACTTATGTAATGACAAATCTCGAAAGGGGGAACATTTTTTTTTATTGAAAAAAAAAAATAAAACAATTTCTATATTCTATTATTCAATTAACCGATGTACACCTAAGATTTTCAACTATAGATGTTGAATTAAAAAAAAAACAATAATAAGTCCCAATGTATTTTTATGGCAAACATATCTAAAGGGTTATTTTCTCATGCAAAATAATTATTTTTTCATTTTTTCAAGATAATAGTGTTATCAGATATGTTCTTTGACACGTGTCTTACGGGTCACCGATTTTCGGCAAAATCAAAGAAAATCAGCAAGTGCCTAAACATTAGTTTTAAGAATGTTGATGCTGTATTAATATATGGAACATGTCTTCATACCAAAATATAGTACTCACATTTAATTTTCTTGTAAATGAAATTGGGAATGAATATGGGGATTATTGACGTCATACTCAACTCCGAAATATATAAAAGAAACTAAAATTAAAAGTATACAAGACTAACAAAGGCCAGAGGCTCCTGAATTGTGACAGGCGCAAAAATGCGGCGAGGTTAAACATATTCATATTTTTTTTTCGAATTGTCTTTTTTTGTGAAATTATTCAGCAAAAAATTAATCTATTTATTTTTAATACAATGAAACAAGATTTTTTTAACGAAATGAAGTATTTTTTCGTCCCTTATATTCAAAGGAAATAAACAATTTGTATAAAAAAAAAAAAAAAAAAAAAAAAAAAAAAAACTCCGCCCATCCTTCTCTTCACAACCCGCCTCCCCCTTTAAATCCAGAAAAGAATGAATTGACATTTTATTAAAAATAAATGTAAAATCATAGATAAACTGCTATTATATTCTTATTAAGATCTACATTTTAACAGATTCG
Organism: Mytilus californianus; assembly: GCF_021869535.1. Classification (NCBI taxonomy): domain Eukaryota; kingdom Metazoa; phylum Mollusca; class Bivalvia; order Mytilida; family Mytilidae; genus Mytilus; species Mytilus californianus. The sequence continues at coordinate 434,386 of NW_026262684.1, forward strand.
GGGACTAATATTTCTCTAAAAGCCCATGCATACACTAATATTTGTGTGTTTTTTGTTTCAAGTTGTTTCAATTATCATTTACATGTATGAGGCTATAAATGGGACCACCATTTATAAGTATATGAATGGGGTTTACAGATTTGAGAATTATGAGGAAACTAAGTTAATAAGAAGCGAGGCAAAAAAAAAACTAGATAACAGAATATAGAGGTGGTGTAACCCGAATAATTCAGTCGTTATATTCCGCTGATCTACGATTACTACATAAATTCAATATTTTATGAATGTTGACATTGATAGAAATAGTTTTTATACGCCCGTCAATTTTTGACGGGACGTATTGTGGTATACAAATGTCCGGTGTCCGTCCGTCCGTCCGTCTGTCTGTCCGGCGTAAACATGTCGCACCGTAACATCAGAACGACTTATCCAAATTTTATGAAACTTAACATAGTTGTTTCTTATGATAGTCAAACGATCTGTATACTTTTTGGTGAAAATAAGATTAAAATTTTTTGAGTTACGGGACTTAGTAACTAAACCAGGTGTGTGTTTTTTTTTTCACATGTCGCGCCGTATCTCAAAAACAATTTATGATTATTGCTTGAAACTTTACACACTTCTTAGTTATGTTAATCTTAAGATCTGTATACTTTTTGGTGATGATTCAAAATTTTATTTTAGAGATATTGAGTATTTTGTTAAAAAAGGGGGAGGGGTTTTTCCACATGTCGCGCTGTATCTCAAACACGATTTATGATTATTGCTTAAAATTTTACACACTTCATAGTTATATTAATCTAAAGATCTGTATACTTTTTGGTTTTGATTCAAAAGTTTATTTTTGAGATATTGTGTTTTTTGTAAAAAAGGGGGTTTTCGCATGTCAGGCCGTATGTCAGAAACTATTTACGATTATTGAATAACAATTCACACACAAGACGACGGGCGTATCATGCGCTCATGGCGCAGCTGTTTATTTGAAAATATTTTATCGAACTTTGATATCGTAATCTGTAAAGTTCAACGAGACTTTTTGTACCTTTTTTCATGGACTGTCTCGGATATAACGATAACGCAAATCACGTGTATATAACATGGTATAGGCCCAGGAAGATATCATTTCATTATCACTTCCTAATATCCAATCCACAGACACGAGTCACACGACATCCCCGTATCTTCTAATTTTACTAGTATACGAATTACCAACAAATTTGGCAATTACCAGTTGTTGACGCTAGTAAGAAAATGAATAGTTAAGTTCGAATTATTATTATTTCAAATGTCAAAAACACTTTAAGTATTATAACAGATCATCTAAAAATCAAACTAAGTAAGAAGTATCACAGCTCAGTTCAGGCCAATGTCACTCATTAGGACTTATAACTAATTGAAATACTGACACATTGCTTATAGTTTGCCTAACGCTAATTTGAATCGTAAGATATTACTGATTTAAAAACTTGTAGTATCAAAATTGAATTGCATAAATTAAAAAGAAATACATTGTGTATCTAAAGTATTTTCATCAGAATGACCCTAATAATATTTACCTTTCAAATGATTTTTCTACAGAAGGTTATATATCATCTCTCTGGTCACTAAATTCAGTGCCCTAAAGCTAAAAGTCACCGTCAGATGTATATATAGTAAAAAGGCAAAAAACGCTTAGTTGTTAATTTCTGTGTTATTTGGTCTCTTGGCGAGAGATTATACCACATCTCCTTATTTTTTTAGATTTGTGTGTGTTCAATGTGCAAACAATGCGAAAACATATTATATAGTATCTTTAAAATGAAACGGTGTGTAGAAATACCGCAAAGGACTTCTTAGTGCACTAAGGACACAAAAACGATGTTTTAAGATCACAAAGAACATGGATATATTAAGTATATAACTCATAAATATAAAGTTTGGTATCAATAGATATTGTAATTTTGAAGTAAAATGACTTTTTAATCAGCGCGTGCCACTCGGTACGTGACCAACGGCTTATTGCAAATTCCCAATCATTAAGTTCAATCAACCATATCCAAATAACAATCGTCTTTTGATCGTTACTAATTGATTAATTAATGATACTTGTTGAATAAACCTAACGGTTTAGGATGTTATAATTTGAAGATGATGAAAGAAAAATTAAAAACTGAATTTTATGTTTACTTTGCCTTTGTTTTATTTTGTTTTGAAGGACATTGCTTTAGTAAACTTTTTTTTTTTTTAAAGAAACCTGTTTTGAGATAGAAATTGAGAAAAAAAATGCTTCTGAGATTTCATTTCCACATTTACAACTCTATAGTTTACATACTATCATTATACCTTGAAAGACATTTGAGAGTAAAACATATTCTTCAAAACCCGATTATAGAAGTGATATAGAAAGACTTCAAGAGATCAATATTATTTTCAAAAAGAGAATAATCATATTAAATTGTTTTCTATGAAAGTTACCTTTATTACGGATGTCATTGTGTTTTTATTGTCATTCTCCGCCATATGTGTATTTTTTATAATTATAAAATTTAATTATGTTATTAATATAACACTGATGCATTTAAAAAAATAATGTAAACCATATATTCTTGCTCCTAAATAAAACTCTTATAATCTTATCCTTAGTAAATCTAGTATGTGTACCCATTAAAAGTATTTCGGTTGAACAAAATTACCGTTCTATAACTAAAATTTGGCCCAGTGATTTCAGAGGAGAAGATTTTTTGTAAAAGCTAACGACGACGGACGCAAGATGAGCTAAAAATAAGAGTAGAAAATACGATATTACATAGAAGTAAAAAATATAACAGACAGAAATACAAAAAGCACCATATAACTGCATTTATCATGTTTATAAGATATTTCAGGTCTGCAAAAACATCACTATCTATCAAGCATATAAAAAAACAATTTCTTCTACTTAGAATATTACAGCAGGTCTTGTCAACCACACCAAAAAACAGTACTTTTAAAAAGATGTATAAACTTATCATCATCAGATAAAATATTAAAATCACCATTACTTCTTTTAACTTCATAAAATAAACTTTCACGAAAATCTGCATATAAAGGACAGTCTAATATAATATGTTTCTCATCTTCAATTTTACATGTTGAATCAGTATACGAAGTGGATTCTAAACGGTCAAGGTTTTTCGAATTTCGGGATGTCGGGATTTAACTTTTTTTAAATTCGGGATTTCATGTTTTTAAGCCCGGGATTTCGGGATCAGGACCCCTCCGACCCCCCCCCCCCCCCCCCCCCCCCCCCCCCCCCCCTCACAAAAGATATGATCATAAAATTTAAAATAATGTATTTTTACAAAGTCTATTTCTATATGCCATGTCCTTTGTGAAAGTTGTATCATTCCATCAGGTCCTTAGTGCACATTTTTCTTCTTAGTGTACGAAGGAGGTCCTTTGCGGTATTTCTACGAATGTGCTGCCTTGGAGCCTTTAAATTAGGAGACTGAATTAACGAGAGCTTCTAAACACCACCTAGGCCGCCTTTGTGCACTAAGCTCCTTTAACTGGACCAAGCCCATGATGGGATAGTGTTATGAATAAAAAATAAACGTACCGTCAAATGTAGTTTTTCCACAAGATATTTTATTATCTGATGTTGTTTGTCAAACAAATCAATCAACAAAGAAGCATGGATATTGAGCACTTGTATAACACTTGTACATAAGTTTAATAATGACAACTATCCATTTTGTTATAAAAAACATATGCATATTTTTTTAATTTGAGGTTTCATATGACTTTAAGATCAATACCTCTTTATCTCTTCTAATTACGAAAACACAAGAATTATTTTTTTTTAGTTTGAAGTTATTTCTTAAAGGTTTATTGGATCAATTAACAAGGTGATTAGACATTACACAAAGAAGAGCGCGTGCCACATTAAAATAATAACATATTTTTTTTAATTTTAAACTAAGGAATCGTTTTGAAACTAATTTTTATTAAGTTTTTGAAAAAAGTCATATTAATGGAAATTAGTTAAAAAGTCAAAGTTCAAAGTCATAAAGAAGTGTTCCGTGTAGAAATGTTTTCAAAAGTCTAGTTTGTTCATAATTTCTCTATGTAAAACGGTTTTGTAAACTTCTTTAAATAAATTCGGATCTTCTCTCATCTGATCACCAGCATGGCTGAAGAAATTGTTCCCAGATGTATTGTGAGGTGACACGTCCAGGTATTCAAGCGATTTCCTGTCGGACTTTAAAACTCTTATTACACAATTATATAAAGCAAGTTGGTGCATCACTTGACCTCTGAGGGTATTGATCAGTGTACACGGCCGATAACTTGTAACTTTCCATTTTGAAAATATCAGGTGTAATATACATCTTTGTCTTGCGTGTCCGATAGTGATATACTATAGTCATTACTTATACGCTTGTTTATAAATAACGTTTCTGGTGTTAAGATTGATATTTATGAAAATCTTAATAATTCCCCAAAAAAGATCTGATAAAATAAAAATCTATTTACATATTTTCCAAGGGTATATACTCGTTGTCAATAGATATGGACATTTGAAACATACACATTATATATGTTTTCACAAAATGTACGCTCTTGTCGATCATTGGTTTATACGGCTTGAAAGAATGTTATGGAACTATAATAATAATAGATAGTCTCAATTAAGAATATATACATGTATATACATATTGAATATATGAGAGAAACATTCAAAACCAATCTGATTTTAAAACAAGTCGAAGTATTACTCGCTTTAATTTGGTTCGTCGAAGTTATGGACAAAGTAAAATTACAGATATATCTTTCGGTTAGATTATTTCGAACAGTTTAAGAAATTCGTCATCATTACAATTGTTGGGTATAATCAGAGACATATGTATAATGTATAATAATGTGAACATGGTTCTAATAGTACCTTAAATTATGTCAATTTTCCTGTTCCGACATGCATGTTATATATATGCCACTGGACGTACATTAATGATCCCCAAAAAGAATTTCTGAATAATATGATTTATGATAGTTTGTATGAGTGTAACCATTGTAGCCAATGTAACCATTATGTCAATGGGGGTTACCAAACAAGGTAACTCAATTTAGTGCAAATGTTGTGCCTTATATACCTTTTCTGCTCTCTGGTCGGATTGTTGTCGGACACATTTTCTATTTCCATTCTCCATTTTATTCAATTGGTTGCATGCATTTTTGTTTTGTCTCTCTCTGATGTTTTCGCAGAATTAATCTAAATATTTTAAAGAAGACATTTAACTCTTTCTTCTAAAACTTTTAGCATTAAACCTAATTGCATGAAATTGAATTAGTATGTTATTATCAGTTTTATCACTTTTTCGGATGAACTTTATAATATTGACCCAGGAAATGATTTTTGACAGAATTTTATATATTGTAGAATTCGTTCTTTTTATCGACACATTAATTGATTATTTGCTTCCGTAAAATGATATTTTTCGCGACGTCAAACTGTGATATATCGGGAAAAAATGCATCTTTTCGAGATTTAACCATTAGCTTAAAAACGAGAACATGGACCCCCTCTTTTTAAAAATGGCATGATACTGTATGAAGACAGAGACATATAATACAATTTGGCGTTTTACGTTTCCGCATTGTGGCACTACGTTTCCGCATTAAAATTCTTACGTTTCCGCATTTTTATAGTACTCTTTTCCGCATTGTTTTTGCATTGATTTTATTAAAGGTTATTTACGTTTCCGCATTTAAATCTTTAATGTATCCCCCCCCCCCCTTTTTTACTCACCAGTTGGGTGGAAGTAGGACTTCGAGCAGGATAAGTCTTTATGACTAAAATGAAACTACAAATGTATCAACTTAAAATGATAAAAATCACACATGGTCATATATCAATTAAAAGTCAATGTTCAGCACTAAAAGTTTATATATATTTTAAGCGTCAGTATACTATTATACAGTACATGTAGCACAGTTTAAAGCGGTAAACTTGTAGCCAACTGACTTTATAAAGTCAACCTCGTATTCTATTCTCTACCATACTTGACAAACTGTTCGGATACGAATTCAGCACGTTCGCGATCATTTTTACGAACTGATGCTATTGCTGATAAAGACCGAATTTTGATGTAAGTTGTTGTTTGGATCTTCTGCAAAACGTCCATAAAAATAAATATAATTGTGTGACATGGGAGAAACGATTCCGGCCCAGTTGTGGTTCTTTTGGTATCTGTGTCGGGAGGAGATGACCATATTTGATAATAAAGTCTTATACCGATATATCATTATTACCATTTTTTACAGGTGAAATACAGGTAAAAATGCTGAAAAGTGGTATCTATTTATTTCGGAAAAGTAATGCACGAAAATGTGGAAACGTGAACTGGGTTTTTGCTAAAAATGCGGAAACTTTATACACCCATACAATTACTATATGTCTCTGATGAAGATTATTCGTTCCAACTTTTATGAAGAAATAACCGACTTTTTTCAACTATATAAATAAACAACAAAAATGCCGTTTTTTTTCTTCTAAAATCAATTTATTTCTTTAACAAAAAGGATTTTTGATAAGGATTGTTACACAAATGTAGAGCCCAATTTTGTAACGAAGATATTCCTTATCTCTTTACCGAAATCCGCATACGTTTATCTTTTGAAACAAAATTTAAGGAGACAGAATTGTTCAAGAAACCGAAATTTTTAGTAAATGTCGAAAACTTCAAACCCGTTTATCTTTAAAATTCAACACATGAAGATATAGATATAGTTTTTTTTACATATTCAAGTTGATTTTGTAAAAATTAGCTTGTATGTGAACTTTCATAAAAAAAAACAGTGTTGTTGGTCGTTTGCCCATAATTGCCCTAAAGCTAAATGTCATCGTCAGATTGTGAGGGTCTGAATCGGGATTCATTATTTCTGTATTCTATAATTTTAGGCAATTTTTTCTATTCGTTATACCTTTTGCCGATCATTCTTTATTCCATGTATTCTAGAACCTCATCATTTTCTTTTCTATGTATTTGTCTGGTTATTTTCTGTTTTCTTTATTCTTTTGTCAATAATTTTCATCCACAACGTCATGTATAATGGAAGACGATAAACATTTTAGTATACATACCACCCGTTGTCAATTCTCCCCTGATATACAAACCACATGTAGTTATTTCTCACTTGGACACAGAACTTATATATATATATATATATATATAAAACGTCTGAATAATAGTCAACGATTTTTCCCACGAGGGCGCTGGATCGTTACGAGTAACGATACACGTACACAATAAATAAATTATATAAACGCCTAAAAAGTGTACACAACAACACCAATAACAAAAAAAGGAACTATAAATGTAATTATTTATAAATATTTCGGATAACAGATATCCTTCATCAGTAAATATGATTGTGATGTTGAATGAATCATATATCAGTCTACTTAGATTAAACTATACAAATCTTGAAATTTATACAATAAAAATGTCAAACCGAACATCAGGTAAGACGCTTGCACAATTCTAAATATGTGTTAAACACGACATAGGTTATATGACTAATTACAACAGAGAGTTCAAATATATGCTTTAAATAAAAAAACGTAACACATCTGTCCACTGCCACTTCCCAAACATTCAACAATTTATCGTCTGAAGAAAATGAAGCTGTGCGGCTACTTAAAAACAGAGACGACATTATAATAAAACCAGCAGATAAAGGTAGCGCTGTTGTCGTCATGGACAAATGTGACTACATTCAAGAGGCAGAACGTCAACTCTCTGATGAGAGATTTTATAAGAAATTAGACTCTGACCCCACCCCTCAATTCAACAAAGAGATCACCACAAACCTGAAAAACATGTGTGAAGAGGGACATATTGATGAAAACACATTTGAATATCTAAAACCTGAAAAATCAAAGCCTGGGCGTTTCTATCTTCTGCCCAAAATACATAAAGTCAATAATCCAGGTAGACCAATTGTTTCCGCCAATGACCACCCTACAGAGAAAATATCAGAATTTATTGACTTTCATCTGAGACCACATGTGGAAAATTTACCATCCTATATACAAGACACAACACATTATCTTAAGAAAATGGAATCTTTGAACCCTCTCCCACCTGAAACGATCCTTGTCTCGCTTGATGTTACCTCCCTCTATACTAACATCCCCCATGACGATGGTATTGAAGCCTGTAGGGAAGTCTGGAACTCTCGTAACACCTTACATCCACCGACTGAATGTCTCATCCAGCTTCTAACTTTGGTATTACAATGCAATAACTTCACATTCAATGGTGAACACTTTCTCCAAGTTAATGGAACAGCAATGGGAACAAAGATGGCCCCGTCTTATGCCAATATTTTTATGGGGAAATTAGAACAGAGAATTCTCAATTCTTCTCTTTATCAACCCCTCTCTTGGTTCCGATTTATCGATGATATTGACATGAAGTGGGATAATACTGAACAAGAACTAAATTTGTTCATTCAACATGCCAACGATGCCCATCCCTCAATAAAATTCACATATGAAATCTCTGACTCTAAGATCACATTTCTTGACACTACAACGCAAGTGAGGGATGGAAACATATTTACAGATCTGTATTGCAAGCCCACAGACAAACATCAATATCTATCTCCTTTGAGTTGTCACCCTAAACATTGCACCAAGAGCATTCCCTACAGCCAGGCCATACGAATAAAAAGGATTTGCTCCACCAACGATATTGCAAAAAAACGACTACAAGAACTTCGCGGTCACCTAAAACATCGGGGCTACAAAAGAAAAGACATTGATAAAGGTTTTTCTCGTGCTAACAACATCAGCCGAGATGAACTTTTACAATATAAAGTCAAAAAGGTCAACAGGAGGGTGCCTTTTGTGTTGACTTACCATCCAAAATTTGACAACTTATCTCACCTAATCCGCGAAAATTGGAAAGAAATCGAAAAACATCCTAAACTATCCAAGATCTTTCCCGAGCCACCTGTACTGGCTTTCCGTAGGCCCAAAAGCCTTAAAGACTTGCTGGTGAGAGCTGATTTATCCTCTCAAGCAGGCTCTTCGTCTGTGGGCTCTTGCAAGGGTTGCGGAAACAAACGATGTCTGACTTGCAAACAAATACTGGTTACCCAGACTTTTAACAGTCACTCCACTGGTACAGAATACACCATATTTTGCAATGTTAATTGCAAGACTACAAATGTTGTGTATCTCCTACAGTGTAAATGTGGTAAACAGTATGTTGGCGAGTCAGAACAGCCGTTTCACAAACGAATGAATGGTCATCGTAGCGACTACCAATGCAAGCCAGACCTCCCTCTCAGTCGACATTTGAGATCCCCTGGCCACACTAAGGCAGATCTCAATCGACTGACCATTACAATCATTGACCACAACTCTGCTTGGTCTAGGGAGGATAGACTCACTCGGGAAAGATTTTGGATAAGAAAATTAACAACTTTGGCACCAAATGGGATAAATGAAAAGATGTAGTTCGACTCCATGCAGTGCTTCACATTTGGGTTGTATTACTTTTTATTACAGTTTCTGTTTCTATTTCTTTACCTTACTCATCTCTAAAATAAATCTGTTGAATATACCAATTTAAATTGCTTAATTTTTTGAGGGATGTAAAAGTACCAAGCCACGTTCAACTAGTTAACCTTAGTCAAAATTTATTATTATATTTTAACGGCCGTTTGTTTGCGATGTTTAAATACGCAGACTCTGTTGCAACTACTCTACCGTTGTCAAATTTGAAATATTTACAAATTTAGATCGTTCAGTGCTGTTTATTTGGAATTCTTATTGACGCAATCGTTCTTGTAACATCATAACTGTCGTCACCGTTAAAGCTTTAGAATTGTGCTAGTTCATATCGCACATTAATTTTTTTATTTAAAGCATATATTTGAACTCTCTGTTGTAATTAGTCATATAACCTATGTCGTGTTTAACACATATTTAGAATTGTGCAAGCGTCTTACCTGATGTTCGGTTTGACATTTTTATTGTATAAATTTCAAGATTTGTATAGTTTAATCTAAGTAGACTGATATATGATTCATTCAACATCACAATCATATTTACTGATGAAGGATATCTGTTATCCGAAATATTTATAAATAATTACATTTATAGTTCCTTTTTTTGTTATTGGTGTTGTTGTGTACACTTTTTAGGCGTTTATATATATATATATATATACAACTCGTCTAAACATCAACCCAACAATGTTAGATCTGTAAATTTGCTTTCGCAATTTTTTTGTTCTTCCCTCGCCGGGATTCGAACCCATGCTACTGAGATATCGTGATATATATTTTACGTAATAGTAACGAATGGAATTTTATCGCACTGGCTTGTTAAATGTATTTTGATCTGACAACAAGAATACATTTGTTTATCATAATTTTTTACTTTATCTAAAATTAAGAATGGAAATGGGGAATATGTAAAAGAGACAACAACATGAAAACAGAAGGCCACCAATTATATTTGATCATGTTTTAGTTTCGAAAAAGGCATCAACCATCGTATTTTCAAAAAATCTTTACAAGGATGATCAAAGTTTTAACGACCTTGAATGGCTATACAGACTGAGCCCTCGCACGGTCGGTCTCTAAAATTTGCCGAATTTAAGAAACTTTATCAAGAGATAGGCTTTGCCTAGCTTTAGGCCCCGGGTTTTAAACAATATCCATTTAGGAACCAAATTGTGGCTTCTTTATATTTAATATTGTCGAAGAGAACAATTACACAAAGTGCAACATGCGAGAAGAGGTTTCATTCTCGCTTACATTATTTTTTATTGAAGTGACTAATCTTTTGAGGTTACGTCACGGAAATATATTTCAAATGAAAAGGTGCAATTGGATGCATCCCTAAAAAAAATAAAAATATAGAGATAAAATTACGGCTATTCGTCAATCAGACAGCAATCCTACATAAAAACAAGTAGGTTATCTGACAAATAGAATAAAAGGTTAACTTTAAGCATAACCCGCGCTGATATCAACTTTCTAAGTTCTGAGTAAAATTCAACATACATGTAGGACTCTGAAACGTAAAATATACGAAAGTTGTTTTTTTTTACGTACGATACACGGAGAGTGCCATTTCCTAAATACATACGGGTCCACAAACTATTATAATGTAAGGGTAAATGAGGATCTCATTAGAGGAACAAAGTAAAGATGCATGCTGAAGGAAGAAAAATTTCCACACAGAGAACATCAAAAAGGACGATCTCTCAATTAGTATGCAACTGTAACTAATACACCCATAGACATTAACACTAGTTAATGCTTTATATACTGACATTGAAACAAATATACTGCTCATATAAAATTTGTCATTACTTTCCCGGGAAAAAGAATACGTTTCCACAATTAAAGTCTACGCTTCCGGAAATAAATACCTTACTTTTCCGAGAAAATAGTACAATTCCGGTATGTTCAGGCAAAAGTAGTAATATCTTTTAAAGTCAAATCCTAAGGAAAGGATGCACACAAGAGCTAACTGTACACATTCTGGTATGTTGTGTGGTTGAGTTGCTGTCTCTTTTACGTCTTTATCACATCTTCTCTTCGTATATGTACGCGACTTTGATATCGTCATGCATGGACACAATACTTCACTACATTTCCATTTTCGTATTTTGACATGATTAATATACAAATAAGAAGATGTGGTATAATTGACAAATTCGAGTAATTAAACTACATAACATAGGTGATGTCATGATCACAAAACTTCCAATAATTTTGACATTGATCATTAGTTATATTTTACTATTTTGTAAATTTGAGTTATTGACAAACAATCGCAGGTCTTTATTTGTAGCACGTTCCTTCGTTCACGTTTCCGCAAAAAGAAAAAAAGTTTTCTTCTCGGACTTTAACAGCCCTTTCCCGCAATTATTTTCAAGATAATTTCATATAACACATTATGAAATCCCGACCAATGAAATTTATTTGAATATTAAACGTGGCCTACGAGAGCACCTAGATTAAACTTGGGAAGTTAGAATAGCCAATTATTTTTTTTATCTAGTAATTACCGCTAAAATATGCATTACCGCTAAAATATGCCTTACACAATTATATGACAGAAACATTTTATCTGACGTGCTTTACAATGTTTAAGTTACCTTTTGGTCTTAAAAACGTTTTTGAAAGCCGCAAATATAAAAATAAGGGTTTTTTTTTAAATATTCCTTTTGGGCCAGGGCCGACCGTGCGAGGGCTTAATAGCCAGTCCAGTTCGTCAAATGTTCATTTCTTGCAAGAACTATTTTACATGCGGACATAACGATAATCCCTTCGTAAACCCACTTCAAATTTCATTTGTCGTTTGCTGCTTTTACACAAATAACACACATTTTTAACCAGTGACCGGTATTACAATTTTACACAGATTTAAAAGTTCATTGAGCTGTTACTTTAATTACAAGTTTTAGCAAGACGAAACTGTTTACTAAATGAATTCAACAAATGTCAAGCTCATCTAGATCAATTTTATTATTTAACAAAAAAATGTTTTTAATTACAAGCTATTTAAAATGTCGGTATAAATGTTAATGTTTTTTTCTTGCCAAAAATATAATATGCATCTATTAAAACTTATTGTCTATTGATTAAAAAAACATCTTTCCCTTCTAGGTTTGTAATGAGCACAATTACGACCTTCTTATTATCTTTCCGGTTTTTATTTTTTCGCAGATATATTTAAAAGACCATACCTTACTTACATGCCACGAGTTTTCATATTAGTAAGCAATATTGAAAACGAATAATTTGATATAAAGAGCTATTTTATTTTTAACAGATTAACACTTCGTACTTTTTAAATCGTGCATCAATATTTAAAAATTTATTATATATCTATTGTTCATTCGTTTATCTTAATTGTGAAGCATGTTTATTTTTTTTATTAAAAAGTGTCACCGCTTGTATAGCATTATACATTCCAATATACATATAAAACATTACGTATAACATAAATATTGGAAAACATATATAAAACTAACCACCAGTAAAATATCTTAAATCGATAACGCTCGGAGCGGATTAATGATAGATACACGAGGATGCTGTTCTGCTTGAGTGATTTACCTTACAAAAAGGCGGACACTTTAAAGTTTAAAAGGACTTAACATCAGTTTGATTCCGTTTAACGGGGGCGTGGCTAATTAGTTTGACGCAGTTTAACCACATCTCAAATTAACTTGAATGACCGCAAGGGAAACTATTTGACTGGTATTAAAATGATTTGATATGGATTGAAATGCATTAAAAATAATTTTTAATTTTTGTCAATCTTTATTCAATTTTCATTAATCATTTTTAAATGCCGTTAATGCGTTTTTGTCCGTTCAAGTTAAATTCGAGTTACTAGTGCATGAACCAGTAACAAAACACCAAAATAATTCTCTAAAATTAGATATGACTTAACCACTCATAAATCTCTTAAATTAGATATGATTTTATATCTATCAATTAAACACATCACTTTTCAAAACAAATAACTCAATCTTATTTCCATAAACCAGTAAAAAACCAGCAAAATACTTCTCTAAAATCAGATATGATGTTATATCTATTTCCATCATTGTCCATATTATAATCAAATTTAATTAATAGTTGCTAATATTGTTTCTTTCATGTGTCAAAAAATAAAACAGATCTGCAACTTATCTATCAATGTCAAAAACTTTATCTCATAATAAAATAATAGATTATTATCTAATTAAAAACAAGTTCAGATTCAGCACTTGAAAGAACCCTATATATATTTAATTTATGTTCAAATATAACACACACAAACTGATTAATTTTCCCAGGGGACCTGCCCTTTATTTCATATGATTTGTTTTTTTTGTCCCATACAAGGATATATATGGTTTAGGGGCGGGGATCTCGACCATTTACAAGTTCTTAAACAGGAAGAAGGTGGGAATGACCCCAAGGAACTCACCTTTTATTTCATTTCATTTGTTTTATTGTAACATACAAGAATAAATATGGTTTCGCGGTGGGGATCTTGACCGTTTACAAGTTTTCAAAAAAAAGGAGAGTAGGGGTTACCCCAGGGGACTTCCCCTAAATTTAATTTGCTTTATTTTATTGTCCTATACAAGAATATATATGGTTTAGGGGTGGGGATCTTAACCGTTTACAAGTTTTCAAAAAGAATGGGGTAGTGTTTACCCCCGTGGACTTCCCCTATATTTCATTTGATTTGATATATTGTCCCATACAAGAATATATATGGTTTCAGGGTGGGAATCTTGACCGTTTACAAGTTATAAAAAAAAAAGGAGGGTAGGGGTTACGCCAATGGACTTCCCCTATATTTCATTTGATTAGTTTTATTGTCCCATACAAGAATATATATGGTTTAGGGGTGGGGATCTCAACCGTTTACAAGTTCTTAAACAGAAAGAAGGTGGGGATGACCCCAGGGGACTTGACTTTTATTTCATTTGATTTGTTTTTTTGTAACATACAAGAATATATATGGTTTCAGGGTGGGGATCTTGACTGTTTACAAGTTTTCAAAAAAAAAAGGGGTGGGGGTTACCCCAGGGGACTTCTCCTATATTTCATTTGATTAGTTTTATTGTCCCATACAAGAATATATATGGTTTAGGGGTGGGGATATCAACCGTTTACAAGTTTTCAAAAAGAAGGGGGTGGGGTTTACCACCGTGGACTTCCATTAAATTTCATTTAATTTGTTTTATTGTCCCATACAAGAATATATATGGTTTAGGGGTGGGGATCTCAACTGTTTACAAGTTTTCAAAAAGAAGGGGTTGGGATTTACCCCCCGTAGACTTCATCTATATTTCATTTGATTTGTTTTATTGTCCCATACAAGAATATATATGGTTTCTGGGTGGGAATCTTGATCGTTACAAGCTATCAAAAAGAAGGGGGTGGGGGTTACCCCAATGGACTTCCCCTATATTACATTTGATTTGTTTTATTGTCCCATACAAGAATATATATGGTTAAGGGGTGAGGGATCTTAACTGTTTTATACAAGTTTTTAAACAGGAAAAAGGTGGGGTGACCCCAGGGGACTCGACTTTTATTTCATTTGATTTGTTTTATTGTAATATACAAGAAGAAAAATGGTTTCAGGGTGGGGATCTTGACTGTTTACAAGTTTTCAAAAAGAAGGGGGTGGGGTTTAACCTCGTGGACTTCCCCTAAATTTTATTTGATTTGTTTTATTGTCAAATACAAGAATAAATATGGTTTAGGGGTGGAGATCTCAACCGTTTACAATTTCTCAAACAGAAGGGGGTGGGGGGTTACCACAATGGACTTCCCCTATATTTCATTTGATTTCTTTTATTGTCCCATACAAAAATATATATGGTTTAGGGGTGGGGATCTCGACCATTTACAAGTTCTCAAACAGACACGCTGGGGGTGACCCCAGGGGACTCACCTTTTATTTCATTTGATTTGTAACATACAAGAATATATATGGTTTCAGGGTGGGGAGCTTGCACATTTAAAAGTTTTCAAAACAAGAGGCTCTCAAGAGCCTGAAACCCTCACTGGTATTTCAGAGGAGAAGATTTTTAAATGTTAGCAAACTTGATGAACAAATTGTGTAAAATTGTCTTTAAAGGGCAATAACTCCTTAAGGGGTCATAATTGACAATTATGGTCATATTAACTTTTTTGTAGATCTTACTTTGCTGAACATTATTGCTGCTTACAGTTTATATATATCTATAATAATATTCAAAATAATAACAAAAAACTGCAAAATTTTGCTAAAACTACCAATTCGGTGGCAGCAACCCAACAATGGGTTGTTCGATTCGTCTGAAAATTTCAGAGCTGATAGATCTTGACCAATTGAACAATTTTACCCTATGTCAGATATGCTCTAAAAGCTTTAGTTTAGTTAAAAACTGGGGGTGATCTCTGGTGCTCCGGAAGGGTAAGCAGATCCTGCTCCACATGTGGCACCCGTCGTGTTGCTTATGTTATTACAAATCCGGTAAATAGTCTAATTCGGAGAGTCATATTCGTGAAAAGGGAAGGGTATTGTAGTTACGACATAAGGAACATATCCGATATCATCTGTGAAACGGTTATTCCATAACGGTCAACCAACTCATGATGGCGTCCGTAAAATTTACGAAGGGATGATTTCAACTTCACCATTTGGAACTCTTGGCTTAATAGCTTCCTTGTGAGCAGCAATCCTCTATCAAGGAAATCATGATAGGAAACACAAGCCCGGGAATATCGTATCAATTGGGAGATATATACTCCGTATGCAGGCGCTGCTGGAATGTTGCTACATAGAAATGGAAAATTCACAATTGGGAAGCTGAAATCATCTCTTTTGTCGTAAAGTTTTGTTTTCAACCAACCCTCATTGTCAATTTCTAGATGTAAGTCAAGATATGAGGCAGACTTAACTGTATCTGTAGTATCCTTTATCTCTAGTTCGATGGGATAGATTCGTTCAACATAGTCACCAAATTTTGTATTATTTAGTGAGAGAACATCATCTAGATAGCGGAACGTAGAGTTAAAGGATATTGCTAACTTCTTATCTTTCTTCCTAAGAAGTTCCTGTATGAAGTCAGCCTCATAATAATAAAGAAACAAGTCGGCAAGAAGAGGGCACAATTGGTTCCCATTGGAATTCCGACAGTCTGTTGAAAAACATGTCCTCCAAACGTAACAAATATGTTGTCAATCAAGAAATCAAGCATCTTGATAATGTCAGTTTCAGAGAATTTTTTGTTTGAATCAGAGTGATTCTTTACAAAGTAGGATTTATCCCTCCCCAAGACAAGAAACTTGTATCTACGTTCGCCATTCTTTTTAATGAAACAAAGTAATACCAACTCTTCAATTTGTCTTTTAGTTTGGAATGGGGAATACTTGTGTAAAGTGTAGAAAAGTCAAATGTTTTAATACTATTGCAAGATGAGAGAGTCTTAGATTGTATGTACTCTAAAAGATCTTTGGAATTTTTTAGTATCCACATCTGATTCACGCCACCTCTAGAATAGGCAGTTTCACAATAACTTTGGAGCCCGGCTTTGATTGCTGATAAAATAGATGTTAATAATTTAGAAAGAGGTTTCGTGGAGCACTTGGAAGACCCAGCAATATACCATTGTTTGTAAGGACACTTATGCAGTTTAGGTATCCAATACAGTGATGGAAGATCCAGTTCTTCATCTTTGGTTGAAATTCCAAAGGAACATAGAACAGACCTATGATTATCCAGGATTTCCTCTTTGGTAAGTGTTGTTAGGGTATATGTTGAGTTTCCAAGTGAATTGTCAATACCTAATTCATTTATCAAGCAGTTTATGTAAAGGTATTTACACACAAAAATGATGTTGTTTGGGGCTTTATCTGCGGGGACAACAACATATTTGTCATGGAGGTAGGACAAGTGTTTTGCAACATTTGGGTCTTTAAAAATTGATGTAGCGTGGGTATTGATATGCCCATTTAGCATGTTTAGTTTCTTAATTCGGATTTGTATCAACGACCTCACAGCCATAATCCATTCGGAAAGAGTATCTACGTCTTCTTTCTCGCGTTTAGCCCATTGCCTTGCATAATCCTCGACTGAATCCATCAGTATTTTGAAGTTGTATTTCCAATTGATGGATTTAGGCTCACAATATTTCGGACCTTTGGATAACAAATTTAGCAGGGAAGTGTTATTGACAATGTTGAGGTCTCCGGTAATAACGTGGCCAGCCGGATTATATGTGAATTGGGAACTAGCACAGGTGCAATCGGGAGGTTTAGACTTGAAGTCGTCAATGTTGAGATCCTGCAAAACGTGTTTGTAATTGAAAATTTTAGTTGCAATTGGTTTGGTATAGGTATAAGAAATTATTGGTACAGACTGATCTTTAAAATAAGGAGGTATTTTTGACTGAACTAATTTATGATGAAGGATATTGCCAAAGTTGACGCCATCGAGACCTTTGTTGGCAAAGGAAAGTTTAAGAAAAGATCTTTTCTCTTTTTCATCTTTTCCAATGCGAACTGGTTTGAAAAGTCTGTGACTTGCAATATCCGAAATGATAGCTGTAAGTTTGTATTGGTTTGAATGAGGGTTTGTAAGTAAGTTTCAAACTGTATATATACAGTCCTACAGATCTTATCAGAAAACAGAAGATTTTCAAATAAATCCGTAACTCCAATGATTATCATATGCTAAAATATTTCCAAGATCTAATTAATAATGAAAATAAATCATTATCATATGCTGAAATATTTATAATATCTAATTGAACAGAACTATGATTGTTTAACATAGTACTCTAACATAATTAATAATGTAATAATCTTCAAAACGTCTAATGATATAGCTTATAATCATTACCACTTAGGAAATAGATAATTTTCAAATAAATCTGTCACTCCAATTTTCATTCTGAGATAAGACAAATCATAACATAATACCAACAGTAAAATATTTAAAAATTCTACTTTTGGATATTAAAAATGGCGATAACTCACAAAGGAGATATACTAAAATCTTGAAAATTAATAGAGACCTTCATTAAGTCCCAGCAAACAACATATTTAAATTTGAAAAAAATTTGTTAAAGCGTTTTCATGTTATTGTGCGGACACTGTTTGGCAGCCGCCAAACTGCCCAGCCATCCGCCATATATCACCATTTTAATAACCGATATTTCCTTCGAAAATCCGGTTAAAAATCATTTATATGAGCATGTAGTATTATGACATATACAATACTGTTTTTGTCATGGCGGACCTTTTATATTATAAATTACTACACGGTATGGGTTTTGCTCATTCGAGAAATTATGTCGTACGGTGATCGAAATGAGGAGATGTCCATTTGATTTTCTTATTTATTCAAAAATCATGTTTATACAACATGATCATGATTTCAACAATTTGCGTTGACACTTTAGTTTCTTAATATTTCTCTGCTTCAGCACACTGGCTACAGGGTGTCAACATGGCTTGAGGCTATTTTGTCTAGCATTAGGACAAAACGTAATCTAAAGTATTTGTAACATTTTGTAACAGGGATTTCTTTATCAATGAAGGAAAAATACTTATTTAGCGTATCATGATGTCTGAGTGAACGTATATAACCTACAAAAAAAAAGGTTAAAAAACCAAATTTCTGACTGAAATTAAAGGTAAAACAAGATCTCGATTTATCTTTCAAGTTTGTAATTCCCTTATCCTCAATTGTTAATTTTTTCTTAAGTACTACAGAATTTCTTACGGATTTAAGGGAATTCTTTGCATTCCCTTATCAAAAACTTATCAATTCGGGTAACTCCAAACCATCTTAATTTTTTTGTCCTTTAGTAAGAACTCTTTGCACCAACTTAACCATTTCGCGAGCATAACACGATTCTTCACGTTTAAATGTAAGTGTGGCTCTACCCATCCCTAAACTACTCTTTGAGTGAAAATGGCGCTTGTTTTACATATGATAATAGGCAGGCGAAGAAATGAAGATAACTTTCAATCATATTTTTGGAACTTCGTGATTGATCGTAATAACGGAACATACCGAAATAACCGGATGTGTACTTTATTGTCAAGGAAATGACATTTAACGACCATGTCATTAAATGACAATATGTCAGTTTTTATGAGTTTTTCTGCGTTTAAAGAAATAAAAACATTATTAACGACCCCCCTCCCCCCTCGGACTGTTTTTACAAAAAACTGAAGAACATTTATTTCATAAATTTTAATTGTTTACAGAAGTCCAATGGCAAATATTTCATACAATTCAACAAGAAACAATTAATTCCCCAAAACAATCTATCAGACGTCAGATCGAGCAATCTCGGAATAAAGTTGAAGGTTGAAAGTTGGTTTTAACTTTTCAATTTTTATTATAACAGGTGTAACAATTCATCTGTCTCGTAACCTGATACACGCTATGTAAAGGTCATCACATGCATATAATATTATCAACCTTTTTAAATCTTTGAATAAGTTTATAACATTTTTCCACATTTAGACGATAGAGATAATCATATAAAATATTCTTGTAAAAATTTACAACCTTTAACTCAGCGATCCTTCGCGATTCTGCACACTATACGCGCCTCACATTATTTTCCACAAACACCCAACTTCAGGAACATAATTTATAATTTTTAATTCCGGATGTTTCCCGATTTCGAAGTTCCAATGATTTAAACATATTAAACAAAACTAAAAATAATCTTGCCCTCCTTCCAAATGCAGTTTATTTTCTTATGTCATTCTGTTAAATATGGACCAATTTTTTTTATAATGTGTTTATTGTCAAAAACTACATGTATAAATAATCATAGTAAGTAAGTCCATAGTACATCAGCAAAATCGAGACAAGTACATATAGTAGATATTTTGAATCATTTGACAAACTTATAGGTAAATAATAATAATGGTATACAAAGAAAAACTAACTTATTACGTAAAAATTTACTTGTATCGTCATTCTATTAGTTGAGCCAGCTAGGGGTTCCAGCAGGAGTACGCTCTTTGCAATGGTTTATTTTTATGAAATTGCAAGCAATAGCGGATGTCACCCTTCCCCCCATTGCCTCTAAGCGACAGCCATTTTGAAAATTTTAAAAAAGGCAATGCACATATATGCATGGCTTTACATCTTTCTGTAAATTTTCAGAACATTTGGAGCATTTTAAAATTTTTACACATTTTTGCTGTTTCCATGGCAACGGCGGCCATTTTGGAAATTCCAAAGCCAGAAGTCTCATTTATACTTGCCAGTTAACATTTATATTAAGTTTCATAAAGTTTGGAGCATTTTGAAATTTTTGACATTTTTGCTGGTTTCCATGGTAACAGAGACCATTTCCAAAATTTTAATGACAGATGCCTCATTGGTACATTGGAGGGAACATACCATCAAGGTTTCAATGGATTTGACCTACCATTTTAAGAGAGGAAATGCTACATTAAGGTTTTTGGATCATTTTGACCTGTTTTGCATTGTTTCCATGGTAACAGCAGACATTTTTGAAATTCCAACGCCAAATTCCACATCTACCAATGTTGCTCATCATTACTGTGAAGTTTCATTAAATTTTGAGCATTTTGAAATTTTTGGTGTAGTTTCCATGGCAACATAACAGTTCAAGTGATTGCAAAATCATCCAAAACCAGTATATAGTGGACACCTATATTGTATTAAAATATCATGATTCTAAGTTTATGCATATCCAAATAATCCATCAAACTCAAAAATTTTATTTTTCCACCTTTGGTTTCCATGGTAACGGTGGCCATTTAAAAAATTCCAAAGGTGTCGTGCATAACTAGAGTTGGTGGTCCTCATTTTGGTACCCATTCAATATAATTGGTCCATTAATCTATGAGAAAACTGGCGGACAAAATAAGGTGGAATAATAATAATAATAATAATTATAACAAGTAATCCTGTGTTAGGATGCTAACACAAAAGTCGCCAAAACGGCCAACAACCATTGTTCTGCTGTTTCCATGGTAACGGCAGCCATTTTGAAATTTCAAAGTCGGATATCACATCTACACGTGACAAGTCACATTACTTACAAGTTTCATGAAAATTGGACCAATTTTCAAATTTAGGCATTTGTGTTTCCATGGTTACGGTGGCCATTTTGGAAATTCCAAAGTCAAATGCCACATCTACATAAGACAGTCAACATTTTGTTAAGTTTCATTAAGTTTGAAGTGATTTGAATTTTTTGACATTTTTGCAGTTTCCATGGTAACGGCAGCCATTTTGAAAATTCCAACTTCAAAATGCAACTCTGGCACATCTACACATGACAGGTCACATTACTGTTAAGTTTCATAAAGACTGGATCAAATCTAGATTTTTCGCATTTTTGTTGTTTCCATGGCAACGGCGGCCATTTTGGAAATTCCAAAGTCAAATTCCAAATCCACATGTATACACTCGTTAACATCTTTGTAAAATTTCATTAAATTTTAAGCATTTTAAAAAAAAATCACATTTTTGCAGTTTCCATGGTAACGGCGGCCATTTTAAAAATTCCAAAGTCGAATTACAGCTACATATGGTTCTACCTGTAATAATCTATCATTATATAACATAAAAAGTACATAGGAATAATTCAACACTATCACATGACTAATCACATGACTATTGTTCCAGATTGTTCCATGAAAATTGACCCCCTAAAATAAGACCAAGATGACCCCGGGCTGAAATAAAAAATGTGGAATGGACACCTGGACATCGGTCTCTTGTATTACACAAAACTTAAAGGTTCTACCAGTAGCGAATCAATAGTCGAAAAATTACCCCACCATGTTCCGGCCCCCAAATAGTGCCAAGTTGACCCCCATTTGAATTAAAAAATAGTGAATGCACCCCTTTGGATACTACCCCAACATCATACCAAATATAAAGTTTCCATCATTCAAGGCTTGGAAGAAAATGGTCGGACAAATTAGGGTTAAGAAGAATAATAATAATTATAATAATAACAAGAAATCCTGTGTTAGGATGCTAACACAAAAGTCGCCAAAATGGCCCAAAACCATTGTTCTGCTGTTTCCATGGTAACAGCAGCCATTTTGAAATTTCAAAGTCGGATATCACATCTACACGTGACAGGTCACATTACTTACAAGTTTCATAAAAATTGGACCAATTTTCAAATTTAGGCATTCGTGTTTCCATGGTTATGGTGGCCATTTTGGAAATTCCAAAGTCAAATGCCACATCTACATAAGACAGTCAACATTTGTGTAAAGTTTCATTAAGTTTGAAGCATTTTGAATTTGTTGACATTTTTGCAGTTTCCATGGTAACGGCAGCCATTTTGAAAATTCCAAAGTCGGATGGCACATCTACACATGACAGGTCACATTACTGTCAAGTTTCATAAAGATTGGACCAAATCTAGATTTTTCAAATTTTTGTTGTTTCCATGGCAACAGCGGCCATTTTGGAAATTCCAAAGTCAAATTCCAAATCTACATACACTCGTTAACAGCTCTGTAAAATTTCATTAAATTTTAAGCATTTAAAAAAAAATTCACATTTTTGCAGTTTCCATGGTAACGGCGGCCATTTTAAAAATTCCAAAGTCGAATTACAGCTACATATGGTTCTACCTGTCATAATCTATCATTATATAACATAAAAAGTACATAGGAATAATTCAACACTATCACATGACTAATCACATGACTATTGTTCTAGAATGTTCCATGAAAATTGACCCCCTAAAATAATGCCAAGATGACCCCGGGCTGAAATAAAAAATGTGGAATGGACACCTGGACATCGGTCTCTTGTATTACACAAAACTTAAAGGTTCTACCAGTAGCGAATCAATAGTCGAAAAATTACCCCACCCATGATCCAGCCCTCAAATAGTGCCAAGTTGACCCTCATTTGAAATAAAAAATAGTGAATGCACCCCTAGGGATACTACCCCATCATCATACCAAATATAAAGTTTCCATCATTTAAGGCTTGGAAGAAAATGGTCAGACAAATTAGGGTTAAGAAGAATAATAATAATAATAACAAGAAATGATTGTAACAGGATGCTGTTACGAAGTCTCCCAAACGAAGCTCCCATAATTCGTAATTCCCAGGGTCGCCTGTCCATTGAAAATTGGTTTGGTCCAGTAAAGTTATATGCATTAGTGATGCCTGGGGACTAACCTTGTATATCATTCAAATCATCTTGGCATGACAAACCAGAATATATATGGTTTAGGGGTGGGGATCTCAACCATTTACAAGATACTAGAATATTGGGGGTGGGGAGGAACCCCTGGGGACTGGCCCTATACGTCATTCAAATGTTCATTACATGACGAACAGGAATATATATGGTTTAGGGGTGGCGATCTCAACCATTTACAAGATATAAGAACATTGGGGGTGGGGGGAACCCCTGGGGACTGACCGTATACGTCATTCAAATGTTCGAGACATGACAAATAGGAATATATATGGTTTAGGGGTGGGGATCTCGACCATTTACAAGATATTAGAACTTTCTCAAATGGCAGGGGGTCGGGATGACCCCTGGGGACTTACCCTGTATATCATTCAAACCATCTCAGCATGACAAACCAGAATATATATGGTTTAGGGGTGGGGATCTTGACCACTTAGAAGATATTAGAACTTTCTTAAATGGCAGGGGGTGGGGGTGACCCCTGGGGACTTACCCTGTATAACATTTGATGTGCTTTATCATGACAAACCAGAATATATATGGTTTAGGGGTGGGGATCTTGACCATTTACAAGATATTAGAACTTTCTTAAATGGCAAGGGGTGGGGGTGACCCCTGGAGACTAACCCTGTATTTCATTTGATGTGCTTTATCATGACAAACCAGAATATATATGGTTTAGGGGTGGGGATCTCGACCATTTACAAGATATTAGAACTTTCTCAAATGGCAAGGGGTGGGGGTGACCGCTGGGGACTAACCCTGTATAACATTTGATGTGCTTTATCATGACAAACCAGAATATATATGGTTTAGGGGTGGGGATCTCGACCATTTACAAGATATTAGAACTTTCTCAAATGGCAGGGGGTCGGGATGACCCCTGGGGACTTACCCTGTATATCATTCAAACCATCTTAGCATAACAAACCAGAATATATATGGTTTAGGGGTGGGGATCTTGACCACTTTCAAGATATTAGAACTTTCTTAAATGGCAGGGGGTGGGGGTAACCCCTGGGGACTAACCCTGTATTTCATTTGATGTGCTTTATCATGACAAACCAGAATATATATGGTTTAGGGGTGGGGATCTCGACCATTTACAAGATATTAGAACTTTCTCAAATGGCAGGGGATCGGGATGACCCCTGGGGACTAACCCTGTATATCATTCAAACCATCTTAGCATAACAAACCAGAATATATATGGTTTAGGGGTGGGGATCTTGACCACTTTCAAGATATTAGAACTTTCTTAAATGGCAGGGGGTGGGGGTGACCCCTGGGGACTTACCCTGTATAACATTTGATGTGCTTTATCATGACAAACCAGATTATATATGGTTTAGGGGTGGGGATCTCGACCATTTACAAGATATTAGAACTTTCTAAAATGGCAGGGGGTCGGGATGACCCCTGGGGACTAACCCTGTATATCATTCAAACCATCTTAGCATAACAAACCAGAATATATATGGTTTAGGGGTGGGGATCTTGACCACTTTCAAGATATTAGAACTTTCTTAAATGGCAGGGGGTGAGGGTAACCACTGGGGACTAACCCTGTATTTCATTTGATGTGCTTTATCATGACAAACCAGAATATATATGGTTTAGGGGTGGGGATCTCGACCATTTACAAGATATTAGAACTTTCTCAAATGGCAGGGGATCGGGATGACCCCTGGGGACTAACCCTGTATATCATTCAAACCATCTTAGCATGACAAACGAGAATATATATGGTTTAGGGGTGGGGATCTTGACAACTTAGAAGATATTAGAACTTTCTTAAATGGCAGCGGGTGGGGGTGACCCCTGGGGACTAACCCTGTATTTCATTTGATGTGCTTTATCATGACAAACCAGAATATATATGGTTTAGGGGTGGGGATCTCGACCATTTACAAGATATTAGAACTTTCTCAAATGACAGGGGGTGGGGATGACCCCTGGGGACTAACCCTGTATATCATTCAAACCATCTTAGCATGACAAACCAGAATATATATGGCTTAGGGGTGGGGATCTTGACCACTTACAAGGTATTAGAACTTTCTTAAATGGCAGGGGGTGGGGGTGACCCCTGGGGACTAACCCTGTATTTCATTTAATGGGCTTTATCATTTAGAACATTTTCAATTAAAAAGTTTGTGTCTATCACGAACGGTTTTCAATTTATAATCATTTGAAAATTTAAAAAAATAAAATCCCATAGGGTTCTATAGTAAAACCCTCTTTTCTTTTTGCCCCTAAAAGTACCCCTTTATAAACCCCATTGCAAAAACAAAACCCTGATTGCACCACTAGACATGTTAGTCTAACATATTGTGAAACCCTAAGTTAATCCGACAAGCGGTTTTGGAGAACGGGTGCGGACAAGTTCAAATTTAAAAGCGGCGGAAGAAGAAGAAGAAGAAGAAGAAGAAGAAGAAGAAGAAGAAGAAGAAGAAGAAGAATAATAATAATAATAAGAACTGAGCAAAAACAATAAGTCTTCCCAAACTTCGTTTGGGAGACTTAATAATAACTAGATTTGCCATTGCAAGCAATAGCGGATGTCACCCTTCCCAAATTGCCAAAAGCGGCAGCCATTTCAAAAAATTTTAACAGTGAATGCACATATATGCATGGCTATACATCTTTCTGTAAATATTTTAAAAATATTTTTAAAATGTTCCCATTTTTGCCGTTTCCATGGCAACGGCAGCCATTTTAAAAATTTCAAAGTAAAAAGTCTCATCTTTACTTGCCAGTTAACAATAATATTAAGTTTCATTAAGTTCAAAGCATTTTGAAAACTTTTGACATTTTTGCAGTTTCTATGGCAACGGTGGCCATTTTGGAAATTCCAAAGTCAAAAGTCTCATCCAGACTTGCCAGTCAACAATCATATTAAGTTTCATCAATTTTGGAGCATTTTGAAATTTTTGAAATTTTTGACATTTGTGATGGTTCCTATGGTAACAGAGACCATTTCCAAAATTTAATGGCAGATACCACATTGGTACATGGGAGGGAACATACCATCAAAGTTTCAATCGATTTGACCTACCATTTTAAGAAAGTAAATGCTACTTAAAGGTTTTTGGAGCATTTTGACCTGTTTACCATTGTTTCCATGGTAACGGCAGACATTTTCGAAATTCCAACGCCAAATTCCACATCTACCAATGTTGCTCATCGTTACTGTGAAGTTTCATTAAGTTTGGAGCATTTTGATATTTTTGAAATTTTTGGTGTAGTTTCCATGGCAACATAGTAGTTCCAATGATTGCCAAAATCATCCAAAACCAGTATATAGTGGGCACCTACTCTAATGATTTTAAGTTTAAGCATTCTCAAATAATTCACCGAACTCCAAAATTATATTTTTTCACCATTTTTCAGTTTCCATGGTGATGGCAGCCATATTTAGTTCCAAAGTTGCACTGCAACTCGAAAGTCAGGGTTCCTTGTTATAGTGAATCATCATTCAGATTGGTTCCTTTGGCTCTGAGAAAGCGGGCAAACAAAATTAGGTGGAAGAAAAATAATAATAATTAAAAACCAATTGTTCAAAGAACAATTGAAGGTCTTTCCACATCATTTTTTTAAATAATTGATAGGAAGCTACTTCTGGTTTACTTAAAGTTATTATTAGCGTCTAAGTATAGATTTCTTCATACTGATTCAATAAATAAATGGTTTCTATATACTTTTGCCTGAAATAAGGGAGATAATTGCCAACTTCCGGTTTAGAAAATGTCACTTCCGGTCTCATATGATAACTTTATTTACACTGATTCCAAAAATTTGTATATACTTATGCCTGTAATAAGGAAGATAATATGCTACTTCCGGTATATAAAATGTCACTTCCGGTCTCAAATGATAGGTTAACCTATGATCATTCAAAAAATATATGGTTTCTAGGTACTTTTCCATGAAATAAGTGCAAAAAATACTACTTCCGGTTCACTCAAGGTCACTTCCGGTTTATTTTTTTCAAGGTCATATGTCAACCAACAGTTTGCAAAAGACCCTATGGCTTTATCATGTACCAAGTTGGAGTAATAATCAATTAACCTTAAATTGAATCATTTCAGGGACAATAACTCCTATAAGATATCATTGGATTGTTTCAGACCAAATGTATCGTATCTTAATCACAATTAAGCAAACATTTTGCACTAGTTCTTTAATTTGTAATTTTAAAAGTGACAGAGGAGATCAAATAACAAGGAAAAGTCAAAATTTAGAATATGACCTTGACCTTTGACCTTGGCCTCAATTTCATTTAAATGAACCAAGGAACTCAAATCAATATACCTTAGGTCTCTATCACTTACCATTCATGCTATACATTTATATATCCCTTATGTCTAATACAGAAGGGGAAATAACTCTCATATGGAGTTTACGTATCGCTTCGGTCAAAATTGGACAAAACATTCTGAGGATATAACGAGCAATTTGGTAAAATAAATTTGTCGCTTTCTTTTACGGTTACGGAGGAGATGCACGCACAAGGAAAACAGTGTTCGGGGAGATAACTCCTACAAAGTATTCGGTTAAGCAGGGTCAATTTCAAAGGCGCATAAACTGTTCGATATCATATACGAAACATCTAAGCGACATCTTGCGAAACAAAAATTTATCGCAAGAACAAAATTTGGCGGAAGAAAAAAAAAAAAAATAATCAGAAGAAAACCAATAGGTCTTTCCACAGAAAAGTGGAAAGACCTAATAATAATAGGGAAAAAGAAACAGAGGAAAAGCAATATGTCACCCGACATTGTTGATCGGGTGACATAATAATAAAAAAAAGAAACGGAGGAAAAGCAATATGTCACCCGACATTGTCGATCGGGTGACATAATAATAATAATAGGGAAAAAGAAACAGAGGAAGAGCAATATGTCACCCGACATTGTCGATCGGGTGACATAACTAGATTTGCTATTGCAAGCAATAGCGGAGGATGTCACCCTGTACTGGACATTGTCACAGTAGCAGCAACTATTTTGAGTGTACCAAAGTCAAATTGCACATCTATTATACATGCTGGAATTGGTAATCTTTGATCCCCCCCCCCCTTTTTCTCTTCCTGTAGAATAAGTTTGAGTTCTATACATAGTTTGGGAATTCTTTATAACCTAAAAATAGACCCACGCACGAGGAAGAACATGGCGTCACCTGATGCGCAAGTATATTATCGTGGACTTAGCACATTTATATTCTTTTTAGAGGGGACCTTGAACAGACAACATGTGTATATATTGACGGAGCGGCATACTAACTGTTCTTTTTTGTTCTTTAATAGCTCGCGTATCACACGATACATGTATCTTATCTTGTACAATTAAATTACACGTTCATCGATTGATCTCAGCTAATGTGTATATTTTAGCAGGTGTGTGATTCACGAATGTGTACTGTAATGCAAGTACAGAAATGTCACTAATATGTACTCTTAGTGTTTCTCTCTCTCTCTGTGGCGATTTTCTCTTCAAAGCACGATTTTTGTATAGAATAGAAGCACGTTAAATTATATATTTTTTTCTTCTAGTATATTCTAGAAGATGTTTTGCAGTACAGATTTTTGTATTTGATCGTATGTACATCCTCTTGATTACGGAATTTTGCCTTAAATTTACGAGGTGTTTTATATATAAAAAAGAAGATGTGGTATGATTGCCAATGAGAAAACTCTCCGCAAGAGACCAAATGACACAGAAATTAACAACTATAGGTCAAAGTACGGCCTTCAACAATGAGCAAAGCCCATACTGCATAATCAGTTTATGTAAGTTTTTTTTGCTGTATCCATGGCAACGGCGGCCATTTTGAAAATTCCAAAGACAAATAGCAACTCTGCACATCTCAGTTGACATTTCTGTGAAGTTTTATCAAGTTTGGGGCATTTTGAAATTTTTGAAATTTTTGCTGGTTTCCATGGTTACAAAGACCATTCCCAAAATGTAATGACAGATGCCACATTGGTACATGGGAGGGAACATACCATCAAAGTTTCAATGGATTTGACCTACCATTTTAAGAGAGTGAAGGCTACTTTGAGGTTTTTGAAGCATTTTGACCTTTTTTGCATTGTTTCCATGGTAACGACAGCCATTTTGGAAATTTCAAAGCCAAATACCACATCTACTAATGTTGCTCATCATTACTGTGAAGTTTCATAAGGTTTGGATCATTTTGATATTTCTGAAATTTTTGGTGTAGTTTCCATGGCAACATAGTAGTTCCGATGATTGCCAAAATCATCCAAAACCAGTATACAGTAAACACCTACATTGTATTAAAATTTGATGATTTTAAGTCAAAGCATATCCAAATAATTCACTAAACACTATAATTTTATTTTTTCATCTTTTTTCGGTTTCCATGGTAACGGCAGCCATTTTTTAGTTCCAAAGTTGCACTGCAACTCGAAAGTCAGGGGTTCCTTGTTATAGTGCACCATCATTTAGATTGGTTCCTT
The DNA here is from genome assembly GCF_021869535.1 of Mytilus californianus. Classification (NCBI taxonomy): domain Eukaryota; kingdom Metazoa; phylum Mollusca; class Bivalvia; order Mytilida; family Mytilidae; genus Mytilus; species Mytilus californianus. The sequence continues at coordinate 464,599 of NW_026262684.1, forward strand.
TGGCTCTGAGAAAACTGGCGGACAAAATTAGGTGGAAGAAAAATAATAATAATAATAATAATAATAGGGAAAAAGAAACAGAGGAAAAGCAATATGTCACCCAACATTGTCGATCGGGTGACATAATAATAGGGAAAAAAAAACAGAGGAAAAGCAATATGTCACCCGACATTGTCGATCGGGTGACATAACTAGATTTGCCATTGCAAGCAATAGCGGATGTCACCCTGCCCCCCATTGCCACTAAGCGGCAGCCATTTCGAAACATTTTAAACAGTGAATGCAAATAAATATATTGCTATACATCTTTCTATAAATTTTCAGAACATTTAGAGCATTTTGAAATTTTTGAAATTTTTTCTGTTTCCATGGCAACAGGAGCCATTTTGGAAATTCCAATGTCAAAAGTCTCATCTGTACTTGCCAGTTAACATTAATATTAAGTTTCAGTAAATTTGGAGCATTTTGAAATTTTTGAACATTTTTAAATTTGTGCCGTTTCCATGGCAACAGTGATCGTTTCCAAAATTACAAAGATTGATGCCATATTAGCACATGACAGGGAACATTCCATGAAAGAATCAAGGTATTTGACCTATCATGTTCAGTGAGTAAATGCTACTTAAAGAATTTTCCCATAGGGTCCAATGTTAAAACTTTGTCTCCGGTTTCCATGGCAACTGCGGCCATTTTTGAAATTCCAAAGTCAAATGCCACATTTACATCTGCCAACTAACATTTCTGTAAAGATTCATTAAGTTTGGAACACTTTCCTATTTTTCGCATTTGTGCTGTTTCCATGGTAACGGTGGCCATTTTAAAAATTCCGAAGATGTCCTGCACAACTTTAGATGCTGGACATTGTCGATCGGGTGACATAATAATAATAAAAAAAAGAAACGGAGGAAAAGCAATATGTCACCCAACATTGTCAATCGGGTGACATAATAACAAAGAAACAGAGGAAAAGCAATATGTCACCCGACATTGTCGATTGGGTGACATAATAATAATACGGAAAAAGAAACAGAGGAAAAGCAATATCTCTCTCACCCGACATTGTCGATCGGATGTCATAATAAAGAAACGGAGGAAAAGCAATATGTCACCAGACATTGTCGTACGGGTGACATAATAAGAAAAAAAGAAACGTAGAATAACAATATGTCACCCCAACTCCGTTGAGGGTGCCATAATAAAAAAAAGAAACAGAGGAAAAGCAATATGTCACCCGACATTGTTGATCGGGTGACATAACTAGATTTGTAATTGCTAGCAATAACGGATGGCACCCTTCCCCCTTTTCCAGGTGAGTGGCAGCCATTTTGAAAATTCCAAAGTCAAAGAGCGCATCTACAGATGTCTATTAACATTGTTGTAAAGTTTCATAAATTGTGGAGCATTTTGAAATTTTTGAAATCTTTTGCTATTTCCATGGTAACGGGTACAGTTTCCGAAATTCAAAAAACAGATACCACTTTGGGATATGCCATGTTATATATCCATTAAGTTCTAGAAGGTTTGATCTAACATTCTTGCAGGAAATGCAGCTTCAATGTGTTTTCCCATAGGGTCAATGTTAAACTTTCGCCTGTTTCCATGACAATGGCGGCCATTTTGGAATTTCCTAATATTGTCACAACATCTAGGCATACCAAGGAACATTACCATAAAGTTTCACCCAGCTAGGTCTTATAATGAAAGATTTAGAATTTTGAAAATTTTTCACTGTTTTGCAGTTTCCATGGAAACGGCGGCCATATTAAAAAATTCCAGAGTCAGATGCACAACTTCACATGGGGGTCCTCATTATAGTATAGTTCCATTAACATTGTATCACTCAATTCTGAGAAACAGCGTGGACAAAATGTGTGGAAGAATAACTAGAGGCTCTCAAGAGCCTGTGTCGCTCACCTTGGTCTATGTGCATATTAAACAAAGGACACAGATGGATTCATGACAAAATTGTGTTTTGGTGATGGTGATGTGTTTGTAGATCTTACTTTACTGAACATTCTTGCTCCTTACTATTATCTCTATCTATAATGAACTTGGCCCAGTAGTTACAGTGGAAAATATTTTGTAAAAATTTGCAAAAATTTACAAAATTTATGAAAATTGTAAATAAACAGCTGCGCCATGAGCGCATGATACGCCCGTCGTCTTGTGTGTGAATTTTTATGCAATAAGCATAAATAGTTTCTGACATACAGCGTGACATGCGAAAACTCCCTTTTTTTTTTTACAAAAAACTCAATATCTCTAAAATAAAATTTTGAATCAAAACCAAAAAGTATACAGATCTTTAGATTAATATAACTAAGAAGTGTGTAAAATTTTAAGCAATAATCATAAATCGTTTTTGAGATACGGCGCGACATGTGAAAACCCCACCTTTTAAAAAAAAAAAAAATCAATATCTCAAAAATAAAATTTTGAATCAAAACGAAAAAGTATACAGATCTTTAGATTAATATAACTAAGAAGTGTGTAAAATTTTGAGAAATAATCATAAATCGTTTTAGAGATACATCGCGACATGTGAAAAACCCCTCCCCCTTTTTTTTTACAAAATACTCAATAACTCAAAAATAAAATTTTGAATCATCACCAAAAAGTAAACAGATCTTAAGGTTAATATAACTAAGAAGTGTGTAAAGTTTTAAGCAATAATCATAAACTGTTTTTGAGATACGGTGCGACATGTGAAAAACCCCTCCCCCTTTTTTAACAAAATACTCAATATCTCTAAAATAAAATTTTGAATCATCACCAAAAAGTATACAGATCTTAAGATTAATATAACTAAGAAGTGTGTAAAGTTTTAAGGAATAATCATAAATTGTTTTTGAGATACGGCGCGACATGTGAAAAAAAAACACACACCTGTTTTAGTTACTAAGTCCCGTAACTCAAAAAGTTTTAATCTTATTTTCACCAAAAAATATACAGATCGTTTGACCATCATAAGAAACAACTTTGTTAAGTTTCATGAAATTTGGATAAGTCATTCTCAAGTTACGGTGCGACATGTTTACGCCGGACAGACAGACAGACAGACAGACGGACGGACAGACAGACAGACGGACGCCGGACATTTGTATACCATAATACGTCCCGTCAAAAATTTGACGGGCGTATAAAAAATAATGAAACCCCTGAATAGACCATGACTGAGGGGGCGGGGCCAAATATTCTCCATGGAAATGAGATGTGCTAATGCTTATACAACTGAACACAAATTAACATTGGCCTACCACTAATGGTTCCCCTTGAACTGACCTAATCACAAACTAATACATGTTAACTTAGCAAAATTTTCAAAGTCTATAGACCATGACTAAGGGGGGGAGCCAAATAATCTCCATGGAAATGAGATATGCCAATGCTTATACAACTGCATACCAAATATCATTGAGCTACCACTAGTGGTTCCCCATAAATTGACCTAATCACAAACTAATACATGTAAACTATGAAAAGTTTCAAAGTCAATAGACCTTGACTGAGGGGGCTGGGCCAAATAATCTCCATGGTAATGAGATGTGCCAATGCTAATACAACTGCATACCAAATATCATTGACCTACCACTAGTGGTTCACCATGAACTAGACCTAATCACAAACTAATACATTGTTGACGCCGTCGCCGGAAACAGCACACCTATGTCTCGCTTTTTGACTCCGTCAAGGCGAGACAATAAAGATTGTGTCTATCACTAACGGTTTTCAAGTTATAATCATTTGAAAACAAAAAAAAATAAAATCCCATAGGGTTCTATAGTAAACCCCTCCCTTCTTTTGTCCCCTCAAAGTACCTCTTTTTAGACCCCAATGCACAAACAAAACCCTGATTGCACCACTAGACATGTTAGTCTAACATATTGTGAAACCTTAAGTAAATCTGACTAGCGGTTTTGGAGAACGGGTGCGGACAAGTTCATTTTAAAAAGTGGTGGAAGAGGAAGAGGGAAGAAGAAAATAATAATAATAAGAACTGAGCAAAAACAATAAGTCTTCCCAAACTTCGTTTGTGAGACTTAATAAGAATCCTTAATGTCTCATGTAGTGGTCAATAACATGTGAAATAAACAATTAATTACTTCTGAACTACTTCTACAAAAGATACTAAAATCAACATCTGTTGTTTACTAATAAAACTTAAGCATGCAAATTCTTTTATCTTCAACATGAAATAATCAAAATAATGAAAATTGTTTAAAATGTTACTTTTAAAATTGTTATAAATTTACTCAACTATAATATAAATCATAATTACATCTAGATCTCCTGCAGATATACTGCTCTTCGACTCAGTCTTTCCATTAGTATGCTTCTTTCTACTTCCTGGCTCACCTACAATGTACCATATTTTTTTTTACAAAATTAAGAGTGTGATTTCAATTGAAAAAAACATTTAGCATACTTTTTGTTGTTGTTTGAATTAAAGTCAGATTTTGGATGTGTGACCACTCTTAAATGCCATCGAAAAATGAATGTTGGTTTCCCCTAACATGTGAAAATTATCAAGGCCCGGCAGGCAGGAACAACTTTTTATTTTATTTTATTTTTTTGTGAAATCAGTTTCGTTCTACAGAGAATGTTGTTGTTGACCTGTAATTAATGTTTTTTTTATATTCTATATTGTTGTATAATCTATGTGAAACTGAAGGAATGAGAATTGAGCAATGTTGAAACACTTTTTAAAAGATTATCAGACAATTTTAAAAAGCATCATTGATTTATTGTCAATAGAAACCAAAGCAACCCTTTTTTTCATCTGCAAAAAAAAAGAAAAAAAAAGAGAAAACAAACAATTCAATAACAAGTATACTGTAATAAACAAAAGACTACTTTGGGACTGGTGAGTAAAATGTGCCTTATTTTGAAATATCAAATCTTAAAGTTTAACCCTCTTGCAGCTGGTCATGCTGGTAGTTTTTATGATTTCATTTTGTGTACCAGAAAATATGAAAGCTCTATGTCTGCAAGATCTCATGCCAAAAATGACTTCATGCCTGTCGGAAATAACCTTCCATTTTGGACCCATTGAAGAAAAAATATTTCTCTAATTTTTGTGCTATTTTCATATTTCATATATTCTGAGTAGGGGTGTGATAAAGGGTAGACATGCAATTAAGGGTTGTGATAAAGGGATTGCATCCAAAGTTGAGTGATATCGATTAAACAGCAGGCTATTTATCAAATATTCAAAACTACTGTATCTACTACTAAATATATGATAAATATGGTTAATGATGTAGCACAAGGTATATGGTAACCAAACAATCATGAACATCTAGTCTTAAGATGGCAAAGTACAACATTCATGAATCTAAGTAGATACTCCCCACCAGCAACAGGTATACATCAAATCATGATGAGAGAAATTCAGCACCACAATAAAATAAATATATATGACCCTTAAGTTTATGAATGAAAACTTATTTTTCCATGCATGTAAGTTTATGGATAATACCACAATTGCCATGCACAAAGCTATATGGATGATACAACCAAATAATTATTACCAATCATGCCAACCATTACTTAATTTTACAGTTGTACCATACTTACCAGAAAAATATATATGCTATAGTAAAAAGGAAATAAGAAATAACTACATGTAAAATTGCGATTGTTGAACAATACTGTACTAAGGTGATAATCTTTTTGAACAAGAGGCTCTAAAGATCCTGTTTAGCTAACATGGCTCATGTGCATCTACCACAATTGTCACTCTCTAAGATTACTGTAAATTCAGATATTATTGCATGCATTTAGTTTTACAATTTTGTCATTTTAGACTAAAATGCAATTTTAATTTTTGTGATAATTGATATTGAGAAAAATCTTTTCAATTCATATAAAAAATTTCAAAATTCGAGTTTAAATTATTGCTATTATAACCCTGTAGCATTTTTCACAATAATTTCTGAATTTACAGTATAGACTAGAATATAATTCATTACCATGATGACTGAGTCACTCTTGAATTCTTTTTTTTTCTTATGTTAACAGTTTCTCTTTATACACAATAGTAATTTCTTGGTAAATATCGTCATTTATAAAGAACAAAAACTCCTATTTGACTGACAATTTCAGATATGTTGACCTATTTTTACAGCGGATGACCATGAAGGCATTCCTGTGTTATGTTGCCACAGACATTTCTACTTACGTGACTTGTGTTTTTGACTGATAACCAAACGTATTTCATATAAATACAAGTGTGCAAAATAACATTCCTCTTCTAATTTGGCATTAAAATTAAAAGAGCATATGATGGGGAACATGTGTACTAAGTCTCAAGTTGATTGGACTTCAACTTCATCAAAATCTTCATTGACCAAAAACTTTAACCTGAAGCAGGACAGAAGAATGGACGAAGGAACGAATGAATGAATGGACATCTTCTTAAATTGGTGAATTTTTATAACATTGCAGATACAATGCAATTCTTCTTACCTTTGGTATTTTCTTTCTTTTTCCAACTTCTTCTATAAACAAAGTAACAAAATACCATTGCTAACACTAACAGTATCAGTATAAAAGGAGAGATGAAAACATAAAGTATCCAAGATTCAATTGAATCATTTTCATCTGAATCAGGAAGTGTCGAAGATTCATCTGAATCAGGAAGTGTTGAAGATTCATTTGAATCCATCACATGTTGGCCACCTAAACCAAAAAAACAAACAAAATACAACTGGATAATTGATTGAAAAAATGAAGAAAATATTTTTAAATTCTGTTGTGTTTAATTGCAGTGGCTTCTTGTGCTTGCATAAGACAAAGGTAATCAATCTCTTTTTGTCAAGATTTTTTTTTAAATAGATTGTTGTTGTTCCAGAAGGGAAGTGAATATAAATAGTTTGTTTCCATTGAAAATTTGGAAATAAATAAAAACAACATTGACTTTGTTAAATAAAACCACACCACATAATGGCTAGTGCATAATGAATATATTAAAAAAAACTTTTCTTTTAAACTGAAAGTCAATATATACCATCCATGTAGATACCTAGCAACTTGAAGTCATGGTAGTCACATAAAATAGACTCCTGTTAAGGGAACTACTTTTAAAAAGTACCAGTTTTTACACTAGTACTGTGAAGAGTATAGAACAGACAATCTATGCTACTAAAGGAAGAGACCGATTTCATTGAGCCACAATTCCGCTATCTGAAACCATACAAAGTCATGAAAGGGGGAAATATTTGTGATATGACATATAAATGTAGTGTTTGTAGTTTAAAACAATCTCTTTTCACCAGAAAACACCAATTTTTGAGAAAATATCCAAATTCGAAGACAGTTTTTTCGATCCGTGTCTTACACACATTTGCGCATGCTCAGTTGATTCATTTTTATATAACTAATATAGGACAACAGTGTTGATTAAACATTTGTATGGATTCTGCGGCACCAAATGTGTCTTGCCTACTTTTGCTGTAAGTTGCAGGCTAAACAAAAATGAAAATGTTTCCTTTAGATCTACCATCTTTTGATTGTAATTATAAGAAGCTTCTGTCCAAGTTTGGTAAAAATCCAGGATGGTTTATGAATCTAATAAATGTTTTAAAAACTTTAACTGTGACTGTATGTACAAAAAAAAAATGTAATGATAACTGATTTATAAGTAATATAAGGAAAAACAAGAAACAAATTTTTACAAAATTTCCTTCTGGATACTAGCTTGATCAGGCCAAAAAAAATATATGTCTGTTTAAGGTTACATACATTAAAAAAATAGGGTAGGTAGGTCGGTATTTCCATTTCATTTTTTTTTTTCATTTTATTTTTTGTGACATGATTTTGAGTCATGCCGTTTCGACTTGTCGTGGTCTGAGTTGATCATGGGCCGAGTTTACCCGTATTTTTGATGATTGGATTATTTCCCTTGGAAAAAAATGGCAGCAAAGTGTTTATTTCATCACACGAGTTGCGAATTTCCTTAAAACAGCTGTCATATTCACGATTGTGAACATTAGGATGTATCAGGCAATTGATTTATATCATTTGCAACACTAACTTCGCTTTTGACACAAGTTCAGTTTATTTTTCACTTTACGACAGAAATAAAATGACTTAGGGTTGGCGCTCAAAAGTAGGGTCGTTCAGGTAACCGTAAACAGTCATATATTTTCTTTTGGCCTCATAAACAAGATTCTGTCCACAGTTTGGTACAAATCCATGATAGTTTAAGGAAGTTATTTAAATTTTAAAAACTTTAACCACAGAGTGAATGCAATGTTAACTGGCTTGAAAACTAAGTGCAGAAAAACTAAGTCCATTTATAAAAAAACAATGGATAAACAGGATTTTTTTTTATTTCAAAATTTACTTTTGGATACTATCTTACATTGTACTTGGCCAGGTGATACTTTAAAAAGGCATATATATATATATATAAATAACTTTATATGTAATTTTATAAACCTGTAAATAATAAACATTTTAAGAAAAAAATAAATTGCTTCGCCGGGCGCAGCTGGATACGACCATAGAGGTCCAACCCTGAACAGTTGGGACAAAAATGGACACAATATTCGCACTTGATACAGGTCTGAATTTGGAATGTAATTAAATATTTGACACATAATAGGTTTCTGACACAGAATAACTGTAGTCAAAGAACTTAGAATTGGTTATATGATTTGAATTTATATTCGATTTTTTGCTTTTGTGCAATAAACCACTATGCTGTTGTGTATTGACACCCCCCAAAAAAAAAAAGAAATCCCCCCACCCTTTTTTTGCAAAAAAAAAAAATATGTGAAGAAATTTTGTTTAATTTCTGAAATCTGAAAAAATTGCCCCTCCCCCCATTTTCCAAAAAAAAAATTCTTTCCCTCAAGATATGGTCATAATCTCTATTCAAATTACCAATGGAGTTTGCAACCATAATTACCATGATTACCCATTTAAATACATCATAAAAGTCTTAAATAGTTAATTTAAAAGCAGTGTAAGGGAGGTAATCCAACATTGTACAATTTTGTTTTTGGATTACCTCCCTTACACTGCTTTTAAATTGTCCATTAACCAGGAAACCTTTGTTTTCCCCCTTTTTTGCCATGTAGGTCGGTATTTCCATTTCATTTTTTTTTTCATTTTATTTTTTGTGACATGATTTTGAGTCATGCTGTTTCGACTTGTCGTGGTCTGAGTTGATCATGGGCCGAGTTTACCCGTATTTTTGATGATTGGATTATTTCCCTTGGAAAAAAATGGCAGCAAAGTGTTTATTTCATCACACGAGTTGCGAATTTCCTTAAAACAGCTGTCATATTCACGATTGTGAACATTGGGATGTATCAGGCAATTGATTTATATCATTTGCAACACTAACTTCGCTTTTGACACAAGTTCAGTTTATTTTTCACTTTACGACGGAAATAAAATGACTTAGGGTTGGCGCTCAAAAGTAGGGTCGTTCAGGTAACCGTAAACAGTCATATATTTTCTTTTGGCCTAATAAACAAGATTCTGTCCATAGTTTGGTACAAATCCATGATAGTTTAAGGAAGTTATTTAAATTTTAAAAACTTTAACCACAGAGTGAATGCAATGTTAACTGGCTTGAAAACTAAGTGCAGAAAAACTAAGTCCATTTATAAAAAAACAATGGATAAACAGGATTTTTTTTTATTTCAAAATTTACTTTTGGATACTATCTTACATTGTACTTGGCCAGGTGATACTTTAAAAAGGCATATATATATATATATAAATAACTTTATATGTAATTTTATAAACCTGTAAATAATAAACATTTTAAGAAAAAATAAATTGCTTCGCCGGGCGCAGCTGGATACGACCATAGAGGTCCAACCCTGAACAGTTGGGACAAAAATGGACACAATATTCGCACTTGATACAGGTCTGAATTTGGAATGTAATTAAATATTTGACACATAATAGGTTTCTGACACAGAATAACTGTAGTCAAAGAACTTAGAATTGGTTATATGATTTGAATTTATATTCGATTTTTTGCTTTTGTGCAATACACCACTATGCTGTTGTGTATTGACACCCCCCAAAAAAAAAAAGAAATCCACCCACCCTTTTTTTGCAAAAAAAAAAAATATGTGAAGAAATTTTGTTTAATTTCTGAAATCTGAAAAAATTGCCCCTCCCCCCATTTTCCCCAAAAAAAATTCTTTCCCTCAAGATATGGTCATAATCTCTATTCAAATTACCAATGGAGTTTGCAACCATAATTACCATGATTACCCATTTAAATACATCATAAAAGTCTTAAATAGTTAATTTAAAAGCAGTGTAAGGGAGGTAATCCAACATTGTACAATTTTGTTTTTGGATTACCTCCCTTACACTGCTTTTAAATTGTCCATTAACCAGGAAACCTTTGTTTTCCCCCTTTTTTGCCCCTAATTCCTAAACGGTTTGAGCCATAACCCCCCAAAGCCAATCCTAACCATCCCTTTGTGGTATTGAAACTTGTGGTATAATTTCAGAGAGATCCATACACTTAAACACAAGTTATTGTGTCTGGAAACTAGAAAAATGCCTTTTTGGGCCTCTTTTTGGCACATAATTCCTAAACTGTTAGGACTATAACCCCCAAAATCAATCCCAATCTTCCTTTTGTGGTAATGAACCTTATGGTAAAATTTCACAGAGATCCATTCACTTAAACTAAAAGTTATTGTGTGAAAACCAATATGTCTTCGGACAACAACGACACCAACGTCATACCAGTATACGACCGCATAAAAATGATTTGATTTATATATATATGTTGAAATTTTAATATAGTCAATTTAAATATCAATATATATGTTCCAGACCATAGGAGTATTTGGACCGTACATGTACGGTCCGGACCGTATGTGTACTTTTTCAAAATATGCATATGGTCAGACTGTACACGTACGGTCTGCCTTATATTAAGAAGCTGGTCAAGTTTATTAGAGGTAAACGTATATAACAGATCAACATAACTTAAATCTCAAATTAATATGAAAAGTTCAATTTTAATTGAAACTTAATATTTTAACCATTTAAAAAAAGTCACGCTAATTCAATCTGTTAATCTCCTGTGTTTAGCATGTCAGTAATACATTGATTGAATTATTTTTTTTCAAATATTTAGGAACTCTAGGACTCAACATGCTCAAGGAAATGCAAATGCAAAGGAACATGCATGAACAAAACATGTAAATGTAAAAAAATCTGACGTTCCTTGTGGTAGCAAGTGTCAGCTTGGGCGAACTCGAAAGTACCAAAATAAGATTCAGACATATACATGATATAATTAAACAAATATTCAATTTCAATTGTTCGCTTATTCACTTTATTCATCTAACTGTAATAATAACAATTTGTAAAACGAAGAAAAAAAAAAGATTTTGATAAATGTTTGTTTAAATTTAACAAATATGATCCCAAAACATGTATGGTCAGCTCGTACTGGACAGTATGAGTATACTCATACAGTCTGATCTCACACGTATATATATGGTAGGACCGTACGGACCGTATGCATATGGTCCAAATACTCATATGGTCTGGAACATCTATAATACATTAAGTATGTAATATCTATATTCATAACCCCTAATGTATAAATTAATAATCATTAATGCTAATTACTTATCAAAAACATACCAATACCATTCTTCAGAATAAACTGAATTATTAAAGCAAAAGTAATGAAGTTTGAATATTTCCTTCATGTTTTTTCCTCAAATTACATTATAAATTTTTGCAATTTTGTGGGTAAAAGAAAACCATGAATTGTAATGTTCTAAAAAATTAGAAGTTACATTGTATTTATAGGTTTGTATGTAGATTTGCAGAACCACTACATTCAATATACACAGACATGACAGAAATACAAGTTTTCATTATATCTACATGAAAAATAAATGAATCAACAGTAATAGTAGACTCCCTTGAAAATATTAAAAGTCAAGTATTGACCAAATCAGTATTGTACAGCTTCACCCACTGAAATGTCTCACCTTCTTTACTAACCATTGATATTATATGTTGATAGCCCTAAATATAAAGCTTTACTACAACTATCACATAAACTTAACATGATCTAAGAAAATGAGGGCAAGATCATATAAACCAAATGAGAAATACATGTACACCTTACAATCATTCAATACACTAAATATAGTTGACCTATATATTTTGCTTATAGTTTTTAAGAAACAGACTAAACAAAGACAAGAGTGCACACGCTGAAATGTCTCGCCTTCTTCACTTACCATTGATATTATGTTGATAGTCCTAAATATAAAGCTGCGAGACTGACATGTACATCATAAAATATTTCCATACACCAAATATAGTTGACCTATTGCATAAAGTATTAGAAAAAAAGACCAAAACTCAAAAACTTAACTTTGACCACTGAACCATGAAAATGAGGTCAAGGTCAGATGACAACTGCCAGTTGGACATGTACACCTTACAATCATTCCATACACCAAATATCTGAGATATGGACTTGACCACCAAAACTTAACCTTGTTCACTGATCCATGTATTGAGGTCGAGGTCAAGTGAAAACTGTCTGACGGGCATGAGGGAGGACCTTGCAAGGTACGCACATACCAAATATAGTTATCCTATTACTCATTATAAGAGAGAAATTAACATTACAAAAAATATTAACTTTTTTTTCAAGTAGTCACCGAACCATGAAAATGAGGTCAAGGACAATGGGCATGTGACAGACGGAAACTTCGTAACATTATCAGTCAGAGCTCTGACATAAACAAGTCAGAATAAAATGACTTCCATAGGTCAGATATAATTTGATGTAAGTGTTGTCTCCCTTCTTGCACTCAACAGAATATGACTTGTACAGGTCAGTTTATGTCAGACTTTAATTTATCATAAAATGACTTCCACAGGTCAGCTTTTGCACAAAATATTGTGACTTAATATCTTCATATTCTAATAAGATTTATGCCCCTTTTTAATGCATTTTGACTTCGAGAGGTCATTTTTGTTCTGATTTGAAGCAGTCATTACTACCACTTTGTTATCAATCACCATAAAAATATGGTGATTACTAAGTAGTTTCGAATTAAAGAGTTTTAAAAAGTGGGGCTCATCTGACATCATACCTTCTCCTTTCCAGAATCTAAACATAATATATTTATCTCATCACTTTCAATTATTTCAAAATACAAAGAAAACCAGGTGAGAAAAAATGGATCATTAACAATTTTCTGAATATCAAAAGATTTACAAAATACAATATTGGATACATTTACTAGTACCATAACAATACTTCAAATCTTCCAAGGAAAAACAAGACACTTATTCATGATAAGACTACGTTAATAAAAGATATATTCTCATCCACTTTAAGCTAAATGTATTAAGAGCAAAACATTTATTATTTTAATATTTCATTGAGGTAAATACTGTTGTGCAAACTGACTCAAACAAGTCACATTATGTTCTGACTTACTAAACGTATTACAACTTTTAAGTCTAGTATTGTCATATTGATTAAAAAATGTATAGGTAAGCCAGATAAAAGACTGAGGAAATAAGGTCCCCATAAGTCACAATAATGAGGACTATAAAAAAGTTTATTTGGTATATTCAATATTAAATGTATTTTGTTTTAAACAGGTCAAATCATGTTCTGACTAAAAAGAGTCAGTCCAAAACTAAAATAAATTTATTGAAATATTTAAGCCGGGCATTGCCATATGATATTAAATGAATGTATGGGAACGTCAGATAAAAGACACAGGAAATATATGTTAAGATCCCCTAAAATAAATAACCATTTGACTTAATTGTTTCTAAAAATTTATCAAATAATAAACTCGAAAATGGCAGATTCAGAAGCAGTCTGAAAGCAAGGACTTTCTTGGATTAAAGGAAGTACACCTAGCTTTGATTGGAAATTTTGTTATGTAAACTGACTTTAATAGGTCAAATCATGTTCTGACCTCAAAGAGTCAGCCAAAACTAAACTTATTACAACTTTTAAGTCTAGTATTGTCATATTGATTTAAAAATGTATGGGAGAGCCAGATAAAAAACAGAGGAAATAAGGTCCCCTAAAGTCACTATAATGAGGATTATATAAAAAAGTTTATTTGGTATATTCAATATTTAAATGTATTTTGTTTTAAACAGGTCAAATTATGTTCTGACTTCAAAGAGTCAGTCAAAAACTATACTTTAACTAATTATATTGTAACTTCTAAGTCTGGCATTGTCATATGCATTTAAGAATGTATGGGAAAAACAGATAAAAGACACCCAATAATAAAGTCACAATAATGAGGACTATAAAAAAAGTTTGTTTGGTATATGTAATATTCAAATGTATTTTGTTTACAAGTTTCATCAAATTATCTTAAAATTTTATTCTATTTCTGTATTTTCATGACTTTTTCTTTTCTGTTAAGTTAACACATGGAACTTTTGGTTGTAAAAAATATTATTTTAAAGACCATTTGACTGAATTGTTTCTAAAAAAACTTATCAATTAACATGATTAATTAACTCAACAGTAGCAGATTCAGATAAAGGGAAAAAAAGGGGGGGGGGGGGGCTTAGAGGAAGAAGACCTAGTTTTGATTGGAAATTTTGTTCTGTAACCTGACTTTAACAGGTCAAATCATTTTCTGACTTCAAAGAGTCAAACAAAACTAATCTTATTTCAACTTTTAAGTCTAGGATTTTCATATTGATTTTAAAATGTATGGGAAAGCCAGATAAAAGCCAGATGAAATAAGGTCCCCTTACGTCACAATAATGAGGACTATAAAAAAGTTTATTTGGTATATTCAATATCAAATGCATTTTGTTTTTAAAGATTTTCATCAAATTATCTTAAAATTTTATTTTATTTCTGTATTTTCATGACTTTTCTTTTCTGTTAAGTTTACACATAGAACTTGTGGTTGCCAAAAAAATTATATTTTAATAATCATTTGGCTGAATTGTTTCTAAAAAAACTTATCAATTAATTAACTCAACAGTAGCAGATTCATATTAAGGAGAGGGGGGGGGGGGGGGGGGGGGCTTAGAGGAAGAACACCTAGCTTTGATTGGAAATTTTGTTCTGTAAACTGACTTTAACAGGTCAAATCATGTTCTGCTTTCAAAGAGTCAGTCAAAACTAAGCTTATTAATACAACTTTTAAGTCTAGTATTGTCGTATTGATTTAAAAATGTATGGGAAAGCCAGATAAAAGACAGAGGATATAAGGTCCCCTAAAGTTAAAATAATGAGGACTATAAAAAAGTTTATTTGGTATATTCAATATTAAATGTATTTTGTTTTAAACAGGTCAAATCATGTTCTGACTTAAACGAGTCAGTCCAAAACTAAGTTTATTGAAATTTTAAGTTGGACACTTCCATATGATATTAATGAATGTATGAGAACGTCAGATAAAAGACATAGGAAATATATGTAAGATCCCCTAAAATAAATAACCAATTTGACTTAATTGTTTCTAAAAATTTATCAAATAATAAACTCAAAAATGGCAGATTCAGAAGCAGGGCTTAAAGGAAGTACACCTAGCTTTAATTGGAAATTTTTTTCTGCAAACTGACTTGAACAGGTCAAATTATGTTCTGACAAATCGACTTAAACAGGTCAAATCATGTTCTGACTTTAAAAAATCAGTCAAAAACTAAATTTATTGAAATTTTTAAGTCAGGCATTGCCATATGATATTAATGATATGTATGGAAAAGTCAGATAAAATACACACGAAATACATGCAAGATCCTCTAAGATAAATAACCATTTGACTTAATTGTTTCTTAAAACTTATCAATTAATAAACTCAACAGTGGCAGATTCAGAAGGGGACTAAGAGGAAGAACACATAGCTTTGATTGGAAATTGTGTTCTGTAAACTGACTCAAGCAGGTCAAATCATGTTCTGACTTATAAGAGTCTGTCAAACACTAAATGGATTGCAACTGTAACAGTCGGGCATTGTCATGATTGTGATGTGATTGTTAGAATGTATGGATACAAGTAGGAAAAAAGATCACAAATATTAAGTCACAATTTTTAGAACTATATAAAAGTTTATTTGGTATATATTTGATATCTTAATATTTCATTGAGGTAAATCCTGTTGTGCAAACTGACTTGAACAAGTCACATTATGTTCTGACTTCAAAGAGTCAGTCAAAAACTATACTTTTACTAATTATTGCAACTTTTAAGTCTGGAATTGTCATATGCATTTAAGAATGTATGGGAAAATCAGATAAAAGACACCCAATAATAAAGTCACAATAATGAGGACTATAAAAAAGTTTATTTGGTATATTTAATATTCAAATGTATTTTGTTTACAAATTTCATCAAATTATCTTAAAATTTTATTCTATTTCTGCATTTTCATGACTTTTTTTCTTTTAAGTTAACATATGGAACTTTTGGTTATAAAAAATATTATTTTAAAAACCATTTGACTGATTTGTTTCTAAACAAACTTATCAATTAATTAACTCAACAGTAGCAGATTCAGATTTAGGGGGGGGGGGGGGGGGGGGGGGGGGGGGGGGGGGCTTAGAGGAAAAGACCAGTTTTGATTGGAAATTTTGTTCTGTAAACTGACTTTAACAGGTCAAATCATGTTCTGACTTCAAAGAGTCAAAAAAAACTTAACTTATTACAACTTTTAAGTCTAGTATTGTCATATTGATTTAAAAATATATAGGTGAGCCGGATAAAAGACAGAGGAAATAAGGTCGCCATAAGTCACAATAATGAGGACTATAAAAAAGTTTATTTGGTATATCCAATATTAAATGTATTTTGTTTTAAACAGGTCAAATCATGTTCTGACTTAAAAGAGTCAGTCCAAAACTAAAATAAATTTATTGAAATATATAAGCTGGGCATTGCCATATGTTATTTAATGAATGTATGGGAACGTCAGATAAAAGACATAGGAAATATATGTAAGATCCCCTAAAATAAATAACCATTTGACTTAATTGTTTCTAAAAACTCATCAAATAATAAACTCGAAAATGGCAGATTCAGAAGCAGGGCTTAAAGGAAGTACACCTAGCTTTGATTGGAAATTTTGTTCTGTAAACTGACTTTAACAGGTCAAATCATGTTCTGACTTCAAAGAGTCAAACAAAACTAAACTTATTACAACTTTTAAGTATAGTATTGTCATATTGATTTAAAAATGTATGGGTGAGCCAGATAAAAGACAGAGAGAATAAAGTCTCCATAAGTCACAATAATGAGGACTATAAAAAAGTTTATTTGGTATATTCAATATTAAATGTATTTTGTTTTAAACAGGTCAAATCATGTTCTGACTTAAAAGAGTCAGTCCAAAACTAAAATAAATTTATTGAAATATTTAAGCCGGGCATTGCAGGGCTTAAAGGAAGTACACCTAGCTTTGATTGGAAATTTTGTTCTGCAAATTGACTTAAACAGGTCAGGTCATGTTCTGACTTTAAAAAATCAGTCAAAAACTAAATTTATTGAAATTATTAAGTCAGGCATTGCCATTTGATATTAATGATAATGTATGGAAAAATCAATTAATAAACTCAACAGTGGCAGATTCAGAAGGGGGCTAAGAGGAAGAACACATAGCTTTGATTGGAAATTTTGTTCTGCAAATTGACTCAAACAGGTCAAATCATGTTCTGACTTAAAAGAGTCCGTCAAAAACTAAATGGATATGCATAAAATCTGGTTCATAATTTTTGAAAAGATGGAGAGATTAATGAGTCTATATTTTGTTATTCCGACTCACAAATGTCACTATGTGACAAATTTCGGGAATTTTTCTCTCCTTTTGACTGATTCCTATATGTTGTATGGGTGCCATAACTATCACTACAACATGTACAAAGTCAGCACATTCTAAGGGACGCCATCAAAAGACCAATGTAGGATAAAACAACTTAAATCAAATAGTTTGGGGGTGGGGGTGGGGTTAAAGTTGCTGCAAGTTATGTTTATCCAAAATCGATTTTACATAAATCCATATTGGTCAATCAATCTTTCCCAAATTAAGTTAAGAGGGGGGAGGGTGAGTCAGTGAAAAAACTATGTGATGTGAATTAAGTTTTTTATCCTACATTGAACTTTTGATGTCGTCCCTAATGACTTGACCTATTACAGTATTTCTGTCTGAATTTTGTATGAATATTCTGTATTTATTAATTTAACTACATGTATGTGATTGCAAGTGTATTAATTAGCTTTGTTTATTACTTATATTAAACTAAACCTCTATTAATCAATTATCTTTACTCTGGTTATTGATTATATAAGAAAAACTCTGCCTATTACTATATGACTGTAATCTAAACTCTGATTGTTAACATCCTGGATTGCATATCTGCATGACCATGAAACTCATGGTATGCCCATTTTATTTGAGGATATAAAAGTATTGTTTTTTCAATATAACATTTTCAGACACATTGAATCTGTGAAGACAACTTTCAATTTGACTTTAGAAATTAAAGAGTTTGTAAGCAAAATGTTGGGGAAATTTAATTATAATTAAGAATGTTTAAATTAGTTTAGAAAAAAGCCGACATTATTAATGTTAAAAAAATTTTGAGGCGAAAAAACATACAAATTCAGACCAAATATGGTGACTTTGTTGTCCTTCAAGAAGCCGTACATATAATCCATAATATTTTCACTGTTTTTTAAATACATGTAAAAGTTGAAAGATAACTATCTATTGATTTTTTTTTTAAATAGCTTTTTTCACAACACTTATAACTTTGTAATTTATGTTCCATTGTACACTTGTTATTCTTAATATCTTTAAAAATTGTTGTTTGGGAACAAAATCTTGTCAGGGTTTCTTATGGTACTAGCATGACAAGTGCATTCATATTCTAAAATACTCTAAACATTAAAAAAAGTCAGTATTTTCAGATCATTCTGAGTCTTTCTGACCTTATTAAGTCAGAACATTCAGACTTTTATAAGTCAGAACATTCTGACTTCCAATGTTCTTCTCACTTCTGTAGAAACAAAGACTATCTATGTCTCAAATAAGAGGTAAATGCTTCATGTGGCTAAGCATCTGGGGTAAGAATTATAGATGTGTAATTTCAGAGGAAAACAAATATGCCAAATTTTTTTTTTTTTTTATATAGATTAGACCGTTGGTTTTTCCGTTTGAATGGTTTTACACTAGTAATTTTTTGAGGCCCTTTATAGCTTGCTGTTCGGTGTGAGCCAATGCTCTGTGTTGAAGGCCGTACCTTGACCTATAATGGTTTACTTTTATAAATTGTAACTTGGATGGAGAGTTGTCTCATTGGCACTCATACCACATCTTCCTATATCCATGTAATTAATAAGATGTGATGCATGTGAGAGGAAAATAATACTGAACAGACAATTCTGTTTGCACAAACACTGATAAATATAATATGTATTAAGGTGGTCTCTCAGCAGATTAAAATAAACAAGAAATAATTGTAACAGGATGCTGTTACGAAGTCTCCCAAACAAAGCTCCCATAATTCGTCATTCCCATGGTTGCCTGACATTGGGAAAGTTCCAGTACAAATTGGATTTGTCTAGTAAAGTGTTATGCATAAGTGACGCCTAGGGTTTGACCCTGCATGTCATTCAAATCTTCTTGAAATGACGAACAGGAATATCATATGGTTTACCTTTAGGGGTGGTGATCCAGAACATTTCAAAAACGGGGATGGGGATGACCCCAATGGGCTTCCCCTATATTTCATTTGATTTGTTTTATTGTCCTGTGCAAGAATGTATATGGTTTAGGGGTGGGGATCTCGACGGTTTACAAGTTTTCAAACATGAGGGGGTGGGGTGACCCTCAGGGACTTCACCTTTATGTCATTTGATTTGTCTTATTGACCCTTACAAGAATATATATGGTTAAGGGGTGGGGATCCCGACCGTTTACAAGTTTTCACACAGGAGGGGGTGGGGGTGACCCCAAGGGACTTCCCCTATATTTCATTTGATTTGTTTTATTGTCCTATTCAAGAAAATATATGGTTTAGGGGTGGGGATCTCGACCGTTTACAAGTTTTCAAACAGGAGGGGTAGGGGTGACCCCCAGGGACCTCCCCAACATATCAATTGATTTGTTGAATTGTCCCATACAAGAATATATATGGTTTAGGGGTGGGGATCTCTACCGTTTACAAAATATAAGAACATTTGCAAATGGCAGGGGGTGGGGGTAAACCTGGAGACTAGCCCGGTATATTTCATTCAAATCAATTTGACATTATAAAGAGGAATAGAGAAATGACAGGGATAGGGGTGATCCCTGGAGATTTGCCCTACATTTCATTTGATTTGTTTTATCATGTCCCATGATCATAAATGAAGACCAGGTGTGTGCATCACTTATTGTTCTCAAGTTATAACTTTAAAAATAAAAAAAAACCCTTGGGTTCTTTAGTTAAACCCCTCCCTTCCTTTTATTAAAATTTTTCCCATTTTCGTTTCATTATCATCATATCAATATTCACAATGATCGTTTTTCTCATAGGGAGAAACGAATCAGAAAGGTTAAAAAATCAATTCGCGATTGAGTTTAAAAATAGAAAAATCATGTGACGATGTTCAGCTCGAAGCAATAATTTTACTTTTTAAATTGCACTGACTGGTTAATAATGTTAATATTGTTTAAGACAACACGAGTTATCTCCCGAAAATAACAATTCATTATCATAACAACATTTTCTGACCTGAACAAGTCAGAATTGTCAAACACCAGGTCATCTCAAAGACCACGCGTCCGTATTTACAGGTCGCACGCCTTCATGAAACAGCAAAAAAATCACTTGCAAGGAACTTCTTTATAGGCAAAAAATATAAAAATTCGTAAGGGTTCCGCGGAACCCAGTGTCTCGCCTACTTTTGCTGTTAATCGCAGGCTCAACAAAAATGAGGAAAAAAATTAATAAAAATATTCCTCTCTATACTATCTTTTGATTGTAAGTAGCTTCTGTCCAAGTTTGGTAAAAATCCAGGATAGTTTATCAATCTAATAAATGTTTTAAAAACTTAAAGTGCAGACTGTATGTAATGTTAACTGGAAGAAAAACTAAGTCCATTTACAAGTAAAATACGGAAAAAATGGAATTTATTTTTTACTTTTTTACAAAATTTACTTCTGGATACTATCTTTTGATCATAAACAAGGTTCTTTCCAAGTTTGGTAGAAATCCAGGATAGTTTAAGAAAGTTATTAAAATTTCAAAAACTTTAACCACAGAGTGAATGTAATGTTTCATGGCAGAAAAACTAAGTCCATTTATAAGTAAAATACAGAAAAAATGGAATTTTTTTTTTACAAAATTTACTTCTGGATACTATCTTTTGATCATAAACAAGCTTCTTTCCAAGTTTGGTAGAAATCCAGGATAGTTTAAGAAAGTTATTAAAATTTCAAAAACTTTAACCACAGAGTGAATGTTATATTTCTTGGCAGAAAAACTAAGTCCATTTATAAGTAAAATACGGAAAAATTGGAATTTTTTTTTTACAAAATTTACTTTTGAATATTATCTTATGATCATAAACAAGCTTCTGTCCAAGTTTGGTAGAAATCCAGGATAGTTTAAGAAAGTTATTAAAATTTCAAAAACTTTAACCACAGAGTGAATATTTGTGGACGCCGCCGCCGACGACGACGACGACGACGCCGACGCCGACGGAATGTAGGATCGCTATGTCTCGCTTTTTCGACAAAAGTCGAAGGCTCGACAAAAATGCCCATGAAAATACGGAGGTAACATGAATTACCTTTCTAAAAATGCCCACAATGACCTAGATTTTCACTTAAAATCGTAAATAATCAATATAATATTCAATGACTTCTCGTTCGAGACACTTCCAAAACAACGACTCTCAAACACGTGATCTCTTGCAAAAAAACACGTGATCGTATGTGTCGTAGATCGGCGGCAAATTCAAAATAACTTCTGGTTTGACGGACTCGAGTGAAAACTACGCAAAACAAAAATTGACGCATACAGGTCAGAATTTCAAAACACTATCTGACTTGAAAAAGTCATTTTATTCTGACTTGTTTATGTCAGAGCTCTGACTGATTATGCATCTATATACAAAGTATGAAGCATCCAGGTCTTCCACCTTCTTAAATATAAAGCTTTTAAAAAGTAAATTGACACCGCTGCCGCCACCGGATCACTATGTCGAGCTTATTGCGACAAAATTTGCAGGTTCAACAAAAACCATGCAGTATTTATTGCCCAACATTGTGTCTTCTCAATGCATTGTGAAGAAAAAATTACCTTTGTCAAATCCTATTTCTCCCTCTTCTATAAAATACTCATTTAGCAACAGGCAAGTTACATTAAATTTTGTGATGGCTTCAAGTGTTACATTTGACATATGCAGCAGATGAACCTCGAAATATAAACCAATTTTCTTGTACATACTTTCTGCAAAGGTGTGTTGTAAAGCCTACAAAACAATCATTTCATGATACTGATATTATAATTTGTTTATAATGCATTTACATGACTGATGCTTTCAATTACCAGTAATAAGAAGTGATAAGTAATAAGAAGTGAGAAATGTTATGAATCAAAAATTAGATCAACAAAGGGTTATTATGGTTTTGACTGACATACATGTATCAAAATAGTTAAGAGACTTTTAAATACTGTACATGTAAATTCAGAAATTATTGCAAAATTTTTTATAAAAAGTTTTACATTAATATGGGAATGGTGAGTATCGTAACAATAAGAACTGGCATTTTGTTAAATCAGAAACATATATATGTATGCAGAATTTCCTGAAATTGCAATAATCATATAATCAAACTTGCATTTTTGTACTTTCTTCAAAAATTTCAATACTGGTATTAAATTCATGCAATACTTTCTAAATTTACAGTAAGTCACAGTCAGTAATCAATATCAAAACTTGATGCTTGCAGACAGACCATACAAAATGAAGAACACTGCTGTCCAGGAAGTTCTTAATCCCTCATTCCATGAATTTATGACATACAAATTTCTTTAACAAAATTAAACTATCGTGCAATTAATATGATTTTATAAATCATATTGGTTAACTAGGTATCATTGAATTGGGAGCCATCTCTGTGGGCCAAGCTGTAAATTAAGTTTGGTAAAAAATTTGAATAGATAAGCTGATATGATGAACTTTTTTGAGTTATTACATAGTCTCGTTATGTGCTGAGAGTTATTTTATTCTATGTTTTTTAGTTAAAGTGTTTTATTTGACCTAGGAAGTTGTACATACATTATGACACACCCTCTATAGTGTTGGCTAATATACATGTCAAGTATAAACTTTGAAAACATAACGGTTCCCAAGCGGACATGATCTGTACCATAGGACATATGGGGTTGTCAACTGAAACCAAAGTTTGTGACCTTATAATATAAACCTTTCACAGAGGAAGTTGTACATACATTATGACACACCCTCTGGTGTTGGTTAATATAAATGTCAAGTATGAACTTTGAAATCTCAAAGGTTCTCTAGGTATATAGAGCGGACACATCTTTACCATGGGACATGGGATTGTCAACTGAAACCAGTTTTTGACCTTGAACTTTGACCTAGGAATTTGTACAAATATTATGACACACCCTTTGGTGTTGGTTAATATGTCAAGTATAAAGTATGAAATTATAACAGTTCTCTAGGTATAGAGAGCACAATTTGTTACAGATTGACGGACAGACTGACCACTATCGGGCGACCCACCACTAGGTGGGGCCCTAATAATAAAAACTTATTAGGCCAGGGTTTTTTAATTTGTTGGTTTAGGGATCCGCCAACCCTATTTTCCGATTTGCGGAATAAAAATAAAATGACATTTCATGCTTATTTATTCCAGCCGACCCTAACAAATACCTTATCCCAGAAATATAAATAAAAATTTTCTTTTTTATGAAACGAAATGCATTAAACACTAACAGAATTGATAACTTCTTCTGATATATATACAGTTTCAGCTTCATTTATATTGAAGATTACGAACACATAACTGACCTTGAAATGTTTGTGCAAATAATTTTGTTGAGAGAAACCTGTGTTTAAAAACCCATTACATTTGTACAATAAGTTTGTTTCCCTTTTTTTTTCATAATTCCGTAAGATGTATAATCTCATAGATGAAATGGACCTATCCAAACATGGAAGATGTCAAGTTAAAGTAATGAATATTCACAAACAATTTGGAATTTTCTTGTTTCTTTAAGGAATGACTGTAATAGTTTTTCTGTCTATGAAGAAATAACATAAAAAATTCGTAAGGGTTCCGCGGAACCCAGTGTCTCGCCTACTTTTTCTGTTAATCGCAGGCTCAACAAAAATGAGGAAGTAAATCAATAAAAATATTCCTCTTGATACTATCTTTTGATTGTAAGAACTTTCTGTCCAAGTTTGGTAAAAATCCAGGATAGTTTATGAATCTAATAAATGTTTAAAAACTTTATCTGCAGACTGAATGTAATGTTAACTTGAAGAAAACAAAATTTCCTTCTAGATACTAGCATTTGATCATAAACAAGCTTCTGTTAAAGTTTGGTGCAAATCCAAAATAGTATAAGAAAGTTATTAAAATTTAAAAAACTTTAACCACAGAGTGAATGTAATGTTTCATGACAGGAAATCTAAGTCCATTTAAAAGTAAAATACGGAAAAAATGGATTTATTATTTTACAAAATTTCCTTCTAGATACTAGCTTTTGATCATAAACAAGCTTCTGTCCAAGTTTGGTACAAATCCAAAATAGTATAAGAAAGTTATTAAAATTTTAAAAACTTTAACCACAGAGTGAATGTGTTGTTTCCTGGCAGAAAATCTAAGTCCATTTAAAAGTAAAATACGGAAAAAATGGATTTATTATTCTACAAAATTTCCTTCTGGATACTATCTTATGATCATAAACAAGCTTCTGTCCAAGTTTGGTAGAAACCCAGGATAGTTTAAGAAAGTTATTAAAATTTTAAAAACTTTAACCACAGAGTGAATGTAATATTTCCCGGCAGAAAAACTAAGTCCATTTATAAGTAAAATACGGAAAAAATGGAATTTTATTTTTACAAAATTTACTTCTGGATACTATCTTATGATCATAAACAAGCTTCTGTCCAAGTTTGGTAGAAATCCAAGGTAGTTTAAGAAAGTTATTAAAATTTCAAAAACTTTAACCACAGAGTGAATATTTGTGGACGCCGCCGACGACGACGCCGACGGAATGTAGGATCGCTATGTCTCGCTTTTTCGACTAAAGTCGAAGGCTCGACAAAAATGTGGTGCACACTGAATAAACCAGGTAGCCGGTTATTTTGAAGTGTGCACCACATTTTTTATGTTATTTCACGGTCGCATTACAAAATTTTGTCTATAAACTGATAGACAAAACACTGTCAGCCAAATCAAAAGACACGTTACATCCAAAATTAAATTAGATAATAAAAAAATTTCGTCCATTTGTATATCAAAACGGGAATGCATGACAACTCATGAATCCAATATCTTTGTCTTTCCAGTGGACGAGTCTATTACGTTTTTGACAAGAATGGTAAAGCTTATTTTCGTACGATGTGTTTGCAATCTTTATTTACTAGTTTTCGTGCTTCAAGATCATTATTCACCAAGTTTCCTGAAATTGATAAAAAAGCTACGCCAATCTGTTTTTTCTTGTTCGTGAAATGACGATTAAATTCGTCTTTGTCCGTGGACATTACGCCCCTTTTTGCAGAAATTGTATGACGATGGCATGCATTTTATGTTTTATAACAGCTGAGCAATAATAATTCATGGAACTAGAATTTAAGAAATGGTGACAAACTAGCATGCCAAACATATTGTTAGTAAGGTGAAATATATTTTTTTTTTACATATTTTTCTTTCTTTTTTTAATGACCAACCGACCCGACTTTTTCATGTGAAAAATCGGTAAACCAACAAATTAAAAAAACCCTGGCCTTAGCACAGTATTGTCTATAATTTTATGAATGTTTCAGGTAATTAAATTTTGTTTACATTCAAGCTAGACCGATCAGTTCATCTTACCTGAAAAGAAACTGTACAATTAGGCCTTGGAAAAACTTTTTTCAGGTGTAGTTTTACACTGAAACTGCCATTCATTGTGTAATTGTAATCAAGTTCTGTTGTGTTCTCAGTGGGTGGATCTGCAAAATAAGTTTCAACAAGTGAATATTTTGAGCAAATAAAGACACACAAAAAAACAGACCCATTGCAACCAATATGATTTTTCAAAATTGGAAAAATTCCTCCCCTTCATGGCTATAGTTTGTAAATTTGAACAATATATATATATATATATATAATATACATGATATATATAAAATTTAAGAGTAAGTAAAATATAGTAAAAAAAACAAAAGTGCATATATATGCTGGCCTGTCTAGTCTGACCATTAATTTTATGTTGAAAGTCTTAAAGATGAAACTATTACTAAAGGTTCATAGGTTGCACTTCGTA
Organism: Mytilus californianus; assembly: GCF_021869535.1. Lineage (NCBI taxonomy): Eukaryota > Metazoa > Mollusca > Bivalvia > Mytilida > Mytilidae > Mytilus > Mytilus californianus. The sequence continues at coordinate 491,110 of NW_026262684.1, forward strand.
AATAATGCTGTTTCACAAACCACACCTCTTTTGGCGATCTGGGAGATATAAAATATTCAGATATTTTGTTTTGTCATGTACAGGTTCCCAGATATGATCTCTATGTTTCATTTCATAGACATAAATTGGGAATGTTACCAGCAGCAAATATTGAATTCTGAGGAAGAACCAAAATGAAGGGAAGGGTAGTACAGAATTTCAGTATAAGTTTAAACTCTTAAAGTTATATAAACATGATAAATGTTGAAAATATGCTGCACAGTCCTATGTTTTGACCTTTGAATAATATAGTAGCATATTAGCTTCCCATTGTAGGATATATTTTTTTCCCTTAACTTCTTAGCAAAAGTGGCACAGTATTGTCTCTAATGTGAGCGTTATTTACCCTAAAAGATAAATTGTTGTTGCGTAAAACAATTTTTGTAATATTAGGAAATCAATAAGAGTTAGGCCAAATAAAAATATATGTGTGGTTCCAGTTACCCTACCTACCTTACTTTTTAGGCTGAATAATAGCCTACCCTAAAGATTTTTTTATCATTTTTCAGTAGACACGGTTAAAGTCAGAACTGTTTTTAGATGTAACTGGAACCACACTGTGACAAATACAATTTTATTTGGCCTTAGGAAATCTGCTTTTGTTCATTAAATATAAAATTTGTAAAAATTATGGCATAAATTTGAAATCAAATTCATTTTAGGGGGAAACAAATAATAATTTTCAAAAATTTGGCCACAATATGTGAATTCTGTACAGGAGGAAACAGCTCTACATAATTATGCTTTAATGGTACATATCTAGATGATTGTATGCTTTAGTTTAGTTTAATTTCTATGTTATATTGTTTCTGATGGAGAGTTGTCTCATTGGCAATATCTATTATACCACATCTTTTTATATTTATAGAAATTATCTGTGTAAGAATTAGAATACTAACATTATATAAGTAATGTAAGTGTACTATCATAACTGTGAATTTTTTTATTTTCATGAGTATCAATCTTTTTTTTTTTATCGCATTTCCCATTTGAAGATGCAATTCTTTTGTCAAACTTATGAACTGAACAGGAGTCAGTAAACATGGTAAAGTATGTACATTAATTATCGCTATTTTACGAAATTTTCCTTTGATCTTACTGACTGATAATTTTCTTTCTCAGCACAGTAGTCAGTAGAGTGATATGAAAAATTATCGCTAAAAACTAAGGGCGTACATGCCGTTGTCAATGTTAACATCAACGTTGTCATAGGCAAAATAGCAATAAAATGATAAACAGATTATCATTGGTCATTTAAACTCGATTACTTTTCTCACTTTCGTCATACCAGCTCAAGTAATAGTGAGAAAATCTGTCTCTGTGAGATATCCAGCGATAATCTATAATTATCACAATGATATGTACCCCTTTCTTCCACAACGACATTCAACATGATCATGATGATCAATACATGATTTTGTCCTCCACTTTTGATTGTTAACTTGAAATCTACTCCCTATTGCATGTATTCATGGTATTGTTTTCTTGTTTTCCTTGTTTTGTGCATACATGTATGTATATAACCATATTTTTTTTTTTTAATGAAAAGACACTTTTACTTACATTCAAAATTTTGTGTTGTTATTTCTAATTTTTTCGTAAACGTTTGAAAAGAGTACAGGCACTGGTATTCACAGTTTAAATCAGCCTCTGTTACATTGTAGATAAGTAGCTGGAACTTGTTTCTATCTAATAATTCCTTATACTTTAATGAATTTGTGGGTTTGCCATTGTAACAAACTAGACTTGAGTCTTTAGACCACTGTCTTGTCTCTCCAGGATCAATTACTTCTATTCCATGCACTGTGCAGGTGAGGACAACAGTCTCTCCAATACGTATAATTCTAGTGTCTGTTTCCCAAGTTACTACAAATAAAAAGTAGTATTAATAAGTACCTCATATCTTCAACAAGATGCTACTAAGCGCCTGAATTTGCTCAGTCGCTCACCTGAAATTTTCTTGTGTGAATCTAGCATTAATGACTATTTTGCTTTTAAATGTATATTTAGGTGTGTATAAAAACATGCCTTTAAAGGATTCTCTCTATCATACATGATCATAGTTTCTACAAAAAAGAGATAAAAAAGAGTAAAAAGCAACTTGCAAGGGCAATAACTATAATTTATAGTAATCATATGACATTTGTGGTCAAATTGATTTTATTTGAAGGTCTTACTTTGCTAAACATTTTTGTCTATCTATCATGTCTATCACAGCTTCTGCAAAAACTAAAATATATGGTAAATATTATCTTTCAAGGGTAATAACATCTCTAAGGGATCAATTGACTATTTTGTTCATGTTGACCTATTTTTCGGTTTTACTTTGTTGAATGTTTTTTCTGTTTGAAGTTTCTATCATAGTTTCTGATAAAAAACAAAAAAAATTTAATAACTGTAGTTTTTCAAGGGCAATTACTTCATTGTACTCCTTAATAGACAAATCAGTTCTTAGACTTATTGCTCACTAATGATACCCCCGCCCCGCTAAAAGTAAAAAATGTATAAGGTAAACAGGTAGTTGTTGAGTGATGAATCTGAAAACACATCTCACGGGATAGCTGACTCATATAAACCCTGAAATCAAATTTAGAAATCCTTGTAATGTAGTTCATGAGAAAGACTAGCCAAAAAATATTCATGAGACGGACTGACGGATGGATGCATGAACTGACGGATGGACAGACAGAGTTAAAACAGTATACCTCCACTTTTGTTAAAGAGGGGGTAAAATGACTCTTTTTTAAGAAAAAGAAAATATACATACTGTACCCTGTTACTGTTTGCAGTGAATTGAAAAACACCTGGAAGATAATCCAAAAGCACCATACTAAGCAGAACATTTTTGCATCGTCTTTTGTTCAACGTAACAACTGTAATATATAGAAATAGCTAATACATACAAACGATCTATTGAATAAAAAGGATATACCGGTATGTACTTACTATAAACATGATTACAGTAGACATGGTAGATAAAGAAAAAACTGTATTATTTCAGTCTGCACCGTTAGCCACTAGTCTGATGCCCCAGACTAAAAAATATTGATTCGTACTATTGAAAATTTTAAAAGTTTTATACAGTCATAGATGGACAAGTTTTGATATTTAGTTACCGGACTACTAGATGTAAAAGGTAAAAGTTTTTGGCACAGACTGTATATAATATTTTAATATGCTGTCAGGTCTCTTACTCAAAGTGAGAGGGGTTTTCAATGTTTCATTATATGTTCCTGCTGAAATTACGTCAGCATAGAAATAACTCTTGGACATACAATTCCTCCGGCAAGAGTAGAAATCTCTTGATTTATACGCCCCTGTATGTCCCTCCCCTTCACAATTCATATACAGTATAAAATTGAGAATGGAAATGGGGAATATGTCAAAGAGACAACAACCCGACCAAAGAGCAGATGACAGCTGAAGGCCACCAATGGGTCTTCAACACAGCAAGAAAATCCCACACCCGGAGGTGGTCCTCAGCTGGGGTCCTAAACAAAAATGTGTACTGGTTCAGTGAAAATGGACGTCATACCAGTCTGTGCCAAAAACTTTTCAAAGCAGTAGCCCATAGGGCTAGTTGAATAAAAGAATTACTAGCCCGATTTGATGTTTACTATACCTGAAAAATGTTGTGCCACTGGTGAGGATCACGAAGTGATATGAACCTTCTAGGAGGGTTTGGGGGCATGCCCCCCCAAGAAAATTTTGGAAAATTAGATGTAAAATCCTGCATTCTGAGGTTACATTTTTGTATCTGTAAGTGAATATAACTTATCAAAAATTGTTGTTTTTTTCTCCAGGTCAAATTTAAAATTCTCATTTTCTCCAATAAAAAATTAGAATAGTTCTTTTGCAAAAAAAAAAATCTTTTTTCCATAAACATGATAAACTCGTACCATTTCAAGTAAAAAGACATTTTAAGCACTAGTAAATTATTACTCAACTTAGGGTTTGTTACTTTTTTGGGGAAAAATTCCCTCATTGTCATTGATGGATGATCCCAACCAGTTTAACTTTATTCCTAATATTCTTTCATATTTTTGTTAGTCTTAACAAGGATTCTTAAATGTCTAAGTTTAGTTAATTCTCTGGCACTTCTTTTTGATCTGGAAGGGGCCTTCATTTCTGTATTCTTTATTTTTTATGCTATTTTTCTCAATTCTTTATGTTTTGTCAATTTTTTTCTAAACAAATATTCTTTATGTTTTTTTGCCCATTATTCTCTATTCTATAAACCCCTATCAACACCCTCTTTATTGTCACTTTCATCGTTAATTTTGACTTTTGTTTAAAATAATAAATTGCCTAGATCTTTTTCTGCATAGGTTTTTTAAACTCGAAACTTCTCCGGTTATTCATGAAGGCATTTTCAACTTTTCAATGTTTTACCTGGGATAGCCCCCTGTTTCCATTTCAGAATCGAATGAGATCGAATCCTTGATTGTTTGTTTACATTGAGAGGTATTTATAGATTGTGTTTATTGCAAGCACATGGTCGAGCCTCGTTCTCGATTTCGTTGGTGATTGAGTATATCGCGTTACGGATTGCATAAACTTTCTTTTTTTTAACAGTGTTGAAAATTATAATTGTACTTTTTGTCTTTATTGTTAACTTATTTTTAAAATAAAGTTTTATCATTTTAATTGCATATGAAATATTTTTAACACTGTCATGGCGTGAACATGTATATTAAATAAGATAACTTTATGTACGAACTATTGTGAACCATAAATTGAACTGTGTATATACTGGTGGAGGAATCTCATTGACGGAACTACTTTCCTCTATACGGACATGACGGAGGTGTGCCTTGATTGGCAGAAATTCGTTTACAGATTACAGTTGACGACTGGTTCCCTTTGATAAGAAGGGGGAACAACCGTATATAATTAAATAGGGATACCAGTTAACGGAAGAAAACAAGGTCGGCGACAAATTTGTAACTTGTTTTTCATAGATTCAATAAAATACCGGCTACAATTTCGCAAACGATTTCAGATGTTCACAAGACCGGTCGGGCAAACACCAGTGCTTCAGCACAAGTCCGATGAGATTTTTACTAGACAGGGGCTTCGGCTACCGCTTAACGTCGCAGACTGCATACTAAACTCCACAACATATAAATGAACTAAAATTAAAAAACTTAAAAGACTAACAAAGGTTTTCACTTTTTTAAATTAATTTGGCAAAAGTCTTTTTCTATTACATGTAAAGTACATGTAGCTTGAAATAAGCACTATACACCTGAAAAATGAAGCCAATAGCATTGCAGAAAAAGGTAGACATTGAAATTGTCAGTCAGAGATGTCATGCATTATTGCGCTAACATTGGGAGTACCAAAGGGCAATGCAATTACTGGGATTTAGTAGGATTTATCTTAGAAACTATTAATCAATTGTTGTTTATCACCTGAGTGAGTTTCAGCACCATTGTGTTATTTCATAGGGGTCTGCCACATACATGATTTGAACTCACAATTTCAGTGTTGTCAGGCTAGTGATACAGTTGTTGGACTGTTAAGACCACCTGGCCATACACCTCATCTATAAATCCAGCACAGTGATAAATTTTTTTAATTTGCTATTTTGAAAAGCATAACAAATGTAGAAAAATGAGAAAAATTACCTTATAAGAACTGCACATTTCTGCATTTTGAAGTTTAAAAAATTGCACTTTGGACATTTTATTGGTAATTTCAAGCATGGGTTTATTTTTTCCCTTATCACACCTTCAAAATGAATTAAATCTTATTAATTCTTAAAAAAGATTATTGACTCTAAAATAAATAACTTCAATCAACGTTTTTAGGAAAATGCAAAAATCCCCAATTTTATCAAAAACTATCACAATAACTTTTATTTTATAACTTAGTGATTTTTTTTCAACAACTAGCCTGGACCTACAACCATATTTCAAAATTACGAACATGACAATAAAATGTGAAACTGTATCAGATCCCCTTAAATAGCTGAATAAAGATTTCATAAGAGTCTGAGAAGGCTCTAAACTAGAAAGTCGATTGATGCTTTCACTCAGCTTTGTAACCCTGCTTTCATGATATTCATATATTCATGAATTAGGAAGAATATTCATGAATATTCATGAATATTCCAGTTTTATTCATGGGTTCTATTCCAGTGTCAAAATTATTCATGAATAAGAAGCATGAATAAACTGGAATATACATGAATTCTTAATAACTGTATGAAGACACCCAAAAAGAATTGTTAAAATGCCTAAAGATTACTATAATGAAGTTTTTTTCTTTCTAAAACTAATTTGGGGACAAAAGAAACCTTTTTTTGGGACATGAATAAACATGCATAAACTTGAATGTTTGGACTTAGAATTTTTCTAATAGTCATATAACATGAATAAGGATGAATAATGATGAATGAAATTTGGACTTAAAATATTTCTCGATTGTGTGACAAACATGAATAAGCATGAATAAAGCTGCATGATAATGACTCAGAATTATGAGTGACCAACTGCATTAATAATACCGATGAAAAATGTAATTTGTTCTAGGATTTTGTTGTTTATTTGGACTATTTTTGGCTGAGGAAATATGTTCAATAATTAGATGAAAAAAATCATGAATATTTCATGTGACATCAAGCCCTTATGTGTGATATTTTGAATGACCCAACTTAAAACTGCTGCTTTGAAAAATTGGATGCCCTTTTTTTAATGCCTCTCCCCCACTTATTGCTTCTAAAATTAAAGTTGTCCTCTATCAATGAAAAATTTGAATTATTATTTGAATGCACTTGATAGATCAATTAATGGAAGTAAAGATGAAAAAAATAATTTTCAAAATATTTATATTTGAAGTGTTTTCAGGTTAAAAATAATAAAAAGTAATATTCTGATATGCATTTGCATTCAATTTGTTTTATTTTTTTTTTTTTTTAGAAAAAAAAACAATAAATTTAAGGAATATATTGTGAAAAGGTGATAAAAAAGGGGAAGTAACTGAAACATTTTTGAAATACACAAATTATTTATGACATAAAGTAAAGGTTATTTGTGTTAACTAACAATGTGTTCGACACTAAAGCTGTCAGGTGAAGCCCTGCACTTAATGGGTCACTTAATTTGACAGTTTACACAGCTAGCTGAACTTCCTGTTGATGGAAGAATTACGAATTTCAGTTTGACAGTATTTCAAAGTCAGAAAAATGCCGAGATTTTCGCGATAAAAACGACAGGGCGCCCGAGAAACGCCAACGGCTGTTTTGCCAGACAAGCTGGATCGTTTCTGATTTTCTACCTGTTGTCCAGCATTTAAATAACATAGAAAAATAATCAGATCAATGATAAGCCAACGATCGACATCGTAAAACCTTGGTTCTCAACTTATGTAAACAAGTCATGACCACGTGGTTTCTAGTAATTGTACTGAACAGTCCGACCCTAGAAATTACCGTCCTAGATAATGCGGCCACTAGTTCATCCGCATGCACCCTGTGCCGATTAAATTAAAGGTTTTTTTTTTCTTATTTTTAAAAACTGGCCAGTAATAAATACTTTTATACGACACCCTTGAATACCGTTACGGGGACGGATCAACTTCTGGCCGATATAATATGGGGCGAGATTGTCACCTCGACGTTAGCGTACTCAATAAAAACGTCATAAAAATGTGATTACGCTGTAGCAAAATAGAAGATTCCATGTGAAGATGTTTTCAGATAAGTGCATTAGAAATTTAATTTAACATGTGTATATAATGAGATTATAAAATATAATTTATTGATCATGAGGAACTATGATTTTTTTATGGTTTTTTAGCAAATCAACATCAGAAAATCTGAAAGCATAAACCTGGGAACAGTATATCTAATATATATGTTCCTGCATAAACTGAAAAATATATTTATTTTTAACAACATTGAATAATCTTGTTGTCACATAACAGGCATAACTGGTAGATATGTAAAAATTTAATTGAATTGTGTGAATGGTTATTTGGTGAAAATAATAAGTCGCTAGTTTTTTATCTTCAGGGGATAAAAAAAGAGGGAGGGTAATTAATTTGATTCCAAATGGCTTCCAATGTATACTGTATAAACATGCAATAATATTTCTATTGAATTTATTGCTTCAAAATGTCTAGAACAATTGATTCTTTGTGGATTTTTTTTATACTTTTAGGGGATTAAATGATTAAATGGAGCTGCCAATTTTGAAAGTAAACGGATTGCATGCAGATTCCAGTTACCTTTACTCAGCAATACTAGTTGGAAGTACAGAGACAGCAAATTTAATTACAGAAAGGAGGAGAACTTCACATGTATCCTTTATATCTGACACACATTTTTAATATTATTATATTTGAAACTGAACAGCGAGCATCATTAAGCCATGGTGAAAACTGTGTATCTAAATACAATTAAGACAATGAAATGCTTGAAGCCAGGTGTTAGTGAACATGGGAAGGAGGGGTGGGGTGAGTACCACATTAATGGGTAATTTAACAATATAAGCAGCCATTAAAAATGGCAAACAAGTTTGCTAGTAGTACTAGTATCTATAATTTTGATGGAAGTTTAAGGATCTGACATTAAATACAAGTACATTTTTTTTAAATGTGAACTTGACAGCCATTGAAATAAGATATTAAACATGGCCAATACAATGTAATTCATTTATGTTTATATATACGTGACAGATTTGATACAACTAGGGCAATATTCATCTACCTTATAATGAGGAATATGCATTTAAACTAATAAAAGAAAATATTTGCAAAAGAACAAATTTGTGCATTAAAAATAGATTTTACTCAAATTTTTTAATTCCTTATAGAATACATGCAAGACATTAAGTTATTTTATTGGTCCTGAACTAAGGACATTCTCAGGATTATCCAAGAATTATCCCAGGGCCAACTTAATGCAAGCAAATCTGTAAATCCTGACCATGCTGACATCAGGATAATTTCCTGAGACCAGGACCTGATGAATCCTAAGCACAGGATTATCACAAGATTCTTTACTATGATCATGATGATAATTATGGTCTGGATGGTCTCTGGATATCCCTGGAATATCCTTGTTCCAATACCGTCCCATGTTTAACCCTATCTCAGGATAAGGATTATCTCAAGATTGCCCTGGGATTTTTCCCAAGATTATCCTGCTGGGGATATCTTGTGATATCCTGACCCATTTTCGCAAGGGTCAGTCACCGTCACCAGGGGCATTAAAGTGATTTTCTTAATTAAAATGTCATTTAATATTTTAAATATTTTATATCAAGAATGCAAAAATAGCAAAATATATTTAGAACTGCATTTTAAAAGTCAAATCCTGAATTCCTGCAAAAATAAAAGCTTGAGAAAGACCTTCTGCCCCTCATATTTGTATTCATGGAATTCTAAATTTATTTCTACATTCAATATTCAAGAACATCTATTTCGCATTCATGGTTATTCTAGAATATTCAAGGATATTTCACATTCATGGTTGTTCTAAAATATTAATGGAAAATTACTTCACATTCATGGTTATTCTAGAATATTCAACCATTCAATATTCATGGACATCTTATTTCACAGTAATGGTTATCCTTAGTCAGTATTCCACTATCAATACTCATGGACATCCTTTTTCACATTCAAGAATATTCTGAGATAAATATTCATGTTAATTCTTGGTTATTCAGTTTATACAATATTCATGTATATTCAAGGTGCCATTTAACATTCATGAATATTCATGAATTGTAACCTTGAATATTCATGAATATTCATGAATATTATTCATGAATGTTCTAGAATTATTCTGGAATATTCATGAATAATTCCAGTTAAGGAAAGCAGGGAAACAAGTAAAAATCAAGAACTTCTTCAGTGGTTATCATTTTATAATTTATATATATCTTCTTGTTTTGTCATATTTTGTTTAGTTTTCCTGGATGTTTTGAGCGTAATCAACTTATCTTTTGCTTCAGACCATATGTTGACCTCTGTTCAGCCTTTGAGAATACCATACATGTACATTGTACAACTCTTTTTCCAATTTTCATATTTTCCTTGTGAGTCTACCATCTAGCAGAAAGATGTGCCAATTGAATTACAGTTTAGATATATGTATGTAGGGGCCTAATACTAATTAGCAATAAGATAAGATAAGAAGAAAAAAGTGGCAACAAGAAGACAAGTTTAATTATATAGTAAAAAAAAAATTTATAGAAAAAGTAAATTAATTCAGTTTGTTAATTTAAAGTTTAAAATTTTGTTGTATTAAGTTGCAACAGAGACATAACGTCGCAGTTCCCAAATTGCATTGTTTTGTAGAAAAGGTACATTGATTTTCTCAAACATGAGTGAAATTCAATTTAGATGGCCATGGCATGGCAACATTTTAATTTTTAAAGCAAATCCATCATTAAACTGCTTGTTAACTTTATAAACATTATATAGTGTGACGAGTTTATTTAATAGCCATTTTGGTGTTTTTCGGCTGTATATAATCCATTTTGTCTTTCACTCTTATGGATTTACACCCCAACCAACACCCCTTTTTTAAAAAATCCTTGATTGGCCATGAGCATTATAAAGAGGCGGATTTAGGGAAGGGGGGGGGGGGGGGGGGGAGGCCCCCCTTTTGTGGAAAAATTAGGTTGATTATATAGGGAATCACTGAAGGTGAAGCAGGCCCCCTCTAGTCTTAGGCAGTCAGTGCCCCATCCCACTTAGTCCAAATAAAAAAAGATGTGCGCTTCCTATAACCCTACTCTCCCTATTTTTTAAGATCAAAAATAGCCTACCCTAAAGCTTTTTTTTTTGTCATTTTTCAATAAGTACTGTTAAAGTCATAATGTCCCTTCCATAGACTCAATGTAAAAAAAAATATGGTAAATTAAAAAAAAATCCATACCTACCTACCCTATTTTTTTTAAAGATGTAAATAGGAAACACACGATTTATTTTTTTTTGCCTTATGAAAATTTCTGGATCCGCCAATGATCATCAATACATCAAGACAATATTGATTATTCTTTTCGTCAAAATAATTCAAAAACACCAAAGAAACCACAGGCAATTGTCTCTCGACTATCCATCTGTAATAGAATCTTGCTGAAATTATAGAAAGAAGTACCATGCACATGCAATTTCAAAGTATTTATAAGATAGTTGCATATATGCGTTTAAAACAGAGTTACAGGACCTCTAACAGTTATCGATTTAAGCTTATTAATGTGTACCTTTATGGATGATTTTTGGAGGTTTTGTGTTTATACAGGGGAAATCATAGAGATTTATAGCTCAGCATTTCAGCCATTTGCCGCCAGATTTTCTTAACTGCAGGGGCGTGTTTTATTGGTCTTTTCTGCACATCTCCAGAATGTCTTCTGGTGAAGAGTCCAAAAAAATGAATCTGGACCTCTTCTGGAGATATTCTACGGAAGATCAATAAAACAAAAATTCAATTTGCCGTCGAATATAGCAGATTTTTGTTATGTTGGATGACATAAATGAAGTTTACGATGATTTTATAGAAAATTAAGATACGTCCGGTAGACATGACTGGTGGTGGTGGTGGGGGGGGGGGGGGGGGGGGGGGGTTCTGATCCCGAAATCCCGGGCTTAAAAACATGGAATCCCGAGTTCCCGAATATAAAAAAATTTAAATCCCGACATCCCGAAATTCAAAAAAAGAATTCCCGGATCCCGAAAGGATCAATCCCGAAATCCCGAGCTTAAAATCACCCGATCCCGGAGTCCCGATAAAGGTCCTACCCCCTCCCCCCCTCATGACTGTAAAAGTGTGCTCTGTTCGGGACATTTTTCTTTGTTCTTTCCTCTAACTCAATTTTGCTAGACAAATCAGGCTTAAACCCCCACTATTTGATTTTTAAGAATAATCTTAAACTGCACAAAAATTCGTCAATGTTTGTCTCGAATATAATCAAAAAGGACATCTTGTCTATCCAATTTTTTTAAAGTAACCAAACTGGATTATTTTTGTATAAAGCAAAGATATCGGAAAGTTCTCAAAAATCATTTTTCTCTGGTGGTCCTTGAAGAAAATCTTCTGGTCCTAACTATTATTTCTATTGCAAAATTTCGATGGTCAAAACCTTCGGACCACCACTTTTCAAAAATTTTCATTGTATATGGATCTATATGCAAGTATACAATGTATACCAGACATTTCTCAGACTGTTTTTTTTTTCAATAAATCCGTTGGTTGTGTACTGATTGATACATCAGTCTGGGAGAACAAGATTTATTTCAGTACTAGTTGTAATTAGCTTTAAACAAACTTGCAGTAATTGCAAATACTCTTATTTCGGTGCTTTATGTCTATTGTCTTAATGTAAGTTGTTCTTTTTTTTATGTGTGTCTCCAGAGACATATATACACATATATGTCTCTGGTGTCTCGTACCGATCTTTTGAGTTATTCTAATTGCAATTGATTTGTGCAGGTTGTTCTTATATTGTACTGTTACACCACTGTCCCAGCTTCGGTGCCGGAGGGTTGAGCGCTCACAAACATGTTCTTGTACTGTGACACCACTGTCCCAGGTTAGGGGGCGGGTTGGGCCGGATCCCACTAACATGTTTAACCCCGACACATTCTGTATGTATGTGCCTGTCCCAAGTCAGGAGCCTGTAATTCAGTGGTTGTCGTTTGTTGCTGTGTTACATATTTGTTTTTTAGTTCATTTTTTTGTACATTAATTAGACCGTTAGTTTTCTCGTTTGAATTGTTTTACATTTGTGATTTCGGGGCCTTTTATAGCTGACTGTGCGGTATGGGCTTTGCTTATTGTTGAAGGCCGTACGGTGACCTATAGCTGTTAATTGCTGTGTGATTTGGTCTCTTGTGGAGGGTTGTCTCGTTGGCAATCTTCGTTTTTATATCAACCCTGCCATATTCTTTGTGTGCCTGTCCCAAGTCAGGAGCCTGTAGTTTAGTGGTTGTCGTTGGTTCATGTCTCGACTCATATTTGATATTTTGTAAATTATTTTGTTATGTATAATTAGGCCGTTAGTTTTTTCGTTTGAATTGTTTCAAGTTCTCACACTTTTCACGTCGGGCCTTTTATAGACGACTTTTAATACAGTATCGGGTTTTGTCATTGTTGAAGGCCTTAATTACGGTTGCCTATAATAATTGCTTACATCCACTTCATATTAAAACTGCGGTGGATAGTTGCCTCATTAGCAATCATACATCTCTTCGTTTTTATATTATATACCTGTCTTTTAAACTCGTGTTTTCCTGAACCGAGTCCTGAACATGCATGACATATTTGTCACTGGGCGTTAAAAAAATAGCAACAAACAATCACTGATCAATTTAAACTTGTGTTAAATAAGAAGAAAAACCACTTGATATTTATTCATTTATTGGGGTGGGGGACAGGAGGATTTCATACATGAATATGGTTGCCTGGTAAGAGCTGAAAAATAGGCATAATTAGCGACAGATTAAAAAAGTTAATAATGCCCTCTTCACTTCCCCATTCTTCATCTATAAATTTAAACTGACCACCACGGAATAGCCCAACTTAGTGTTGAAAGTAGCGATAAACACCAATCAATCAAAATCCCTTCCCTAGAATATCAAATAGTCGTCCCTTAACTGTTATTGTCCGTGTAGTTCTTATATTTATCCAGCTTATCGTCCTACAGGGATGTCCTACTAAGACTGTCATACCGTAAAAACGTTTATAACACAGCTCACATTCTAATATATCTGCATTTAGAAATTTATTAATGTCATTTAGACTAAACGACGCCATGTTTGTTATGTGCCTCTGCCGTCTAAACTACCTATCAAAAAAGAAGAGGTGGAAGAGAGCCAGAAGATCTTCCCTATGCAAAAAAACAGAAATGGACCTCTTCTGGCTCACTACCGAAGAACAAAAAAACACGCCCCAGTTTTCAAGAGCTGGTTCTCGACTGTTCAGGTATCGGGTCCGTTCGCTCGGGTACACGACAACTCGTCGTACCTTCGGCAACTCGTACTTAACCAACTCGTACCTTATTTTTACCAACTCGTACCCATAATTTATTTAATATTATTTATATACTTTATAGTTGTTATTTTCTTTCATATATAATAATATAGCAACATATGAATAAAAACTTTGATTGGTAATATGATGCAGTCATAATTGTTTCAAGTAAATCAAAGCTTATCAAATGCTAATCATAATAGTCCTTAGCATTTTTTGATTTATATGAAATTGTTTGAACGTCAATTTGTTTGATATGCATATTAAATAATTATGATCACACAATATACTAATCAATGATCATTAGTGGATAATAGACATACAAAAATAGAATGGGTTTGTTTATTAAAATAAGAAATAAACATACAGAAGTATATAAAAACAAAAGTTTAGGTATAAATGCGGCACTTTGAACATCAAAGTCCGTTGAGATACTTGTACAATCACCATCCTTACCGAAAAGAACATGCGTGGCTTAAACGTTGTAAAAACCAAGCTGTGGGAAAAAATATATCAACTAAGGTGAAATGTATGATCTTCTTCGCTTGCAATTATGGTTCGTCCCCGTTGTAATGTATGCAAGAAGACAGTTAACTGTGTAAATGTAAGACCAAAAACCAGAAAAAATAAATGAAACACTATCATGGTAAAACAAATATTGGGTACGAGTTGGCGAGTTATTAGAAGTACGGGTTGGTAGAAGTACGAGTTGGTAAAAATAGGGTACAAGTTGGTTGAGTACGAGTTGCCGAAGGTACGAGTTGAGATGCATCCCGTTCGCTCTCAAAAGTGGAAGGTCTAAAAACAGGACAGATAAAATTTTCGATACGGTTTCATCTGTAACTTTTGTTTTAACCAACATATTGTTAAAATTTAAATTGTATAATGAAGAATAGGGTATTTACTTACATCATTTGTAAATAAAATTAAAATAAAAAATTAATAAATTAAAACAAATCTGCCAGGACAGTTAAATTTTAAGAAAAATATGGCGGAAATTGCCTCAGAAATTAAAGTTTACTTCGGCCTATAATTGAAATAATTTCTCCACATATGTTTTGTACGATTATAAAATTTAGGGAATAATCATTCTAAAAATCTATAATTGAATATTTTTTTCCGATTTTTAAAGGTAAAAAAATCTGCCCGGCACTCGGGACACTGAGCCGGTAGCCTATAGCTATTACCTTAAGAAATTTTGAAGAAATAAGCCCTAAATCAAAATATAAAGTTAGATATCTTCTTCAAAATGAATGTCTGGTTCTAAAAAATTCTCAGTCCATGTCCCGGCCGAGGTTTGGCGCCCAAAAACATAAAAACAGATTTTTCAATATTGTACCGTTTTTAAATTGGTCATCGTAAAAAAACCCTTTTCTATTTTTAGATTTTATATATAAATAGGATTTTCCGTTTACTTTTAGCGGGGATCGTTTTTCTCGTGCTTGAGACTCGATGTCCAGACTTGGATATTTAAACCTCGTCTTTGGGTTTGGAGTCAAACATTCATAAATTCATAAATTACGTTTCCGTTCCAAAGGATAGAAGGAATTGTACACTAGCTATATATATATTTTATGTTTTCAGGTTTATAAAGAGATGGGCGATATTGAAGAAAGATGGTTAACAGTAATCCGAGGGATTATATCTTAGAGTAATTTCGGTCTTCAATCTTCGGAATTGTTCGTGCCTTAAAATTACTATGGAATTGTTTTTTTTTTTTTGTATTACCGCATGTCTTGAACTGGTCAATGCTATTGAAAAGTGTGTTCCAGACATTGCTCTGGTTGGACCGAGAATGAAACGGGAATAGATTTAATGCGATGTTGTTTTTTTTACTGAACTGACTTTGGTTCCTGGTACATTAAATTACGAGGTTCCTGTTCTAGCCTTACAAAGTTGGTGGGAACCAGAGGGTATATTTATTTTATCCCGGAAGGTGGGACGTCACGAACTTGATTGATTGAGGTTAGTTTTTAACATATTTATGGACGACTAGTGTACAGCTCTTTATATTTTAAGTAAACGGCCCACGTCTTAAATTCCTGTGGGTGAATCTATTTATTTTGGTTAATTTGATAGCACTATGGCCAAACACTTTCCTTGTATTAGTTAATATATTATGGGTATTTTTTTTACTGCAAATGCATCGACCCGTTTATTCATATAACATGTATAAGGAGAGGTTCGAAAATTTGAAATTTTAGGATTAAATTTCATATGGAGATACCATGATATTGTGTATTTATTTTCTTTGTCTATTAAATATGAAACTGTTTTATGAATCTTGGTTATTTGTTATATGAGCGAATGCATTGCTTGGCACAATCTCACCTCTTGTCATTTGTAGTCTTCTGACACCTGTCCTCAGGTTAATTGATCGGTTCTTGGTATTGTCAGTATGATGTCCGAAGACCTGGAGCGAAAGCACAGACCCGGAACCCTCTCTACCAGTAACGTAAACGGCTGAGCTAGCGGGGTATAAAGTCAGGAGATAAATTATGAATTCAAAGGTTTCACCCGTTTACACAAAAACTCGTTTACGTTGCAATATCTATTTTTTTCATTTTAACCAAGGATTTGTAATTCCTTGTTTTTACGAAATGTTGTTTTTTTTTTTTTTTTTATTGTATTTTACAAAATCTAAAGTTGAAGGAATTCCATTGAATATTTAAAAAGTTATTGAAGTGTGAATACAAAAATCTTCTCCTCTGAAACTACTGGGTCAAATTCAACCAAACTTGGCCACAATCATTGTGGTTTCTAGTTAAAAAATGTGTCCGATGACCCCGCCAGCCAACCAACATGGCAGCTATGGCTAAAAATAGAACATAGGGTTAAAATGCAAGTTTTGTCTAATATTTTGAAAACTGTTATGAATAGAGAATATCTGACAGGAGCAATAATTTTCAGAATGTTGAGCTTTACCAATTGTATATATACGACAAAACTGTAAGACGACTTCTTATTGGAGTTATTGCCCTTAAATGACAAATTTTACCATTCCTTTTCATTTTTATACGACCGCAAAAAAATTTTGCGGTCGTATATTGGTATGACGTTGGCGTCGTCGTCGTCGTCGTCGTCGCCCGGCGACACATTGGTTTTCGCACTCTAACTTAAGTTTAAGTGAATGGATCTCTATGAAATTTTACCATAAGGTTCAATACCACAAAAGGAAGGTTGGGATTGATTTTGGGGGTTATGGTACCAACAGTTAAGGAATAAGGGGCAAAAAATAAGCATTTTTGTAACTTCCAGACAATAACTTGTGTGTCAGTGCATGGATCTCTCTGACATTGTACCACAAGGTTCCATATCACAAAGGGAATGCTGGGATTGATTTTGGGGGTAATTGCCTCAAAATTTTAGGAATTAGGGGCCAAAAATGGGGCAAAAAACAAGCATTTTTCTAGTTTCATGACACTAACTTGTATGTAAGTGTATGGATCTTTCTGAAATTGTACTACAAGGTTCCATATCACAAAGGGAAAGCTGGAATTGAGTTTGGGGGTAATTGCCCAAAACGTATAGGAATAAGGGGCCAAAAAGGGGCCAAAAGTAAGCATTTTTCTAGTTTCCAGAGAATAACTTGTGTTCAAGTGTATGGATCTCTCTGAAATTGTACTGCAAGGTACCATACCACAAAGGGAAGGCTGGGATTGATTTTGGGGGTAATTGCCTCAAAATTTTAGGAATTAGGGGCCAAAAAGGGGCAAAAAACAAGCATTTTTCTAGTTTCCGGACAATAACCATACCACAAAGGGAAGGCTGGGATTGAGTTTGGGGGTGATGAATCATAAGGTGGTTCATAAAATTTGGGGGGGGGGGGATTTTTTTCCCCCTTTTTTTTCTTTAAAATTTTCCATTTTAAATTGGTTATTTCTGATTTATATATAAAAGCAAATAATAATGATATGGTTTGAATAGGTAAATTAAAATTTTTTAAGTTCTTAGACCACATTCATTCTGTGTCAGAAACCTATGCTGTGTCAAATATTTAATCACAATCCAAATTCAGTGCTGTATCAAGCTTGAATGTTGTGTCCATACTTTCCCCGACTGTTCAGGGTTCGACCTCTGCGGTCGTATCAAGCTGCGCCCAGCGGAGCATTTTATTGCATTATCTTGAAAACTATAAAAGATACAGAGAAACATTAAATTGCAAAAATGATCAGCAAAACAAATTCTACAACTAAGTTCGCATTGTTGAAATCGTCAGCCGACTCCTTATTAGAGTTATTGCCCTTTGATGACGATTTTTGCCATTTTTTGCGTTTTTACCTTATATCTTAAAAATTATGATAGATAGATAGAAACTTAAATAGACAAACATGCTCAGCAAGACGAAATCTACAATTAAGACAATATAGAGGAAATCGGCAAACGTCTCCTTGGAATTATTAACGGTATAACCCTATAATGAACATTTTTATCTTTTTTGGGGGTTTTGCCTTTCATGATAAAAATCATAAAAGATAGATAGACACTTTAAATCACAAAAATTATCAGCAACGCAAGATCTACTACCAATTCACATTTCGCTGATATAGGTAGTGGACTGTCCCTCTTTATAGGAGTGATTGTCCAGGCCATTAAAAAAGGATTTTTTTTTACTCTCTTGTGTTTTGAGCAAAAACTAAAAAAGATAAAGAGAAACTAAACAGACTAAATGATCAGCAATACAAGATCAACAAAACAAAGATTTTTGTCATGAATTATATTCTCGTACATTTAACCCCGTCACATTCTGTATGTATGTGCCTGTCCCAAGTCAGAAGCCTGTAATTCAGTGGTTGTCGTTTGTTGCTGTGTTACATATTTGTTTTTCGTTCATTTTTTGTACATAAATTAGGCCGTTGGTTTTCTCGTTTGAATTGTTTTACTCTAACTTGTTGTTTAGGGGCCTTTTCTAGCTGACTATGCGGTATGGGCTTCGTTCATTGTTGAGGACCGTACGGTGACCTATAAACAGCTTCCATTTGTATTTGATTATTTCCATATGATCAAATTCTGGATCTGGTAAGTTAAAAAAACTGATATTTACTAACCAGTCACTATAGGAACCCTGATTTTCAAAGAAAAAATGCCATACTGGTATTATCATACTGTTCTATGTACTTCTCAGATCTATTGCACTACCAATATATCAGTTTACCATGTTCAACACTTCTGAAAAGCGGCAAATGTTATCCAAATTTTGCTAAGACCCCTTGATTTTTTACTAAAACTAAGGAAGCTTTATCATAAAAGACTGATCAGAACTTGCTTGAGAGAAATATATTTTTGTTCAGTAAACATTCTGAATATTAAACATGTTAAAACAACTGATTATAAGCAGAGTATCAGAGATCTAATAAGAGTTCCATTTGTATGATAGGTGCCAGAATTCTGTGAAGCATTACATTAATATTAAATGCGAACGTCTTGTCAGAATTCTGTTAAGAATTACATTGGTATTAGATGCGACCGTCTTATCAGAATTCTGTTAAGAATAACATTGGTATTATATGTTATAGTCTTATCAGAATTCTGTAAATACAATGGTATTAGATGCGACCGTCTTGTCAGAATTCTGTTAAGAATAACATTGGTATTAGATGACACCGTCTTGTCAGAATTCTGTTCAAATATTACATTGGTATTAGATGATATAGTCTTATCAGAATTCTGTTTAGAATTACATGGGTATGAGATGCTATAGTCTTATCAGAATTCTGTTAAGAATTACATTGGTATGAGAGGCTATAGACTTATCAGAATTCTGTTAGGAATTACATTGGTGTTAGATGCTATAGTCTTATCAGAATTCTGTTAAGAACTACATTGGTATTAGATGCGACCGTCTTATTAGAATTCTGTTAAGAATTACATATTCAGTTAAGAATTACATTGGTATGAGATGCTATAGTCTTATCAGAATTCTGTTAAGAATTACATGGGTATTAGATGCGACCGTCTTATCAGAATTCTGTTAAGAATTATATTTTAATTTGTGTTAGATGCTATAGTCTTATCAGAATTTCGTTAAGAATTACATTGGTATGAGATGCTATAGTCTTATCAGAATTCTGTTAAGAATTACATGCATTGGTATTAGATGCGACCGTCTTATCAGAATTCTGTTAAGAATTACATATTCTGTTAGGAATTACATATTCTGTTAAGAATTACATTGGTACTATGAGATGCTATAGTCTTATCAGAATCCTGTTAAGAATTACATGGGTACATGTATTAGATGCGACCGTCTTGTCAGAATTCTGTTAAGCTATATCATGATTAAATTGATATTAGATGCGACAGACTTATCAGAATTCTGTTAAGAGTACCTTTTGTTTGATAGACGGGGCACATTTTATCTTTGAGAAAAGCATTTTCAAAAAATAAAAGTACACGTATAAGTCAGTGTGCTCTGAAATACCTTTACCGTGCATGATGAATAAATCTGATATAAGTGTGTTTATATTCTTCTTGAAACGTTGCATTACCATAGTCTAAAGGTAATTTGTTTAAATAAAAGGCGAAGCTTTATTAGATACATTAGAATATTCCTAAGCTCACAGTTTTTATTGTATTTTCTTATAAAATGTATTAGTAGATGTTAACTGAATCAAACAAGTGTTAAAAAAGAATATTAAAAATGCATAATCATATCAATGCATGCCATGTGAGAAAAATGCTTGCCTTGTATACTTGAAAAATAAGAAACTCCGTACCAAAAATATAATAATGTCTTTAATTGTATAAAAGACAATAAATGATTGACTACACTTTACACGTTCAAAGAATTATCAAAGAAAAATGACTGCCTTGCTGATCTGAAAACCGCTCTGACATTACATCAACTCATTCATTAACAAAGTAAGCCGAGTAATATATAACATATGTAACAAATGCTACGGACGGATCCTAGGACAAGTTGGCTGCAGTGTACTCCTCTGTGCAAGTTTTGTGCTGTTTAAACATATTTATTTGCATGTTGTAGAATCCAGTGTTATACACCTGCTCGGGTTTAACAACTTTTCTAATCATTTTATCGACACATTTACTACATAATTATCTTTCCAATGGTGTATCGCCTTCTGTTTTTGTGGGTTCCAACCTCTGGTTACACCTCATACCTGGTTGTTATGAACCTTCAAATAAAATACAATATTGGATATAATTTCCCATGCATGTCAATTACAATTGCATTGCTTGTTATATTTGAAGATGTTCAAACTTTGAAGAATATTTCATTTGATTTAGTTTATGCTAGATTTCATCTGCTGTTTAATTTGATCTGTTTGTTGCCACTACATTATCAGCTATCTGTGAACAATATCCAGTATTATATGAATTTTGATCAGACAGAGGCTCAAAATCACAAACTAACCAAACTCAAGATTTAATTATGCCCCACTCTTGGGGGAAATATTGCAATCACCTTGTCATTCAAACAAATATTTCCGTCATCTTTTTCTCAGAAACTTACGGAAAGAATGACGTCATATTTGGTCAGCAACTAACAACTATACGAGTTATAGCATGTGTACGGTTTTCGGATCTGTACAACATCTAAGTGATCTTTATCCTTCACTCGACCATTATAATATACACATACAGATTGACGGTTTACAGATAACATGAAGCGAAAACATATAGGGGCCAGTTGGAGCCTGACTCCGTCTGGGCTGTTTTGTGTTTATTGGTCGGGTTGTTGTCTTTTTGACACATTCCCATGTTTCATGCTCAATTTTATACTATACGTTCATAGACTCCACTGGTATCCTGCTTCTGTTTCGAACGTATGGTTATGTTCAAATTACTGTTCACATGACAGTTTAATGTGGGGTCCACATTGCGATCTGCCTTTGTCTTGTCTTGTCTTGTGTGAAAATCCTGCCTTTCAAAGGCACACCTCTGGTAACAGAGTAGAATGAATGGTGTATATAACACCCACTTAAAGTTTATCACACTATTAAAATATAAAACAAAAGATAATTTAGATTTTAAATATTTACGCCTTTTTATTCACCGGTAATGTTAATAATATTGTATTACGTCTAATGTGCAAAGCAAAGCAGAGTTTTATACTGATGTATTCTTCAAGGTGAAGATGAAGGATGAAGTTTGTACATCCACATTTGCATTGACAATTACAGAGCAAGGCACTAGCATCCAATATTAGTTGTGTACTAATTTCTAGTTTTTTCTAATGTTCTACTTTTCGTGCAGAGCTCGCTATTATTGATAATGTGTGAAAGTTTAAGCAAGTGATAGTTTCTAGCAGAAGCTAAGTCATGTCGATTTTATCCAAAAAACAAAATCAACGATAGAGATGGAAAAAAACCTATACGTTTAAACTCAATTTTAAATTGCAGGATAAAAACAATATTCGCACAGTGTAGGAAAATATAAAATGTATTTGTACCTGCTACGAAACAGAAGAAAATCACAACTAGCCTCGCTTTTCTCTCTCACGGTTTCTAAAGCACGCCAAAAAATGTTATATCTTCCTACACCATGTACACTGTACGAATATTGTATATAAAACCTATTTTTCCGATACTTTCAAGATCTAGATTATACTAAACACAGCATCTGGTGCATTATTGTCAGAACTTGCCTTCTTGTAAGTTATACATATAAGAATAAGAAGATTGCCAATGAGACAACTCTCCAACTTAGACCGATTGACTAATACATGTTTGTTTTTGTCAATTGTTGTATACGGTGCAAACCTCTGCTCTTCCGCAGAAAGAAATTATCTTAACTCATATAAAAACAAGAAGACGCGGTATGATTGCCAATGAGACAACTCCTCAACAAAAACCTAAACAACGATGTCAACAATGTAGGTTATTGTAAGGCCTTCAATAATGAGAAAAACCCATAACATATAGTTAGCTTTTAAAGGGCAAAAGATCACCCCCTATTATTATTTTATATTTTTGAATATTGTAAATAAAATAAATCACATACTGTCCATCTGGTTTTCCTATTTGTAACTTGTTCTTGCTATAATTAAACACAATCAAACTCTGGAGGCATTTTGCATGTGCCTCGCCTCTACTCAAAGGAGGATTGTTTGATAGCAACAGAAATAAGTCATTGCAACAGGGCTGGGATTTACTGACACCTTGTAGAGTTGTCACAATGGATTTTTGAGACGACGACATTGTGATGCTTTCTGTACCCGAGGCATCGGATTCAACATCTTCATATTACAAGAGCCGATGTGGCTGTGTACATCTCGCACGAACAAACGGAGACCCCTACGCTGGAGTCGTCGTCTCTCAAACGATGAAACTGGGACCAATATCTGTCCTCTGTGATACCACCAGGAGTCTTGATAATATGCTTCTAAAATAATGAATGTGAAGACATGTTTTTGTGGTGTCCCTATCCGATTACAAGATACATTGAGTCAGTAAGACTACTGTGATGCTTACATCCACAGTGAAGTGTTAAATTATTAGGAAAAGAACAATGATTTCCATATGACATTCATAAATATCATATTGAATGAGCATGACTTTTGTGTATATTAAACACAAATAAACGAAGAACTTTATTTTGAATTTGTAGTCCTGGTTTAATTTAAATTATTGTTTTACTTCAACGTATTTAACTGTAAGATTTATTTAATTCAGGAACAAATTTGTTTGCAAAATAGTGAGCAACCCGGCATAGGATTCATACTTATTTTATAAACCTACTCACGTCCCAATTCAATTGCAAGCCCTGGAAAATACTCTGGAATGTATTGTATTTTCTTTTTTACCCATATAAAAATTATTCTTTGATTATTTATTTTTTACGTGCCTAAATTAATACACGATGATTGCCTTGTTATAAAGCAAAAATACATGAACTTTATAAAATTCAGGCTAGATAATCGAAGGTATTATGTATTTAATAAAGTAAGTAAGGAAGATTTCAAGAAGGGGAGCTACACAGAATAATAAACGTTTATATACAAATTAATTCCAGCTGCTTTTATTGACCGCAGAGGAATATATGTCAGTTAACATCCTTCTGATTAATCAGGTCACCATGGTCACTTTGATCCCTACATCACCATATGTTACTCTTAAAACTTTGGACAAGGTCAAGTCATAATATATTTATCTTTTAAATTTGTAATTTTTTTTTCTTTTTATCTCATATGGATTGTAAGGTTAAGCAAACATTGAACGTTTGTGATAACTTGGTGTCCGTCGGCATCCGTCGTACGTAAATCGTTTACAGTTTCATATATTATTGTGAAAACCAATATCTCGATTTTGCCAATTGTAGACTAGATATAGTTACGATACTGTTGTCAGGTCATTAAAGATGGCATATTTGGGCTTTAATATTGATTCACTTATAGGGTCTTTGCATCGGAAATAAAAACATTTATTCTAAAACCAGTTGTTGGCATGATACGGGTTATGTTCTTTCCATATATTTTATGATGGTATGATACTTAACCTCTAACGGGAGGGATTTTGCTTGATATTCATATGATGAAGACATAATCATTCAATCAGTTTAATTGTACAATCAAATGAGACTTACCTTAAGTCGAAATTTGATTGTAATTTTGTTGAACCTATTTATGCTGAGAGTTAACATGAGATGCGCACGCAGATCGTAGAGGTCACTTTTTTCAGAGAATGTAACAGAGCACATAAGCACATGATACACCAAAAGAAAACTGGGTGGGTTTACGAGTGATAGGGAGGGCATATTAACTCTCAGCATAAATAGGTTCAACAAAATTACAATCAAATTTCGACTTAAGGTAAGTCTCATTTTATTGTACAATTTTATTGAACCTATATGCTGAGAGTACCATGAGATTTCAGAGATATGTGATCTGTTACTCATGTTCATTGTAATTTATTACAGCCTCAATTCATGATTTATATTTCCAGGCTTGAAAGAAACAAGATGTTGTATCAACTTTGTATTCTATCAGAGTACAAAAGTAAATTAAATCAAACATATACACATGTTATGTTAAACTTTTAAGTGTCTATTCATACTCATCAGAATTTGACAAGATATGACTTCCCAAAACCTTAACACTATAATTATCATCATAATTTTGTTTCGATACAGGTTTATTATAGAATTTCCTGAATGTTGATTCATTTGACCAACCTGCCGCTTTTAAAATTGTATCAACTGATGTAGCACACCGTAGTGCTGCAGATGTACTGGCTGATCTAGTACTATGTGGTTTATATATAGTTATGTCTACACCAGCCATTTGCAAAACAATTTTAACCCAACGTCCAACAGTGTTTTTAGACACATGAGAATATGGTTTTATACAGCTCAAGATTAATTTTTGAGTTTTCCGAAAACATGATGTTCTAACTAAATACTCTTTTAGAACAGTTACGATACAAAGCCTATTGTCCTCAATAAAAGCTGGCAACTCTATTGGTTGTAAATGCCCCCCTGGCTTCGAACATTTCAATAAACTTCTCACATCTATATATATGTTACTATCTGTAACAGTTATATCATCTAAATCTAAGCTATGAATGGTTTGTAACCTTTGACCTGTTAACAATAATAGCAGTGTAACTAGCTTATATGATAAAACACGTAAAGATAACATATAAACTGGTGTCAATGTCTTCAAATATTTTAGCACTACTTCAACGTCCCAGGTTCTTTGATATCTGGGTAATGATGGCTTAAGATTGAATATGCCTTTAAGAAATCGCTTCACCAATGGCCATTGACCAACAGTTTTCTCTTGATTTACAGACATAAATGAAGATAACATACTTCTGGCAGTGTTAATAACACTGTAACCTAAACCTTTTTTATATAACGAAGTTAAAAATTCTAAAACATTTAACTCAGAGGCAAATATGAGAAATAACGTGGTAATTGATGATTAAATTTTGATGCAAACAAATCCATATCATGTGGTCCAAATAAACTATCAATAATATTGAAAACATCATCATGCAATTTCCACTCAATATCCACATTTATTGATCTCGACAGTCTATCTGCTTGTATATTAGCAACTCCTGGCAAATGACAAGCAGTAACCCAAATTTCCCTTTGTATACACCAAATCCACAATTCCTTTGTCAAATTGTTTAACTTCACAATGCGGCCAACCATTTTATTTCTATAATTCACTGCGACCATGTTATCTAGATATACTTTTACATGAATATGTTTTTGGACGAACAAAACCAAATTAATGCTAATAATGCCGCCTTAAGCTCTAGAAAATTAATATGTTTTTTTCTGTTCTTCATATGACCAAAACCATTTGGTTTCGAGTAGTACATCTTGCACAACTGCACCCCAACCAGTGTTTGAACTATCAGTGTTAAGAATAAATTGCGGATCTGTTAAAGTCATTGGTTTGGAACTACTTTTTATATTATTAACCCACCAATTTAAATCTGAAACATTTACATCTGAAAAAGTCATTTTGGCATCAAAATTTCCATAATTTTGTTTTAACAATACATCTTTTGTAATTTCTAAAGACTTTATATATAATGGTGCGTACTGTACACCTGGTTCTGTTGCTACTAATTTTCCAATTACTTGTGCAAACTCTCGTATTGTAATCTCTTTTTAACCGACTACATAATTTTATTATATTGTCTGCCTTTTCTTCTGTTACTCTAATACACATTATTATTGAATTAATCACAAAACCCAAAAACACAATAATTTGAGTAGGTTGAAGTACAGATTTATCTTGATGTATGGTAAAACCAAGATGATCTAATAATTGTACTGTGTCAATTATATTGCTTTGACATCCAGAAAAGGTTTTGCTCACAAGTAAACTATCATCAATATATGGTGTGTTGCAATGTCCTTTACTTCTCAATTTGGAAAAAACAACTTTCAAAATTTTTGTGAAAATTCGTGGTGCTGTTGTTAACCCATTTGGCAAACAAGTATATTCATACAAAACCTCATTCCAATAAAATCTAAAATATTTCCTATCTTTTTCATTGATGCTAACAGAATAATATGCATCTTTTAAATCAACAGACCCAAACCAAAAAAATTGTGTAATGTTAGTTATTGCTGTTTTAAAAGTTTCCATCTTAAAGTGTATTTGTTCAATATCGAGTTTTAACTGTTTTAAATTTTAAAAAAATCGATAAGTGCCATCTTTCTTGGGTATCACAAAAATATTTGAAACATACTGATCCTTAATTGGAGTAACAGGTTGAATAATTGATTTTGTAATAAACTTATCTATTTCTTTTTGAACATATTCATTTTCTTCAATGCTAAACACAAGTGGGTGTGGCTTTCGAAGCTGTGTAGGAATGTTTTCAAATTCTAACTGATAACCTTTCATAATATTTAAGATCCAATAGTCAGATGTTAATTCCTTCCATCGATGAAAAAACATTGAAATTTTTCCCTTAATAAAATTGTTAGGAATATTTTGAAGTTTTATAGCACTTAAGTCAAGCAAGTGATCACTTGTACTTACATCACTGTCAGAAATTACATGATTTACTTTTTGTCTTTGTTTTTCTTCTTGTTGAATGTCTTGCTGCGATCTAAAACAACCATCATCATCGTATTGTTTTGTTCTTTTGATTGGTTTTCCTCCTTCAATATGGCGTTTTCTTTTCCCAAATTTATGAGGGAATCCACGCCCTCCATGGTCATGATGGCTACGTCCTCTGTTAGATGACTGATATGCGTTCTTGGACTTATCATACATGTAATTATGGTCCTTCCCAACTTTTTAGCAAACACTATGTTCAGCATCTAACTCTTTATTTTTTTCTTTGATGTCATCACCAAATAGAATATCAGTGACTGGTGTGGTATCATCAATTAGAGCTTTATACTGCGGTTGAATGTCCCCCTTGATAAAACTCCTACGTCTAAATGCAATTTTACTATAACTAGCCTGAAATAACTGGTAGGTATCTCTACATGTAACTGCATACGTCTGCAGTTCCTCTCTAGTCATTCCTTCCTTCTTAGAGGATTTATCAACAAACATATCCATCATGTACATCAATGGACATGCTGTTTTAGACAGTAAATTTTGTAGTCTTTTTAATTTTACATCCACATCTTTATTTCGTGGTGTCATTTGTTTCCAAATACCTACAATTATAGTATTGACTTAGTATATTTACACTTTACATTTAGATAGTGTGTACATTATTATTCTAAATGATATTTTACACAATAATTCTATGTGTACATATTTCTCATAACGATTGCAAGTTTTTAAAACATATTTATAATAGTATAATCTTTATTATTTATAACCATGTAAATTATGGTTTGTATTATAATAATTCATTGATTTGCAGAGACAATTGATTTTCACAATATATAAAATTTTATTAAAATGCACATTTAACTGCATAAATCCTCACCTATGTTGACTCGTGGGACTTTGAGACTGCTTACATTGGCAGGTTTATCATACTTTTTTGTGAGCTCTTTGAATTTATTTTCATTTACTCTTGTCCTCAGTCCCTGGTTCATATAGGTAGCTAAACCAGGATTAATTTTTGGACCTGTCTTTTCATCAGAACTAATGAAGTCTTTCATTGATTCCAAGACATTTTCATTTTCAGTTTTTTTCCTGATCTGCTTTATTCATGTTCATCATGATCATTCACAGAACAATCTTCATCATCGCTATCGTAACTTTGTTCGTCACTAGAAATATCTGAATATAATTCAGACGGTGAAGATATGTTATTGTTCATATCAAACAAACTGTCCAGTTGCGATTGATAATTATCTTTTCTCGATTTATTTTGAACGACCTTTCTTAGTCCGGCCATTGTTGCCGATTGTCTAGGATTAACCTTTGTGGAAGTTTTTGAATTCTGTTTTTTCATCAAAGTTTGTATGTATAATTGATTCTGCAATAAAATATTGTAAATATCCGGTATAGCTACTTCCGGCGTTTGACTGACAGGAACATTGCCCATAGCTCCGCCTCCTTCATTAATGTTTTCAATACTCGCTTGAAAAACACTATTATTGTCATCATAACCTGGCGTAATAAGTTGCCTGCGGTCATTCATTATACTACAAATATTGTCACTTTTGCAACTAGTCTTAGCCGTGCCAGAAAGTTCCGATACCGAGTCAATGCTCGAATGTTCAGCCATTTCATTAACAAATGTTTGCTGACAACGTGACAATATTATCCATCACAAGCTACATCGTTAGAATATTGATAAATCCAAAAATTATATCAAATCGTAAAGTTTGTATTCCAATTGTCACAAATAAATTAATTTCCAGTTAAAAACAAATAAGATATCCATTATTTTCCAAAAACATAAGAGGGATAAATTTCATGATTTGACCTCGTAAGACCAAATACGCTAGTGGCCTCTACGATCTGCGTGCGCATCTCATGGTACTCTCAGCATATAGGTTCAATAAAATTGAGGTCTGGAGCTGGCATGTCATTAACTGCTAGTAGTCCTTTGTTAATTTATGTCGCATTGTCATTTTGTTGAGTTTCTTTTGTTACCTATTCTGACATCGGACTCGCACTTCTTTTGAACTGAGTTTTACTGTGCGTATTGCTGTGCATTTGTTTTTCTACATTGGCTAGAGGTATAGGGGGAGGGTTGAGATCTCAAAAAACATGTTTAACCCCGCTGCGTTTTTTCGCCTGTCCTAAGTCAGTAGCCTTTGCATGGCCTTTGTTAGTCTTGTATGATTTTTAATTTTAGTTTCTTTTACACATTCCCCATTTCCATTCTCAATTTTAGTTTTGTGTATGCATGCAAGTCCTACACAAAATGATTTTTTACATAAATGTTTTGCTAGAGCTTTCTTACAATTTGACGAAAGGCACGCACTCTTGACGAATCATATCTACGGAAGACCCGTTTGAGGGATCCTTCATTTTGAATATTCTATAAATTTTACATATTTTTGTAATCTTAATCAAGGCTGTTATTGGACTAAGATGGTTTTCGCCTCAATTATTGCCCAGTAAGGACCAAAAACACTGCATGCAACGACATATGTTAAACTAAAGATTGATATTCATGCATCATAGGAATTTCGTGACGTACGATGTAAAATTAAAAAAGGGAAAAGAGACAACCCCATAAAATTAATTTGCTAAACACAGACTCGTCAGTGGAAGAAAAATATCCCTTAAAATTGAGCTCATTCACCCCCCTTTCATTTTTCATTTCATTGACTAACATAAGAAAATACCAATTCAAATATATTGCCCCCCTCCCCACCCAAAAAAATTGTAAACTTTGAAACCCCTTAAAAATAGTAAAAATAACACCCAAAATACGGGGCTCGTTTAATCATCCATATATATGTAAATGAATACAACAAGATCCACAATTATTTGATATGTCACTAGAGCTCTAGGGCGGATTTAGGAGTGGGGTGCACCCGATCTGTCTTTATACTCGACAGACATATTCCTAGCCTTGGTCAATAATAGCATACTCATTAAAAATAATAAATAATTGTAAATTATGTTGTTAAATTAAGATTATGATACTACAAGAATTTCAATAAAATGTGAATGGTTTAAACCAGAGATGTATGATCACTTTGTATGGGTACCCTTGGCCTGGTTCTCTGTTCAATTTCTAAAAAAACCCAGCATTACTGTACATATACCAACGACCAAGGGTACCTATATCCGGTGGCGATGATACACAGTGATGATGAGTCTAAATGTTTTAACATTACAAAACAACATGCTTGAACAATTCCCGCGCAAGTTTGTGCAATCGTGGTTAACATAAGTAATATTTCGGGACGTAAGTGTATATTTAACTATTTTTCTTTATTTTCAAATACTAAATGCCTGTTTTATTCGCGATACGCTAACACTTCAAAAGATACATTAAATTCAGAATAGAAGACCGTTAATTGTATCGGATAAAACATAGCCTCTAAGTGTTAACATGAGATGGTAATGTATGCTCCCTTTACGTTCGTTCGTACCTTTCGTCAAAATGTAAGAAAGCGCTACGACAAGTATAACATACACATTTACAGTGATTTTATACACTACATGCAGTTGATCTTTTATTGAATAGTATCGGTAAATTAGACCTAACCATGCAATCTTAAGATTGACCCATGAAATAAGAAATGAGGTGAAGGTCGGATAACCCTACCAGACAGTATACACCTTACAATTATGTTGTACATCAAATATATTCAACCTATTGCATCTAGCAGCTAAAAAAATTGACTGCGAAAACTTAACCTTGACAACTGACCCCGATCCGACATACCAAATATAGTTTTCCTATTACTCATATTTATATGAAATAGATATATGTATACAGTTTTGAAGCAGTCGCTGAACTACGAAAATTAGGGCAAGGACAATGGACATATGACAGACGGAAACTGCGTAACCTAGTCATGATAATTTTGTGTTTCAACAGATGGACACATTTATATTCTTTTTTAAAAAACAAACAAAATCATTGCTTTCTTACTTAGTCAAAACAGAATATTTTTTTTGCAATACTCAGAATTAAAAATGTGTGTGTGCTCCTATGAAATCACTAACAGTAAATACAGCTTTAAATGGTATAGATATATATAGTTGAATATCCATGAAACAGCTTTGTATAAATGTTTATTTGAAATGCATTGAGTATCTTTATCTGCATACAAAGTTTACAACGTATCTGCGAAGAGATATGTGAGAAGATATCAACAAGGGCGTATTGAAGGTCAAAGAAAGGGGTGTAATTGTCCAAAATGGTGAACAAATTCTAATTTTACGCAAAAAATTGTACTTTTTTTTCTATCAATTAGGGGTACGCCCTCAACATACTCCCCCCTAAATCTGCCACTGGACGTTTGGTGGATGTACATGCATTATATATATTTATTAAAAGAATAATGCTTGATTGTCGCTCTCCATCTTGATGAATGAAAAATGAAAGGTCAGGTATGGACTGAAAAAACAAAGAAAATAAAACATTTTTCAGTCCTCACTGGAGATTAATAATTCCAAGTTTTCATTTCTCACTTACCAGTTGTAACTGTCTACTTGGAACTGAGAAATGTAAAGTTGAAAGTAAGAAATATTAAAATGGGAATGAGAAATTTTGAAAAAGAAATCCCTACAAGTCGTTCTCATATTCATTATGCAACATAAGTTACAAATTAACTATAATAAGAAAGTACAACAAAAATAAAAAAACTCCTAGGCAAATTCAAATAAGAGAAGTCCATATAAAATGACAAAATCAAACTCTACCTATCAGCGGAACAATATAGTGAAAAACTACTACCATATTCCTGTTTTTGGTACTAGTATTTCCGAAGATTTTACAGCTAGCTAAACCTTCCACTTTTAAAGCAGTTAATTGTTTTCATTTCCGTTATATTGACACAATTGGATAAGTAACCCAAACAGACAGATTGATTTGAAGGCCGTACGATTGCGTATAATTGCTTACATCCACATCATTTGAACTTTGTTTGGTAGTTGTCTTATTCTCAATCATACCACATCTCCTTATTTTATATAATAGGTTAATGTGACCATTATTGGAATTCAACAGTCAAAAACTGTGTAAACCTACATCACAGACATACAACACAACTGACTCAAAACGTCAAATAAACATACAAATAAATTTAACAATGACGTCTACAAAAAATTCTGCCAACTCTTCAAATACTAGTTTCACTGACAAGCACACTGGAGTATACCATATTTTTTTTTTATATTCTGATCAAGTTATCAAATTTACATTTTTAATGAAATTTCGTTTTATTGAAAATATGTTTTTTTTTTAATTTTACTACTTTTCTGCTTTCAAAAATAACCAGTAGATTTGTAACAGACAAACAAGCAACAGTATTTCAACAATTTGTTTTATAGTGAAAACAGAAGTCTACTTGTTAGTATAAATTGTATGGAAGCCACAGTGGTTCCCAAACTTCATTATGTTTCACATTCAAAAGTTCGAATGGTTAAAACCCGTTGGCAATGGAACGTATTTTATATATGTATTTAATTTACCACAGACTTTCCATAACTCAAAAAGTACAGCATGATAATAAGTAAAAGATCAACAAAATAATTAAAAAAAAAATGTTTTCTTTTCTGTTGAACGATTATTAGGTCTTTACTAATGTTTACAGAATTATTTAAACTGGAGGAAAGGACTCAATGCATGTTAAATTCACTCAGTCATCGTCACTTTCACTGCTTGACGATGGTAAAGGCTCTGCTCTTGATAAATGATCAATATCAGAATAAATTGTTCTCTCATCATTGCCATGTATGATGGAATGACGTGGTGAACGCTCGACATCAAATATTACTTCAGCGTAGTTCAAGTTTATTTCGTTAATCTGAAAAAGAAGATTAATTCATTAACGACAGTTTCAGCTGGTTTCAGAAAGCTATATCATTGAGGCCAGTTTTTTGGAATGGATGAACCCCGAGTCAATAAAGATTGGAGTCGAACGCCTCTTGCACTGAGCAGGCTTTGTTCTCTCATGGCATGCAACCTCAATGCCGCAAGGATAGTTGACAATGTAGGTGTAGTACCAAGACAAGGTACAATGTAACTGAAAATAGCGATAATTCATAGACGTAGAATTCAGACTATACTTAAACACAAACGTTTTGCAATTATAATATTATCTTGGTCGTTACTTTTAAGTTGAAATTATCCCTTCGTAAATTTTACGGACGGCATCACGAGTTGGTTGACCGTTACGGAATATCCGTTTCACAGATGATATCGGATATGTTCCTAATGTCCTTACTACTATCCCGTTCCCTTTCCACGAATGTGACCTACCGAATTAGACTATTTACCGGGTTTTTAATAACATGAGCAACACGACGGGTGCCACATGTGGAGCAGGATATGATTACCCTTCCGGAGCATCTGAGATCATCCCCAGTTTTTTGTGGGGTTCGTGTTGCTACGTCTTTAGTTTTTCTGTGTTGTGTCTTGTGTACTATTGTTTGTCTGTTTGTTTTTTTCTTTGTTAGCCATGGCGTTGTCAGTTTATTTTCGATCGATGAGTTTGAATGTCCCTCTCGTCTCTTTCGCCCCTCTTTTAATTAATATAATATTGACCGCATAAATGTCTAATCATGTGTTGGAAGCCGACTGTACTTTATAATTTAGTCTTAGATACATGATTTTCTTTATTAGTTGTTATTGGCTTTGAACTAGCTGTCAGTTACTGCGAGTACTCATATATCTGTACTGATTGTCTTTTTGTTGTTGGGATGTACAAATACCCAGCCCCGTCCACTCTGTATTTTTGTTAGATGTATTTTATATTTGTATCCATCTGATGAGTTAAGCCTTTTTCAACTGACTTTTATAGTTCGTTCTTATGTTGTACACCACTGTCCCAGGTTAGGGGGAGGGTTGGGATCCCGCTTACATGTTTAACCCCGCCACATTCTGTATGTATGTGCCTGTCCCAAGTCAGGAGCCTGTAAATCAGTGGTTGTTGTTTGTTGCTGTGTAACATATTCATTTTTTGTACATTAATTAGGCCGTTAGTTTTCTCGTTTGAATTGTTTTACATTTGTGATTTCGGGGCCTTTTCTAGCTGACTATGCGGTATGGGCTTTGTTCATTGTTGAAGGCTGTACGGTGACATAAAGCTGTTAATAGCTGTGTCATTTGGTCTCTTGTGGAGAGTTGTCTCATTGGCAATCATACCACATCCTCTTTTTTATATGTACAACTGTTTTTTGAATTTTTATAATATACCAACGGAGGAATCCTATTCGTTTAAACTCGAATCCCTAAATATCATAATCATATTGGCCTCTCTTTTTTTTGTATATCCGTTGTAAATTGATGGGAATATCATTTATTATCAATAAATCTTACTTGTGCATGGGCACCTGGATACAATATACCCCTACGACCATGTCCAGATTCTCTTGCTCCTTCTGTTGCTAAAGAACAATTATCATATACAATTACTTTTGATTTGATTTTTGATTTTTTGTGTTTTTAACGCCACTTTTTAAGCACCACTTTTGGGCTATTTCGTGGCGGCCAGTTTTTATTGGTGGAAGCCGGAGTGTATGGAGAAAACCACCGACCTTCGATAGGAAAACTGTCAATCCTAGTCAATTAAGATTGGAGTCGAGTACACCCGCACGAGCGGGGTTCGAACTCACAACCTCAGTGTTGACTGGCTAGTGATCACCGTAGTAACTACTTCGACCACTCGGCCACCGAGGCCCCCAATTACTTTTGACATGTTTGATAACTCGTATATGATAATAATACTTTATCTGTACAAACTTTCAATAAATATATTTCACCACACACCATTTCTTATTACACTATACATATTTCCCTTTTCACAATTACCCCATACAACATAGCCCATTTGCAAATAGAGTGGTATATAACTTTTACAGAAAAAGGCCTGCAATTCTAAATTCAAGCTTTTCCCTTTTTATCATATAGCTCCACAAATTTCTATATATTTACATCCTTAGCTTCAGTATGTTAAGGTCCAGCATTTATGATGAAGATTAACCCATTATAGCGCTTCCGTCGCACGAAATATTAAAAGTGTAATCGTCATTCCAAAAAAAACAAAAACAAACAAACAAAAAACAAACCGAAACCGAAATAAGCTGTGTAAACCCTAATCACAATTTTGCATCGACGTACGCGCAATTTCAGTTTGCGCTTATCACAATTCCCCGCTGATGCATTAGCCATTTCCCACTTAACATAAACATTTCCAATTGTACAATACACCGTTATTTATTATGTACAGCATACTTGCATATGTGGGAAGTTAAATCCTTGAAGAGCTCTGAAAAGTGGTGATTTATTGGTTGGTGTTTTTAAATCCGTTTATAAACACTAAGCCATATCAAAGAGGCCAGATTTAATGGACAAACGACACCGGATTAATCATACCTAACTGAATCACAATTCAAGTCGATTGAGATCGGAATTGAGCGCTTATTACTACCGGGGTTCGGACTCACCACCTCTGTGCTTGTATGCTAGTGAGATGCACGATTTAGACCACTCTGCCATCGAGGATACGAAATTTTAAGATTTCATATACATACACGTATTATCCATTTGCTTAACAGTTATATACGTGATAAAAAACACGAAAGAAATCTAAAAATGATTGCAATGAAGAGATTAATATAAAAACAAATATTGTATTGTTTTAAACATACATCTTAAAATACAACATATTGAGATGTCCGGGAAAAAATATTATTACTTTTGCAAAATTTTTGAATTGTAGCTACTGATTTACGTTTCCTGCTTACTGATAGAGACAGTATTACAATCATTATATGTCTGGAAATAAAATAAGTTGGCAAGTTACATCTTTCTTCAGTTGATTATATTTTTATTAAGGACGTTTGTCTTAAGTTGTGTTAAATCAAAGCAAGATAATTATATTATAAGTTATACGGTTTACTACTGACCCCCTACGGATCCAAGTTTTAAATAAACAATGGAATACAATAACGTTAATAACTATCTTAACCATTAATAGAAGACATGACGGCATGATACCCGTATGAAAACTACCAACCCTTACAGATCCATAGAGAGTCACCAAGTTAGCCAAAGATATTTACAGTATATATATTACCGTTCAAACCTCCATATCTTCCATCGGCATGCATTTGAGACGACGGAACAACTTCATTTCGGCTAACTCTATTTTGTCCACGGGAATTGTTTATTTCTATAAATGCAGGCGACTGGTACAATCGATTTTCAACCGAATCGCCTAATTACAAAGAAAGGGATAACAAATGATGATTATGTATACAAGACAACATGTAACTAGTGAAAAAATGTCTCATTGCCAATCACATCATATCTCATTATTTTTGTAATTGAAAAAACATTTTCATAAACCTTCAGTAAATATATATCATAATAAGATAAATATTGTTAATTTGGTGTCTTCAAAAGGTTTTTATTCCAATGCATAGGTGTTTTTGCAGTTACAGTTTTTAATATAAAGGAAGAAAAGCTTTACAAATTACATTTATAACTCCCGGTTTTTAAAAAATCAAAACAAAACAAATACATAGAGGAAAATAGAAACTAAACGAATATATGGTTTCAAACTATGCTCATCAAGCATATCGATAAAATAAACTTTCAAACATTGTCAATAAAATAAGACGTAAGAGCTGCAATCAATACAACTATCGACTTGTGTGGATCTTTTGTTTCTGGAGTAGAAGCATTACATGTAAGTATTTGTTGTTCTTATATGACTATACAATTTCTTTTTTCTCTTTGGCTAAATGCATACGGATTCTTCGTTGATAAAACAGTATAGTCAACGCGGGAAATATCGAGAGAGGTTAATATAACATTTAGAACAGCTAGCGTGTACATGAATAATTATTTTTTCTAGTCAGTGTCAATGACGTAGAGTATGACATCATGCCAATTCTCGTTTTATTCTGTTATTCCTATCTTTAAGTATTCGTTATTTACAATAAATTTTATTAAATTTACAAAATCAAGCGACTATCAAAACATATAAAATAGTTAGTATAAAAACAAGGACCAGTTAGATATCTTGGGCAAATGCTAAAACATTGAGATGGATAAAAAGCAATACCACAAAACAATTGTTGACTTTTGATATCAGTTGATACAATGATTTCTCTAATTTTCAACAGATTTATCCCTTTCCTGACTTGTTGATTATTTTTATTTTAGTCAACGTGTCGTTTGTTTGATCTCAGTTCTTCATTGGTCAATTATGACGAAAAACGTCCTTCTTTCCCCTGAATTTCCTTTTGTGACGTAATTAAAAAAGTCGACCATGCCTGATGACAATACATAAGAAGAACACAGCTTTGTGCATATTATTGCAAACGAGGTATATATTTCGTCTAAATATCATTAAAAAAACAGATTCAAACACTTCGCGTTTAAAAATTGAAAATTGAACTGTATCAAGTTGAGAAATATCGTATCACACTCAATGCAGTGGTAGAATCTATATTTTACAACCTCATGAAAAGTCTATATCTGCATAATATAGTGAAAGTTAGATTATTTGAAGAATGAAATTCATCGAGGTCATATTAAAAAGAAGATGTGGTATGATTGCCAATGAGACAACTCTCCACAAGGGACCAAATGACACAGAAATTAACAGCTATAGGTCACCGTACGGCATCCAACAATGAGCAAAGCCCATACCACATAGTCATGCAGACACTAAAATCAAACAAAACGACGAACGGGTAAACAATAGTACAAAAACAGAACAAAGAAAATACTAGTCCCAATAAAAAGCAGGGGTGAATCAGGTGTTCTTGATAAGGTATGCAGATCGAGCTTTACACTTGACAGCCGTATTAACCTGACGGTTTTGTATAAGAAAATAAACATCTGACAAGCCGCCTCTGATGAAAACACGCAGACAGAGGGACCGAATTCTGGCTTTGAAAAGTGGACCGTACCAGTGTTTTGAAAATGAGCTAAAGCAGTTATACGCAGGTATATGTAGCTAAGAAAAAAACGTATGTCCAACATCATCACGACGTATACCACATCTATTTTTTGCTGAACACATAGCTTGTATGCATCTTCTGATAATGGAAAAAGTGAAAACAATAAAAGAATGTGTCTGAGGATACGAATGCCGCCTTTCAAGCTTTGCAATTATCCGAGTTTAAAAGGGCATAACTCTATAACGGTAATTGACTCATTGCCTTAAATTGGAACTCTGTCTGCGTGTTGTGGTTCTTAGCAATGTATATTATTTTCATAAAATTTTGATGAGGAAAACTTAAGTTAGAGAGCTAAAACGAAAATGGGACGGACGAAAGGACAGCCGGTCAAGGATAACACTTAATGACCCCATAGCCTGCGGCGGGGGCATACGAAATCAAAATGTGTAAATGTCAACTTCATATAACTGTATAAGTGTGCTACAAAGCACATACTTAAGGAACATAACACTAAATGTGTTACCTTGAGCATCTTCTTCAATATCTTCAATCTGGCTGGATGTATAAAAAAGGTAAATAAAAAATTACATTACTCTTAGAACATGTAGAATCAAACGGTATATTGGGGTAAATTATAAAACCTAGAAACAGCATCACATTACAGAAAACAAGGAT
This sequence comes from Mytilus californianus, assembly GCF_021869535.1. Classification (NCBI taxonomy): domain Eukaryota; kingdom Metazoa; phylum Mollusca; class Bivalvia; order Mytilida; family Mytilidae; genus Mytilus; species Mytilus californianus. The sequence continues at coordinate 530,265 of NW_026262684.1, forward strand.
TGACTTACCGATTTTACTTATTTAATTAAAATTAGTTCCACGCACATTATGATAACCATTGGACACATCTTACATTTTGCAGATTTAAAATTTTTTTTGCTTGGTTCCCGGTGTCGAAAATAATAACCTGATTGTATTTTAGTGAAAACATGTCCTTTACTATCTAAATGTATTCTTTTAACTTTTGGTTATTTTGTTTTCTCACTACAACGATTAACGGCGAGTGTTTATTCGTTATTCAATAATGAAAGTCCAGCTGCTATTGTATAAGAATGCATTTTTTAAAAAGCCAACAGAAAGATAAGTTTAATTTTTCTTGTATATATAGTTATATAAATTCCATTGAAATAAATATATCTCAAGCAGTTTGTATGGGTACATTTTTGTTATGAAAGTGCGTAAGTTTGATGTTAAGGCGTCCAAGTCAAATAATTGTAAACGCTTAATATGAAACTTCTACCTTGCGTTGCGTTCACTGTTGCCTACAAAAAAATGATATATACTTCTTAAAAGAAAGACGTAAATTACACATGATATGATTTCTTTATCAATTATAACTATGTCTTTCATCAATTTCATAATTGTTTTTTAAAGCAACTTGAAACCATAAGCATTACAAAAAGGACTAAACAAAATTCGGTGTCATTTGATCTCTTGTGAAGAGTTATCTCATAAGCAATCATACTACATCTTTTTTTTTTATAATCTCAAAATCCAAACCCGATTATTCTGACAAGCAAATACGACAAAATAAATCAAGTAGAACACAATACACACAACTATCGATTGTGTGACTCTGACGATATATGAACTAATACGAAAAAAGACAAAGTGTGATTTCTTCATTTATATTTGATTTATGGTTCTCAATAACTCACTAGCGACATGTTTGCGTGGTTTTCGATCAGGTCGTATACTCTGTAGTTTTACAGATTGTTTTCTATTCACTATTATGATATTTTAACTGAGTGTAAATTTGCATGAAGGGTGATGCATGCATAGCAGGATAAGCTAATCCTCGCTCATTTTGTAGTTCCAATGATCCCCTCAGTTTTTGTTTGTTACCTTGATTTGTCTCTTTTTAATCTAATATGCATCCTTTAATACTGTGTGATTAAATATATATAATTTCCATTCTCTCTTTTCCTTGTTTTCGTTATTGTGTTATTAAAAAGGATTTATGATAAAATTTAGACTTTCGTTTATCGTCATTAAGACAGCAATATACAACAATAATGCCTAAAACACATTTATAAGAATAATCAATAAAACAATCCTACGCTTCATTTTTCTTTGTTTTTTCATTTTGATTTCTATAAATGTTTAAATTCAAAGCTGTTAAAATCAAAAGCATAATTTTAATACTGTGCCTTTTCTAATCCGCATTGAAACAGCTGTTACTACAACAAACACAAGTATCATAGCAGCCAGAGGCATCATCCATTCTACATTGAACATTTTTGCATCATGAAGGTCCATTTCTAAAAGAAATAAGGTAACACAAAGTCATTTTTATGTTATTATATAAAACAAGCATAAAACCCAAGCATACAAACAAGTTAAATAAAAGCAAACTGATAGACAATAATAATCAGTAAAACATTCAGCCAGTACAAAAAAGAATTGTGAAAGAACACATTTAATTGCAAGAACAGTAAAAATAGAACTTGGTATGCATTTCATGATATGTTTTTACATTTAATAGAGGCTACTGAAAAGGTTTCTAAAAATATCCAATAAAAATGCAGTTGACTTTGATTTCGATCAATAGAAAGTGGCATAAATGTGTAATGGTCAACATAGTAACTTGAATCGTTTATCTTGAACGTTTTATTGTAGGTAGTCATGATGCAATGCCATAAGAAACAATTTACTGGATAGCATCAATCATATTAGACCTTGTGTTATGTTATTATGAAGGAAGATATGATAGCAAAGGGATAATGAAACTCATAAGTCGAAAACAAACTGACAACCCCGTGGCAAAAAACGTAAAACGACGAAAAGACTTACAACAGTACACAAAACACAGCATAAAATACTAAAGACTGAACAACAGGAACCCCATCAATAACCGGGGGTTATCGCAAGGGTTAAACAGATCCCGCTCCATGTGTGGCACCCGTTGTGTTGCTTATCTTAGTGCAAGCCGAATATAAGTCTGATTCGGTAGGTCACATTTGAGGAAAAGAGGAAGGATTACGGTTACGACAAATTGGAATATATCCGTCGTCCTCTTCGAAACAGATATTCCAAACGGTCAACCAAACCGTAAAAGTTTCAAATGGATGATTTCAACTTAACCACTTGGAATTCTTTTTTCAATAGCTCCCTTGTAACCGGCAACCTCTATCAAGAACATCATGATAAAAATGCAAGCTTTGGAACTTTTTAAAAACAGAAAGAAATTAATCAATGTTATGTCCTTATGCTTTGCATATATATAGTAGACACATTATCAATCAAATATACATTTATACATTCACAAAATTTAAGAAGTACAAACAAGTTTCATTGTTCATTCTATTGAGACTCGAAAGGTCATGATCATGCATGATTTAAATAATAATAAAGCTTAATACAAGCAACTTTAGATACAAGCAACAAGGTAGCAACAAAATGTACTTACTTTTAATGTCAAACGTGCTTACTGTAGATATATCTACAAAAGATCTTGTACCTGGGAATAAGAAATTGAGATTTCCCTTAATCAGCGAACATTAACAGTTTTAAATGCTTGTAAAGATAAACAACACTATGGGAAAAAAATCGTCGTATTTGCTTGTCAGAATTTTCGGGTTGGGATTTTGAGATTATAAAAAAAATGATGTAGTATGATTGCTTATGAGATAACTCTTCACAAGAGACCAAATGACACCGAATTTTGTTTAGTCCTTTTTGTAATACTTATGGTTTCAAGTTAATCAGCGAACATTAACAGTTTTAAATGTTTGTAAAGAGAAACAACAGTATGGGAAACAAAAACTAGAAAAGTCCAACAATTATTACCAAAAGACAAACAACAGTAATAAATGTCGCAACACAACCCCTAGCGAACACTGAAACTAAGTGTATACAGTAGGTATTCATGAAAGATAAAGAGTTTCTGCATCACAAGTTGCACCCGTCGTTTGGTTCATTGGCACCCGCTGTCATTGAAATCATAATAGGAAATGTAAGTCTTTGAAAATTTTTCTAGCCGGAATTGTACTCAATGCTCAGGTCCTACAGGAATTATAGCTACAAAAAAATGTGAGTTCACAATTAAAAACTCGAAATTATCTCATCATCTTTCTGGAAAAGCACAGACAGTTTAATAATCAGCTTTAACTGACATCATCATGATAGATGTATTACGGTCGTTATCTATCTTAACCTTCGTCATATAACTGACTAAGTATTTCCCGATTAAAGACCAAACAGCCTATTCAGTTTTACAAATATTTTTTCTTATTTTTTTAATAAGGTGTTTTATGAGTTATGGAACAAAATATAATATACAAAACTGGGGGGGCTTCAACTTCGTGTTGTCGCAGTTTTACAAGTTATATTTTAGTAGATTGATATGACAGTCGGAACTTACATGTATAGAAAGGTCTGTATAACTTTACAATACTAGTACTTAGATACAGAACTGTGAAATTTATTTATATTGATATTCATAGTACAATGGATCTGCGAAAAATGAGGCAACTCAAACAAGAGATTTTCTGCTACCGTTTAAAATCTATTGCATTCTTGTGCTCTGTCCAATCCCGTCTGGTCTTTAATTTATTGTTTTTAGATATAAGAAGATGTGGTATGAGTGCCAATGAGACAACTCTCCATCCAAGTCACAATTTTTTGTTTGTTTGTCATTTCAGAAGTTCCAGCCCCTTTTAAGACGGCCTTATCAAACAAATCCATCGAATTTTGACTATAATAGGTAGTATTTAACTCTTAAACGTAACATATATTTGCCTTATCAGAATACTATCTCGGTTAGTACTCTTTCTTTCTTCCGGCAAAGAGGTCTACGTCAGAATTAAACAACTTTCATCTGAACTGTAAATCATAGTTTTTCATTTAAAACTATAATGTTTCTCTTTTATATCAGTCCGGTATAAAAGTAAAAGTTAGGTATGTGATACATCTGAATTCTCCTTGTTGTAAATTGAAGACAATGACAACTTATACAACCGCTAGCACTGGAAATTGAAATTTGTTTTCGATTTCTCCTGTCACTTTTGCAGTAAAAAATAAAATTTAGATTAATTATAATATCGGACAATATCTACCGAGAATCAGTTCAACTACTTCATTCAGAGATTAGAAAAAAATCCACTGTATTTTTTGTAAAAAAATCAAGTTGATGTTACCACTAGAAAATTTATCGGACTAAATTTAAAAGCTCAATTGTACATCTGATAATCACAAAAAAGTGTCAATCAATTAAATTTACCCATGTACATGTATGAAATTCCACATTCTTAGCTAACCGTTTATTGTCAATGATAGAATTTGTAGTTTTTTTTCAATAGTACAGGTATTTGCGGCGTTTTATCCAAGTTTGTGTTGATACAGCATATTTTGACGAGTGCATCATATTGGAATCTTTAAAATGCGCGAAATGAGACGTTACAATCTACCCTATTTTTCAGAGCAGAAAACAATGTCATAAAGCTTTAAAATCACAATCTACTTAAGATAGTTAATGTACATAAACAATAGGATGTTTGATCTTTCATGAAAATTTTAACCCGTTATCAATCTGTAGTCTTTTAGGAAATAGAAGGTCAGTACAGTGTATACTTACTTATCGCAACAACGTTGTATGCATGAATATAAACTGTTAATGAATCTCTGTATTGACACTTGTATAGACCTTCGTCATCGGACACGAAGTTCATAATCTGTAACTTGCATTCATTTATATCGTATCCACCAAGAACTCCGAATTTTGATCTGTTTAAATCTGGGTTCAATTCTGTTCCTTGTGTGTATGGTATAAATTTATCACCAGTCGTATATAAGGTTGGTGACTTATTTGGACCTACCCATTGACCATTGGTCTTGTTAAAGCAAGTGCAATTCAAAATCAAGTTTTTTCCATGGTTTACGTCAATGAACTGTACAGTAGTTTCACATTTCATTTGGCCTATATGAAATAAATGATAAAATATCAGATAAAGAATTGATACTTAAACAAATATTCGTCCTTTTAATGGCTTATCTTAGTGCAATCCTACACCGAATTGTTTTTACATTCTTATGACGCAGAAATGATACAAATACATGTCAAAGACAACGCAAACGTCTCTCCTGATTCTTTAATTTCATGATACATTTGGATGCTGTAACTTCACTCAATAACTGAAAATGCAGTGAGAACTGCATCTAATGAGGAAGAAATCGACACTTAATAAGTTTACTTCTATCCTCACAAATCGATTGACCAATACATTGTGTCCACAATTCACTAGCAACAATTTATGGCGGTCCTAGGTCTTTAGATATCAGAATTATCGTCTGATGAAATAGTTTACTGATTGTATCCTATTCCCGCTTGGTCAAGTGACATTTTAACTTAGTGGGAATTCTCATGGCGGTTGATGCATGGTCCTAACCTGGGACAATGGTGTAATAGATCAACATATTTAAAAACGAGAAATCAAGTTGGAAATAACTTGACAAATCAGATTGACTAGAAAGACAAAGAGCAACTAACAACTTAAGATACAAACACCCGACCTATGATTACTCACAATCATGGAATATTAAAATAACAATTATCATAAGTTGTAAAAATATAATGTAGCTAGCTCAAAGCCGATAACAATTATTAAATCATGTATTCCGAGACCAATTTAATATTAAACCATACATATCCAAAAGAGTAAGCGTAAATATATCTGAGAAAAACGTGGAGTTGTGCAATGCGGAAATATAAGTTTCGACAGGACGTAGGACCTTAAGCCTTCGATTCGAACTGTATACTTATATATATTAAGCTATGATTTGATTTGTCAACCAAAAAATCAATGCCATTACCTTTAAAGACAATATCTAAATATCTTATTACAGTGTTAAACATATAGCCATAAATAGAGTAAGTTTCGAAAGATCAGTAAGTTAACATTGATTGTATTGTAACTTACGGACTCTATAACTACAGTACTAGCCAATTGTCGTTCCTTTCTCTCTAGATTTTGTTATCCCCGAATAATCTTTATAACCACATTTTGATTACATTATCAACACGAAGTGTGCCACATGTGAAGCATAACCTGCTTACCCTTCCGGAGCACACCAGATCACCCTTAGTTTTTGGAGGGTTCGTCTTGCTTAATCTTTATTCTTCTATGTTGTGTTTGGTTGACTGTTGTTATTTTGTTTTTTGACACTGCTTTGTTGGTTTGTTTTCGACTTTAATGAAATGTGAATAAAATTCAAAATGGAAATGGGGAATGTGTCAAAGAGACAACAACCCGACCAAAGAGCAGAAAACAGACCAAAGCCACCAATGGGTCTTCAACACCGCGACCGCACCTGACCCATTATCAAAATGAGTATTAGTACCATGAAAATGGACGTCTCACCAAACTCCAAAAAATATACTAGAATTAAAAAACAAACATGACTAACAAAAGCCAATGCTACTGACTTGGGACAGGCGCAAAAATGTGGCGGGGTTAAACATGTTTTGTGAGATCTCAACCTTCCCTCTATACATCTAGCCAATTTACAATAAACAAACACACAGCAATACGCACAGTAAAACTCAGTTTAAAAGAAGTCCGAGTCCGATGTCAGACTAGGTAACAAAAGAAACCAAGTAAAATGACAATGATACCTAAATTAACAAGGGACTACTAGTTGTTACTGACATGCCAGCTCCAGACCCTAATTAAACTGATCGAAAGATTACGTCTTCATCATATGTAAATCAAGCACAATCCCTCCCGTTTAGGGTTTAGTATCATACAATCATAAAATATATGAGAAGAACATAACTCGAATCATGCCAACAACTGGTTTTAGAATAAATGTGTTTATTTCCTATGCAAAGACCCTATGAGTGAATCAATATTAATACCAAAATATGCTATCTTTAATGATCTGACAACAGTATCGTAACTATATTCCTTCTGAATAAGTCTGTTTGAAGGTTTGGTTAGATTTTGTGGTGATTGGCGACATTTTTGTGCTTTGTATAGAATATTACCATAAAATATTGGATGTGAAATACTTGAACGTATACGATGTTTGCATGTTGATTTATATTTACGAATGATGTCCTTGTTCCGATGATAAAATTTAGTAAATGTTTTGATTAGTTTGTGATATCGAAAACCCTGGTGTAATAATTTTTCAGTACTGCAGAGATTTCTTTCGTTAAAATCATATTTATCATAGATGTGGCCATTTTGTAAATCCGAATATGTACGTTTTATCATGAAATTTCAGCATTATCTAAAACTGTACCGTGAAAATAAGCATTTTGTCGTCAGTTTGATTTGAGGGAAGGTAAACTTTATTCAAAATTGGAAGCTGAACCAAATATGCTTTCATCTGGAATTAGAATAAGACATACCTTCGCTTAATCTACAGGTAAGATTTCATTAGGTATTAGTTTACTTTAATTATGTTTGTTTAAATGACCAACGTTCACATTATATACGCAAAGATGTTTTCATATAAACGATAATCTTCTTCAATTCCCTAGGAACAATGTACGATACAGATAGATCTCTGCACACAATGTCCTTTTTTTTCGTGTATATACATTGAATATTTACTCGGTTTTCGGAGCACTTCTGTATTAAAATATTTGCACTTTTTAAACTATTCATTGTTTATCGAAAAGAGAAATGCAATCAATTTGTGTTTGCATTCTCATGTTAACCTGTTTGTAAAACTATTTCATATTTTTTGTACACCTGGTTCATCCCTCAACTTGGGAAAATATGTTCAGAAGATGCAAATTTTTGTCCAATCGCAGCATTCATATACATTGACCTAAGTAGGGTAGATAAAGAGCAACCTAGTTCCCGGAGAGTAAATACTAACATGCCACCTATACATAGCGCCTCGCGAATATCTAGTTTAAATATACGGATGCTTATACACTTCAGCTGTTTCGTATGAATCGTGATCAAGAATGTACTATCAACCGTTGAATTACTTTTTTTGTCTTTTTACAATGCTAAATGATTAATGCCATATATGTACTATACCTTTCACTTTTGGGCACATTTCATTTTGATGCATGTCTATAATGAAACCTATGAATTAAAATTAAAATCCATATTATCAAATAAGTAATATACTATTTAGTAGCTTTTTTTTATGTCCCATCCTTATAGTTAATACTCATAACATCGGGTTATTTAGCCAAAAATTTAAATAAATTCGTTTCTTTTGTAGCATATTCCAGCAGGAATAAAATAAATTTTCGTCAAAGACAATTGTATTTAGAAAAATATAAACCACTTACAAATGCGAAAAAGGAGGGACAGTATAGGTAATATATTTGATGACATATGTATATTCTGGCTACTGGAATATCCGCACAGTTTATTAAAAAAAAAAAATGCCAATACTAATTTCTAACTTGATGGTAAAGTTTGTCAATTTTACTACGACTATTTTCGTAAATTTCAAAATAATTCAGCAGTCAATATTTGTTCAAACAAAAAATAGAATAACAAAAATACCGAACTCGAGGGAAAATTCAAATCGGAAAGTCCTTTTTCAAATGGCAAATTCAAAAGTTCAAACACAACAAACGATTGGAAAACAACTGCCATATTCTGGACTTGTTACAGGCATTGTAAAACAAAAGACGGTTGGTTCATCATCACGTATTTTGGTTGAATTATCTCATGTTCTCATTTCCGATAAAACGACTTGACACTTTAACATTGGGAACATCAATTAACGTTTTTTGTTTTTTTCATTTGAATGAAATAAAACAACATATTTAAATCTATATATATAAAGTATTGATTTCTGAAACCATCGATAAATCCTCTAGTGATAATATTTTCATACATACATGACATATATATTTCTAATTTATGCAATAGTTCACACCATATTCAATGAATAACTACTGTTTGATGTGCACATTCATATTTATCATATTTTCAACACATCATACACATTGAAATAATTACTGTTAAAAGAAAATGATCAAAGAATCTTAGACATGAAATATATCCTATTTGAGTATAAACCGAAATATATCAGCATATTTTCAACATTGAAAACATATCACATAATATATATATGAAGTTCTATTCCACAAAATACATAGGTATAGTTGCGATACAAGCCTTGAAGGTCAGGCTTCAGAAAGGAACGCCATATAAATTATTTGAGACAAAACCAAAGATAGGCATTAAATTATGTTATGTGGACACAATTTCACAAAGTAGTACCCATTGGAAATAGAGCACTTTTTTTATTTGACAAAACTACAGTTTTGTCAGTCACATGTCCGGAAGCCGTCAAGACACTTTGTGCTTGTATGACCACATCTTGAATATGCAAATATGCAAATAATGCATGACCAATACCTAAAAAAAGCCAAACCTATTCCACAATACATCATTAAATTCACACAAGAACATCTAGACATATCAATGTAGGGGGTTACATTCATTTGCAAAGAAATAAGGTCTAAACAAAGTCTGATCTTCCCTTACGTAATTTAGGACCCGAAACTCACAAATGACCCAGACATGCTACTAGACGTTTGGCGCAATGACGAGCTTAAAACACGACTCACTAATTTACTCCTGAAAACTACCTAACAACAACACCATTGATTTTAGTACTTTATTTTGACGTCACTGTAAAAATATGCTTCCTGTATCCATGTTGAATGATGGGAATCTCATACACAAGAGTAATTCGAATACTGTTTTGGTCAACAAAATAGTTGAAGATCCATAGAAAACCATTATCCTTTTACTAGAACAAATACTTTTCCCGAAAGTCTGGACCAATAATTTACGATATGTTCGTTTTAAGGTGCTACCATAAGAACTTGGGCGTACCTGTCAGTGTGACTGCTAATATCAATGCTTGTAAGATCTGACTTGTCATACCTAAATACAATTTTGTAGCATTTGAGTATTTATGTTTCTAATTTTTTAGGTTATGAATACGTTAAAGAAATCTCTATCAAAAACACATGTAAATGTACATTATTTACTCTGGTTTATTTTGAAACCTTATTTCAAGAAAGCATTTAGCATGTCTTGTTTATACATCATTGTCATAACATTAACTGCTCATATACACACTGAAATATGCTCATTTTATGATTGAAGTGTCAGAATGTAACGATAAAAAACGTGTTGTATACTAGTACATAGCCAGGAAAGATTGTCTTAACTTAATATCATCAACAGTAATATTTACGTATATGATAATAAAAAGTTCTCTGGATCAGAGAACTTGTCTCTTTTCCTTGATTGAATGAGACTTATCACCGGTTTTTAGTTGTATGATTTTAATTGTATGATCAGCACTACGGATATAACATGTGGGGAGAGGACTGCTTATCCTCCCAGAGCACCTGAGTTCAGTCCGGTATTGTCGGATTACGTTCAACTTAATCACTGTTACATTCTCTCTGTAAAGTAATGTTATGTTGTTTTCATTCGTCGTTTTTCTTGCTTTTTTCACGGATTTGTCTTTTGTAATGAACTTTGAGTTTTTTTTTATCGCCATTTGGTATCTTTTGTCTTTTTTTTAATATAAAGCATTGAGTGGTTTGACAACATTGTGAATGGTATTTATTTCTCTTTTTATGTGTCTACTTTTTTTTTTGTAAATTAGTTTGTTTCTCTCATTGGTATTTTCCCTTCATTTTTCTATATTCTCTAAACACGATTGCCTTTTGAGATTGTGAATAGCAAAAACATTACGAAATGTTAATATCGTCAAGCAATTTTCTTATATAGAATCTTAAACACATACTTGCCTTACACGTTGATTTATAACAATTCTAATATAGTACAATGATGAAATAAAACGCTAATCCAATCGATTCCCATATTTTATTTATGATTTCCGTGGGCAAAAGGTTACAAACATTTCCTGTAAAGATGTGCATGTGATCGGAATTTATCATATTTCAATACTAGACTTTTATTTTGTGTTATGTTTTATAGAGTATTTCCTTGTATGGTAAAATCTAAAAATGTATAAAAATAACGTGTGCTTGTCATCAGTTTAATCACTTTTGCTATAAAGTGATGCTTAGAATAAGAGTCAAAACTAATATTTTGAAATGGCACAAGGTCGTGCAATTTGCGTACAACTTCCGGTAACAAAATGCAAATATTCATCATATTTAAGCTTTCGAGGCCAAAGGGGAAAACAACAATGAGCAGAATATATCAATTATTGTTTAACCGAAAATAAACCCAAGTAAATTAACTGCCACAGAACAAGTTGAAGACATTCCGAAAGATGACGGATAATTGTGAGTCATTCTTCGTCATTCTACAAACCTTCCTTAGCTTCTATCTTCAAATAAACCTGATATCTTATATATCCAATTATACTAAACGACAGAAATGAGCAAAACCACCAAAGTTCAATCCTGTCAAGAGAAAGACGGAAGACCATAAATTTCCCTAGAAATATACAAATTCTATTTTCAAATAAGTGATAAGGATACAGCAGCGCGTCTTTGATTGCGTAGGTGCATCGGTACTTGTGTTGTGAACATAATGTTATTGATTGTTATTTTCTAGACATGCATTAACAGTACAATAGATTTGTAAGCCAACCGATATCGAGATCGGACAGTCAGGAATGCCACTGGAAATAAAAATACGTTAGATAGAATCAGATATCTATCCTTACAATTGACAATATTCCCTAACTTCAAAGATTTGTTGAAAGGATCTTATGACGTGCAAAAAGCGTAATACTACATGTATCAACACACGATGATTCGAATTTGATGTCCACATTTAAACCAGAAATTACAGCAATTTTATACACCGCAAAGCCAAGGGCATAGGATATTTGAGTGAAAATAAAGAATGCACATACGTACATTTCAGCGCCGACATCATAGGACATTTCAGCGCCGGAATATTAACCATACCAGTCCTGGATTTTCAAAAAGGACGTTTGTACAAAATTTCCTGTGATACTTTAATATGAATTAAGGAAATATTTAAAAAAACTAAGGAACAAGAGCAAGTTCTTAATATCATTTATGTTTATATCAGAGCCCTAGGATATAAATTTCAAACCCGAACTGACTTGTAAATTTTCTGTTTGATACAGAAAGGGGTCAATAATATTCTAGAAACTGTTTTCATATAGGAGAGGGATTCATGTGTCCAGCCATACTATTTACACTTATCTAATTGGAACTAATCTCCAGGATCCGTCCATTAATCATTTATGATAATGATACTTTAGGAAACAGGAAATTATTATTTTATATTATGAACATCAACCATTAGCAGTTTCAATAGATTTCATTGCAGATAAATATATTAGGACATATATATCAATATATGCAAATTAAATATTACTGGACATTTCATATTTACTTTATTCAAAAATAACCTTTCAAAATGATAACTATACACAAAACAGCACAATACACACACATTAAAAAAAGAGACGGAAGATACCAAAATATGTTCAAGCTCAAAAGTCGATGACAACAGACACCTTCATGACAAAAAAAGAAACAGGACAAAAAGACAAACAACAGTATATAAAACACAGCAACATGACTAAAGACTGAGTAGCACGAACCCCCACCAAAAAACTGGGGTGTCACATGTGGAGCAGGATCTACTTACCCGTCCAGATCACTTTGGACAATCGGTTTAGAGTTTCAATACTTTTAAATCTCATCTTTAGTATGGTTTATAGGCCATAGCAATTAAGATTGACATATGAAATAGGAAATGTACCTCATATTCGTAGTTTAGTATCAAACTAAAGGAATAGCCATCGTAATAAAATCATTCCATGATATCACTTCAATTCTCGTTTTTATTTTATTTTATCAGCTACAGAAGATTTGCAGTTAATTAAACATTGTTATAATATTTGACATTTGGTCTTCATTGACCAAACTATCTATTGTTAGTTGTTGTCTGATATGGGTTACACAATGTTATTTAACTTAGATTGATAGTGGCACAGTTTGAAAATATGTTAGTTTGATTTATATTCGTGATATTGTATTGTTTAAAAAAAATGTATTGGTAACGAACTTTATGACTTTCTTGCAGCTTATATTACTGTTAATACAAATTAATACGAAAAGGCAATAAAATAAATGAACTTTAAGTGTTTAACCGTTACTTGCCTTACAAGTTTTAACATTTTTTTTTAGCAAAGAATTCTAATGCCAGCTTACCTCAACACAAGTTTTAGAACACAAATGAAATTCTAAAACTTGTTTTTTTTTTAGAATTTTTCTATTTGAATTTAAAAACTATAAATACATGAAATATGTCCCTGTAAATTTTGTCAGGAAATAGGAAATCAACTTTCAAAACAATTATTTGGTTTAATGCTATATATACGTTTAACAAATATATTGTTTTAAATCCAAAATGAATAAATATGATACATTGCAATTCATCATTTGTTTTATACAGGACGTTAGATAAATATGGTCAGCAATAATACCAGGTGTTAACATGATATTTTAAAAACTGTATAGATGACGTGTTTATGTTTTGCTCGAAAGCCAAAGAAAGAATATTACAAAACTATTACAAAAATACCGAATAACAATGCAAACGAAAAACGGGGGAGAGTCCTTAAATAACCATTATTACAAATATCAAACACCAAGATAAATTCAAACTACAGGTTCTAATTAGCCAGTATTGCTCACTCTGTCTATGTGCATCTTCAACAATTGAACTCTCTAACATTGTGGACTAAATTATTATTCATCACAAAATTCTCGTTTTACTGATCTTTAATTGCTGATAATTTTTTCTGTTTAAAGTTTCTAGATATAAGAAGATGCGGTATGAGTGCCAATGAGACAACTCTCCATCCTAGTCACAATTTGTAAATGTAAGCCATTATAGGTCAAAGTACGGTCATCAACACGGAGCCCTGGCTCACACCGAACAGGAAGCTATAAAGGGCCACAAAGAATGACTAGTGTAAATCAATTTAAAATGGAAAACCAACGGTCTAATCTACATAAAAAATGAGAAACGAGAAACACTTATGAACCACATCAACAAACGACAACCAAGGAACATCAGTTTCCTGACTTAGGACAGGTGCAAACAAATGCAGTGGGTTTAAACGTTTTAATAGGTACCAACCTTCACCCTTACCTGAAACAATAGTGTAACATCACAACATAGAAAGACACACTATAACAGAGGGACGAAAGATACCAGAGGGACAGTCAAACTCATAGATCGAAAACAAACTGACAACGCCATGGCCAAAAATAAAAAGACAAACAGACAAATAATAGAACAGATGACACAACATAGAAAACTAAAGACTAAGCAACACGAACCCCACAAAAAACTGGGGGTGATCTCAGGTGATAAAATATCATTTGAAATGGCTTAACTCAATCAAAAGACATATTAACACAAACAAGTGAGTATACACTGTACGAATAAATTTGATCTATGACACAATGTAAATACAAAATCAATAAAATAAGGGGTGAGATTTTAAACTATTTCAGAAAGACAGCCATAACCTTGAACAAAATGCCACCAAAAAGAATAATGTACACAGGTAAATAAAATAATCTTGTACAGTAAAGGAAAACGGAAAATATTTTTACAAAATAAATAATTTTGTTGTTCATAGTAGGAGAACAGGATTGAAAATTTATAGTCATACCAAACAATTATCAAAGCTGGTATAAATTAAAAATAGAGAGACGAGATATAACTTTAAATAAGTAAACATTAAATAACAAAAAAACATTACAAATTGTATCAACAGGTCAAATTAACACGAAAGTACGATTTGAGAGTACTCGCAGTTACTGAAAGCTAGTTAAAAGCCAAAAACAATTAATAATAAAAAATCATGCATCAGAGACTTAAATCAACTAAAACACATCCCAGCCAAAAACAATTAATAATAAAAAATCATGCATCAGAGACTTAAATCAACTAAAACACATCCCAGGGATTTAGTATTTTAACGTCATGGACATGCAATGCCAAAAATAAAAGTATCGACTGGCAGTAGGATAGTTAGGAGTTAACCACTATATAAAAAATGAACGTGAGTGTGTATTTATACATCCCGTTTGAAAAGAATACAAATTTAGTTATGTTTTAATTTGCTGATTAAAAAATCGATATTTTTGCCAATGTAAACTATATTCAAAGATCTAATTACAACATTGGTAAGATATCCTTTATTAATAAGTTTGTTTAAAAGTTCGATGAGTTTACACGGATCACATAGTGATTTCCGCGTTTTAAGTACAATATTACAATAAAATTTAGGACGTGAAATACCGTTTTTAATAGGTTTTCTACAGGTAACAGTCAAATTTACTAATCAAATCTTTGTATCTCTGAAAGAATTTATTAAAAGTTTTAAGTAATTTATGATAACGAAATCCCTGACTTAATAATTTACCAGTGATGCATTGATTACGTTCGTTAAAATCTATGACATCACTACACACACGGGCATAACGAACAAGTTGGGATATACAAACACCGTATGATGGAGCCAAAGGAAAATCGCCGTCTAAAAAAGGAAAATTAACAATAGGGAATGAAAAATCGTCTCTTTTGTCGTAAATTTTAGTATGGAGTTTCCCTTTAGAAATTGAAATGTCTAAATCTAGAAATGGACAACTACTGCTATTTATGTTAGATTTAGTTAGAGTAAGTTCCTTAAGGTAAATTTCGGTAGTATATTTAGAGAACTCTGGATTATTTAACGAAAAAATATCATCAAGTCAACGGTAGGTATTGTTGAATGTATCAATTAAATGTAACAATGACGTGTCTTTACTGAGTTTGGTCATAAACTGAAATTCATAGCAATACAGGAATAAATCTGCTATTAAAGGGGCACAGTTAGTGCCCATAGGAATACCTACTACCTGTCGATACACTTTATCGCAGAAACGTACATATATGTTGTCCAGGAGAAAATTTAAAGCTTCAATCATATCTTCACATTTCCAGTAAGTGTATCTTGCATACTTTCCTTTTTCGTTATATCTATCTTATGAAGTTTTTGACACAAAAAAAGGGTAAAACAAATTGTTACATAGGGTAACCTCTCCTTCAAAGAGTCTACTTACGATTTCGGTAAAATTCGATCTTGTTTTCCTGTTTAACTATCAAAATATATATCTATTTTTCAAAAGTTTATGCTATCTAAATCTATTATAGTTTTCAACATCAGAGGAACACATCTTCATTAAAAAAAGATAACCCATAAGGAGTGAACTGTAGATATCGGCTATGCGACATATGTAGCTTGTGTAGCTTGTCTCGCTGATTATTTTTACGTGTTTAAGTTTCTAGCTATCTATTATATTTTTTCATATCTAAGGTAAAAACGCACACATAGGAAAAAATCGTCATTAAAGGGCTATCACTCCAATAAGGTGTCGTCAGACTTATTTGTAGACCAATCAGGTGATGTATCTGTCTTTCTGATAATTTGTACTTTAAAGTGTTTCTCTCTACATGTATCTGTTATAGTATCTAAAAGATATTAAGCGAAAATTTACGAAAAAATGATAAAAATCGTCTTTAAAGGGAAATAGCTCCAATAAGGAGTCGTCTGACGATTTTCACTATGTAACCTTATTTGTAGATCTTGTATGTTTGTTGAAAGAATCTCTCTTTATATTAAAGTTTTCAAGATAATAGACAAAAATGGGGGGGGAATGGTAAAAATCAACACAAACAGGTAATAATACTTATAAGAATTCGTCTTAATTACGGTTTCGATGTAAATATACATTCACGTAGACCTCATCATTCTGAACATGTCTACCCCTGTCAGATTTCTCTTTGTATAGCGGGTTTTACGCTTAGACATGTCGGCCATTTTGGCTGGCAGGCAAGGTCACCCGACACACTTTAAAAAATGGTTAAATTTGACCAACCAGTTTCAGCGGATAGACTTTTGTAAAACTTAACAATTAGGACTGATGACGAACGCCAGGTGACGAAAAAGCTCACTTGGACCTGTGGGATTTCGTATATCGCCAAGTTATCGGAATGTCATTTGAGATTACTGTGTACCAATCATCGTGGATCTGTTTCTATATTATTACAAATCACGATTTTTGTCTAAAATCAGCAAAGACCCATCGAAACAACGTCTAATACAAAAATTTAAAAATACTTTTAGATATCTGGATGATAGTTTGGCACTCAATAATGACGATTTTAGTATGTACACTTTTACATTTTAACTTACTTTAAATACTAAAAATGAACACTGTCCTTTCCATGATCCTGATATCTATATTTATAACGGGAAGCTTTATACTAGAATGTACGATAAAATAGATGATTTTGCATTTCCTATTTTTATTTATATGTTTTAGATGGTGAAGTTCCCTTTGCACCATCGTTTGGTGATTACGTATCTCAACTTCTTTGATTTGCTCGTGTATGTAACAACGTATTTAATTTGAACAAAATAAATCACTGTATCACTGAAAAGTTATTACACCAGGGTTTTCAATATCACAAATTTGTCAAAACGTTTAATAAGTTTTATCATCGCTACAAGGACGTAATTCGAGGATATGTTAATCAAAGTGCAGACATCTAGTACGTTCATGTTTTTCACATCCCATCTTTTATGGTAATATTCCATATAAAGTACAACAATGTCGTCATTCACCTCAAAAGCTATTAAAACATTTAAACGGATTTATCAAACAAGGGATGGTTTCGATACTGCATTTTTTTTTTGGAAGTAACATTGATTCACTCATAGGGTCTTTGTATCAGAAATACACACATTTACTAGTATTCTAAAACCAGTTGTTGGCACGATACAGGTGATGTACTTCTCGAAAAATGTATGATGACATGATATTTAACCCCTAATGGAAGAGTTTGTGCTTGAGTTTTATATGATGAAAACAAACCTTTCAATCGGTTTATTTGAAGTCTGAAGCTGGCAAGTCAGTAACTGTTTGAAGTCACATGTTAGTTAATGTTTCTCATTGTCACTTTGCTTAGTTTCTTCTGTTGCCAACTCTAACATCGGACTTCTTACAAACGGAGTTTTAATGTGAGTTTTGCTGTATATTTGTTTATTGAACACTGGCTAGATGTATAGGGTAAGGGTTGAGATCTCAAAAAACATGTTTAACCTCGCAGCATATTTACGCCTGTACCAGGTCAGGAACCTTTAACCTTGTGGTTTATTCGTTTGTTTTGGAGTTAAGTGTGGCATATATTTTGCTAAACTAGTATACATTATTGTTTAGGGGCCAGCTGAAGCCTGCCGCTGGATGCAAGATTATCTCACTGCGTAAAAAAATCATTGGTGGCATTGGACTGTTGACTACTCTTTGGATGGGTTGTTGTCTCTATGACATGCGTTTTAATTCTCTTTTCTAAACGGTAATGTTATAGATTTATTCAGAATGAGTGTTTGTAGCATAAGTAATGCCGAAGTTAGTAGTGCTGTAAAGACACTTGCATTCGTATGCAAAGTTAATACCTTAATCTTCGTTTCTATTTTAGCCTTCATCTGCCTTCTAAAAGTCATGAAAAAACTTCAGTATTCAAATCAGATATACATGTAAAGAAAAGTATAGTTACAAAAGTGTAAGTTATGACCCTACTTTTTAATTATGTACCGGTATGTTTTTTTTTATCTCCAGCGGGTACATGGTCATCCTGCTGGTAACTACACTGTACAGGTTTTTATTGTTGATTTTACTATAAGACACATGGTCTCGATATGCATATTTGTGTTTAGTTAAGTAGGCTATAGGTACTATGTGTTGTTCGTTGTTGCTTGTCTTTTTCAGTTTATCTGTTTTTGTTTCGGAGTTGTCTGCTCTTTGTGTATGATGTTTGTTGTATTGTGTGCTAATTTTTAGTGATTCTTGTTATTCTGTTAGTTTTTTTATTGTCTCTTTGTCTCATCTACCACTATTTTGTAGTCGTATCCGGCAATGAAGATTGTGGCAAAAAAGAATATAACCTCATAATTAAACCTTAAATTCTTGTTTAAATAATGTTTTCCTTGTCATCAAGATATCTTATAGCTGCGTAGCTCTTCATGTCCTTGTGATATTTTTTTACAATTTGCGGAAAATTGAGTTACGGATTATTCCTATGTTAAAACTTTCGGATTTGCGATCCCGGTTCAGGTCGCACTTATTTCTAAAAGATGAATTATTTATCGCCCGTGCATAGCTTGTCAATGTACATGGTTCGATTCGTTAGATATGACATACCTATGTATGTTTGAAAAAAAGTAAAATAACAACAACAAAAAACGAACAGCAAAGGAAATTCAAAACAGAAAGTCCTTTATAAAATGGCAAAATCAAAAGCCCAAACACATCTAACGAATGGAAAACAACTGTCATGTTCCTGACTAGGTACAGGCATTTCTTTATGTTAAAAATCGTGGATTAATCCTGGTTTTATAGCTAGCTAAACCTCTCATTTGTATCACAGTCGCATTTGAATTCCATTAAATTGACAACAATGTGTGAGCAAAAAAAAAGACATAATAGGTAAAAACGTGAAAAATTGGGGTACATCAATTAACATGTAAAAGTAAAAGTTCAATGATAAGTTAATATTGATATTAAAAGACCTTCGAACAAAAAGAGATGTTGAGATTTGAACAGCCCTTTTTTGTGAGGAGGTCTTTTAATGTGAATATTAACTTAATCATTGAACTTGTACTGACTTACAAACAGTCAAAAACATAAGAAAAGAACGCAAAAAACACCCGCAGAAGCCTTATTCCCCTGAATTGGACAAGTCTAAATATATTCATCTTAAACAGTACTCACACTGATATATACAAATAACATTTACGTAATTGCATTTGAACCGGACCGATTAAATTGCAGTACATCATTTAATTATCTATTTATTATTAATGTTTTAGCATTTAAATAACACCATAGGATAGTTTTATAAAATTAAGAGGTAAATTTATATTTTTGAATTCCAACTTTTCAAAATAACGATTTTTTATTTTATAAATGAATAAATCTAAAACCCTATACAGACCTCATTTACAACTGACCAATGAATGTTCTGTACAAAAACTTTTTGTTATATATATTTCATGTTTTTAATCTGTCAGTAATTATGAAATAGATTCGTAAAGGTCAGACCATATGAAAACAGTAAGTAAACTCTTCCAACAATTAGTTATTTAAACAGCTTGTTTCACAACTTCTAATCGAACAGACCTAGATGCATGAGGTCCTTCACAATATTCAGGTAAATGTACATTTTGGTTTTTCCTACTCTACGTTACATGCAAATGCAAAATAGTTAGTGCTGTCTTTACAGTCCAATTAATTAATAAATCTTGTTTTTTTTAATTAAAAACTAGGCCTGTAAACTTCAATGTATAAATTATATTAAATAGCCTAAATCTAACATCTTTAGCATCAAGTTATAAAATTGAGAATGGAAATGAGGAATATGCCAAAGAGACAACAACCCGACCAAAGAGCTGATAACAGCCGAAGGCCACCAATGGGTCTTAAACGCTGCGAGAAAATCCCGCACGTCATACTAAACTCCAAAACATATAAATGAACTAAAATTAAAACATACAAGACTAACAAAGGCCAGAGGCTACTGACTTTGGACAGGCGCAAAAATGCGGCGGGGTTAAACATGTTTTGTGAGATCTCAACCCTCCCCTATACCTCTAGCCAATGTAGAATAAAGAAACACACAGCAATACGCACACGTTTGATGTAGGTTTGATTGGCCCGATCAAAACGTCTATAGCTGAGATATTTTCATCATTCTTAAAATACAATTGAAAAAAAAAAAACCGTTTACCTTTCTTAGTTTTATAATCGCCTGACATAATCATAATTATATTATAAAACATAATACAACAGTAGACAAGAACCATAGTAAAGAAATATTTAAAAAAAAAAATTATATAAATGTTCAGTTATGTAATGAATTGCAAAAAAATAATAAAACAAAAAACATAAGGAATTTTGTACTATTATTGAGAGCTTTAAATGGACATTTTTCAGTATAGCAATGTACCAAATCTTGTCTTCGTGTACTATGTACATGGAATAATTTATGAAGCTGATTGATTGTTGTTTGCTTTACGTCAGTGGCAAATATTTCAGGCATGTCATGACGAGAACACATAAATTCTAAATACAATAGGTAGGTCTTGCAATAGGAGGTCGAAAGTGAGGTTGAACATGATACGTGAAATACCTCTGGCAAATGAGGGTATATTGAATAAGGACAGAAATTTATCCTTGCAACAGCTAGCCACAGCCGGACCCCTCAAATAATCGGTACAACAGTTTTTAATTTGCAGAGAGCGTTGATCCATGAATTCTACTCTGAAGTCGGCCATCGATATTTACGTGTAGTTTCCAATATTATTCAACGCATCTAATTTAGGTTAGATACTTTTAGCTAACTAAACTGTAACAGTTACTGTGAAAATTCTGTGAAACTGTATTGTTTATTGTACTTGAGTTTTTGGTATGATATTATATACTACAGCTCTCCTAGTTGGTCTCTTGAGAGTATGTTCGCCCCGAGAGTGGGAGATCTTTGGTTCGAATCTCGACTGGGTCAAACAAAGACGTTTTAATTGGTATTTGCTGTTTGAACGCTAAGATTAAGAGCACAGACTGGCCATGGTCGGCTCGGAGTTAGAAATGTGTCCGGTTAGGGTGACCTTTCTTCCTGCGAACTGTTATTGTGATCTTACACGTTAACAATCGGGCTCAGCGTGTCTACTACAAAGCAGGGTTAACATTCATATTATATTTACATTTTTTGTCCTGAATATGCATTTAATTTGCCGCTGGACGTCATCCGTTATCATCATTTATCTTACCGTTACTATACAGTGAACTGTTTTTCTTCTGCTGATTTATATTTCACATTCTTAAATTTCCACCGATCGAAATTAAAAAAGGGCAAGTGATATTTTTTAAACTAAACACTTGTGCATG
Source organism: Mytilus californianus (assembly GCF_021869535.1). Taxonomy (NCBI): domain Eukaryota; kingdom Metazoa; phylum Mollusca; class Bivalvia; order Mytilida; family Mytilidae; genus Mytilus; species Mytilus californianus. The sequence goes on from NW_026262684.1 coordinate 552,451, forward strand.
TTGGGATATCTTTGACAGCAAATATTATTAAATCAACTCCGTATTTTTTAGTCATGGGGCGGTTTTGAGCTTATCATTTTGTATAGGCATCTTGCCATTATAAAAGACTGTATGCAAACTCTTAATGTTTTGATTTGTCTGTGTCGTTGGGTTGCTGTCGTATTAATGTGTACCTTTATCTCCTTTTATTCAAAACCAAAGGAGTGATTGGGTATAGAAATATAGACATCTCTAGACTTCTCCTGTCCGACTGTATACCCTTGCTAAAGGGGTGCGTCCGTTTGGCTGTTCGGATGTATAAATACATAGCTTCGTCCGGTCGAAAAAGAAATGTCGTATATCCGATGCCTGGTGTAGTGACTTTTTTTAATAACCATTTGAATAACTCTTTCAGGGGGAATTACGATCTATGCACACACACAAGTTGCATGTCTGATTTTATCTCATTTATTGCGCCTTTGCAAGGGCAATTGTAGATGAAAAACACTTTAAATAACAAAACCGACCAGTCAGACAATATCCCAAGAATAAATGAAACGGCCACAAAAAGTTGAATCCTTATATAGATTGTTGCAAACCTTTTTATATCCATTTTTGCTTTTATGACAACTATACCAGATATAAAAAAAATACTTAACACAACAAATTTGTCACCTAGACGAGACTGCCGTCGTTGTATACGCTTCAATATATGAGTTAATGCCCCTTAATGAAGATTTTTTTTCTGTTCTACTCCCCTCTTCCTAGTTTGGCTGGATCGAATACAATGTAACTCCTGATACGAAATACGTTTTTTAATGTTAAGAAAATTATATGCAAGTAGAAAAGTGAGGAAAGAAATGCTAAAATTTACGCTTAAAATAAATATGAATAAAATAAGAAAATAGAAAAATAAAAAAACTGTTTCAGACAATTATCAACAGGAGTTTAATGATTATACATCACTAAATAAAGCTGATAAATTGATTGCTCCCTAAAAGTCCAGTGGCAAATATATCATGCATATTCACAAAGAGATGCAAAGTGGATCGACCTGAAGCAAATGATTGACACTTTAATAAGAAAAGGGCCAAAAAACAAAACGACATGAATTTACAATCAATAACGGCCACTATAAGTAATTGAGATATGGACTTATTTGGTAAATTAATTCCTATTGCAGCCAACATTTCCCGGTTGCGGACAGGTTTGTATTTCCACTTGAATATCGTCTGATTATTGACAGGATATATTAAATCAACCAAAAGCACTTTGATTCTCTTAAAATGTAATTTATTGTATTTCGATGTCTGTTTTTTTAACCGATCCTATTTTGGACCCACTGATTCTAAGAAGGCGTGTTTTATTAGTCATGCCCTATTAAATTTTAGTAAATTGAACCTCAACTTAAAAACTGGGTAAATAAGTCCGAGGTACAATAAGTAAACAAAAGAGATCCTTTATGAAATAAGATCGTCCCAGGTATCTTAGATAATTATTTTGCGTTGAATAACAATGAAAAATGCACGAACAGGTTTGTAATAAAATATAATCTTAATCTTTAATGAAACAAACAAAAATAAACTAAACAGTAAAGGTTAAAAATATACAAGGACAAAACATGGAAACTTTTACACGTAATTAAGATAATAAACAACGTCAGTACCTAGAATCTATACTTCAAGACAATCGTGTATTATTTGTGAAGTTGATACGAAATATTTATCAACAAGGTCTTCAAGTTGGTATCTTCCGATGAACTTTTTATCAAAAGGAAGAGATGTTCTTTGACATAACCCTGGTTCATCAGCTTTCTGCTTAGACATTGTTGACGTTTAACAAAGTCTGAGTAGCAACTGCAAGCTCTTGAATACCGAATGAGTTGGGAAATGTATATCCCATATGCAGGTGAAGTTGGTATATTGCTACTAAGGTGGGGGAAATTGATAATTTCAAAATTAAAATCGTCTCGTTTGTCATAGATTTTGGTACTGAGATGACCGCTTATGTCGAATTCGAGAAATGAGCCTAAAAATGAGACAGAGGAAGCCGTGTCTGTTGTTTCTTTCATTTCTAGTTCTGGAGGTTATATTAATGGAACCCAATCAGAAAAGTTTGGATTGTTAACGGAAAGAACATCATCAATATATCTGAATGTGAAATTAAATGATCTGGTTTCTTTGATCTTCTTGTTTTGACAAGTCTCTGAAGGAACTCCGCCTCATATGAAAAAAGAAGAAGTCCACAAGGAGAGGCGCACAGTTCGTTCCCAACATAATTAAAAAAGTGCAAGCATAATTAAAAGTCGAATGTTGACAACTTTTTAAAAAAAAGTCTACCTCATATGTTTTCAATGAGAAACTCCAACATAATGATCACTTGCTCTTCTGTGTAGCATTTTTTACCTATTTGTTCACTTTTTTTAGATTAATTTGGTTGAAACCAAAAATATTGCACTATATGCTGTTATAATAAATACCATGTCTACAGCATTTGACTTGGTACCACTATTAACAAAATATGCTGCATGGTATCCCAAATCAATAAATTTATGGCGTATGCTGCAATTTTTAAATTGAAAAACATTGTGGATCATTTCTTTTAGACGGTTTTTCAATTTCACATGGGAAATGTTGGTATAAAGGGTTGAACAATCAAAAGGTTGTGATAGAATTAATTTCAGAGAAAGATCGTGATTTAATATTATCAAGAAGTTCTTTACAGTTTTTTAGAATTCACATATGGTTATTATTACATTGTACTACTACGTGAGTAAACAGTTTCACAGTATTTATGAAGACCCTCTTTCACTGCGGACAGAAATTTTGTCAATCTAATGAAAAATTCCCTTGTAAAACATGTGCATATTCATTTGGTTGACACTGTTTTCTAACTATTTCCGTTGGTATACGTATCCACCTAGTTCGTTCAACCATTTTGGATCTCATTTAAACGTCATATATAACAAGAACAGCTAGATATCATAGACCTTTTTTTATTTGATAAAGTTACTGTTAACGTCTTTTGATATTTAAAATGTATATTTGTAAATTATACTCCTGCCCACTTGGCGATGATGCAAGCATAAATGAACTCGCTTACCCTCAAATCAATCTGTTTCTGTCCAATTGGTGTTCATCAGATTCCCTCTCGTTTTTTTTAAGTTGTTTTTATTTAAAATACTATTACGAGCTTTGAACATCGGTTTACTTTTATTACCACTTATTAACAAACTGAATTGAAAGAAAGACAAAATGTCTCCTTAACATATTGTAACATGAACTGTAAAATGATTTAATATTCAATAAATGAAAATCTGTAAGACCATCGTACTACAGTTCTACGCTGATGGCATTTTATTAACTTAGCTCATTTCTCGGACATGTAAATAATGAGCCAGTGATTTGCATCTTTTGTGTAACTACAGTTTTTTCGAGTTTTTATTCCGGTGCTTACAGGAAATATATATTTGTGTTTTGATAATTGTTCAACAGGATGCTACTATATGGATGGATTTCGATATTTTCAGGATTGATAGTGTGATATGGGTTCTCATAATCGTCATTGTCTTGAGTTAAACTGGACTGTCGTATAACAGAACTTTCATCGGAGCTCTCCACGTCCGCTCGAAAGAGACTATTGTTGCTATCAGAGACTCTAGTTGTGGTTTCATGATTGACGTTAGATATTGGTTCCAAAACGACATCATTATAATGTATTGTTCCTATTTCATCATACTGTATTTCTGGGGTTATCACAAGACTTGATTTCGTTGCACGGTTTAAACAACAGAGAATATGTGACATGATAAAGCATATTACCAATACTCCGACCAAACTGCCCATTATTACCCAACAATAACTGTATGAAGAAGTAGATATAAATTCATGATCTGAAAAAAATGTATAATTTTATAAAAACAGGCAAGTCAATTTTATTGTTATTTTTATTTTATCATACAAGGTTTGTTTCTTTGTTACAAATATGACTAAGTAAAATGATCATTGAGTTAACCTAAAGTACTGTACAGCAACAAGATAAAAAGGCAAATTACTCTTAAAAATTTGACTGAACAATATAAATTCAAGAGGAAAACAAAAGTTATATCGTTATATCATACATCATTCATAACCACCGCCTTATTATCTCTGATATATAACATTTAGAATTGTAACAACGCAGAATTTCATAGCCGATTAAACTATATAAAATGAGCATTGACAACAAAACAAAAAGACAAATAACTTGTAAAAGTAAAACTCCAAATATAAAGTCATGAGGGGAAAAAAAAGAGATTATTACCGAATGTTATTTGGTGAAATTATTCATTATTTTGTCGGCTAAAGGTATTGTGAGTTCTTTAATCCATTTGTTCTTTTAAGAATAAAGGTTTTTTTATATATCATAACTAACCATGACCCTATTATCTCTGATATCGAATTCTAACAACGTCAAACTTCATAGCCGATAAGAACATAATTTTAAGAGAACAGTGTATACGAGAACAATTTGACTTGTAAAGCTGTTTTTTATGCTGTCGATATATTTTGTCTTCACAAAGGATTATTTCAAATAAGCAGTAATTTTGGAAAAACCTTATTCATGTCATTGACTTATTTCGTTTACAATTGTCTTTTTACGTGAAAATACATTTGTGCACTTTTCACATATTTAAAGAAAATCGATAGTTGTCTCTTTGACAATCATACTACATCTCCTACATTTTCATATTAAAACCAATCCGTTCAACAACATATTTTGTGCCTTAAGTGTCAAAAGAGAGGCGAAAGATACCAAAGGGACATTCAAACTCATAGGTCGAAAATAACGACAACGCCATGGCTAAAATAGAAAAATACCAATAGATAAACAACGATTGATGAAATTACAAAAGAGCTGCTGTTCAAAATCAAGTTGAACATAAAACGTATACTAACGTTCAGGTTCAAACGTGTAAATTTCTTTTATTGTTCTCTTTTCAACATGATTGTCTGTAGACATTTCTAAAAAATATCATACACATGGGAAAATCATGCAACATAACAATCAAAATAATGCTCTTTATATATCATAAAAAGTGCATCCTATAAATCATAAAATAAAGCACAATATACATCATGAATTATGCACCGTATACGTGATTTGTCTGATGAGCGAGTAGTATCACGTTCTTATCCTTTAAAATACAATTAAAGATGTAATTGCATTAAAGTTTCCTATGATGCATCATCGAAATGTGCAATTTTTACCAATTTGTACGAGTTTTCTTTTAATTTTCAGCATGTGATTGACAAAAAGGTGTTCACAATTTCAAAATCAAATTACTTATCGTTAACCTCCACTGGTATATTATATTCTTATTCAAGACGATTATATGTTAATGCATTATAATATGAATCCAGTTTTGTACTTAACCTACACTATGAACCGAATGTTTGACGTTCCAGTTCACAAGGTAAGAGTCAACAGCATACCCGGTCACGTTATTAGTCTTACTCCTACATAGCGATTGCAAGATAAACGGATAAGCAACAAATGGAAATAATTACGTCTTTGATTTGAAACTATTATAGATCAGACCTCTCGCATTCAAGGCGACCACGCTGTCATGAGACCACCGATGCGGCTGCTTATCGAAAAGCATAAACCTATTATCATATGTAGGCTATCATTTTTGCGGATATCTTTGATATAGGTTAACCATGAATTTAAATGTTATACATTAGATATTCTTGTCTACTTTTTCTAAAATATGAAATCAAATGTCCACGAACATACGATTTTATTCAATCAAGGAAAATTGTGACCAACAAACATAAATGGACCTACAATATTTAGTTTTTTATCAACGTGTATTTACAAATAAAACTATTGAACATTTATTTAAAACATATGTTCAAGATTTTCATTGTAATTATGATTCATATGAACATACCCCGATTATATAAGATGTACGTATACAAAAAGTAGTGCAGAACTTGAAATAAAAACAAATCACGTTAGAAAGCATCTAGTAGTACTCTAACCTGAATAGAATTTAAAGTAAACATATTTTAAAAAGGTATTAGGTTGCCAAATATACAAAGGGCAGTTATACCACTTAGACAATAGCACAACACTAAGGATTAATTTGTACTTGTTTGATACAATTCCGTTGATTAAGTGGCTATGCTTACCACATGTTCTACGGATAGAGTAAGAGGATATCACAGTGACAGTACTCCACTAGACCCATGAGGTAAAAGAAAAAAGGGGAGACACAAAATGATATAGCTGAGAACTGTAGAGTCAGAGGTGAGTCAACATCAACAGACATGTGGCACACTACAAAAAACTGCCAACGACCGACAAAAGTAGAAAATGTTTGTTATTGCCCTACACGCCAATGGTGTACCAGGACAGTAAGTAAGTAAGTTAACAATTTTTGAAGCTATATATAAATAGGTGCTGCTAGGGTGTTATCATTTAGCAATCGATAGTAAATATACAATTCTGCCTTTATTATAAAAAAAGAAGATGTGGTATGATTGCCAATGAGAAAACTCTTCATAAGAGACCAACTGACACGGAAATCAACAGCTATAGGTCACCGTACGGCCTTCAACAATGAGTAAAGACCATACCGCATAGTCAGCACATAATTTATTAGAACACTCATATATTGAAAACTAGGCTTGTACATGGAGATCAATTAATGAGTGTATCACGTATGACCGTATAAATATTTACGGAAGTATTTCCAGTTTAATCACCAGTTTTACCACTAATTGTATGACTGATAATCTACCGTGAACACCCGGCAATGATTGATATTCGTAACCCTTTTTATTTGTCGATCCCGTCTGGGTTTTTTATTCTATTTTTTTCTTTTGTGTATTGTACTCAGTATTTTCCTTTTCAGTTAATATCATTTATATGTTGCATTTATAGCGTCTATAAATTTTGTACCTGATAGTTTGTGAATGAATACTAGTAAAGATTAGTAAATTGTACTTACTGGTCGCTTCTATTGTATATGCATCTATGTAAATAGTTGAAACGTTGATATACCGACAAATATATGTACCATCGTCACCTGACAGGAAGTTCGTAATCTTTAAATAGCATTTTTTTAAATCGTATCCACCAAGAACCATGTATTTTGACTTGTTTAAATTTGGGTTCAATTCTATTCCATATGTGTATGGTATGGAATGACCTGCATCCGATGATGATATCTTATTTGGACCAGTCCATTGGCCATTGGTCTTGTTAAAACAAGTACAGTTTAATATCAAACTATCTCCAGCTTTTACATGCAATGCATGTAGAGTTTTCTTACAGGGAATGTGACCTAAAATTAGCAAATTTATTTGTGAAGGATCGATAAGAACAAAAAAAAAAAAACGTTCTACTCAAACAGAATTATAATATTTTTCATGTATTTGTCAAAAATGAAAACTGTCTCAAAAGACATTCGTAATAATTATTACTTTATTGTTTATGTTATCTATCGCAACAAATGTATTTTTGTTTATTCGTCTATTCATATAACACAGCTATTAAACTTTGTAATGTAACATTTGTAATTAAGGGCTAATTTACCTGTTAAGTGTTTTGGACAATTTATATATGTAGAGAATCCTGTAAAATAAAAAAAAAAAATACATGAAATTTCGAAATGGAAAAATACTAAATGCTAAACTCGTTCAAAGTGTATCTACACGTCCCAATCTTCAAAATCGCCTATCTAAAATTACAACAATCGGTAACATTTTTAATAATAAGAATCGTGGTTACCATTCTATCTATAAGTGTCATGCCAACAAATGACTTACATGTCCACGTCTTTCCACCAACAATACCGTAAGGTCCACGTTTAATGGTCGCACTTTCTCCTTAGATTTTGAAACTGATATCAATTGAAAAACTAAAAGTATTATATATTTACTCACTTGAAACAAACCGGGATGTGGTATTCAGTACGTAGGTGAAACTGGACAATATTTATCTAAACGCACGCAAGTACACCTTTATAGTTTTAAAAGACCCCATAATTTCAAAAGCATCACTTATCAACACCTTAAGAAACACAATCATCCTATTAAATATTTAACAGTTCAACCTTTAGAAGTAGTTAATAAGCAGCCTGGGGAATCGCATTCTAAGCTTGTACGATCACGGAAAATAATTGAATTAAATTGGTTTAAAAAATCACTGACAGTCTATCCTCTCGGTCTAAATGATAACATCATGGGAATTGGTAATATATCAAGAACCGAATCTGCTAACATTTTGGATATAGTTTCTAAAACAGTTCGTAAAAACCTTTCTCATGGCCGTAGAATAAATCGCAACCAAAGAAAATTTCGTACAAACAATACAAATATTTCGGACCTTATTTCTATTTCAAAAAACAACGGTAGACATTATCTATTAACCAAGCTCTGTTGTTTACCTGTTAATAAATTACAATAAATTTTAGAGGATTGCAACACAATTCCATATTGCAGTCCTAAGTATGAAATCTTCCAAATTATAATTGCATATTGTTATTGTAAGCTGTTTCCCAAAATTGATCGCCTTGAAGATCACAAAAAACATTTTATTAAAATTCAATATCTCAATAAAGGTTTTGATTTTGTAAATATTTATGGTATTTTTAATGATCATTCTGTTTAAGAACAAATTCCTGGATATTTTGATAATACTGAACTCCCTCTTATTTGTTATGCTTACAAAAAATATACCCGTGAATATGTGTTTAATTATAGCGAAGTGTGTAAAGATGTAAATATCAGTGACAATATACCTACGTCATGAAATTGCAGTAAATCCGAATACATTTATGGCCCCAGTTCCCATGTTATAACAGAAGACCTTAACATCGTTCGTGATAATGAGTTGGAATCTTTCCTCAGTAAAGGACCTAAATATCGTCCCCCGTCAATTATTAATTTGAATGAGTGTCGAAACATCATCCACGACTCACTCCGTACTTACTGTTCTAAATTGATAAAACAAGAAAAAGCTGACAAGAAATCCTTAGATTCCTTTTTTTAATTCAGTAATGAACAAAGTTGATATACGTATAAAACATTTTTAAAGAACATTTTACTCCCAACAACAACAGTAATAGCCCTATTTCTCGTATCAAACATAAGCTAAAAGAATTCGCCAAGGAATTTTTTTTGTCCCAGTTGATAAGGCTGCTAATACTATCATTATTGTTTGACGTAAATTTTACATTGAGAATCTGCAAAAGGAAATCACGAAATCACCAACATTTCAACTGACTCCATTTTCGGAAAATGACAGCTGTAACAAACATAAACTTTTAGCTACTTCTTTAGAAGCAGAACCAAATACAATGAAAGTTCCAACTATGTACTGGCTTCCGAAGCTGCACAAAACACCTTACAAATATAGACTTATTTCGTCTTCAAGCCATTGTCCCACTACTAAACTATCTATTCTACTTACTAATACACAAATGGTACAATCAAAAACTTGGTAATAAATTGTTCAAATAAAGCCTTTGAAAATAGTGGAATTAATTACTTTTGGAGTGTCAAAAATTCGTTTGAAGTACTTGATAAATTGCGGACCTGTTTCTGTATTGTTATGAGTTACAATTTATCATTAAAATCAGCAAAGACCTTTTAAAACAACATCTGATTCAAAAATTTAATGACACTTTTAGATATTTGGATGATATATTGGCTCTCAATAATGACTACTTAAGTATGTACACTAAAGAGATTTATCCTGGCGAACTGACTTTAAATATAGCTAATACCAACAACGAACACTGCCCTTTTCCTGGATCTTGATATCTATATCTTTCACGGGAAGCTGAATACCAAAACTTATGATAAAAGAGATGATTTTTCATTTCCTTTTGTTAAATTTTCCGTTTTTTGATGGTGACGTTCCCTTGTCACCATCTTATGGTTTTTATAAATCTCAACTTGTTCGATTCGCTCGTGTATGGAACAACGTATTTGATTTAGACGACAGAAATCTCTGTAGTACTGAAAAATTATTACACCAGGGTTTTCGATATCACAAAATAGTCAAAACATTTACCAAATTTTATCATCGATACAAGGACATCATTCGTAAATATAAATCAACATGCAGACATCTTATACGTTCAGGTATTTCACATTCAAAATTGTATGGTAATATTCTTTACAAAGCACACAAATGTCGATACTCACTTTAAAATCTACAAATTTTTTAATCAGACTTATTAAGAAGAGATATAGTTACGATACTGTTGTCAGGTCATTGAGGATGGCATATTTTGGTATTAATATTGATTCACTCATAGGGTCTTTGCATCGGAAACAAACACATTTATTATAAAAACCAGTTGTTGGCATGATACGGGTTATGTTCTTCTCATATATTTTATGATGGTATGATACTAAATCCCTAACGGGAGGGATTGTGCTTGATTTTCATATGATGCATACATAATATTTCAATCAGTTTATTTGAGCTCTGGAGCTGGCATTTCAGTAACTGCTAGTAGTCCTTTGTTAATTTATGTATCATTGTCATTTTGCTTAGTTTCTTTTGTTACCTATTCTGACATCGGACTCGGACTTCTTTTAAACTGAGTTTTACTGTGCGTATTGCTGTGTGTTTGTTTATTCTACATTGGCTAGAGGTATAGGGGGAGGGCTGAGATGTCACAAAACATGTTTAACCCCATCGCATTTTTGCGCCTGTCCCAAGTCAGGAGCCTCTGGCCTTTGTTAGTCTTGTTTGTTTTTTTAATTTTAGTTCAGTTCTATGTTTTGGAGTTTAGTATGACGTCCATTTTCACTGAACTAGTACACTCCGGGTGCGGGAATTTCTCGCTGCGTTGAAGACCCATTGGTGGCCCTCGGCTGTTGTCTGCTCTTTGGTCGGGTTGTTGTTTCTTTGACATATTCACCATTTCCATTCTCAATTTTATGTATAGAAAGGTCTATCTGTATAACTTAGATACAGAACTGTAAAATTTGTTTATATTGATATTCATAGTACAACCGATCTGTACAAATGGCAAACCTCAAACAAGTGGCTTTCTGCTACCGTTTAAAATCTGTTTCATGCTTGAAAATAGTCTGAAGCGTCCTCCCCAGCATATTATTGTTACCTTCAGAAGATCTATCCCCTTTTAAGACGGCCATATAAAAGATTTTCATTGAATTTTCTATTATAATAGATAGTATTTGCCTCTTAAAAGTTACATATAGTTTGCCTATCAGACATACAATCTCGGTTATAACTCTTTCACAGGTCTTGAACAGATACATGTAAGAGGGTCAGGAAAAAAACCCCAATTAAACCGGCAAAGAGGTCTTTGTCAGAATTAAACAATTTTCATTTGAACTGTAAATCATAACTGTTCGTTCTAAACTATAATGATTTCTTTTATATCAATACAGTATAAAAGTAAAAAATAAGTAATAAATCTGAATTCTCCTTATTGTATATTAAAGAAAATGACAACATATACAATACTTTTTTTCGATTTCCTGTCATTTTTGCAGTAAAAATCAAATTGATTTTGATTATAATATCGGACAACATTTTCCGGGAATCAGTTCAACTACCTCGTCCAGAGAATTAGTAAAAAATTCTTTGTGCTTTTCTGTAATGAAAATTGCAAGTAGGACGTTACCACTTGACTTTTTTATCGGCCTAAATTTAAAAGCTCAATTGTACATATGATAATCAAAAAAGTTTAAATTCTAAGTGTAAGCCAATAAACATTTACCCATGTACATATGTATAAAATTCCACAATATAATTTGACCATTTATTGTCAGGAATACAATAAGTAGTTTTATTTTCACTAGTATTTGTGGCGCTCAATCCAAGTTTGTGTTGACAAAGCATATTTTGACGAGTGCATCATACTGGAATCTGTGAATTCCGCGAAATGAGACGTTATAATCTACCGCATTTTGCAAAGCAGAAAACAATGAAGCTTTAAAGTCACTATGTAGTTACGTTAGCTAATGCGCATAAACAATATAGGCTGTTTGATCTATATTTACCATTTTAACCCGTTATCAATCTGTAGTTTTATTTTAGGAATAAGATGGTAAGTAGAGCGTACTTACTTATTGCAACTACGTTATAGGCATGAATATAAACTGTTGATGAATCTATGTATTGACACTTGTATAGACCTTCGTCATCGGACACGAAGTTCATAATCTGTAACTGGTAAACTTCTGTTGATTCAAATGAACACATATTCAGTTAATATTATGGTACTACTAAACTTGAAGGTTATATTCAGGTTTGTTTTTCGAAATTAACGTAGATGAACGTCTTTTCCAAGGATCTATGACAAACGTTTCGACATCAATTCTATTATTAGATGTAAGCAACCAAAGGCCACCGTTTGTCTTTCAACAATGACGAAAACCCATATCGTATAGGTAGTTATAAAAGCCAAGAAAAACAATATGAAAAACAATTCAGACAAGACACACCGATTAAAGCAAAATAAACATCGAATACAGCAACGAACGACAGCCACTCAATTACAGGTCTCTAACTTTGGACAAGCAGAATAATGCTGGATTAATCATGTTTGTGAACGTTCAACCCTCATCATAGCCTGGGACAATGGTGAAATAGCTCAACATATATAAAAACGGTAAAATTAAGTTGGAAATAGCTTGACTTATCAGTTCGGCTAGAAAGACAAAGAGCAACTAAGAACTAAAGATGCAAACTCCTAAACTATGATTACTCACAATTACGGAATATTGAAATAACAATTGTTATAAATTATAAATATATACTGAAAGCTAGTTCAAAGCCCATAACAATTAATAAATCATGTATTCTGAGACTAATCTATTAATACATACAAATCCAAAAGTGTAATTACATTGTATGTCTGAGAAAAACGCGGCCTTCTGCGATGACAAAATATAAGTTTCATCAGGATTTAGGACCTTAAGTCTTCAAACAGTATACTTATTAATATTAAGTTATGTATGATTTGTTTACAACAAAATCAATGTCCTTACAGTTAAAGACAATATTCAAATATATTATTACAGTGTAAAACATAAAGCCTTGTATAGAATAAGTTTTAAAAGACCAATTAGTTAACATTGATTGTATTGCAACTTGCGGATTCTATAAACAACATCATGTAATGTGTTCATGCGCCTCACGTGTTTTCTTTTCTTTTCTGTTTATTCTAAATAGATTTCCGAGTTAACTACAGCTGCCTTACCCAAATGTCGTAACCACATTCCGTCCTCTTTCTGTCGATTTTGACATCAGCAAATAAACTTTATCAACAATTTGAGCAACTAGACGTGTGCCAAATGTAAAGCCGGACCTACTTACTTCTTCGCTACACACGATATCACCCTTATGTTTTGGAGGGTTCGTATTGCCTCATTTTTAATCTTTTATTTTGTGTTTGGTTGACTGTTGTTATTTTGTTTTTTGACATGGCTTTGTCAGTTTGTCTTCGACTGATGAATTTGAGAATCACTCTGGTATATTCAGCTTTTCATTCTTTTGCCTATCATTTTTAACCCAAGGCAGTTCAAATAAAACATATGAAAACCCTTCTATAGTAGTTGATATGTCAATTGTTTTGATGCATTTGTTTAAATGCCAAACTTTAGTATGCAACATGTGCCTTTTATGAAATGTGAAATGTTTATCATAGATGTGGTCATTTTGTAAATCCGATCATTACATTTCAGCATTATCGAAAATTGTACCATGCAATTCAAAATTTAGTCTTCAGTTTTATTAGAGGGAAGGTAAACTTTATACAAAATTTGAAGCTGAATCTAGACAGGCATTCCTCTAAAAGTAAAAATAAGACATACCTTCGCTTAATCTACAAGTAACCTTTCAATAGTTATATTATTATTTTGTTATTTTGTTTAAATAACCAACGTTCCCTTATCTATGCAAAGATGTTTTTATATAAAGGATAAACCACTTCAATTCCCTAGCTATAATGTACGAAACAGATAGATCTCCCCACACAATGTCCTTTTTTAGTGTATACACTATTCATTTTTTACTTAATTTTCAGTGCACTTCTTTACTAAAATATTTGTACTTTCTGAATTCTTCATTGTTTATCGAAAAAGAAAATGAGATGCACGTCAATAAGACGTCACACCAACAAAAAGGATCGTAGATCTATCGGAAGCTATTCATTCGTCAGCAAGGCACATATGTTCTTCTGTTTTACAAGCTTTAGAATAGACACATGCCACAAATAAGACTACATAGCATACATTAAAATATATAAACTATATTAATAAGGATCCAACAATTGACAACAATGCGCAAAACTAATGACGGAAAGTTGTTATTTGACCTTAACAATAATTTAACTCAAAATTTATACAGGTAGCACGGTAGTATTTCCTGGCCCATAGGGATAATGATAGCCTTTTTAGAATTTTCACCACTTTCTAACACTGACCACGGACCTACATTCGCAGTTAACAGAGGTACTTTCATTATAATATTCAGGATTAATTTGAATAAGTATGATGACCGTCTACTTATTTTTGCTATCTTTATAAACATTTAGCTACTAATGTTATAGGCCTTTAATCATGCAGTGAATACAAAACCTTTAAACATTCTCATGTTCACCTGTATGTAAAACTATTTCATATTTTTTACACCTGATTCATCCCTCAGCTTGGGAAAACATGTTCATTGTCCAATTATGGTGTTCAGGTACATAAGTAGAGTAAATAAAGAGCAACCTAGTCCCCGTAGAGTAAATACTAACGTGCCTACTTTACATAGCGAATATCTAGTTTAAATAAAATGCTGGTACACTTAAGCTGGTTGGTATGAATCGTGATCAAGAATATACTGTTAAGTGTTAAATTATTGTTTTCTCCTCTAACAGCGGGGCGAAATGTGTGTGAAGTTAGCAGCCGGTTCGTTATTCGATATTCGATATTCAATATCCAACCGGCTGCTAGCAGTCGGTTGGATATTCAAAATTAAGTTGAAAATCATAAAAAAATTAAATACTTGATAACATTAAAAGCACGATTTTCATAGTTAAGAGGACTGATAAGATACGTAGGAAATCGTTTAATGACCTCTTCAAGCTGTCGTAAATTCTCGTTGTCCTCGAATATAAACCCTTTTCTAAGTTGCATATTTTTCTTTCTGTAATATAGATTTTTATCAATAAAACAACTTCAGATATGTACTTTTATATATGATATTTCTTAAAACAAAAAGAAAAACCTATAACTTTAGAAACATTTAGAAATATAAAAAAAAATATTTATGGAAAGCCCAAAAAATAAATATATATTGAAAACCTACCTGAGACCGCTTAAATGAGGGTGAGACCCCCCTGGTCTTTCAATGTCCATAAAATTCAACTTAATCATAGACTCTGTATATGTAAAGGTTGTATTAGAAGAATTTCCCAGAATAATGTCATCTTCGATATCTACGGAGGGCTTAGATTGTCACTTTTCAGCTAAAAATTGTCAAAATTTTAGGACAAAGGGCACAGGGCAATGGTGAGAGCCCCTGATCTCTCAATCTTTCTAATATTATGCAGACATTTAGTTAATAGGTAGATACAAACGTGACTAAAAGGAATTTGGGTACACTTCCTGTCTTCTATGTTTACGGCGCGCCCAAAGTGCCAGTTGGATATTCAAAATATATAGTGAAAACCTACCTGAGACCGCTTAAATGAGGGTGAGACCCCCCTGGTCTTTCAATGTCCATAAAATTCAACTTAATCATAGACTCTGTATATGTAAAGGTTGTATTAGAAGAATTTCCCAGAATAATGTCATCTTCGATATCTACGGAGGGCTTAGATTGTCACTTTTCAGCTAAAAATTGTCAAAATTTTAGGACAAAGGGCACAGGGCAATGGTGAGAGCCCCCTGATCTCTCAATCTTTCTAATATTATGCAGACATTTAGTTAATAGGTAGATACAAACGTGACTAAAAGGAATTTGGGTACACTTCCTGTCTTCTATGTTTACGGCGCGCCCAAAGTGCCAGTTGGATATTCAAAATATATAGTGAAAACCTACCTGAGACCGCTTAAATGAGGGTGAGACCCCCCTGGTCTTTCAATGTCCATAAAATTCAACTTAATCATAGACTCTGTATATGTAAAGGTTGTATTAGAAGAATTTCCCAGAATAATGTCATCTTCGATATCTACGGAGGGCTTAGATTGTCACTTTTCAGCTAAAAATTGTCAAAATTTTAGGACAAAGGGCACAGGGCAATGGTGAGAGCCCCCTGATCTCTCAATCTTTCTAATATTATGCAGACATTTAGTTAATAGGTAGATACAAACGTGACTAAAAGGAATTTGGGTACACTTCCTGTCTTCTATGTTTACGGCGCGCCCAAAGTGCCAGTTGGATATTCAAAATATATAGTGAAAACCTACCTGAGACCGCTTAAATGAGGGTGAGACCCCCCTGGTCTTTCAATGTCCATAAAATTCAACTTAATCATAGACTCTGTATATGTAAAGGTTGTATTAGAAGAATTTCCCAGAATAATGTCATCTTCGATATCTACGGAGGGCTTAGATTGTCACTTTTCAGCTAAAAATTGTCAAAATTTTAGGACAAAGGGCACAGGGCAATGGTGAGAGCCCCCTGATCTCTCAATCTTTCTAATATTATGCAGACATTTAGTTAATAGGTAGATACAAACGTGACTAAAAGGAATTTGGGTACACTTCCTGTCTTCTATGTTTACGGCGCGCCCAAAGTGCCAGTTGGATATTCAAAATATATAGTGAAAACCTACCTGAGACCGCTTAAATGAGGGTGAGACCCCCCTGGTCTTTCAATGTCCATAAAATTCAACTTAATCATAGACTCTGTATATGTAAAGGTTGTATTAGAAGAATTTCCCAGAATAATGTCATCTTCGATATCTACGGAGGGCTTAGATTGTCACTTTTCAGCTAAAAATTGTCAAAATTTTAGGACAAAGGGCACAGGGCAATGGTGAGAGCCCCCTGATCTCTCAATCTTTCTAATATTATGCAGACATTTAGTTAATAGGTAGATACAAACGTGACTAAAAGGAATTTGGGTACACTTCCTGTCTTCTATGTTTACGGCGCGCCCAAAGTGCCAGTTGGATATTCAAAATATATAGTGAAAACCTACCTGAGACCGCTTAAATGAGGGTGAGACCCCCCTGGTCTTTCAATGTCCATAAAATTCAACTTAATCATAGACTCTGTATATGTAAAGGTTGTATTAGAAGAATTTCCCAGAATAATGTCATCTTCGATATCTACGGAGGGCTTAGATTGTCACTTTTCAGCTAAAAATTGTCAAAATTTTAGGACAAAGGGCACAGGGCAATGGTGAGAGCCCCCTGATCTCTCAATCTTTCTAATATTATGCAGACATTTAGTTAATAGGTAGATACAAACGTGACTAAAAGGAATTTGGGTACACTTCCTGTCTTCTATGTTTACGGCGCGCCCAAAGTGCCAGTTGGATATTCAAAATATATAGTGAAAACCTACCTGAGACCGCTTAAATGAGGGTGAGACCCCCCTGGTCTTTCAATGTCCATAAAATTCAACTTAATCATAGACTCTGTATATGTAAAGGTTGTATTAGAAGAATTTCCCAGAATAATGTCATCTTCGATATCTACGGAGGGCTTAGATTGTCACTTTTCAGCTAAAAATTGTCAAAATTTTAGGACAAAGGGCACAGGGCAATGGTGAGAGCCCCCTGATCTCTCAATCTTTCTAATATTATGCAGACATTTAGTTAATAGGTAGATACAAACGTGACTAAAAGGAATTTGGGTACACTTCCTGTCTTCTATGTTTACGGCGCGCCCAAAGTGCCAGTTGGATATTCAAAATATATAGTGAAAACCTACCTGAGACCGCTTAAATGAGGGTGAGACCCCCCTGGTCTTTCAATGTCCATAAAATTCAACTTAATCATAGACTCTGTATATGTAAAGGTTGTATTAGAAGAATTTCCCAGAATAATGTCATCTTCGATATCTACGGAGGGCTTAGATTGTCACTTTTCAGCTAAAAATTGTCAAAATTTTAGGACAAAGGGCACAGGGCAATGGTGAGAGCCCCCTGATCTCTCAATCTTTCTAATATTATGCAGACATTTAGTTAATAGGTAGATACAAACGTGACTAAAAGGAATTTGGGTACACTTCCTGTCTTCTATGTTTACGGCGCGCCCAAAGTGCCAGTTGGATATTCAAAATATATAGTGAAAACCTACCTGAGACCGCTTAAATGAGGGTGAGACCCCCCTGGTCTTTCAATGTCCATAAAATTCAACTTAATCATAGACTCTGTATATGTAAAGGTTGTATTAGAAGAATTTCCCAGAATAATGTCATCTTCGATATCTACGGAGGGCTTAGATTGTCACTTTTCAGCTAAAAATTGTCAAAATTTTAGGACAAAGGGCACAGGGCAATGGTGAGAGCCCCCTGATCTCTCAATCTTTCTAATATTATGCAGACATTTAGTTAATAGGTAGATACAAACGTGACTAAAAGGAATTTGGGTACACTTCCTGTCTTCTATGTTTACGGCGCGCCCAAAGTGCCAGTTGGATATTCAAAATATATAGTGAAAACCTACCTGAGACCGCTTAAATGAGGGTGAGACCCCCCTGGTCTTTCAATGTCCATAAAATTCAACTTAATCATAGACTCTGTATATGTAAAGGTTGTATTAGAAGAATTTCCCAGAATAATGTCATCTTCGATATCTACGGAGGGCTTAGATTGTCACTTTTCAGCTAAAAATTGTCAAAATTTTAGGACAAAGGGCACAGGGCAATGGTGAGAGCCCCCTGATCTCTCAATCTTTCTAATATTATGCAGACATTTAGTTAATAGGTAGATACAAACGTGACTAAAAGGAATTTGGGTACACTTCCTGTCTTCTATGTTTACGGCGCGCCCAAAGTGCCAGTTGGATATTCAAAATATATAGTGAAAACCTACCTGAGACCGCTTAAATGAGGGTGAGACCCCCCTGGTCTTTCAATGTCCATAAAATTCAACTTAATCATAGACTCTGTATATGTAAAGGTTGTATTAGAAGAATTTCCCAGAATAATGTCATCTTCGATATCTACGGAGGGCTTAGATTGTCACTTTTCAGCTAAAAATTGTCAAAATTTTAGGACAAAGGGCACAGGGCAATGGTGAGAGCCCCCTGATCTCTCAATCTTTCTAATATTATGCAGACATTTAGTTAATAGGTAGATACAAACGTGACTAAAAGGAATTTGGGTACACTTCCTGTCTTCTATGTTTACGGCGCGCCCAAAGTGCCAGTTGGATATTCAAAATATATAGTGAAAACCTACCTGAGACCGCTTAAATGAGGGTGAGACCCCCCTGGTCTTTCAATGTCCATAAAATTCAACTTAATCATAGACTCTGTATATGTAAAGGTTGTATTAGAAGAATTTCCCAGAATAATGTCATCTTCGATATCTACGGAGGGCTTAGATTGTCACTTTTCAGCTAAAAATTGTCAAAATTTTAGGACAAAGGGCACAGGGCAATGGTGAGAGCCCCCTGATCTCTCAATCTTTCTAATATTATGCAGACATTTAGTTAATAGGTAGATACAAACGTGACTAAAAGGAATTTGGGTACACTTCCTGTCTTCTATGTTTACGGCGCGCCCAAAGTGCCAGTTGGATATTCAAAATATATAGTGAAAACCTACCTGAGACCGCTTAAATGAGGGTGAGACCCCCCTGGTCTTTCAATGTCCATAAAATTCAACTTAATCATAGACTCTGTATATGTAAAGGTTGTATTAGAAGAATTTCCCAGAATAATGTCATTTTCGATATCTACGGAGGGCTTAGATTGTCACTTTTCAGCTAAAAATTGTCAAAATTTTAGGACAAAGGGCACAGGGCAATGGTGAGAGCCCCCTGATCTCTCAATCTTTCTAATATTATGCAGACATTTAGTTAATAGGTAGATACAAACGTGACTAAAAGGAATTTGGGTACACTTCCTGTCTTCTATGTTTACGGCGCGCCCAAAGTGCCAGTTGGATATTCAAAATATATAGTGAAAACCTACCTGAGACCGCTTAAATGAGGGTGAGACCCCCCTGGTCTTTCAATGTCCATAAAATTCAACTTAATCATAGACTCTGTATATGTAAAGGTTGTATTAGAAGAATTTCCCAGAATAATGTCATCTTCGATATCTACGGAGGGCTTAGATTGTCACTTTTCAGCTAAAAATTGTCAAAATTTTAGGACAAAGGGCACAGGGCAATGGTGAGAGCCCCCTGATCTCTCAATCTTTCTAATATTATGCAGACATTTAGTTAATAGGTAGATACAAACGTGACTAAAAGGAATTTGGGTACACTTCCTGTCTTCTATGTTTACGGCGCGCCCAAAGTGCCAGTTGGATATTCAAAATATATAGTGAAAACCTACCTGAGACCGCTTAAATGAGGGTGAGACCCCCCTGGTCTTTCAATGTCCATAAAATTCAACTTAATCATAGACTCTGTATATGTAAAGGTTGTATTAGAAGAATTTCCCAGAATAATGTCATCTTCGATATCTACGGAGGGCTTAGATTGTCACTTTTCAGCTAAAAATTGTCAAAATTTTAGGACAAAGGGCACAGGGCAATGGTGAGAGCCCCCTGATCTCTCAATCTTTCTAATATTATGCAGACATTTAGTTAATAGGTAGATACAAACGTGACTAAAAGGAATTTGGGTACACTTCCTGTCTTCTATGTTTACGGCGCGCCCAAAGTGCCAGTTGGATATTCAAAATATATAGTGAAAACCTACCTGAGACCGCTTAAATGAGGGTGAGACCCCCCTGGTCTTTCAATGTCCATAAAATTCAACTTAATCATAGACTCTGTATATGTAAAGGTTGTATTAGAAGAATTTCCCAGAATAATGTCATCTTCGATATCTACGGAGGGCTTAGATTGTCACTTTTCAGCTAAAAATTGTCAAAATTTTAGGACAAAGGGCACAGGGCAATGGTGAGAGCCCCCTGATCTCTCAATCTTTCTAATATTATGCAGACATTTAGTTAATAGGTAGATACAAACGTGACTAAAAGGAATTTGGGTACACTTCCTGTCTTCTATGTTTACGGCGCGCCCAAAGTGCCAGTTGGATATTCAAAATATATAGTGAAAACCTACCTGAGACCGCTTAAATGAGGGTGAGACCCCCCTGGTCTTTCAATGTCCATAAAATTCAACTTAATCATAGACTCTGTATATGTAAAGGTTGTATTAGAAGAATTTCCCAGAATAATGTCATCTTCGATATCTACGGAGGGCTTAGATTGTCACTTTTCAGCTAAAAATTGTCAAAATTTTAGGACAAAGGGCACAGGGCAATGGTGAGAGCCCCCTGATCTCTCAATCTTTCTAATATTATGCAGACATTTAGTTAATAGGTAGATACAAACGTGACTAAAAGGAATTTGGGTACACTTCCTGTCTTCTATGTTTACGGCGCGCCCAAAGTGCCAGTTGGATATTCAAAATATATAGTGAAAACCTACCTGAGACCGCTTAAATGAGGGTGAGACCCCCCTGGTCTTTCAATGTCCATAAAATTCAACTTAATCATAGACTCTGTATATGTAAAGGTTGTATTAGAAGAATTTCCCAGAATAATGTCATCTTCGATATCTACGGAGGGCTTAGATTGTCACTTTTCAGCTAAAAATTGTCAAAATTTTAGGACAAAGGGCACAGGGCAATGGTGAGAGCCCCCTGATCTCTCAATCTTTCTAATATTATGCAGACATTTAGTTAATAGGTAGATACAAACGTGACTAAAAGGAATTTGGGTACACTTCCTGTCTTCTATGTTTACGGCGCGCCCAAAGTGCCAGTTGGATATTCAAAATATATAGTGAAAACCTACCTGAGACCGCTTAAATGAGGGTGAGACCCCCCTGGTCTTTCAATGTCCATAAAATTCAACTTAATCATAGACTCTGTATATGTAAAGGTTGTATTAGAAGAATTTCCCAGAATAATGTCATCTTCGATATCTACGGAGGGCTTAGATTGTCACTTTTCAGCTAAAAATTGTCAAAATTTTAGGACAAAGGGCACAGGGCAATGGTGAGAGCCCCCTGATCTCTCAATCTTTCTAATATTATGCAGACATTTAGTTAATAGGTGGATACAAACGTGACTAAAAGGAATTTGGGTACACTTCCTGTCTTCTATGTTTACGGCGCGCCCAAAGTGCCAGTTGGATATTCAAAATATATAGTGAAAACCTACCTGAGACCGCTTAAATGAGGGTGAGACCCCCCTGGTCTTTCAATGTCCATAAAATTCAACTTAATCATAGACTCTGTATATGTAAAGGTTGTATTAGAAGAATTTCCCAGAATAATGTCATCTTCGATATCTACGGAGGGCTTAGATTGTCACTTTTCAGCTAAAAATTGTCAAAATTTTAGGACAAAGGGCACAGGGCAATGGTGAGAGCCCCCTGATCTCTCAATCTTTCTAATATTATGCAGACATTTAGTTAATAGGTAGATACAAACGTGACTAAAAGGAATTTGGGTACACTTCCTGTCTTCTATGTTTACGGCGCGCCCAAAGTGCCAGTTGGATATTCAAAATATATAGTGAAAACCTACCTGAGACCGCTTAAATGAGGGTGAGACCCCCCTGGTCTTTCAATGTCCATAAAATTCAACTTAATCATAGACTCTGTATATGTAAAGGTTGTATTAGAAGAATTTCCCAGAATAATGTCATCTTCGATATCTACGGAGGGCTTAGATTGTCACTTTTCAGCTAAAAATTGTCAAAATTTTAGGACAAAGGGCACAGGGCAATGGTGAGAGCCCCCTGATCTCTCAATCTTTCTAATATTATGCAGACATTTAGTTAATAGGTAGATACAAACGTGACTAAAAGGAATTTGGGTACACTTCCTGTCTTCTATGTTTACGGCGCGCCCAAAGTGCCAGTTGGATATTCAAAATATATAGTGAAAACCTACCTGAGACCGCTTAAATGAGGGTGAGACCCCCCTGGTCTTTCAATGTCCATAAAATTCAACTTAATCATAGACTCTGTATATGTAAAGGTTGTATTAGAAGAATTTCCCAGAATAATGTCATCTTCGATATCTACGGAGGGCTTAGATTGTCACTTTTCAGCTAAAAATTGTCAAAATTTTAGGACAAAGGGCACAGGGCAATGGTGAGAGCCCCCTGATCTCTCAATCTTTCTAATATTATGCAGACATTTAGTTAATAGGTAGATACAAACGTGACTAAAAGGAATTTGGGTACACTTCCTGTCTTCTATGTTTACGGCGCGCCCAAAGTGCCAGTTGGATATTCAAAATATATAGTGAAAACCTACCTGAGACCGCTTAAATGAGGGTGAGACCCCCCTGGTCTTTCAATGTCCATAAAATTCAACTTAATCATAGACTCTGTATATGTAAAGGTTGTATTAGAAGAATTTCCCAGAATAATGTCATCTTCGATATCTACGGAGGGCTTAGATTGTCACTTTTCAGCTAAAAATTGTCAAAATTTTAGGACAAAGGGCACAGGGCAATGGTGAGAGCCCCCTGATCTCTCAATCTTTCTAATATTATGCAGACATTTAGTTAATAGGTAGATACAAACGTGACTAAAAGGAATTTGGGTACACTTCCTGTCTTCTATGTTTACGGCGCGCCCAAAGTGCCAGTTGGATATTCAAAATATATAGTGAAAACCTACCTGAGACCGCTTAAATGAGGGTGAGACCCCCCTGGTCTTTCAATGTCCATAAAATTCAACTTAATCATAGACTCTGTATATGTAAAGGTTGTATTAGAAGAATTTCCCAGAATAATGTCATCTTCGATATCTACGGAGGGCTTAGATTGTCACTTTTCAGCTAAAAATTGTCAAAATTTTAGGACAAAGGGCACAGGGCAATGGTGAGAGCCCCCTGATCTCTCAATCTTTCTAATATTATGCAGACATTTAGTTAATAGGTAGATACAAACGTGACTAAAAGGAATTTGGGTACACTTCCTGTCTTCTATGTTTACGGCGCGCCCAAAGTGCCAGTTGGATATTCAAAATATATAGTGAAAACCTACCTGAGACCGCTTAAATGAGGGTGAGACCCCCCTGGTCTTTCAATGTCCATAAAATTCAACTTAATCATAGACTCTGTATATGTAAAGGTTGTATTAGAAGAATTTCCCAGAATAATGTCATCTTCGATATCTACGGAGGGCTTAGATTGTCACTTTTCAGCTAAAAATTGTCAAAATTTTAGGACAAAGGGCACAGGGCAATGGTGAGAGCCCCCTGATCTCTCAATCTTTCTAATATTATGCAGACATTTAGTTAATAGGTAGATACAAACGTGACTAAAAGGAATTTGGGTACACTTCCTGTCTTCTATGTTTACGGCGCGCCCAAAGTGCCAGTTGGATATTCAAAATATATAGTGAAAACCTACCTGAGACCGCTTAAATGAGGGTGAGACCCCCCTGGTCTTTCAATGTCCATAAAATTCAACTTAATCATAGACTCTGTATATGTAAAGGTTGTATTAGAAGAATTTCCCAGAATAATGTCATCTTCGATATCTACGGAGGGCTTAGATTGTCACTTTTCAGCTAAAAATTGTCAAAATTTTAGGACAAAGGGCACAGGGCAATGGTGAGAGCCCCCTGATCTCTCAATCTTTCTAATATTATGCAGACATTTAGTTAATAGGTAGATACAAACGTGACTAAAAGGAATTTGGGTACACTTCCTGTCGTCTATGTTTACGGCGCGCCCAAAGTGCCAGTTGGATATTCAAAATATATAGTGAAAACCTACCTGAGACCGCTTAAATGAGGGTGAGACCCCCCTGGTCTTTCAATGTCCATAAAATTCAACTTAATCATAGACTCTGTATATGTAAAGGTTGTATTAGAAGAATTTCCCAGAATAATGTCATCTTCGATATCTACGGAGGGCTTAGATTGTCACTTTTCAGCTAAAAATTGTCAAAATTTTAGGACAAAGGGCACAGGGCAATGGTGAGAGCCCCCTGATCTCTCAATCTTTCTAATATTATGCAGACATTTAGTTAATAGGTAGATACAAACGTGACTAAAAGGAATTTGGGTACACTTTCTGTCTTCTATGTTTACGGCGCGCCCAAAGTGCCAGTTGGATATTCAAAATATATAGTGAAAACCTACCTGAGACCGCTTAAATGAGGGTGAGACCCCCCTGGTCTTTCAATGTCCATAAAATTCAACTTAATCATAGACTCTGTATATGTAAAGGTTGTATTAGAAGAATTTCCCAGAATAATGTCATCTTCGATATCTACGGAGGGCTTAGATTGTCACTTTTCAGCTAAAAATTGTCAAAATTTTAGGACAAAGGGCACAGGGCAATGGTGAGAGCCCCCTGATCTCTCAATCTTTCTAATATTATGCAGACATTTAGTTAATAGGTAGATACAAACGTGACTAAAAGGAATTTGGGTACACTTCCTGTCTTCTATGTTTACGGCGCGCCCAAAGTGCCAGTTGGATATTCAAAATATATAGTGAAAACCTACCTGAGACCGCTTAAATGAGGGTGAGACCCCCCTGGTCTTTCAATGTCCATAAAATTCAACTTAATCATAGACTCTGTATATGTAAAGGTTGTATTAGAAGAATTTCCCAGAATAATGTCATCTTCGATATCTACGGAGGGCTTAGATTGTCACTTTTCAGCTAAAAATTGTCAAAATTTTAGGACAAAGGGCACAGGGCAATGGTGAGAGCCCCCTGATCTCTCAATCTTTCTAATATTATGCAGACATTTAGTTAATAGGTAGATACAAACGTGACTAAAAGGAATTTGGGTACACTTCCTGTCTTCTATGTTTACGGCGCGCCCAAAGTGCCAGTTGGATATTCAAAATATATAGTGAAAACCTACCTGAGACCGCTTAAATGAGGGTGAGACCCCCCTGGTCTTTCAATGTCCATAAAATTCAACTTAATCATAGACTCTGTATATGTAAAGGTTGTATTAGAAGAATTTCCCAGAATAATGTCATCTTCGATATCTACGGAGGGCTTAGATTGTCACTTTTCAGCTAAAAATTGTCAAAATTTTAGGACAAAGGGCACAGGGCAATGGTGAGAGCCCCCTGATCTCTCAATCTTTCTAATATTATGCAGACATTTAGTTAATAGGTAGATACAAACGTGACTAAAAGGAATTTGGGTACACTTCCTGTCTTCTATGTTTACGGCGCGCCCAAAGTGCCAGTTGGATATTCAAAATATATAGTGAAAACCTACCTGAGACCGCTTAAATGAGGGTGAGACCCCCCTGGTCTTTCAATGTCCATAAAATTCAACTTAATCATAGACTCTGTATATGTAAAGGTTGTATTAGAAGAATTTCCCAGAATAATGTCATCTTCGATATCTACGGAGGGCTTAGATTGTCACTTTTCAGCTAAAAATTGTCAAAATTTTAGGACAAAGGGCACAGGGCAATGGTGAGAGCCCCCTGATCTCTCAATCTTTCTAATATTATGCAGACATTTAGTTAATAGGTAGATACAAACGTGACTAAAAGGAATTTGGGTACACTTCCTGTCGTCTATGTTTACGGCGCGCCCAAAGTGCCAGTTGGATATTCAAAATATATAGTGAAAACCTACCTGAGACCGCTTAAATGAGGGTGAGACCCCCCTGGTCTTTCAATGTCCATAAAATTCAACTTAATCATAGACTCTGTATATGTAAAGGTTGTATTAGAAGAATTTCCCAGAATAATGTCATCTTCGATATCTACGGAGGGCTTAGATTGTCACTTTTCAGCTAAAAATTGTCAAAATTTTAGGACAAAGGGCACAGGGCAATGGTGAGAGCCCCCTGATCTCTCAATCTTTCTAATATTATGCAGACATTTAGTTAATAGGTAGATACAAACGTGACTAAAAGGAATTTGGGTACACTTCCTGTCGTCTATGTTTACGGCGCGCCCAAAGTGCCAGTTGGATATTCAAAATATATAGTGAAAACCTACCTGAGACCGCTTAAATGAGGGTGAGACCCCCCTGGTCTTTCAATGTCCATAAAATTCAACTTAATCATAGACTCTGTATATGTAAAGGTTGTATTAGAAGAATTTCCCAGAATAATGTCATCTTCGATATCTACGGAGGGCTTAGATTGTCACTTTTCAGCTAAAAATTGTCAAAATTTTAGGACAAAGGGCACAGGGCAATGGTGAGAGCCCCCTGATCTCTCAATCTTTCTAATATTATGCAGACATTTAGTTAATAGGTAGATACAAACGTGACTAAAAGGAATTTGGGTACACTTCCTGTCTTCTATGTTTACGGCGCGCCCAAAGTGCCAGTTGGATATTCAAAATATATAGTGAAAACCTACCTGAGACCGCTTAAATGAGGGTGAGACCCCCCTGGTCTTTCAATGTCCATAAAATTCAACTTAATCATAGACTCTGTATATGTAAAGGTTGTATTAGAAGAATTTCCCAGAATAATGTCATCTTCGATATCTACGGAGGGCTTAGATTGTCACTTTTCAGCTAAAAATTGTCAAAATTTTAGGACAAAGGGCACAGGGCAATGGTGAGAGCCCCCTGATCTCTCAATCTTTCTAATATTATGCAGACATTTAGTTAATAGGTAGATACAAACGTGACTAAAAGGAATTTGGGTACACTTCCTGTCTTCTATGTTTACGGCGCGCCCAAAGTGCCAGTTGGATATTCAAAATATATAGTGAAAACCTACCTGAGACCGCTTAAATGAGGGTGAGACCCCCCTGGTCTTTCAATGTCCATAAAATTCAACTTAATCATAGACTCTGTATATGTAAAGGTTGTATTAGAAGAATTTCCCAGAATAATGTCATCTTCGATATCTACGGAGGGCTTAGATTGTCACTTTTCAGCTAAAAATTGTCAAAATTTTAGGACAAAGGGCACAGGGCAATGGTGAGAGCCCCCTGATCTCTCAATCTTTCTAATATTATGCAGACATTTAGTTAATAGGTAGATACAAACGTGACTAAAAGGAATTTGGGTACACTTCCTGTCGTCTATGTTTACGGCGCGCCCAAAGTGCCAGTTGGATATTCAAAATATATAGTGAAAACCTACCTGAGACCGCTTAAATGAGGGTGAGACCCCCCTGGTCTTTCAATGTCCATAAAATTCAACTTAATCATAGACTCTGTATATGTAAAGGTTGTATTAGAAGAATTTCCCAGAATAATGTCATCTTCGATATCTACGGAGGGCTTAGATTGTCACTTTTCAGCTAAAAATTGTCAAAATTTTAGGACAAAGGGCACAGGGCAATGGTGAGAGCCCCCTGATCTCTCAATCTTTCTAATATTATGCAGACATTTAGTTAATAGGTAGATACAAACGTGACTAAAAGGAATTTGGGTACACTTCCTGTCTTCTATGTTTACGGCGCGCCCAAAGTGCCAGTTGGATATTCAAAATATATAGTGAAAACCTACCTGAGACCGCTTAAATGAGGGTGAGACCCCCCTGGTCTTTCAATGTCCATAAAATTCAACTTAATCATAGACTCTGTATATGTAAAGGTTGTATTAGAAGAATTTCCCAGAATAATGTCATCTTCGATATCTACGGAGGGCTTAGATTGTCACTTTTCAGCTAAAAATTGTCAAAATTTTAGGACAAAGGGCACAGGGCAATGGTGAGAGCCCCCTGATCTCTCAATCTTTCTAATATTATGCAGACATTTAGTTAATAGGTAGATACAAACGTGACTAAAAGGAATTTGGGTACACTTCCTGTCTTCTATGTTTACGGCGCGCCCAAAGTGCCAGTTGGATATTCAAAATATATAGTGAAAACCTACCTGAGACCGCTTAAATGAGGTTGAGACCCCCCTGGTCTTTCAATGTCCATAAAATTCAACTTAATCATAGACTCTGTATATGTAAAGGTTGTATTAGAAGAATTTCCCAGAATAATGTCATCTTCGATATCTACGGAGGGCTTAGATTGTCACTTTTCAGCTAAAAATTGTCAAAATTTTAGGACAAAGGGCACAGGGCAATGGTGAGAGCCCCCTGATCTCTCAATCTTTCTAATATTATGCAGACATTTAGTTAATAGGTAGATACAAACGTGACTAAAAGGAATTTGGGTACACTTCCTGTCTTCTATGTTTACGGCGCGCCCAAAGTGCCAGTTGAATATTCAAAATATATAGTGAAAATCTACCTGAGACCGCTTAAATGAGGGTGAGACCCCCCTGGTCTTTCAATGTCCATAAAATTCAACTTAATCATAGACTCTGTATATGTAAAGGTTGTATTAGAAGAATTTCCCAGAATAATGTCATCTTCGATATCTACGGAGGGCTTAGATTGTCACTTTTCAGCTAAAAATTGTCAAAATTTTAGGACAAAGGGCACAGGGCAATGGTGAGAGCCCCCTGATCTCTCAATCTTTCTAATATTATGCAGACATTTAGTTAATAGGTAGATACAAACGTGACTAAAAGGAATTTGGGTACACTTCCTGTCTTCTATGTTTACGGCGCGCCCAAAGTGCCAGTTGGATATTCAAAATATATAGTGAAAACCTACCTGAGACCGCTTAAATGAGGGTGAGACCCCCCTGGTCTTTCAATGTCCATAAAATTCAACTTAATCATAGACTCTGTATATGTAAAGGTTGTATTAGAAGAATTTCCCAGAATATTGTCATCTTCGATATCTACGGAGGGCTTAGATTGTCACTTTTCAGCTAAAAATTGTCAAAATTTTAGGACAAAGGGCACAGGGCAATGGTGAGAGCCCCCTGATCTCTCAATCTTTCTAATATTATGCAGACATTTAGTTAATAGGTAGATACAAACGTGACTAAAAGGAATTTGGGTACACTTCCTGTCTTCTATGTTTACGGCGCGCCCAAAGTGCCAGTTGGATATTCAAAATATATAGTGAAAACCTACCTGAGACCGCTTAAATGAGGGTGAGACCCCCCTGGTCTTTCAATGTCCATAAAATTCAACTTAATCATAGACTCTGTATATGTAAAGGTTGTATTAGAAGAATTTCCCAGAATAATGTCATCTTCGATATCTACGGAGGGCTTAGATTGTCACTTTTCAGCTAAAAATTGTCAAAATTTTAGGACAAAGGGCACAGGGCAATGGTGAGAGCCCCCTGATCTCTCAATCTTTCTAATATTATGCAGACATTTAGTTAATAGGTAGATACAAACGTGACTAAAAGGAATTTGGGTACACTTCCTGTCTTCTATGTTTACGGCGCGCCCAAAGTGCCAGTTGGATATTCAAAATATATAGTGAAAACCTACCTGAGACCGCTTAAATGAGGGTGAGACCCCCCTGGTCTTTCAATGTCCATAAAATTCAACTTAATCATAGACTCTGTATATGTAAAGGTTGTATTAGAAGAATTTCCCAGAATAATGTCATCTTCGATATCTACGGAGGGCTTAGATTGTCACTTTTCAGCTAAAAATTGTCAAAATTTTAGGACAAAGGGCACAGGGCAATGGTGAGAGCCCCCTGATCTCTCAATCTTTCTAATATTATGCAGACATTTAGTTAATAGGTAGATACAAACGTGACTAAAAGGAATTTGGGTACACTTCCTGTCTTCTATGTTTACGGCGCGCCCAAAGTGCCAGTTGGATATTCAAAATATATAGTGAAAACCTACCTGAGACCGCTTAAATGAGGGTGAGACCCCCCTGGTCTTTCAATGTCCATAAAATTCAACTTAATCATAGACTCTGTATATGTAAAGGTTGTATTAGAAGAATTTCCCAGAATAATGTCATCTTCGATATCTACGGAGGGCTTAGATTGTCACTTTTCAGCTAAAAATTGTCAAAATTTTAGGACAAAGGGCACAGGGCAATGGTGAGAGCCCCCTGATCTCTCAATCTTTCTAATATTATGCAGACATTTAGTTAATAGGTAGATACAAACGTGACTAAAAGGAATTTGGGTACACTTCCTGTCTTCTATGTTTACGGCGCGCCCAAAGTGCCAGTTGGA
The DNA here is from genome assembly GCF_021869535.1 of Mytilus californianus. NCBI lineage: Eukaryota > Metazoa > Mollusca > Bivalvia > Mytilida > Mytilidae > Mytilus > Mytilus californianus. The sequence continues at coordinate 583,562 of NW_026262684.1, forward strand.
TATTCAAAATATATAGTGAAAACCTACCTGAGACCGCTTAAATGAGGGTGAGACCCCCCTGGTCTTTCAATGTCCATAAAATTCAACTTAATCATAGACTCTGTATATGTAAAGGTTGTATTAGAAGAATTTCCCAGAATAATGTCATCTTCGATATCTACGGAGGGCTTAGATTGTCACTTTTCAGCTAAAAATTGTCAAAATTTTAGGACAAAGGGCACAGGGCAATGGTGAGAGCCCCCTGATCTCTCAATCTTTCTAATATTATGCAGGCATTTAGTTAATAGGTAGATACAAACGTGACTAAAAGGAATTTGGGTACACTTCCTGTCTTCTATGTTTACGGCGCGCCCAAAGTGCCAGTTGGATATTCAAAATATATAGTGAAAACCTACCTGAGACCGCTTAAATGAGGGTGAGACCCCCCTGGTCTTTCAATGTCCATAAAATTCAACTTAATCATAGACTCTGTATATGTAAAGGTTGTATTAGAAGAATTTCCCAGAATATTGTCATCTTCGATATCTACGGAGGGCTTAGATTGTCACTTTTCAGCTAAAAATTGTCAAAATTTTAGGACAAAGGGCACAGGGCAATGGTGAGAGCCCCCTGATCTCTCAATCTTTCTAATATTATGCAGACATTTAGTTAATAGGTAGATACAAACGTGACTAAAAGGAATTTGGGTACACTTCCTGTCTTCTATGTTTACGGCGCGCCCAAAGTGCCAGTTGGATATTCAAAATATATAGTGAAAACCTACCTGAGACCGCTTAAATGAGGGTGAGACCCCCCTGGTCTTTCAATGTCCATAAAATTCAACTTAATCATAGACTCTGTATATGTAAAGGTTGTATTAGAAGAATTTCCCAGAATAATGTCATCTTCGATATCTACGGAGGGCTTAGATTGTCACTTTTCAGCTAAAAATTGTCAAAATTTTAGGACAAAGGGCACAGGGCAATGGTGAGAGCCCCCTGATCTCTCAATCTTTCTAATATTATGCAGACATTTAGTTAATAGGTAGATACAAACGTGACTAAAAGGAATTTGGGTACACTTCCTGTCTTCTATGTTTACGGCGCGCCCAAAGTGCCAGTTGGATATTCAAAATATATAGTGAAAACCTACCTGAGACCGCTTAAATGAGGGTGAGACCCCCCTGGTCTTTCAATGTCCATAAAATTCAACTTAATCATAGACTCTGTATATGTAAAGGTTGTATTAGAAGAATTTCCCAGAATAATGTCATCTTCGATATCTACGGAGGGCTTAGATTGTCACTTTTCAGCTAAAAATTGTCAAAATTTTAGGACAAAGGGCACAGGGCAATGGTGAGAGCCCCCTGATCTCTCAATCTTTCTAATATTATGCAGACATTTAGTTAATAGGTAGATACAAACGTGACTAAAAGGAATTTGGGTACACTTCCTGTCTTCTATGTTTACGGCGCGCCCAAAGTGCCAGTTGGATATTCAAAATATATAGTGAAAACCTACCTGAGACCGCTTAAATGAGGGTGAGACCCCCCTGGTCTTTCAATGTCCATAAAATTCAACTTAATCATAGACTCTGTATATGTAAAGGTTGTATTAGAAGAATTTCCCAGAATAATGTCATCTTCGATATCTACGGAGGGCTTAGATTGTCACTTTTCAGCTAAAAATTGTCAAAATTTTAGGACAAAGGGCACAGGGCAATGGTGAGAGCCCCCTGATCTCTCAATCTTTCTAATATTATGCAGACATTTAGTTAATAGGTAGATACAAACGTGACTAAAAGGAATTTGGGTACACTTCCTGTCTTCTATGTTTACGGCGCGCCCAAAGTGCCAGTTGGATATTCAAAATATATAGTGAAAACCTACCTGAGACCGCTTAAATGAGGGTGAGACCCCCCTGGTCTTTCAATGTCCATAAAATTCAACTTAATCATAGACTCTGTATATGTAAAGGTTGTATTAGAAGAATTTCCCAGAATAATGTCATCTTCGATATCTACGGAGGGCTTAGATTGTCACTTTTCAGCTAAAAATTGTCAAAATTTTAGGACAAAGGGCACAGGGCAATGGTGAGAGCCCCCTGATCTCTCAATCTTTCTAATATTATGCAGACATTTAGTTAATAGGTAGATACAAACGTGACTAAAAGGAATTTGGGTACACTTCCTGTCTTCTATGTTTACGGCGCGCCCAAAGTGCCAGTTGGATATTCAAAATATATAGTGAAAACCTACCTGAGACCGCTTAAATGAGGGTGAGACCCCCCTGGTCTTTCAATGTCCATAAAATTCAACTTAATCATAGACTCTGTATATGTAAAGGTTGTATTAGAAGAATTTCCCAGAATAATGTCATCTTCGATATCTACGGAGGGCTTAGATTGTCACTTTTCAGCTAAAAATTGTCAAAATTTTAGGACAAAGGGCACAGGGCAATGGTGAGAGCCCCCTGATCTCTCAATCTTTCTAATATTATGCAGACATTTAGTTAATAGGTAGATACAAACGTGACTAAAAGGAATTTGGGTACACTTCCTGTCTTCTATGTTTACGGCGCGCCCAAAGTGCCAGTTGGATATTCAAAATATATAGTGAAAACCTACCTGAGACCGCTTAAATGAGGGTGAGACCCCCCTGGTCTTTCAATGTCCATAAAATTCAACTTAATCATAGACTCTGTATATGTAAAGGTTGTATTAGAAGAATTTCCCAGAATAATGTCATCTTCGATATCTACGGAGGGCTTAGATTGTCACTTTTCAGCTAAAAATTGTCAAAATTTTAGGACAAAGGGCACAGGGCAATGGTGAGAGCCCCCTGATCTCTCAATCTTTCTAATATTATGCAGACATTTAGTTAATAGGTAGATACAAACGTGACTAAAAGGAATTTGGGTACACTTCCTGTCTTCTATGTTTACGGCGCGCCCAAAGTGCCAGTTGGATATTCAAAATATATAGTGAAAACCTACCTGAGACCGCTTAAATGAGGGTGAGACCCCCCTGGTCTTTCAATGTCCATAAAATTCAACTTAATCATAGACTCTGTATATGTAAAGGTTGTATTAGAAGAATTTCCCAGAATAATGTCATCTTCGATATCTACGGAGGGCTTAGATTGTCACTTTTCAGCTAAAAATTGTCAAAATTTTAGGACAAAGGGCACAGGGCAATGGTGAGAGCCCCCTGATCTCTCAATCTTTCTAATATTATGCAGACATTTAGTTAATAGGTAGATACAAACGTGACTAAAAGGAATTTGGGTACACTTCCTGTCTTCTATGTTTACGGCGCGCCCAAAGTGCCAGTTGGATATTCAAAATATATAGTGAAAACCTACCTGAGACCGCTTAAATGAGGGTGAGACCCCCCTGGTCTTTCAATGTCCATAAAATTCAACTTAATCATAGACTCTGTATATGTAAAGGTTGTATTAGAAGAATTTCCCAGAATAATGTCATCTTCGATATCTACGGAGGGCTTAGATTGTCACTTTTCAGCTAAAAATTGTCAAAATTTTAGGACAAAGGGCACAGGGCAATGGTGAGAGCCCCCTGATCTCTCAATCTTTCTAATATTATGCAGACATTTAGTTAATAGGTAGATACAAACGTGACTAAAAGGAATTTGGGTACACTTCCTGTCTTCTATGTTTACGGCGCGCCCAAAGTGCCAGTTGGATATTCAAAATATATAGTGAAAACCTACCTGAGACCGCTTAAATGAGGGTGAGACCCCCCTGGTCTTTCAATGTCCATAAAATTCAACTTAATCATAGACTCTGTATATGTAAAGGTTGTATTAGAAGAATTTCCCAGAATAATGTCATCTTCGATATCTACGGAGGGCTTAGATTGTCACTTTTCAGCTAAAAATTGTCAAAATTTTAGGACAAAGGGCACAGGGCAATGGTGAGAGCCCCCTGATCTCTCAATCTTTCTAATATTATGCAGACATTTAGTTAATAGGTAGATACAAACGTGACTAAAAGGAATTTGGGTACACTTCCTGTCTTCTATGTTTACGGCGCGCCCAAAGTGCCAGTTGGATATTCAAAATATATAGTGAAAACCTACCTGAGACCGCTTAAATGAGGGTGAGACCCCCCTGGTCTTTCAATGTCCATAAAATTCAACTTAATCATAGACTCTGTATATGTAAAGGTTGTATTAGAAGAATTTCCCAGAATAATGTCATCTTCGATATCTACGGAGGGCTTAGATTGTCACTTTTCAGCTAAAAATTGTCAAAATTTTAGGACAAAGGGCACAGGGCAATGGTGAGAGCCCCCTGATCTCTCAATCTTTCTAATATTATGCAGACATTTAGTTAATAGGTAGATACAAACGTGACTAAAAGGAATTTGGGTACACTTCCTGTCTTCTATGTTTACGGCGCGCCCAAAGTGCCAGTTGGATATTCAAAATATATAGTGAAAACCTACCTGAGACCGCTTAAATGAGGGTGAGACCCCCCTGGTCTTTCAATGTCCATAAAATTCAACTTAATCATAGACTCTGTATATGTAAAGGTTGTATTAGAAGAATTTCCCAGAATAATGTCATCTTCGATATCTACGGAGGGCTTAGATTGTCACTTTTCAGCTAAAAATTGTCAAAATTTTAGGACAAAGGGCACAGGGCAATGGTGAGAGCCCCCTGATCTCTCAATCTTTCTAATATTATGCAGACATTTAGTTAATAGGTAGATACAAACGTGACTAAAAGGAATTTGGGTACACTTCCTGTCTTCTATGTTTACGGCGCGCCCAAAGTGCCAGTTGGATATTCAAAATATATAGTGAAAACCTACCTGAGACCGCTTAAATGAGGGTGAGACCCCCCTGGTCTTTCAATGTCCATAAAATTCAACTTAATCATAGACTCTGTATATGTAAAGGTTGTATTAGAAGAATATCCCAGAATAATGTCATCTTCGATATCTACGGAGGGCTTAGATTGTCACTTTTCAGCTAAAAATTGTCAAAATTTTAGGACAAAGGGCACAGGGCAATGGTGAGAGCCCCCTGATCTCTCAATCTTTCTAATATTATGCAGACATTTAGTTAATAGGTAGATACAAACGTGACTAAAAGGAATTTGGGTACACTTCCTGTCTTCTATGTTTACGGCGCGCCCAAAGTGCCAGTTGGATATTCAAAATATATAGTGAAAACCTACCTGAGACCGCTTAAATGAGGGTGAGACCCCCCTGGTCTTTCAATGTCCATAAAATTCAACTTAATCATAGACTCTGTATATGTAAAGGTTGTATTAGAAGAATTTCCCAGAATAATGTCATCTTCGATATCTACGGAGGGCTTAGATTGTCACTTTTCAGCTAAAAATTGTCAAAATTTTAGGACAAAGGGCACAGGGCAATGGTGAGAGCCCCCTGATCTCTCAATCTTTCTAATATTATGCAGACATTTAGTTAATAGGTAGATACAAACGTGACTAAAAGGAATTTATGTAAAGGTTGTATTAGAATATCGAATAACGAACCGGCTGCTAACTTCACACACATCGGGGCGAATGATACCAGAGGGACATTCAAACTCATAAATCGAAAATAAACTGGCAACGCCATGGCTAAAAAAGAAAAAGACAAACAATAGTACACAAAACACAATATTGAAAAATAAAGACTAAGCAACACGAACCCCACCAAAAACTGGGGATGATCACAGGTGCTCCAGAAGGATAAGCAGATCCTGCTCCACATGTGGCACCCGTCGTGCGCTCATGTTAGTACAAACCCAGTAATACGTCTAATTCCGTAGGTCACATTCGGGATTGTAGTTACGACACAAGGAACATATCCGCTATTATCTGTGAAACGGATATTTTATAACGGCCAACCAACTAATGATGTCTTACAATTATAAATGATTTATGCCATATATGTACTATACCTGGCATATTTGAGCACATTTCATTTTGATGCATGTCTGTAATGAAACCTATGAATTAAAATCAAAATCCATATTAACAAATATGTTATATACTTTTTCATGTATTTGGAAGCCTTTTTCTCCCGCTCTTATCGTTAATACTTATAACATCGGTTAATTTAGCCAAAATGTCATCTGGTTTTGTTTCTTTTGTACCATGTTCCAGCAGGAGAAACATAAACCACTTACAAATGTGAAGAAGGAGATAGGCAGTATAAGTAATATATTTGCTGACATTTGTTTATTCTGGCTAATGGTAATTCCGCTCAGTTTAATTAAAAAAAACTGCATTATACTAATTTCTAACTAATGGAAAAGTTTGTCAATTTTAGAACGATTATGTTCGTAAATTTCCTAAAAATTCAGCAGTCAATATCTGTTCCAACAAAATTTGAATAAAATAATATAAAATAGTTGGATTTAAAGTATTGAATTCTGAAACTATTGATTATCCTAAATTGAGGTAAATTATATGGCCTTCCAAATACCGTTTCGATATCTAACATCATAGACGAGACATTAATTGTCGAAATCCGGATATGGTGTACAAATTTTTGCACATCATGTTTGCGGTATACAATCTTTTCCGCAAGTTTATTGTGTTCTGTTTGGTATTAAATTATTAATTAAGATCCATCTTGTTACACGTTTATTTGGCAATCGCCATGGTAGTCATCAGGGTTTAAGAACATCAGTTGTTCGACCTGTTAGTCAAATGCGTTTTGTTAAAATATACTTTTTCACGTTTTGGTCTTTTTGGAAAATGTTGTTTGTGCTGTATTTAGATCCCTCTACCAAGAAATTTGTTTTGCATGCACACGTATAAAAATTGCGGTTTTTATCCAACGCAATCATAGGTTTAAACGTTGTTTTCAATTTAGAGTTGTTTATATATATATATATATATATATATATATATATATATTTCTAATTTATGCATTAATACACACCATATTTTCAGTGAATGACTATTGTTTGATGTGCACATTCGTATTTATGCAATAGTTAACATGTCATACAACGCGAAATATTTGGTTTTAAGATAAATTATCAAAGAACCTTAGACATTCAATATATCATATGTTAGTATAAGTCGAAATATATGCATATTTCTAACATTGAAAACATAGCATATCATATAATTATATAGATAAAGAGTTATTCCACAAAATACATAGTCATAATTGAGGTGCACGTCTTCAAGGTCAGGCTTCAGAAAGGAACGCCATTCAAATTGTTTGAGACAAAACCAAAGGTAGCAATATTAAATTATATTATGGGGACACAAGTACACAAATGAGTAGCAATGGGAAATATAGTACTTTTCTTTATTCAAAAAATCTTTATTTTTGTCAGTCACATGTCCAGAAGCCGTCAAGACACAAGCATACTTTGTGCTTGTATGACTACACTTTGAATATACAAATATACAAACAGTGCATATGACCATTACCTACAAAAAGCTATACCAATTCCACGATACATCATCAAACTCACAAGTACATTTAGACATATCAATGTAGGGTATTACATCCATTTGCATACAAAGTCAGATTTTCGATCACGTAAATCAGGACCGGAAACTCGCAACCAGACATGCTACTAGACGTTTGGTGCAACTATGAGCTTTAAACACGACTCACTTAAATTTACTTCTGAAAAACTTCCCTACAACAACACCATTGATTTTAGTACTTTTTTTTACCTCACAGTTAAAATGCAACCTGAATCCATGTTGAATTATGGGAATCTCATACACAAGAGTAATTAGTCGAATACTTTTTTGGTGTACAAAATATTTGAAGATAAAAGGAAAACCATTATCCAATTACTAGAACAAATACTTTTCCGGAAAGTCTGGACTAATGATTTGAGATTTGTCCTTTTCAAGATGCTACCATAAGAACTTGGACGTACCTGTCAGTGTGACTGCCAATATCAATGCTTGAAAGATCTGACTTGTCATACCTAAATACAATTTTGTTCCATTTGAGTATTTATGTTTCTAATTTTTTTTGGGTTCTGAATATGTTTAAGAAATCTCTATTGAAAAAACATGCAAGTGTACATCATTTTCTCTCGTTTATTTTGAAACCTTATTTCAAGCAAGCATTTGGCATTTCCTGTTATACACCATTGCCATAACATTAACTGCTCATATACACACTGACATATGCTCATTTTATGATTGCAGTGTCAAAATGTAACGAAAAAAAAAAGTTTTGTATACATGTACATAGCCAGCAAAGATTGTCTTAACTTAATATCATAGATTCAACGGTAATATGTACGTATATGATAATAAAGAGTTCTCTGGATCAGAGAACTTGTCTCTTTTCCCTTATTGAATGAGACTTATCACCGGTTTTTACATGTATGATTTCAATTGTATAAGCAGCACTGCGGATGTCACATGTGGAGAGACACCTGAGTTTATATCGTTATTGTCGGTTTACGTTCAACTTAATCACTGTTAAGTTCTCTCTGTAACGTAATGTTATGTTGTTTTCATTCATTGTTTTTTTTTTTTTTTTATCACGGTTTTATCTTTTTGAAAGGACTTCAAATTTTGTATCGCCCCTTGGTATCTTTTTTTAAATATAAAGCATTGAGTGGTTTGACAACTTTGTGGATGGTATTTATTTCTCCTTTTATGTGTCTCATTGGTGTTTACCCTCCTTTTTTCTGTATTGTCTAAACACGATGGCCTTTTGAGATTGTGAATAGTAAAAACGTTACGAAATGTTAATATCTTCAAGCAATCCTCTTATATAGAATCTTAAACACATACTTGCCTTACACGTTGATTTATAACGATTCTAATACAGTACGATGATGACATAAAACCCTAATCAAATCGATTTCCATATTCTTTTTTATGATGTCCGTGGGCAAAAGGTTACAAACATTTCCTGTAAAAATGTGCAGGTGATCGTAAATGATCATATTTCAATAATAGACTTTTATTTTGTTTAATGCCTTATAGAGTATTTCCTTGTATGGTAAAACATAAAAATGACTAAAAATAACTTTTGCTTTTCATCGGTTTAATCACTTTTGCTATAATGTGAGGCTTAGAATTATCGTCATAAATTTTGTCAAAACTAATATTTTGAAATTGCACCAGGTCATGCAACATAATGTAAACATTCAACATGTTTAAGCTTTCGAGACTAAAGGGAAAAACAACAATAAATATAAAATATCAATTATTGTTTAACCGAAAATAAACCAGATTAAATTAACTGCCACGGAACAAGTTGAAGACATCCCATAAGATGACGAAGAAAAACGACAAAAAATAATTGCGAGTCATTCTTCTTCACTTTATAAACCTTCCTTAACTTCTATCTTCAAAGAAACCCTATATCTTATATATCTAATTATACTAAACGACAGAAATAACCACGACCACCAAAGTTCAATCACGTCAAGAGCAAGACGGTAGACCATGAATTGCACTATCAGTATACACATTCTATTTTCAAATAAGTGATAAGGGGATAGCAGCGCGTGTTTGTGTGTGCAGGTGCATAAGTGATTGTGTTATGAACATGATCTAATTGATTGTTGTTTTCTAATCCTGAAGTAACAGTACAATAGATATGTAAGCCAACCGAGATGGAGATCGGACAATCTGGAATGCAACTGGAAATAAGGGTACGTTGGATAGAGTCAGAAATCTATCCTTACAACTGACCATATACATACCTTCAAAGATGTGTTGACAGGGTTTTGCTATGTGCAAAGAGCGTTGTACTACATGTATCTACACACGATGATTCAAATTTGACTTCTACATTCCGACCAGACATGACTGCATTTTTATACAGCACATAGCCGAACAGTCGGCCAGGATTCTATAGTTGTTGGAAAGAAATGTATGTGACATTATTTCCATACACTAGTTCCCTTTGGGTTCTATCTAATCTAATTGAAATATGTTAGGGTTTTACAACTCATGAAGTTTTAAAAGAAGAATTTTTTTTACAGTTTTACATAATGTGAATGCAAACGTTCATAGTCATGCAAGTAGACAATATCGAAGACTTAAATGAGTATCACTGGAATTTATAATGTGTATCGTCCTCTACCTGTTCCAAGTATATGTTAGTACTGCATTTTGTTTTTAAATTGAGAAGGAAGACACACACTTTTATCAGAGATAATAGTTAATACCAAACATCAAGTTTGAAAACGTGTAAATGTTGTTAACTAGACATACTATATAGTAAAAACTAACGAGGTAGGCACTAATTGCCAATGAGACAATTATCAATCAATGCTGATCAAAATAAAGATAAAACAAAAAATTAAGGACACTATATATAAAGCCTTTATTGCGCGAAATACACTAGGATAATGAAAAGTGAAACAATTTAAATCAGGTAACTAATTAGGTCTGATTTAAGATTCTGACATTAAACAATAAGTAATTATGGCAGATGGCAACCAACGATAACCGTGGTTAAATATTTCAAACGTTAATATTGACAACATAGATACAAACTTTCTATTTTTACTCAGCATGATAAAACAAGTCTTATTTAAAGCAGTTTGGATATGTATGCATGCTATGACATTTATCTTCTTATTTTGCCAATATTCCAAAAGATCAGAGATCTCTGACGTTTAATAACATGAATAATTCAAATACTATTTGCATGCAACATATCATGTCTGCAGGAAAACATTACAATGCTAACTTTAAAAAAAAAAGCAATATTGATAGATTGTTTGTGGTTCTTAAAACAAGTGGGAATTTCTCGGTTACTATTTATTCGATTTGATGTAGCTCTGCGATTAGATTTAGCCAAGAAACTACTACGAGTGTGAATGACCATAGATAATCTGCTGACTGTCATAGGCGACATCAATAACGTTAGATTACGACATCATCAAATTCCAATCATAGTTAGCATGAAATGGGAAATTACCACAAAGAAGATCAAACGAAATTAATGCAAACAGCATTAAATACAATAAGTAAAGGCAACAGTAGTATACCGCTGTTCGAAACTCATAAATCGATAGAGATAAAAACAAATCCGGGTTACAAACTAAATCTGAGGGAAACGCATCAAATATAAGAGGAGAACAACGACACAACAAAAACACAACATTAAAAATGTAACACACACAGAAATGAACTATAATATAACAATGGCCATTTTCCTGACTTGGTACAGGAATATATATGTCTCGTGTTTATAATAACGTCGAAATAGATTAAATATATATATTAGACCGTTCAAAACATCCAACTGGAGCGATAATGTCGACAATAGAAGGAATCAAATAAAACCCTGATTTCATATTGTGAAGTATATATTAAAGTTGAATGTGTCTTTTCGTTTATTTGGGGCATACAGACTGGTAATCGAGGACTATAGTCTCCCTGTTTCTAACGGAATATAAAACAAATGTATAACGTTGTATTCTAAAGTTTAGAAGTGTTTAAAAAAGTTGTGAATGCATAACATATTTTTAGTAAATGGACAAAGTGAACCGTAATGCGAAAAGCAAGTACAATACCATATGATAATGAATAAAGACAACAGCTAGCACACTATTAAGACGCAAAAGCGGTAATAAACAATTGGGAAGTATTAACTCTTATAAACACGAGACATATATATAGTCTTTCCATACTCAAATTATTGTCACATACAGTGTTTACCATGTATTTCAGTTAAATATTGTCCGTTGGATGCAGAAAGGGGTCAATAATATTCTGGAAACTGTTCTCATCCAAGAGAGGGATATATGTGTCCAGCTATACTATACACACTTTTGTACATTTGTAATTGGAATTAATCTCCAGGTTCCATTCATTAATCATTTATAATAATTATACTTTGAAGAAACAGTAAATTATCATTTTATGTTATGAACATCAACCGTTAATAGTTTCAATGCATTTCATTTCATTGCAATTAAATATATTATGATATATATACAAATAAAATATTACAGGACATTTCGTATTAACTGTTATTCAAACATAACCTTTCAAAGTGATAACTGTACATTGTACGAATAAAACAGCATTATACACACAATTTAAAATTAGAGAAGGAAGCAACATACCAAAATATGTTCAAGCTCAAAAGTCGGTGACAACTGACAACGCCATGACAAAAAAAAGAAGCAAGACATAAAGACAAACAACAGTAAATAAAATACAACAACAAGACTAAAGACCGAGCAACACGAACCCCATCATAAACTGGGGTTTCACATGTGGAGCAAGATATACCTACCCTTCCGGATCATTTTAAGCAATCGGTTTAGATTTTCAAGACGTTTAAAATCTAATTTTTAGTATGGTTTATAGGCAATAGCAATAAAAATTGACATCTGAAATAGGAAATGTACCGCATATTCGTAGTTTAGTATCGGACTAAAGGAATAACCATGGTACTCTATTCTATCAACAACAGACATTTAGAAGATTTGCAGTTAGTTTAACCTTGTCATAATATTTGACATTTGGTCTTCATTGACCACACTATCTATTTTTAGTTGTTGTCTGATTTGGGCTACCTCATGTTGTTTAACTTAGATTGATACTGCGCACAGTTTGAAAACATGTTAGTTTGAGTTATACTCGTGAAATTGTATTATCTACAAATGTATTGGTAACGAACTTTATGACTTATTGCAGCTTATATTACTGTAAATGCAAATTAGTACGAAAAGGTGATAAAATAAATGAACTTTAAGTGTTGTAACCGTTACTTGCCTTACAAGTTTTAACATATTTTTTCCAGGAAAGAAATTATAATGCCGGCTTACCTCAACACAAGTTTTAGACACAAATGAATTATATTACATATTAGTTTTCATGATTTTTCTATTTGAATTAAAAACTATAAATATGTCCCGGTATATTTTGTTCAGGTAATAGGCAATCAACTTTCAAAACAATTATAATGTGTAATGCCCTATATACGTTTTACAAGTATATTGTTTTAAATCCGAAATGAATTAATATGGTTTTGTATTTTATTTATTGTATTATACAGGACGTTATATAAATACGGTCAGCAATAATACCAGGCGTTTACATGAATTTTTTAAACTGTATAGATGATGTGTTTATGTTTTGCTCGAATGGCAAATAAGGAATTGCATTAAACTATTACAAAAATACCGAATACCAAGGCAAATTAAAAAAGGGGGACAGTCCATAAATAAGCATTAACAAAAATATCAAACTCCAAGGTAAATTCAAACTAGAGGTTCTAACGAGCATGTATTGCTAACTATGTCTATGTGCAACAATGGAACTCTATAGCATTGTGGACTAAAATATTATTCATGACAAAAATCTCTTTTTTGTTGATCTTTAATTGCTGATAATTTCTGTTTACAGTTTCTCTCTATCTTATAAAGTGTTTGCCAAAACTGGAAGCTTAATACTAAAATGTACGGTGAAATAGATGATTTTGCATTTCCTATTTTTAATTATCCGTTTTAGATGGTGAAGTTCCCTTGGCACCATCGTATGGTGTTTATATATCTCCACTTGTTCGATTTGCTCGTGTATGTCACAACGTATTTGATTTTAACAAAATAAATCACTGTATTACTGAAAAGTTATTACACCAGGGTTTTCAATACCACAAATTTGTCCAAAAGTTTATTAAGTTTTATCATTGCTACAAAGATATCATTCATAAATATGTAAATCAACGTGCAGACATCTAATATGTTCAGGTATTTCACATCCCATCTTTAATTTTATGGTAATATTCTATACAAACACACATCTCAAAAGCTATTAAAACATTTACACAGACTTATTCACAGGGGATGGTTACGATACTGCAATTTTTGGGATTAATATTGATTCACTCATAGGGTCTTTGCGTCGGACATAAACACATTTATTCTAAAACCAGTTGTTGGCATGATACGGGTTATGTTCCTTCGTATAAATTATGATGGCATGATACTTAACCCTAACGGGAGGGGTTGTACTTGATTTTTATAGGATGAAAACAAATCTTTCAATCAGTTTATTTGAAGTCTGGAGTTGGCAAGTCAGTAACTGATAGTAGTGCTTTGTTAATTAATGTTAACCATTGTCACTTTGCTTAGTTTCTTCTGTTACCTATTCTAATATCGGACTCGGACTTCCTTAAACGGAGTTTAACTGTGAATTTTGCTGTGGATATGTTTATTTAACATTGGCTAGATGTATAGGGGAATGGTTGAGATCTCACAACATGTTTCACCCCGCCGCATATTTGCGCCTGCAACACGTGAGGAATCTCTAACTTTTGTTAGTATTGTGTGTTTTATTTTGATTTTTGTTTATTCGTATTTTTTGGAGTTTAGTGTGGCATATATTTCGCTAAACTAGTATACATTACTGTTTAGGGGCCAGCTGAAGCCTGCCTCCGGGTGCAAGATTATCTCGCTGCGTAAAAAAATCCATTGATAGCCTTGGACTGTTTACTATTCTTTGGTCGGGTAGTTGTCGCTATGACACACGTTTCATTAATTCTCTTTTCTAAACAGTAAAGTTCTAGATTTATTTAGAATGAGTTTCCGTAGCATAAGTAATGCCGAAGTAAGTAGTGCTGTAAATTCACTTGTATTTGTATGCAAAGTTAATACCTTAATCTTCGTTTCTATTTTACCCTTCATCTGCCTTCTAAACGTCACGAAAAAAAACATCAATATGCAAATGAGATATACATGTAAAGAAAAATATCGTTATACAAGTCTCGGTTATGACCCTACTTTCCAATTATGTGCCGTTTTCTATTTTTGTTTTTTCTCCAGCTGGTACGTGGTCATCCTGCTGGTAGCTACACTGTGCAAGTTTTATTTTTGATTTTACTATAAGACATATGGTCTCGATATGCATATTTTGTGCCTGTAACAAGTAGGCTATAGGTACATGTATTATGTGTTGTTCGTTGGTGTTTGTCTTTTTTAGTTTGTCTGTTTTTGTTTCGGAGTTGTCTGCTTTTTGTGTATAATTTTTGTTGTATTGTGTGCTAATTTTTAGTGATTCCTGTTATTCTGTTCGTTTTTTTAGCTGTCCTCTTTGTATATTCTAAACGAGATATTGACCGTAACGTTCCCACTTCAACCGGACGCAGCTGTCTAGGTCATAGGTATATCGTCAAACGGCACACTCTAGGTATCGTCATTCGGATATCTCTCTTTACTATTGGTTTAAAGGTCGTTTGGGACAATATTTCTTTACCCAACGTCAACCCTTTAGGTAGCTTAAATTTGATATTGCAATTGAACATAAATTAATTTTATTTCCATGATTAATACCATTAATTTACAGATTTTATTTTATTTACGAATTCAAAAAATCAAAATCAGTACTTTTATCTTAATTATAATCGACTGTGTCCTTGTGTATAGTACATTATGACATTGACTTGTTTCTCCCTCAAAGGAAAGTTGAATACATAAATCTAAGAAAAACAATTTATCCAAGGCAGAGATTTTTATATCTTTACCGAGTTAATTTCTATTCCGTTCTGTTTCATATATAAGGCCTTCAAGTGGTATACAGGATTTGAAATATATTTTGTAACAATTCCTTTGAATTAAACATAACAATTCATTTCTTGGCATTTACACTAGTTTTCTAATCAATCATTAGCCATGGATATCTTTCTTTAACTCTTTGAATAGTATGTTCATTTTGTTTATTTTGTATCTCCATTTGAAAACTGATTGTGTTTTGGTACATATTTGAACGTATTGTACTATATAGAAGAAGCTGAATACTCCCAGAGTGTATGGCGGTAAAGGACGACAGGTAAAACATTCTTTGACCTATAATGGTTTACTTTTATAAATTTTGACTTGGATGGGGAGTTGTCTCATTGACACTCATACCACATCTTCTTATATCTATTTAGGGTTTTCTGATAGAGACAGAATAATAAAAATCTACATAAATATGCAGTAGACAATGCACTGCCACTGCCAGGTAGACTTCCAAATTTCAAAAATTCTCAGGTCTTGCTTCTCCCTTCAGATAAGACAGCATTGATATTCATGAGTTATATGAAACATTAGCTGCAGAAATGAAATACAGATGCGTTAGTTTACGCACTTTCCAAAGATTATGAAGTGAGTTATCTCCAAACATGCACTGATCTTTGCTGTAAATGTCAGGACTATGCCTTTAAAATATCAGACAGTGAACATCTTACAGAAGAAGAAACAAGTCATAAATATAATACACATGTTCAGCTAACTAAAGAACAAAGGGACTATTACAGGAAACAGTGCTCTTTGAGCAAAGAAAACTTTACCAAATTCCCAGATGACAGTCAAAATCCAGGTAAATTTTTAAGTAATTTAAATCAGATCAACACAATCTGCTGAGTTAGCAACAACATTTACATACTTGAATATCAATATTATGCTTTTTATATTTATCTTGTTTCTCATGTTTACCATAAATAAAAATAGAAAGAAAATGTGATTACTAAAGACAGTCATGTACATGTGTGAAAAATGTGACTGACAATTAAACACAACACAAAAAAACCCCCAAAAAATACATGTACATCTACAAAAAGTTTGATCATGTTAAATGATGATCATCAGTTGTGCCCATTCGACATGTTCAGTCGCAAATGCAATGTTAATAAAATTAATACTTTTAATGCAGATTAATCCTTTTGTACGTATGTAATTTGGGAACCCACAGTTGAAATTGCTGAAATAGTTGCAATGTACATAGATGTGCACTTTATTGTATCAAAAGGAGTTAACTGCCTGTACATGTACACCATTTAGAATTAGAATGTATGATTACATTTATGCAAAAATGTATTTTCATTTTGATAATTAGGTCTTTCCACTATTCTGTGGAAAAACCTATTGTATTTGTTCTGATTATTATTATTAGGTCTTTCCACTTTTCTGTTGAAAGACCTATTAATTTTCTTCTTCTGATTTTTTTTTCTTCTTCCGCCACTTTTATTTCTTGCGTATAAATTTTGTTTCGCAAGATGTCGCTTAGATGTTTGGTATATGATATCGCACAGTTTGTGCGCCTTTGAAACTGACCCCCTACTTAACCGAATACTTTTCTGTGTAGGTGTTATCTCCCCAAACACTGTTTTCCTTGTGAGTGCATCTCCTCCGTAACCGTAAAAGAAAGCAACAAATTTATTTTACCAAATTGATCGTTATACCCTGTGGATGTTTTGTCCAATTTTGACCGAAGCGATACGAAGACTCCATATGAGAGTTATTTCCCATTCTGTATTTGACATAAGTGATACATTAATGTATAGCATGAATGGTAAGTGATAGAGACCTAAGGTTATTGATTTAGGGTCCTTGGTTCACAAAAATGAAATTGAGGTCAAGGTCAAAGGTCAAGGTCATATTCTAAATTTTGACTTTTCCTTGTTTTATGATCTCCTCTGTCACTTTTAAAAATATATATAAAAGAACTAATGCAAAATGTTTGCCTGATTGTGATGAAGATATGATACATATGGTCTGAAACAATCGGAAACTCAACATATACCCTCACGACACTTACCAAAGAGGAAATCCTGGATAATCATAGGTCTGTTCTATGTTCCTTTGGAATTTCAACCAAAGATGAAGAACTAGATCTTCCATCACTGTATTGGATACCTAAACTACATAAGTGTCCTTACAAACAACGGTATATTGCTGGGTTTTCCAAGTGCTCCACGAAACCTCTTTCTAAATTATTAACATCTATTTTATCAGCAATCAAAGCCGGGCTCCAAAGTTATTGTGAAACTGCCTATTCTAGAGTTGGCGTGAATCAGATGTGGATACTAAAAAATTCTAAAGATCTTTTAGATTGATTGATTGATTGATTGTTGGTTGCTTAACGTCCAGTGGGAAATATTTCATGCATATTCAGGACGAGAACAAATTAACAATAAATACAGTAGGTAGGTTCTGTTAGAGGGGCGTCCGGGATTAAGGTCGGAGAAATTTAGACTGCCACGGGAAATGAGGGTATATTGGTTAGGAACAGAAATTTAGCCTTGCAACAGGTCACCTACAGACCCCTCAAAGAGTTGTTGCAAGGGTTCTTAACGTGCAAAGAGCGTGGCACTCTCTTTAAACGAGGCATCGGATTTAACTTCCCCATTCTGACCGGACGTGGCTGCAAATTTGTACATCCCGCACAGCCAAACGGACGCCCCACTTTAGCAAGGGTTTTACTGACGGTCGAAGGAAGACCAATGGTGACCATACTTCTATTCCCCAGTTGGTATTACTTTGTTTCATTAAAAAGAATGGAGAACGTAGATACAAGTATCTTGTCCTGGGGAGGGATAAATCCTACTTTGTAAAGAATCACTCTGATTTAAACAAAAAATTCTCTAAAACTGACATTATCAAGATGCTTGATTTCTTGATTGACAACATATTTGACTTACATCTAGAAATTGACAATGAGGGTCGGTTGAAAACAAAACTTTACGACAAAAGAGATGATTTCAGCTTCCCAATTGTGAACTTTCCATTTCTATGTAGCAAAATTCCAGCAGCGCCTGCATACGGAGTATATAGTATATAGAGGATTGCTGCTCACAAGGAAGCTATTAAACCAAGAGTTCCAAATGGTGAAGTTGAAATCATTCCTTCGTAAATTTTAAGGACGCCATCACGAGTTGGCTGACCGTTATGGAATAACCGTTCCATAGATGATATCGGATATGTTCCTTATGTCGTAACTACATTACCCTCCCCTTTTCACGAATGTGACCTACCGAATTAGACTATTTACCGGATTTGTAATAACATAAGCAAGACGACGGGTGCCACATGTGGAACAAGATCTGCTTACCCTTCAGGAGCACCTGAGATCACCCCCAGGTTTTGGTGGGGTTCGTGTTGCTTAGTCTTTAGTTTTCTATGTTTTGTCATCTGTACTATTATTTGTCTGTTTGTCTTTTTATTTTTGGCCATGGCGTTGTCAGTTTGTTTTCGATCTATGAGTTTGACTGTCCCTCTTTGATAGGAGTTATTGTCCCTGAAATGATTAAATTTAAGGTTAATTGAAAATTATTACAACTTGGTACATGATAAAGCCATAGGGTCTATTGCAAACTGTTGGTTGACATATGACCTTGAAAAATTTCGGAAGTAGCCATTTTTGCACATATTTCATGAAAAAGTACCTATAAACTATATATTTTTTTAAGTACGCCTACATAAACCTATCATTTGAGACCGTAAATGACGTTCAATAAACCGGAAGTACCTAATATCTCCCTAATTACAGATAAAAGTATATAGAAACTATATATTTTTGGAATCAGTGTAAATAAAGCTATCATCTGTTTGTCTACTGTGTGAATCTCCTTCGTAACAAAAAAAGATATCTACAAAATTCTTTTCCTAAATTGTTCGTTACATCCTCAGAAAATTTTGGCTTATTTGGATCGAAGCGATCCAGTGAAATTTTATAGGAGTTCTCTAACTTTACCAAATAAATTTGTCGGTATGTTTTTGTAAATTATAAACCGTTAGCCGTATAACCCTAGAATCTTATTATTTGAGGTCCATGGGCCCTAATTAGAAATGAGGTCAAGGTCAAAGGTCAATGTAATGTTCTCAATTTTGATTTTTCCTTGTTTTTGCATTTTCTCTGACACTTTTGAAGATATGTATAAAAGAACTAGTGCAGAATGTTTGCTTTATTGTCATAAAGGTATGATTCATTTGGTCTGAAACAATCTAATGACATCCTATAGGAGTTATTGCCGCTGATATGTTTTCATGGAAAAGTACATAAACCTATATATTTTTTAAATAAACATACATAAACCTATCATTTGAGACAGGAAGTGACCTTCAATAAACCTGAAGTAGCTAAATATCTCTATTATTACAGGCAAAAGTATATAGAAAAACCATATATTTTTGGAATCAGTGTGAATAAAGCTATCATATGAGACCGGAAGTGACATTATTTAAACCGGAAGAAGCAAATCATCTCCCTTATTTCGAGCAAAAATATATAGAACCTATATACTAATTGAATCAGTATGAAAAAACCTATGCTTGGGCGCCAATACTTACTTTGAGTAAACCGGAAGTAGCTTCTCATCAACCATTTAGAAAATTGATGTGGAAAGACCTTCAATTGTTCTCTGAACACTTGGTTTTTAATATAACTTGTTATTTTTATGCAATGTACATGTATTAGTAAATTTTATAGGCAATATGTACATATATCAGTAATTTTTATATGCAATGTACATGTATGAATCTATGTACAAATTGAAATTTATAAAACATTATTGACTGTAAATGATTTGTAAATTGAGATCCATATACATACATGTATGTATTTGTTTTTTTTTTCTTTGGAAACCCTCCATGCTCAATTGACAGAGAAATGCATTACTCTTAGGACTATGCACAACCGGTTCATTTCCCACACCATGCCCAGCAGGTGGGACCCATTTACTTCAAGACTCCTAGAAAGTGTAATGTGTTTGGGATGTGCTCTGAAGGTTCCGGTATAAAACAAATATCATATTTATAATGAAAGCAAAAAAAAAAAAAAAAATGTAATTTAGTGTCGATATGAAAAATAAGATTTTTATCTTATATACAATTGATAAATTAGATATTCATGACAATTTCTGCATCACATGTTTTATTGATAACATGTTTAAAGTAAATTAACATGTGTGAATTTAATTAACAGATAGTTGAGACCAATATGACCAATGTGAAAACTGCAGCTTTATGTAGTAATCTGAATTATGCATAATATAACTAGAATCTACAAGTACATATAAAATGTACATATTTAGGAAGTGGCTTTGTACTTTAGCTCACAAACACTTAATCTTGTTTAATTCTACCTATAGTTTTATTTTAACACCTTCTAAAAGTAAAAACTGTGTTAAAACACCATTTAATATATAATTGAAATCAATGTCATTTAAGTCAATAAATCGTTTGAACAGTTTTTGAGCAGAAATTGACATGATATCTTACTTATGTTATCAGGAAATCAGACATTTTATTTGGTGGATGAAGAAGAGAACCCAGGGAAAGAGGATAACAGTGTTGTAAGCATGGTGCACCACTACCTAATGTACTATGGACACGGGGAGACTAATGGAAAAGTCCATTTGATAACTGTTCTGGACAAAACAAAAACAATGTTGTACTGTGGTATGCCCTATGGAGAGTTCTTACAGGTACATGTTTTTAAATTTATATTAAAATATTTATATAATAGAACTTTACGTAAAAACTACATAATTTAGAAGGGATATCAATGACAGCATAATCAATATTAAAACCAACTGCTCTTTTTCTTGCTATATAAAGTTTACACATATTCTAAAGAGTGTTCTTAATTATTTTAAACCAGGCGTCAATCTACCACTTTAGGCTTGCGGGACCACTCAAATATTATACAGTTACCAATTTCTGTTGATTTTATGCCAAAAAAGATTTTTTTCTATATTAGGCTACCTAAAGTTTTCTATTTACAATAAAGTATCTTATTTAAAATAGATTCTTATAAAAAAAAATGAGTCAATGTATAACGAACAAATCACCTTCACATTTATTAATTAAAGATTCCATAATATGGTTTGTTATTTTGGATTTTCATTTTACTTGTAAAATTACACAAGTCGATTGAGTATTCTATGATGATTGTTGGTCATACTAAGTTTGAACCAAACTGGCACTTTGGTGTTTGGAAGGCAAAATGGCGCAACTCCACAGCTGAAACAATGGCAGATGTGAGAGAGATATCAACTAGTGAAAACATAATTACGTTATGTTTTAAAAAGCACACCTCATGTACATAAGAAAAAACATATTTAAATATTTTTGAAGACATTCAATAATGAAATATAAATCTATTGCTTAAAAAAGCAATTGTAAACGGTCTTTCCCCCTTTGAAACATGATTGATTGTTATGTGTGTGTGTGTGTATTTGTGTATTTGTTTGTTTGTTTGTTTGTTTGTTTTTTTCTTTCTTTCTTACATTAAAGGGTCCATATTAGTGTGTTGGTTAAGTTTCTATATTTAGTTTGGAAAGTTTTTATTCTATTTCAGGTCCCGCGCGCGTCTTTATCTCGCGCCAGATTGTGGCTTCACGTGACGACGTTTTATAATAGCGAAAACTTAGCTTTTTTATTTCTTTTTAAGTGGAGACGTTGAACAGACAACATGTATAGCGACGGAATACACATAATGTATTCCTTTCGTCATTGTAGATAATTGATGTTTTGATCACAGTTCACGAGCAGTGCATGCTTTGGATTTAATTGATCCTGTGTAACTTTAAAACACGTTTATCGATTATTTTCGTACAATGTACATTTTTCAGCAGCAGTTTGTAACACGGATTTGTATTTTAATCTAGTAGCAGACATTTTATTGTAGGATTTCACTGAGATTTACGGAGCTAGCAAGCGATTTTTACAGTATTGAAATTTCTGTTCTCTACGACAATTCTTGGAAAGTAGCTGCACAGCATTGTTATATGAAGATGTAATGCATGTATACCCTGCTGACTGCAAATTTTGAGGTCAATTGGACATGTAGTTTCAGAGAAGATCAGATAACATGCATGTCGAATTTTTTTTTCAGAAGAATTGTAATAACAATATTAAAAACCAATTGTTCAGAGAACAATTGAAGGTCTTTCCACTTCTTACGATTCATTTTGAGATTAAATATTAAAATACGGTTTAAAATGTCATTTCCAGTGTCAAATGATACCTTAATGTACGCTGATTCCAAAAATATATGGTTTCTGTACAATTTTGTTTTAAATAAGGGAGATAATTTGTTACTTCCGGTCTGAAAAATGTCACTTGCTGTATTGTTTGATAGTTTACTTGACACTGATTCCAAAAATATATGGGTCTATATACTTTTGCATCAAATAAGTACAAAACAAAGCTACTTCCGGTTTACACAAAGTCATTTCCGGTTGGATTTTCAAGGTCATGTAGTCCCATGGCTTTATCGTGTTTAAATATGAAGTTAAGGCAAAGGTCAAAATCTAGAACATCAGATTCAACTTTGACCTTGAGCTCAATTTCAAGGTCATAAACCAAGGCCTTAAATCAAATTACCATAGGTGTTTATTATACTTGGTAAATGAGTTTTACCACCATATATGTAATTTTAAATATAAAAAGGGAGAAAACTCCCTTTTACGGTCAACGTACCCTCGTAATCAAAATATACGTGTTACGACATGTCGCAACTAACAATTTAGTAAAATAATTTGTCGATATCTTATACGGTTTTTGAAAATAAGTGAAAATAAGCCAACATCAAAATTTAGAATATGACCTTGAACTTTGAACCTGACCTAATTTTCATTTTTTTGGACCAAGGACCTCAAATCAAAAGACCCTATGTCTCTATCACTTATGGTTTACCAGTTAGAAATGCATATCACTTATATCAAATGTATAAGGGGAAATAACTCTGATATGGAGTCTCCGGATAGCTTCGGTCCAAATGGTCATCCTAATCCTGAAGATGTAACGAGCAATTTGGTAAAATAAATTTGTCGTAATCTTTTACGGTTGCGAAGGAGTAGTGGACACAAGAAAAACAGTGTTTGGGGAGATAACTCTTACAACGTAAAGTGTTCGGAAGAGCAGTGTTAGTTTCAAAAGCATATAAACTGTACAATATCATATTTCAAATATATAAGCGACATCTTATAAAACAATAACACTACGCAAAAAAAAAATTAGGCGGAAGAAAAAAAAAGTAATAATCAGAACAAAATCAATATGTCTTTCCACGGTAAAGTGGACATACCTTATTAAAAGAAGATAGATTTTCGATAAGAACTTTGCTTGATTTTTATAAGGACTACCTTAAGCTTTACCACTGTGGCACTGATATACCAAACAAATATAACCATTCATGTCAAAGATTATCAATTTATGCATGGCTTTATTGTATATTCATTGCAGGAAAAAAAAACCTTATGTTGCACCCTTTTTGTATTTCTTGTCTCTTCTGAATACATTTAAATCATACTGCATGTACAATATTTGTTGATAGTGTACTAGCAATTGTGTTGTGTATATCTTGCAGATTGCAGAAAGTGTGAACAAGTCCAGTAGAAATGGTCATAACATTTCCCAGTTAGTCAAAGTTATGGAAAAACCTGTCATATTTTATGACAGGACGCAATACCTTCAGCAGTATTTTAAAACACTGATATATATAAGCACACATCACCACTTAATCATTGATTCCACAAAACCCGGATATGTTGTATGTAAAGAATCATGTGACTCTGAACCTATTACTATCAATTTATTAAAAAGAAGGACACAACATGTATGATTTCACCATTTAATATGCCAAACAACTTAACACCCAAATGACTAGATGCACAAAGACAGTGGTATCTCTATGAACAAATTAGGGAATTCTGTTATACGGACGCTAGTAAAGATGTCATTTGTCCAAATTTTTAAAGCCAACAATTGCCAAAAGTGAGGTTGACTTGACCAATGAAGGAGATACCAATAAACATAAATGTCCATCAAGAAAGCAGCATCTACTGAATTAAAATACCAAACAATTTTTGTTTTTTTTTGTTTTCTAATTTAATAAACAACATCAAACTCTCAAGGATATTGTCAACAAGGAAAGTCCGTTAAGACATAAACTTTTTCAGCTGTTAATAAATTGAACACATGGCAGATAACAGGCATATCCTGCACTTGGTCAACCAAGATCAACCAAAACTTAAAAAAAAAGGCAAATTATTTCAAAGTAACAAAGGGAGAAGAACAGATATGGGATAATGGCATTAAGAACAGTGCAAAACAACCAGAAACAACACAGAAAAGGTATATAAAATAAGGACATTTGGGAAAGAAAATGCCAAGGATTTATATCTTACTATATAAATCCTTGAAAATGCCAAATAAGAATATTAATTTCTTGGTTTCCATAGAAACCACGTATTTACTATATATATATATATTCAACAAAAACAAGATTTTCTCATCAGGATAGATATTTAGATCTGGAATAATAATGAATTATACAATTTTGAGGTTGGACTCATTTAATACATTCAAAGTGCCAGAGAAAAAAATCAGTCAGACATTTGTTTGAATTTGCATAATTTTCGATTAAAAAATTTATGTACGCAAATGCATGCAGAATTAGAATGTGCCATATTTTCGAAACCAGTTAAGATATCCTCATAAAATTTTGTATACATGGTAAGCACATTAGTAGCATTGAAAAAAATGCTAAAAACTGAAAATATGTATATTGCTCGTCTGGATCCATTTTGTCAGTCACGGTCACATATGTTGACTACTATTTTCATAGGCAACATCAATAGCGCAAGTTTATGACATCATCAAATTATCACTTTACTCGGATGAGGAATACCCATTATAGTTAGCATTAAATTGAAAATTATAACCAAGAAAATTCAAATAAAATTAATGAAAACAGCGATAATTGAAGAGACTTAAAGCATGAATGGTATATGCAATAACATTAAAATACACCTTATATGTATTACACTTTTCAAAGAACATTAAACTGGAACTATAATGTTGACAATGATAGGAAGAAAGTTTGACCTTCATTTCATACTGTGAAGTATGCTGGAAAGTGGAAAATTCCTATTCGTTTATTTCGGTCAAACAGGGAAGTATTATGGGACAATATACTCCCTATTTCAAAGGGAAATCAAACTAATGCATTACGTTGTATTCTAAACTTTAAAATTGTTTGAAAAAATTGTAAATGCATACCAACACACTCTTGATAAATGGACAAACAGTAATGCGTAAAGGGAAGTAAAATACTAATAATGAAAAACAAAACAAAAAAACAGAACACAATTGAGAACAAACATGAAAAATGCATGCATATACGCAAACCCTGTATTGTAGATTGAAGAGTTCTAACTCTTATCAACACGAGACTCATATATAGTACTGCTGAAACGTACTTTTATCATTGTCAAATACGTTTTCCATGGTTTATTTCAGTTGCATGTTGTCTTTTGACAGTTAGGGGTTAATAATAACTGTTCTCGTCTAGGAGAGGTGTGTATGTTTTCATTCATATCATAGAGACTTTTGTAATTGAAAATAATATTCTTATTCGATCAATGATCTTTTTTGGTTGTATCAAGATATGAATATCTTACTGGTAGTAGTTTCAATTGATTCCGCAACAACTAAATATATATTGATATAATAACTTATTTAGAATATAACAAATATTTTCGAATTTACTGCTCTTCAGAACCTTTAAATTGAATTCTATGCATTATATGAATAAAACGGCATAATACACACAAGTTAATTGATACTTTTGAAAAGATAACCAAGTAAAAACCGTTCAATATTACATCAGACCTCTTAATGCTTTATGTGTGAATTATCCAACAATTAAGAAAAAAAGGTCTAATTTCAAAAACGAATTGACCAGGATAAAGTAATTACGTTTATTTTCAAAAGTGTATGTTTCTGTTTCCGTACTCTTAACAGTATGATTTTCTGTAGACATGTCTGCAAAAATGTATATACTTTGTGATAAATCATGAACCATGTACATCATCTTAAGAGCGATTGATGATATGTGCTGATCCTTAGCAAACCAAGCGAACACTGAATTTAAAAATAATAGACGATGAAACAACTTTCCACCAAATAATAAATAACGTAGAAGTTAACAACTGTACGGCCTTCAGCAATGAGTAGAACCCATACCGCATAGAGAGCTAACATGACTTTCGACATGACAAATGGAAAACAAAATAAACGCGAAAAATGTCCTGATTTGTTTCGTGTTGTCCAGTCTTAAGTTTTGTATGTTATGTTTTGTGTTTGTATTTTGATGGTTTCTTGATTTTGACTTGTTACTGTTATTAATATAATGTGAATATCAACAAGTTTTATACATGTATTACTAAAAAATGAAACAATATCAAAGCAATACAAAGAAGAAAACTCTCAAAAACATAATGTAACCTTAATCGCTTATCAAAACCCAAAATCCTGGATCCGCGGCTGAATAGCCATTTCAGATATTCCGATACAATTAATGTTAAAAAGTAAAATCACAAAAATACTGAACTCCGAGGAAAATTCAATCGGAAAGTCCCTAATCACATGGCAAAATCAAATGACAAAACACATCAAACGAATGGACAACAACTGTCATATTCCTGACTTGGTACAGGCATTTTCAAATGTAGAAAATGGTGGTTTGAACCTGGTTTTATAGCGCTAAACCTCTCACTTGTACGACAGTCTTATCAAATTCCGTTATATTTACAACGATGCGTGAACAAAACAGACATTATAAATAAAATAGTCAATATATGGGTACAGCAGTCATCACTGTGTTACAATATCAAAACAAACAATTATTTACAAAAAAAACACAAAAGCATCTATCAAATTAAAAACCACATTCATTGCTTCGCGTGTCTGACGTCAGAAAATGTAAACGTCACATAAGAAAAAAGTTTGTCATTCAATGTTTATTCAAAACAATTTTATAATTTCACATGGGGAATGTTGGTATACAGGGTTAAAAAATCAACAGTTATATTAGAATTAATTTCAGAAATAGACCGAGATTTAAAATTGTCCAGAAGTTCTTTAGAATTTTAAAGAATCCACATATGGTAAATACCACTACGCGAGTAAAATAAATTTGTCGTTTGTCGTTCAAAGTATTTTCAAATTTATAATAGAACAATAACATAATGACATATAATAGAACAATAACATAATGACGGGATCTTTTAAAGTACAGAGTCACGTTATAAGAACCACGTAAACACGTAAAAAATTAACTTTTGAATTGCATCTGGAACGGGATAAGTTCTTTATTGACTGTATAATAAATTGTCATTGTGACTCAAATTTGGAAATTATTGAGTTGGACTGTAAATAATTCCTCACTAAACGAGTACATTCATACTAACATTTAGCAAACATACAGTGCTTGCCATTTTATCGAACTCTGTGTTACCTATTGCCTCAAACACAATTTTATCAAATTTCTCAAATTATAAGAAATTCCTTACATCGCTAAGACAAACACATAAATAAAATGCCTTTAAAGGAAGTACTATAAATATTATCAATGAATTTTTAAGGGTTTTTAAAAATGATTTGCCTTAAGGATGTTCGTTCCTCTTGTTTTTGAATTTTTGCCAGATATTCGGAATCCTCTGGTTTTATCCGTGTAGTGCCATTAAAAATTTTGCCCACTAACCCCTACTTTTCTTTCCATAATTTGATTACATATAGTTTAAAATGTCATCTTTAAAAATCTTATAAAATCCTTGTTATTTTTTCATCGTCTTTGAAAGAAAAAAGGTGCCTATGTTAAATATATGAAAAATCTAGAGAGAATTTCCCGCCAAATTTTCAATGGCTTATATCTCGAAAACAAGCACACAGACCTTTCATTTTTTCTGTTTTTTTAGTGTCTTTACTCATATCCTCTCAATTTATAAAAGTCTTTTAAAAAGCTTGTCATTTTTGAAACAGAGTAGCGAACATCTTTAAAGGTTTTAAAACATTCTTCCAGGAAAGTAACCCTAATGCAGTCTTACAGCAAAACAATATAAGACCACAAATCAAAATATTTTATCTATGATTTTTTTTTTATTGAAATAAAAGCTGCATTTATATCCCTGTCACTTTTGATCATGAAATAGGAAATAGAAAATAACCTTTTTAAACAATATATTTGTATTGTT
Organism: Mytilus californianus; assembly: GCF_021869535.1. Lineage (NCBI taxonomy): Eukaryota > Metazoa > Mollusca > Bivalvia > Mytilida > Mytilidae > Mytilus > Mytilus californianus. The sequence goes on from NW_026262684.1 coordinate 612,286, forward strand.
AAATGCTTTATATACATTTTACAAGTAGACTGGTTGTAAATCAGAACTGTGGTACATTGTAATTCATTATTTGTTTTAACAGAAAATGTAATAAATATGGTCAGCAATTATACCAGCTGTTAACATGCATAATTCAAGAGAGCGAGAGTGTAAACGAAGATATACCTAGTGCATTTACAGCTAATTATTTAAGTGTTTAGATGTCTTTATTGACGATTGTGATAGAAAGAGAGGCACAACTTATCTCACTAAGTTAAATCATGCCTTTAGAAATAAAAAAAATAATTAAAAAATAGTAATCATACATTTATATGTATGGCAAAATTTTAAGATAATGATTTTAATTGAAAAATTAAACAACTCACACGTTCACAGCTTTCTTTCAAAATGGTAATGACAGTGTTGGAAAGACTTGTTGGTTGGCAGTCAACAAGATTTACCTGCTTGATTTCATACAGGAAATGTGTTTTCTTTCTTCTCAGCACTCTTTTGATAAGACTGGAAGATCATTCTTTACTGTCCAGGTTTGAGGAAGTTTTATCTGTATTTTAGATGGATCCCAACTATTAGAAGCACCTTTTAGCTTTGAATCTGCAGGTCATTTGTAGGAACGAACAGCTTTTTGACCTCTTTGACAGGACCTATAAATTAGCATCTGCTCAAAGCCAACTATTTGTAAAATGTTATAGCAAGTGTTCTTTTCTGGAAATTTTCCTTTAATTCTCCGTGTTGGCATATTTCTTTCATGAGTGTCTTTAATCTATTGGTATCCAATATGTAGTCATTCTCTCACAGAACCTTCTGATATCACAAGTCTGCGATTTGCAGGACTGCTACCAAACTTTTCAATTTCACACATCGTGCTTACGTAGTAAACTATAATAAAAGATTATTGATATTGTCAATTTTCATCAAGCATGATTAATAAAAAACTGGTCCAATTTTACCATGAGAACCAGTCAGGGACCGATTCCTCCTAAAAACATGACAGAATATCATTTATATGACATAAACACGTCAAAAAATGTCCTCCTTGCTCCGCTCGTCCAAATTAATAGGTCTCGCCCTTGCAATCTACAATCGTAAATCTCACAATGCGAGTTATAACTGATACAATGTAATTCCATTTCTCAACGGTGGTAAGTTGGTAATAACGGTTTTCGATTTTTTAATCAGATAAGGAAACATTAATTGACCTCCATTATGAACTAACAATTTCAGCGGTCAGAAGACGAGAAAAGTTAGGCTCAGACAATTTAGTTTATTCTACACAATTCCTACATATATTCCCTATCCCAAAACTTGAAACCAATGTACAGTAATGCCTACTCCTCTGCAATTCCAAGGATTTCTACTAAGACTCCATGGATTAATAATAAAGTTTTAAAAATATATAATGGATAATGATTAACATAAATATTCTTATCCTTTTTAGTTAACCTGGCCCAAAAGGGCCAAGTGAGCTTTTCTCATCACTTGGCGTCCGTCGTCCATCGTCGTCCGTCGTCGTCGTCGTCGTCGTCGCTAACTTTTACAAAAATCTTCTCTTCTGAAACTATTAAGCCAAATAAAACCAAACTTGGCCTAAATCATCCTTATGATATCTAGTTTAAAAACTGTATCCGATGACCCCGCCCATCAACCATGATGGCCGCCATCGCTAAAGATAGAACATGCAGTTTTTGGCTTATATCTCTGAAACTTAAGCATTTAGAGCAAATCTGACATAGGTAAAAATGTTCATCAGGTCAAGATCTATTTAACCTGAAATTTTTGAGATGCATCAGACAATTCGTTGTTAGGTTGCTGCCTCTAAATTTGTAATTTTAAGGAAATTTTGCAGAATTTGGTGATTATCTTGAATATTATAATAGATAGAGATAAACTGTAAACAGCAAGATTGTTCAGCAAAGTAAGATCTACAAATAAGTCAAACATGACTAAAATTGTCAATTAACCCCATAAAGAGTTATTGTCCTTTAAAGTAAATTTTTTCACAATTTTTCGTTAATTTTTGTAATCTTTTACAAAAATCTTCTCTAAAACTACAGAACCGAAAATTAAACCAAATTTGGCTTAAATCATTCTTAGGGTATCTAGTTTACAAAATGTATCGAGGTGAGCGACACAGGCCCTTTAGAGCCTCTGGTTTTTATACTCACCATACATTCACATAATAAATATTTTTCAGTGTATTGAGCGTGGATTTATACTGATGTCCATTGAATAGTAGAATAATGGTTATAGAAGGTAGGCACATCTAACGTCCTGAGCGTGGATTATTTCTGATTTCCTTTCAAAAGTAATTTGATTGTCTTAGAGAGTTGGCACATCCTATGTCCTGAGCGTGGATTTATTCTGATGTATTTTAAAAGAAATATTATGGTCATGGAGAGTAGTCTTATCCAACGTCTTGAGCGTGGAATTTTTTCTGATGGCCACTAAAAAGTCAAATAATGGTCATAGAATGTTTGCACATCAAATATCCTGCGCATGGATTTATTCTGAGGTCCATTAAAAGCAATATTATGGTCATAGAGAGTAGGCTTATCCAACGTATTGAGCGTGAATTGTTTCTGATGTCCACTAAAAAGTCATATTATGGCCATAGAAGTATGCACATTTAACGTCCTGAGCGTGGTATTATTCTGATGTTCTCTAAATATTATTAATACAGTCATAGAAGGTAGGCACATCCAACGTCCTGAGCTTGGTATTATTCTGATGTTCTCTAAATATTAATAATATAGTCAAAGAAGGTAGGCACATCCAACGTTCTGAGCGTGGATTAAATCTTATATCCATTGCCAAGTCATATAATGGTCATAGAATGTATGCACATCCAACGTCCTGAGCGTGGTATTATTCTGATGTTCTGTAAATATTAATAATATAGTCATAGAAGGCAGGCACATCCAACGTCCTGAGCGTGAATTTCTTTCTGATGTCCACTAAAAAGTCAAATAACGGTCACAGAAGGTATGCACATCTAACGTCTAGAGCGTGGATATATTCTGATCCATTTAAAAGTAATATTATGGTCAAATAGAAGTTGCACATCCATCGTCCTGGGCGTGGATTTATTCACATCTTGATAATGTCAGTTTCAGAGAATTTTTTGTTTGAATCAGAGTGATTCTTTACAAAGTAGGATTCATCCAACGTCCTGAGCGATGATTTCTTTCTGATGTCTACGAAAAAGTCATATAATGGTCATTGAAGGTAGGCACATCCAACGTATTGAGCGTGGATTTATACTGATGTCCATTGAATAGTAGAATAATGGTTATAGAAGGTAGGCACATCTAACGTCTTGAGCGTTGATTATTTCTGATTTCCTTTCAAAAGTAATTTGATTGTCTTAGAGAGTTGGCACATCCGATGTCTTGAGCGTGGATTTATTCTGATGTACTTTAAAAGAAATATTATGGTGATGGAGAGTAGTCTTATCCAACGTCTTGAGCGTGGAATTTTTTCTGATGTCCACTAAAAAGTCATATAATGGTCATAGAATGTTTGCACATTAAATATCCTGCGCATGGATTTATTCTGAGGTCCATTAAAAGCAATATTATGGTCATAGAGAGTAGGCTTATCCAACGTATTGAGCGTGAATTGTTTCTGATGTCCACTAAAAAGTCATAGTATGGCCATAGAAGTATGCACATTTAACGTCCTGAGCGTGGTATTATTCTGATGTTCTCTAAATATTATTAATACAGTCATAGAAGGTAGGCACATCCAACGTCCTGAGCGTGGTATTATTCTGATGTTCTCTAAATATTAATAATATAGTCAAAGAAGGTAGGCATATCCAACGTTCTGAGCGTGGATTAAATCTTATATCCATTGCCAAGTCATATAATGGTCATAGAATGTATGCACGTCCAACGTCCTGAGCGTGGTATTATTCTGATGTTCTGTAAATATTAATAATATAGTCATAGAAGGCAGGCACATCCAACGTCCTGAGCGTGAACTTCTTTCTGATGTCCACTAAAAAGTCAAATAACGGTCACAGAAGGTATGCACATCTAACGTCTAGAGCGTGGATATATTCTGATCCATTTAAAAGTAATATTATGGTCAAATAGAAGTTGCACATCCATCGTCCTGGGCGTGGATTTATTCTGATGTCCACTAAAAAGGCATACAATGGTCATAGAAGGTAGGCACATCCAACGTCCTGAGCGATAATTTTTTTCTGATGTCTACGAAAAAGTCATATAATGGTCATAGAAAAGAGGGACGAAAGATATCAGAGGGACAGTCAAACTCATAGATCGAAAACAAACTGACAACGCCATGGCCAAAAATAAAAAGACAAACAGACAAATAATAGTACAGATGACACAACATAGAAAACCAAAGACTAAGCAACACGAACCCCACCAAAAACTGGGGGTGATCTCAGGTGCTCCGGAAGGGTAAGCAAATCCTGCTCCGCATGTGGCACCCGTCGTGTTACTTATGTTATTACAAATCCGGTAAATAGTCTAATTCGGTAAGTTACATTCGTGAAAAGGGAGGGTATTGTAGTTACGACATAAGGAACATATCCGATATCATCTGTGAAACGGTTATTCCATAACGGTCAACCAACTCGTGATGGCGTCCGTAAAATTTACGAAGTGATGACTTCAACTTCACCATTTGGAACTCTTGGTTTAATAGCTTCCTTGTGAGCAGCAATCCTCTATCAAGGAAATCATGATAGGAAACACAAGCCCGGGAATATAGTATCAATTGGGAGATATATACTCCGTATGCAGGCGCTGCTGGAATGTTGCTACAGAGAAATGGAAAGTTCACAATTGGGAAGCTGAAATCATCTCTTTTGTCGTAAAGTTTTGTTTTCAACAGACCCTCATTGTCAATTTCTAGATGTAAGTCAAGATATGAGGCAGACTTAAATGTATCTGTAGTATCCTTTATCTCTAGTTCGATGAGATAAATTCGTTCAACATAGTCACCAAGTTTTGTATTATTTAGTGAGAGAACATCATCTATATAGCGGAACGTAGAGTTAAAGGATATTGCTTACTTCTTATCTTTCTTCCTACGAAAAGTTCCTGTATGAAGTCAGCCTCATAATAATACAGAAACAAGTCGGCAAGAAGAGGGCACAATTGGTTCCCATTGGAATTCCGACAGTCTGTTGAAAAACACGTCCTCCAAACGTAACAAATATGTTGTCAATCAAGAAATCAAGCATCTTGATAATGTCAGTTTCAGAGAATTTTTTGTTTGAATCAGAGTGATTCTTTACAAAGTAGGATTTATCCCTCCACAAGACAAGATACTTGTATCTACGTTCGCCATTCTTTTTAATGAAACAAAGTAATACCAACTCTTTCAATTTGTCTTTTAGTTTGGAATGGGGAATACTTGTGTAAAGTGTAGAAAAGTCAAATGTTTTAATACTATTGCAAGATGAGAGAGTCTTAGATTGTATGTAGTCTAAAAGATATTTGGAATTTTTTAGTATCCACATCTGATTCACGCCACCTCTAGAATAGGCAGTTTTACAATAACTTTGGAGCCCGGCTTTGATTGCTGATAAAATAGATGTTAATAATTTAGAAAGAGGTTTCGTGGAGCACTTGGAAGACCCAGCAATATACCGTTGTTTGTAAGGACACTTATGTAGTTTAGGTATCCAATACAGTGATGGAAGATCCAGTTCTTCATCTTTGGTTGAAATTCCAAAGGAACATGGAACAGACCTATGATTATCCAGGATTTCCTCTTTGGTAAGTGTCGTGAGGGTATATGTTGAGTTTCCAAGTGAATTGTCAATACATAATTCATTTATCAAGCAGTCTATGTAATGATATTTACACACAAAAACGATGTTGTTTGGGGCTTTATCTGTGGGGACAAGAAGAAGGTAGGCACATCCAGCGTCATGAGCGTTGATTTATACTGATGTCCATTGAAAAGTAGTATAATGGTTATAAAAGGTAGTCACATCTAACGTCCTGAGCGGGGATAAATTCTGATTTCCTTTTAAAAGTAATTTGATTGTCTTAGAGATTTGGCACATCCTTTGTCCTGAGCGTGGATTTATTCTGATGTACTTTACAAGAAATATCCAACGTCTTGAGCGTGGAATTTTTTCTGATGTCCACTAAAAAGTCATATTTTGGTCATAGAATGTATGCACATCAAACGTCCTGAGCATGGATTTATTCTGAGATCCATTAAAAGCAATATTATGGTCATAGAGAGTAGGGTTACAGTCCTTGCTTGGTGTAAACTTCCCACTAACACCATACACTATTACACCATTCACCATACACCATTACACCATACATCATGTGCCATTACACCATACACGTTACACCTTTGCACCATACACCTTACACATTACACCATAATGCAATTTAATTTCAAAGAAAGCGACTACAAAATTATAATTTTATTTATTTTAAAAAACGAATTTTGATCACAATATTGTAAATTAATGTATAAAATTAAAAACAGTTCTTATCAATATTTTGCATAGTTTTAAATGGCGTACACCATTAATTCACACCATTCCCGACCGCACGTTACACCATTACACCATTCCCCTTACACCATACACCATAGCACCATACACCTTCTATCATTGCACCATATGCCATACACCATTACACCATACACGTTTTTTTGAGAAGTTTACGCCATTCAAGGGCTGTATCCAACGTACTGAGCGTGAATTGTTTCTCATGTCCACTAAAAAGTCATAATATGGCCATAGAAGGTATGCACATCCAACGTCCTGAGCGTGGATTAAATCTTATATCCATTGCCAAGTCATATAATGGTCATAGAATGTATGCACATCCAACATCCTGAGCGTGGTATTATTCTGATGTTCTTTGAAAAGTAATAATGAAGTCATAGAATGTAAGCACATCAAACGTCCTGGGCGTGTATTTTTTCTGTCGTCCACTAAAATGTAGGCGCATTCAACGTAATTAGCGTGGATTTATTTTGATATTCATTAAAAGTAATATTATGGTCAAATAGAGTGGCACATCCAACGTCCTGGGCGTGGATTTATTCTGATCTCCACTAAAAAGGCATATAATGATCATAAAATGTAGACATATCTAACGTCCTGAGCGTAGAGTTCTTTCTGATGTCTACGAAAAAGTCATATAATGGTCATAAAAGGTAGGCACATCCAACGTCCTGAGCGTGTATCTATACTGATGTTCATTGAAAAGTAGTACAATGGTTATAGGAGGTACGTACATCCAACGTCCTGAGCATGGATTTATTCTGATGTCATTTCAAAAGTAGTATTATTGTCATAGAAAGTTGGCACATCCAACGTCCTGAGTGTGGATTTATTCTGATGTCCTCTAAAAATTTATAATATAGTCATAAAAGGTAGGCACATCCAACGTTCCCGGCGTGGATTTCTTTCTGATGTCTACGAAAAAGTCATATAATGGTCATAGGAGGTAAGCACATCCGACGTCCTGAGTGTGGATTTGTTACTGATGTCTACGAGAAAGTCATATAATGGTCATAGAAAGTAGGCACATCCAACGTCCTAAGCGTGGATTTATACTGATGTCCATTGAAAAGTAGTATAATGATTATAGAAGGTACGCACATCCAACGTCCTGAGCATGGATTTAGTCTGATATCATTTCAAAAGTAATATTATTGTTATAGAGAGTTGGCACATCCAACGTCCTGAGTGTGGATTTATTCTTATGTCCTCTAAAAATTAATAATATAGTCATAAAAGGTAGGCACATCCAACGTTCTGAGCGTGGATTAACTTCTGATGTCTACGAAAAAGTCATATAATGGTCATAGAAGATAGGCACATCCAACGTCATGAGTGTGGATGTCTTTCTGATATCCACTAGAATGTAAGCGCATTCAACGTTCTAAAAATTTATAATATAGTCATAAAAGGTAGGCACATCCAACGTTCCCGGCGTGGATTTCTTTCTGATGTCTACGAAAAAGTCATATAATGGTCATAGGAGGTAAGCACATCCGACGTCCTGAGTGTGGATTTGTTACTGATGTCTACGAGAAAGTCATATAATGGTCATAGAAGGTACGCACATCCAACGTCCTGAGCGTGGGTTTATACTGATGTCCATTGAAAAGTAGTATAATGGTTATAGAAGGTATGCACATCCAACGTCCTGAGCATAGATTTATTCTGATGTCATCTTAAAAGTAATATTATTGTCATAGAGAGTTGAAACATCCAAATTCCTGAGTGTGGATTCTGATGTCCTCTAAAAAATTAATAATATAGTCATAAAAGGTAAGCACATCCATTGTCCTGGGCGTGGATTTCTTTCTGATGTCTACGAAAAAGTCATATAATAGTCATAGAAGGTAGGCACATCCAACGTCAGGAGTGTGGATTTCTTTCGGATGTCTACGAAAAAGTCATATAATGGTCATAGAAGGTAGGCACATCCAAGGTCCTGAGCGTGGATTTATACTGATGTCCATTGAAAAGTAGTACATGTATAATGGTTATAGAAGGTACGCACATCCAACGTCCTGAGAATGGATTTATTCTGATATCATTTCAAAAGTAATATAATTATTGTCATAGAGAGGTGGCACATTCAACGTCCTGAATGTGGATTTATTATGATGTCCTCTAAAAATTAATAATATAGTCATAAAAGGTAGGCACATCCAACGTCCTGAGCGTGGATTTCTTACTGATGTCTACGAAAAAGTCATATAATGGTCATAGAAGATAGGCACATCCAACGTCTTGAGTGTGGATTTCTTTCTGATGTCTTCGAAAAAGTCAAATAATGGTCATAAAAGGTAGGCACATCCAACGTCCTATGCGTGGATTTATACTGATGTCCATTGAAAACTAGTATAATGGTTATAAAAGGTACGCACATCTAAGGTCCTGAGAGTGGATAAATTATGATTTCCTTTATAAAGTAATTTTATTGTCTTAGAGAGTTGGCACATCCTATGTCCTGTGCGTGGATTTATTTTGATATACAACTAAAAAGCCATATAACGGTCATAGAAATTATGCACATCAAACGTCCTGAGCGTGGATTTATTCTTAGGTCCATTAAAAGCAATATTATGGTCATAGAGAGTAGGCTTATTCAAAGTCCTGAGCGTGGATTGTTTCTTATGTCCACTAAAATGTCATATTATGGCCATAGAAGGTATGCACATCCAACGTCCTAAGCGTGGATTACGTGGATTAAAGTAATTTTATTGTCTTAGAGAGTTGGCACATCCTATGTCCTGGGCGTGGATTTATTTTGATGCACATTCAAAGCAATATTATGGTCATAGAGAGTAGTATTATCCAACGTCTTGAGCGTGGAACTTTTTCTGATGTCAACTAAAAAGTCCTATAATGGTCACAGAAGGTATGCAAATCTAACGTCTTAAGCGTGGATTTATTCTATTGTCCATTTAAAAGTAATATTATGGTCATAGAGAAATGGCACATCGAACGTCATGGGCGTGGATTTATTCTGATGTCCATTTAAAAGTCATATAATGGTCATAGAAGGTAGGCACACCCAACGTCCTGAGCGTGGTTATATTTTGATATCGAAGGAAAATTCATAATTTTGTCATTGAAGGTATATATATCCAACGTCCTGAGCGTGCATTTTATGTCTGCTGAAAAGTTATATTATGATCATAGAAGGTATGCATATGCAACGATTTGAGTGAGTATTTTTTTTTATGTTCACTGAAGTCATGTTATGGTCAACGAAGGTATGCACATCCAACGGCCTGAGCGTTGATTTACTCTGATGTCCATTGAAAAGTCCTAATATGGTCATAGAAGGTATGCGCAGCCAACGTCCTGAGGGTGGTTTTATTCTGATATCGAAGGAAGTTTATAGTTTTGTCATAGAAGGTATTCATATCCTACGTCCTGAACGTGGATTTATTCTGATTTCCACTGAGAAGTCATATAATGGTCATAGACGGTATGTACATCCAAAATACTGAGTGAGGATTTATTTAGATGTCTGCTGAAAAGTTATATTATAGTCATAGGAAATCCATGCTCAGTACGTTTGAGATGCATACCTTTTATGACACTGATATGACTTTTCAGTCGATAAAAAGTAATTTACACTATGGACGATACTCATTTGTTGACTCTTCAGTAGGTAGACATCATAATATAACCACGCTGAGGATGTTGGATATGCATTCCTTCTATGACCATGAGATGATTTTTCAGTCGATATCAGAATAAATCCATGCTCAGGATGTTGGCTATGCATACCTTGTATTACCATCATATGACTTTTCAGTGGACATCAGAAAAAATCCACGCTTAGGACGTTGAATATTCATACCTTCTATGACCATAAAATGTGCTGGATATGCATACCTTCTATACACATAATATGCGTTTGATATGCACACCTTCTATGACCATAATATGCCTTGGATATGCATACCTTCTTTGACCATAATATGACCGGTCAGCCCATAGAGGCATAATTCCACGTTGGAGATGAATACCTTCTAAGACCATTTATTGACTTTTCAGTGGACATCATAATGACTTTTCAGTCGAAATAAAAAAAAAAAAAACACGCTCAATACGTAGGGTATGTATATATTTCCTTCTATTAGCACCAACTGACTCTTCAGTGGACATCAGAAAAAAATCCACGCCCAGGATGTTGAATATGCATACCTTCTATACGCATTATATAACTGTTTACTTGACATTTTTTTGCAGTGTATTTATTTTTTCTTCACTTAAAGCACTTTTCAAAACAACATGCCTGCATTTGGCAATGTTTAATAGTCGGTTTATCATACTTCCTATGCTATATTTATCTTTCGCAGTCACACAAATGCGCTTGGTCATAATGTCACAAATCAGTACTCTGAAAATTGTCAAACTGGGAATTGTTTAAAAAAAACTCGATTTGAACTATGAAAATCTATTTAATATTGTTTTAGCTGTATCTAATAAATGTATTAGAGGAGAAATTCTAGTTTTTATATATGACTTGTATCTTAAAAGAAATATTTAAGAAAAGAGTTATTCGTAAATGTATCCAAGTGTACTTACATGAGCCACACGACGGGTAGAACACGTGGAGCAAAATCTGCTTATCCTTCAGGGGTACCTGAAATCGCCCCCGGATTTTAGTGGGGTTTGTGTTGCTTAGTCTTTAGTTTTCTATGTTGTGTTTGTATAATGTTGTTTGTCTTTTGATCTTTATCTTTTTTTGCCATGTTGTACGTCAGTTTATTCAAGTTTCGACTCATGAGTTTGAATGTCCTTTTGGTATCTTTCGCCTTTCTTATATAAAGGATTTTAATATTTAAAATCCTCGATATTTTTTAAGCAATTTAAGACGTTTTGAAGATTTAAATGCTTTGCATATTACTATATAGCTACTAGGGTTTTAAGTAAGTGTTGGTCAGAAGAAAGTCAATTTTAATCCTATGAAATTTAGTGTGAGGGGCTTTCCTTTTATGTGCTCCATTTTGTATGAATATTTCTGAACATTTTTGTCTTTTTTGGTTTTAATATGTTTGCATACATGAAGAAAGATTGTTTTCTATAAAATAAAAACTTTTGTCAAATCGTTATTTAATAGTTTTTCTATTGTGTGACTGTCAAGATGTAGATTAGATATTAAAATCAATGTCTAGCTAAATAAAAATCTATGGCTGGTCGGCTCTAATTTGACTGTTGGGGATACTGGATAGAGGTTAGGTGATAAAAGTTATCATTCACAAATAAAAGCCATGCATGTAACTAAGAAACACTATTTGCATAACAAACATGTTACCAGTGGATGATTGTTAGCTATATTTGATATCTCTGTTTGAAAAGCAATGCTCTATATTTGCCGAATAAAAGTTAGTCATACTAAGATTTAAAAAGTCTAGCTGTACGCACATTCCTATACAGAGGCTTTTAGTTATTGTATATTTATTAAGTAGTATGCGAATTTCATGACAGGATCTTCTAAACATGTTTTCAATCTTTCTAAATATGTCTGGGTTGTTTTCTATGATTCCTATATATGCAAAGTTCTGACAATCTACTTTAAGCGTACATATTGCAGCACGGTTACTGAAGTAAGTTATCCATGTTGTATCATATATAATACATAGAGATAAAGTTTTTGATGGGAGTATATATAATGCTGTCCTAATATTAATATATACATCGGACAATTTCTTAACACATGACACAGATCTTCTGTTTCGGTTCTACAATTTGGACAAGTCGGGTCTACATTCTGCCTTGTTAAATATGTGCCTATGATATAAATAAGAAGATATGGTATGATTGCCAATGAGACAACTCTTGAGCTTGTAATAGATATGTTCTTGTCAACATGCGGCTTTTTGTAGAAAATTTTCTAATGTCTGAGACAGATGAAGAAACTGTAGACCAAACTGCAGGATGTGTGAAACCTATTTCTAAGTTTGAGATGACTAAATTTCGTAGAGTTGAGTTTTCTTCACACTCTATAAGCGCAGTTCGCTAGTCCAGTGTTCGTTTATGACTTAATTTAACATCCTTTTCCACTCGTTTTTTGTGTACTTCGTTTCGAATATTCAAGAAAGAAAGAATAGGTTGTACATCTCTAGAATGTCAGCTGTTTCGGCAAAGAAGCTTGTTGATTTGCCTGAGATATATTAATTCATAGTTAGGGATCAAATAGTTTCATTGTTGCTGTTGAGAACACCAAATAGGATGAAAAATGGTCTTTTGTGAATTTCGGCATTTAGTGGAAGATCTCCCAGAAGTAGGTATACCGATGCTCATGTTGTCCTTTTAGGAAGTGACTGTATTTTCCTTAGAATATCGATGTGGAAGCTGGATTGAAGCCTCATTTCTTTGCAGTTCATATGCAGTGTTTCAAGCCCGCATATCAGTCTTGGTAGGACGTATGCTTGGTTAGAGTAGCTCCGGTTAAAAGTTTAACGTTACCGCAGTTTGAGCTAATCATGTTAATGGCAGCTGTAATTGGCGCGCGCGAGACTTACGCAACACATTTTATCAACGTTTACCAACATTAACAAAGTAGAATTATCATTAGATAGTCAATAAATATTCAATTGGCTCACGTCGGAAAAAGAACAACATTGAAACGATTTGCAAACAGAGTAGCAGAATTAAACCAGTTAACAATAACCTATAGATTGCAATACTGTCCAATAGTTCAAAACTATGCAGACATACTTACACGCGAATCAAGACACCCATAACATAAGATTGAGGATAGCCCGATATTATCTACATTGACAAACTACTTTGATGACCAGCAACAACCACTTGAGTAAAAAACGACAGGAATTCACGACTGAGTGGAAATAGACCTATTTTCCTTGTACATCAAAGCAGCCAATTCATTGCACTTTTATTCAAAATTTTAGATTGTAAAAGGAAGATAGACATTTAGGTACATGTAATGTGGAAGAAATAATACATAAGTCTGCACATTTTTCGGATTTGGTTATGCCAAGTATTAAACTATTCCGAGGAATACTAGACAGTAGTAAATGAGAAAGTAATAAAAAAAAAAAAAGAATTAAAATGATTCGGATATTTGTTCCTAATCGTGCCCCCAGTTATGGTAGATTGTGGGACAGATAGCACTAACGAACCACGTTGAAAAAGTACTTGGAAAATGACAAATATACTTTGTGTTATATCGTTACGGAAGTTGAAAGTGTCATGAACGACAGATCAATAACTTATATCTCAAGAGATATTAACGACAGCGAACCAAAAACGCCCCCTTGTTTATGAACTGTTAATCTTAGGTGTTGAAGTGTCAACTTGTTTCAACACGATGCAGATATAAATTATTTTCAAGACAGTGATATAGTTTTTATTTGATATTTCTTTTTTACACATATGCAATTGTAATTTATGTTGCTTTATCGCGATTTGATTAGCAAGATTTCCTCTGTTAGAAAACTCTACGACAGGATTAAAATCAACTAAACCATTTACTGCACTACAGGGGTAAGAATTGATTTTTTAATGTTGATTTTATGTGCTGATCTTTATATATCTGTTATCGCAAAACTAACATTCAAAATTGTATTAGTATTATTACATGAACACAAACTATAGTGCGTAACAATATTTTGTTAGTTGACGAATTAGGTCTTTTTTATATACAAAACAATGCAAAAAAGTAGATTGGTAATATTCTGACTTCATTAACCAAGTGCTTTCAATTTTGGTTAAATTGGAACTATAACAGATCAAGAAAACAAGTTATTTTATGTTAACACACTAGATGTTTACCTTGCATAGACTTGCATGAAACTTTTTAATTTTTTTGTTCAAACTAATAATTTTATTCAAAGACTGAAAACGCAAGATCTGAAAAGTTCCTCCAAATTCTAAAGAACGCACTATTTTAAATTTTGTTTCTACTTATTAAAAACATTTTGTGAAAAACTAATAACTGGCGAAAATTTCACACTTTTTTGTTTTATTGATAAATACAACACGAAATCGCCCATGGTCCAGTTTGATAAATTGAATTTCTGTACACGTGTGTGTTAAACGAGATGCAAATGATCCTGTTTTCAAATATACAAATTGTTTTCAAAAGGCACTTAGTTTAAAAGGCATTTAGTTTAGAAAACACTTACATTATTAGGAATTTCCTACAAAATTAAATTGTGACTTATAAATTATCGTGGTCTGAATAGGGCATCTTCATTTCTGTATTCTTTATTTTTTTGCTATTTTCCCCTATTCTTTATTTATTTTGCCCATTACTCTCTATTCTTAAAACCTCATCAAGACCCTCGAGTGTGAGGAAGAACATTGATTTTATCATTTTTATATACAAAAAATAATAACATGTAATAAATAGATTTGTTTGACTTGAACTGGTTCTATATAAAAACACGACGAAAGACAGAAAACTAAAGACATATTATAACTATAATTGTTTATCGAGAAAAAAAAAGTAATTTTTTAATTTAGTAAAGAATTTTTCACTTTTTGAGTTGCCATCTCTGTCTTTATAAACATTATTGTGACGTAATAAAATGTCACGTTCTGACATAATACACACAGGACAAATTTCAGCAGGTAATCAGGTAAGGGTGAAGCAATAATAACGTCATCCAATAAAATTGCATAAAATTCAAAATAACAATGACCAGTCCCTATCAAAATAAGTGTTAAGGGTAATATTTTGGTAGGGAGAACATGACAAATTTTTAATAAAGTTTCTTGTAAATATTTCAAAATGATTGTTAGAATTTCAAAATTTTATGTGTCTATATTGGTATTGGTATAGTTTTTTTATCTCTCGTTATCGTTTTATAGCAATAGAAATTTTAGGACTCCAAAGTAAACATAATTATTGACTTTGTATAGCAAATTGTAATTCGTATAGGATTATTATTTGATATTTCTCACTTTCCTTTCCAAGTTGACATTTCATGTTGATGTTTCTGAGTCTAAAGTTGACATTCTCATTTCCAATTTGACATTTCTCAGTTCCTAGTCGACATCTGTTAGTTCCAACAACGTATTTTTCAGTTCCAACTGACATTTTTTCAGTCCCCACAGCAGATTTATAAATCCAAGTTTACATTTCTCACTTACAAGTTGTAACTGTCAGCTTGAAACTGAGAGTTGTCAACTTGGAACTGAGAAATGTAAAGTTGAAAGTAAGAAACATTAAAATGGGAATGAGAAATTTTGGAATAGAATTCCCTACAAGTCGTTCTTATATTCATTATGCAACAGAAGTTACAAATTAACGATAATAAAAAAAAAGTACATAAAAAAAAATAAACTCAAAGGCAAATTAAAAAAAAAGTGAAGTCCATATAAACTGACAAAATCAAACTCTATCTATCAGCGAAACAATAAAGTCAAGAACAACTGCCATATTCCTGATTTGGTACAGGTATTTCCGAAGATTTTATAACTAGCTAAACCTTCCACTTGTAAAACAGTTAAATGTTTACTTTTCTGTTATATTGACACAATTGGGTAAACAACCCAAAAAGAAAGACTTAGTTGAAGGCCGTACGATTGTGTATAATTGCTTTCATCCACATCATTTGAACTTTGGTGGATAGTTGTCTTATTCTCAATCATACCACATCTCCTTGTTTTAAATAATATGTTAATGTGACAATAATTGGGATTCAGTAGTCAAAACTGTGTAAAAATACATGACAGACATACAACACAACTGACTCAAAAAGTCAAACAAACAAATAAATATAATAATGAGGCCTACAAAAAATCCTGCCAATCCTTTAAACACTAGTTTCTCTGACAAACACACTGGAATATATCATACTTTTTGTTACATTCTAATCAAGTTATTAAATTTACATTTTTAATAAAATTTCGTTTTATTGAAAATATGTTTTTTTTAATTTTGCTACATTTCTTCTTTCAAAAATAACTAGAAGATTTGAAACAGACAATCAAGCAACAGTATTTCAACAATTTGTTTTTAGTGAAAACAGAACTCTACTTGTTAGTATAAATTGTATGGAAGCCAAAATGGTTCCCAAACTTCATTATGTTTCACATACAAAAGTTCGAATGGTTAAAACCTGTTGGCAATGGAACTTTTTTATATATGTAATTGATTTTAAAAAATAAAAACCTTCTTAATCTACACAGACTTTCCATAACTCAAAAAGTACAGCATGATAATAAGTAAATGATCAACAAAATAATTGAAAAAATGTTTTGTTTTCCGTGAACGATTATTAGGTCTTTAATTATGTTTACAGAAATATTTAAACTGGAAGAATGGACTCAATGCATGAAAAATTCACTCAGTCATCCTCACTTTCACTGCTTGACGATGGCAAAGGCTCTGCTCTTAATAAATGATTAATATCAGAATAAATTGTTCTCTCATCATTGCCATGTATGATGGAGTTACCTGGTGAACGCCCGACATTAAACATTACTTCAGCGTAGTTCAAGTTAATTTCGTTTATCTGAAAAAAAGATGAATTTATTAATGACAGTTTCAGCTGGTTATAGAAAGCTATATCATGGAGGTCAGTTTTTATGAGCGGAGGAACCCGGATTACCCCAAAAAATCCATCGATTTTTGGAAGGAATACTGGCATTCCTAGTCAATAAAGATCGGAGTCAAACGCATCTTGCCCTGAGCAGGCTTTGTTCTCAGGATAGTTGACACTGTAGGTGTAGTACCTAGACAAGGTAACTGAAAATAGCGATAATTCATTGACGTAGAATTCAGACTACACTAGATTCACTAGCGTTTTGCAATTATAGTATTATCTTGGTCTTTACTTTTAATAAATATAATATTGACCACATAAATGTCTAAATCATGTGTTGGGAGCCGACTGTTTTATAGCTGACTATGCGGTATGTGCTTTGCTCATTGTTGAAGGCCGTACGGTGACCTATAGCTGTTAATTTCTGTATCATTTGGTCTCTTGTGGAGTGTTGTCTCATTGCCAATCATACCACATTTTCTTTTTTATATGTACACGTGTTTTTGAGTTTTTATAATATACCAACGAGTGGAAAATCTATTCGTTTTAACTCGAATCCTTAAATATCAATATTATGTTGGCTGTTTTTCTTTTTATATCCGTTGTAAATTGACGGGATATCATTCATTATCAATAAATCTTACTTGTGCATAGGCACCTGGATATAATATACCCCTACGATCATGTCCAGATTCTCTTGCTCCTTCTGTTGCTAAAGAACAAATATTATGTTCAATTACTTTAGACATGTTTGATAACTCGTATATAATGATAAAACTTTATCTGTACAAAATTTTAATAAATACCACACACTATACACATTTCCCTTTTCGCAATTACCCCATACAACATATCCCATTTGCAGAATGAGTAGTTTACAATTTTTACAGAAAAAGGCCTGCAATTCTAATTTCAAGCTTTTCCCTTTTTATCATATAGCTCCAAACGTTTCTATATATTTGCATCCTTAGCTTCAATGTGTTAAGGTTCAGCATTTATGATGAAGATTAGCTAGAAAAGCGCTTCCGCCGCACGAAATATTAAAAGTGTAATTGCCATTCAATATTGAGAAAAGACCAAACAAAAATCGAAATAACAAAGATTGTGTAAACCCTATTCACAATTTTGCATCGACGTACGCGTATCACCATTCCCCGCTAATGCATTCGCCGTTTCACACTTAACATAAACACTCCCAATTGTACAATACAGCGTTATTATTATGTACACTAATCTTGCATATGTGGGAGGCTAAATCCTTTAAGATCTCTGAAAAGTGGCGATTTATTGGTTTTTAAATCCGTTTTTAAACCCTAAGCCATATAAAAGAGGCCAGATTTAATTGAAAAACAACGCCGTTTTAATCATACCTAACTGAACCACTGACCTTTGACAGCTATAAACACTGGCAATTCTAGTCGATTGAGATCGGAATTGAGCGCAGCTTATTACTACCGGGGTTCGAACTCACCACCTCAGTGTTTGCATTCTAGTAATACTTGAAGATGCACGACTTAGATCACTCTTCCATCGAGGATACGAAATTCTAAGATTTCATATACATACACGTATTATCCATTTGCTAAACATTTATATACGTGATAACAAACACGAAAGAAATCTAAAATTATTGCAATGAAGAGATTAATATAAAAACAAATATTGTACTGTCTTTAAAAATACAACGTAAATGCAACAATGGGGGAAATATTATTACTTTCACAAAGTTGTTAAATTGTATGCAACGGATTTCCGTTTCCTGCTTACTGATAGAGAACATATTACAATCATTATCTGTCTGAAAAATTAAGTTGGTAATTTACATCTTTCTTCAATTGATTATATTTTTATTTAGGACGTTTGTCTTAAGTTGTGTTAAATCAAAGCAAGATAATTATATTATAAGTTAAACGGTTTACTACTGACCCCCTACGAATCCAAAGAGGGTACGTAGTGAACCGTAGAAAGAATGCATCACACAATGAACTTTTTCTGCCAAGTTTTAAATAAACAATGGAATACAATAACGTTAATAGCTATCTTTACCATTAATAGAAGACATGACGGCATGATACCCGTATGAAATCTACCAACCCTTACAGATCCATAGAGGGTCACCAAGTTAAACCACAGATATTTACAGTATATATATATTACCATTCAAACCTCCATATCTTCCATCGGCATGCATTTGAGAAGACGAACAAACTTCATTTCGGCTAACTCTATGTTGTCCACGGAAACTTTTTATATCTATAAATGCAGGCAACTGGTACAATCGATTTTCAACTGAATCACCTAATTACAAAGAAAGGGATAACAATGATGATTATGTATACAAGACAACATGTAACTGGTGAAAAGATGTCTCATTGCCAATCACATCATATCAAATTATTTTTGTAATTGAAAAAGCATTTTCATAAACCTTCAGTAATTATATATCATAATAAGATAAATATTGTTAATTTGGTGTCTTCAAAAGGTTTTTATTCCAATGCATAGGTGTTTTATTGCAGTAACAGTCTTTAATATAAAGGAAGAAAAGCTTTAAAAATTACATTTATAACTCCGGGTTTTTAAAAAATCAAAACAAAGCAAATAGAGGAAAATAGAAACTAAACGAATATATGGTTTCAAATTATGCTCATCAAGCATATCGATAAAATAAACTTTCAAACATTGTCAATAAAATAAGACGTAAGAGCTGCAATCAATACAACGATCGACTTGTGTGGATCTTTTAATTCTGGAGTAGAAGCATTACATATAAGTATTTGTTGTTCTTACTTACTACGCAATTTCTCTTTTTTCTTTGGCTAATTGAATACGGATTCTTCGTTGATAAAACATTATAGTCAACGCGGGTACTATCGAGAGAGGTTAATATAACATTTAGAACAGCTAACGTGTACATGAATAATTATTTTTCTAGTCAGTGTCAATAACGTAGAGTATGACATCATGCCAATTCTCGTTTTATTTGTTGTACCTTGTTTTCAAGTATTCGTTATTTACGATAAATTTTATTAAATTTACAAAATCAAGCAACTATCAAAACATATAAAATAGTTAGTATAAGAACAAGGACCAGTTAGATAGCTTCGGGAAAGGCTAAAACATGGAGATGGATAAAAATCAATATCATAAAACAATTGTTGACTTTTGATATCAGTTGATACAATGATTTCTCTAATTATTAACAGATTTATTCTTTTCCTGACTTGTTGATTATTTTTATTTTAGTCAACGTGTGGTTTGTTTGATCTAAGTTCTTCATTGGTAAATTATGACGAAAAACGTCTTGCTTTCCCCTGAATTTCATTTTGTGATAATAATTTAAAAAGGCGACCATGCCTGCTGACGTTACACAAGAAGAACACATCGTTATGCAGGTAATTGTAAACGAGGTATACACAGGCAAATTTTGTTTACGTGAATTTAATGTGAAATTAACGTGAATTTCTCGTGAAAAAATTCACGTGAATTTCACGTTAATCGAGCTTATACGCGTAATTCACGTAAAATATTTCACGTGAATTTCACGTTAAACTCACGTGAAATTCACGTGAAATTTTTCATGTGAAATTCACGTGAATTGAGCCTTCACGTGAAATTCACGTGAACTTTTCACGTGAAATTAACATGAATCGAGCTTCTTTTTTTTAATGAAATTAAAGTGAATTCAGCCTCAATCACACTAATTTCACAGTATTTGAGCTTATTTATGTAAGTCAATTCTAATCTAATACAAATTCTGTTTTGATATATATAAACATGAAAAATATTCTTCTTGGTCTGGACCATGTGTTCATACTTCCATTCTGTTTTACTTTCTTTGTTTCCAAAATTTTTTGGTCTTAAACAAAGAAGGCAAGCAAATGCATCACAGGATAAAAATAATATCCAGGGCACCTTAGTTCACTCCTAGAACTTTTTTGGTTGTGTTGAGTCTCAATCCTTTTTTGTTAATGATTTATGGAAGTTGATTGCACTGATGTATATTTCATTTGAGTTGATTTTTATTATGTTTGTATAAGTCATATTGTGTGGTCATCAGTTTTGACACAAACCAATCACATTATGGAAAAGACCTACTTGCAAAAGATGCCAATTCTCTTTAAGAAGGTTTTGAAGGAAAAAAACTAGTTCACCTCGCCACATATTCATGTACCTGCTTAAAGCCAGAAACCTTTTCAGTGGTTGTCTAAAATCTCGTCTTAATAAAAAAAAAAATATTCAGAGAATTTGGTGTTGATGGCTATTCTTGATTCATATTGTAATTTTTTTTATAGCCTCTGGTCAATTAAATAGATCATGGCATATCTTTTAGACACCTGTCTTTTGTTGAGGACTGCATGTTAGCACCTTAATGCCTTTCAGGTGTTTTTGTTGTTATATTGCTGGCTGATTGATGTATACCTCATATCTCATTGTACTAATAAACTAAAATAGAAAGTTCTGTGAAATATAGCTGATATACAAATGTACCATATTGAAAGGCTCTCTGTAATTTACAACCGTTTACTTCTTATTTCATATATGCAAAAATAGTTTTTTTCTCATTTTAACACTGATCTGAAGGTTAAGGCAAAATGTTGACAAACAACAGGCATATACCATTAAAAGATCTCAAAGTTTGGCTGCACAATAAGCTAAAAATTCTTGTTATTTCATTTTTTTATATAAAATTCATTTTAAAACATGCATTTTCATTTTTTTACTGTAACTTGTATGTTGACACAATAATTTGAATTTGAATTGTATTATATTCTGAAAGTACTTGTGGTTGAAAAAATATACACAATTGTTAATTCCAGTTGGTTTACATTTCTTGAAAACACCACTACTATGACTACATGTCTGTTAATAATGTTTAAGAGTCTTCTTCTGCATATAATTGCTATTTCTACCCAAGGATTCCTTCATACATTTGCACTTCTCCTCCCAAGATGTTGCTCCAATGATAAAATCCTGTAATGCATACTTAGCAATCAGACTCTTTGAATACTTCCTACAGTTCCTGTAATATAATAAAATCAGCATGTTTGTTTCTGTAGTCAAGCAAAAAAGATAACACCAATTTAATCTCCAATGATTTACCAAACTTATAATTAGGAGATAACTGTTTTGTATTTTAAGCTCAAGACATGATCAATTGGTGATTTGATGGTGATTTACCCAATAAAACCCAGTAATTCACACTGGGCTGGGCAATACTCATCAAACCCAGGTTTTTGCCAACTCTGTTTCAGGACATTTTGTAGCTTGCTATGCTGTATCAGTTTTGCTCATTGTTGAAAGCTGTATATATGATCATTCATAGTTGTCAATATTCAGTCATTTGGACTCTGGTGGATAGTTGTCTCATTGGCAATCATACCATGTCAAATTTTATAATAAATTACTTATGAAAACAAACCATATTCATGTATGTGTACTACACATTACCTGTATATATAAGTATACTTAGTGCCTGTAGAAACACAACTCATCATTTTCAAGCCCCCTTCTTACATGTCTTATCCCCATTTAAATTACAATACTAACACAGTATGTTTATGGCTCGATGGAAACATCTGGTTTCCTGATACTTTTCCAGTTAAGAAATTTGTGATTAGCTTCCATAGGGGTATAAATCAAAACTCCAAATGCTCTGAAAATTGATAATCTAGCAGACTGTACATTTTTTTAATTACCTCTGCAACTGAGGTGTGGCGGTTCATTATGGTTAAACTTTGCCATGTTAACATTACAAATTTTAAAAGTTGTACCTCCAAAACTGTAGGAGAAGATAGCCAGACAAACAAAGTATCCTCATCCGGACGGACAGGGGTAAATTGATATTATCCCCCCCTCGACTGTTGCTGGGCATAATTACATGTGCTGTAGCATGTGCAGGGGACCAGAATTGTGTTTTTATTGGCACTCAGTATACATTTGTATAAAATAGATATCACAAGAGACGAGTAAACACGCTGAAATGTCTTGCCTGTTTTACTATTCATGATATATTTTATGTTGATTGTTCTAAACATGCTAGATATAATTTTACTATAAGTATATATGATATATAAACTTAACATAACCAATGATCCATGAAAAAAATACTGTCAAGCAAATAATGCCAAGGTCAGAAAAACCAAGCCAGACAGACATGTGCACCTTACAATCATTGCCTACCCCAAATATAGCTGATCTGTTAATTGATTATAGCTTGTATAGTATACAACAAACACAGTGGCGGATCCAGAAATTTTCATAAGTGGGGGCCCACTGACTACCTAAGAAGGGGCCCGCTCTGGTCAAGCTTCAGTGATTCCCTATATAATCAACCAAATTTTTCACAGAAAAGGGAAGGGGGGGGGGGCAGGCCCCCTGCCCCCCTAAATCCGCCTCTGCAAACAGACCAAAATATGAAACTTAAATTATTATTGACTAATGAACTATGATTATCAGGTCATGGTAAGATGAACCCTGCCCAGACAGACATGTACACCATACAATCAGTTGCAGACAAGACAAAAATGGCCTAATTCATGATAACAGTTATTGTTTAATCTTGGTCAAGCTATTTTGATAATATTCCTCAAACTACAAGCATAACACATGGGATATTAATATGAAATAAGAATTGAAATCTAAGGAAATCCAGAATATAAAATTCTATTCTCATAAATTTACATGGACTGAAAAGGGGTAAACAAATCTAACTACATGCCTATTCCATACATGTATATATAGCAGATTAACTTTTCCCTTGATCTGTTGATTGATAGTGTTTTTTTATTTTGTCAGTTTGCGTGGACTCCTTTTTCGGCATTTTTGTTATACAATTTTGACAGCAAATACTGTAACAAATACATACCAGTTACATGTACTGTATCTATAGGGTCTCCACTACATGTATCTCTAATCAAGTCATTCATTTCATCGAAACATATAACATGTATAACTTCACTTCCACTTACATCTGGGGAGCTAATTCTGAAAATTTAAATTCCAGTGATTATTATAAATATAAGACCTGAACCTGATCATGCTGATGAACTGTTTTCAAAATAAAATAAAATGCTTCGCTGAGCGCAGCCTGATACGACCGCAGAGGTCGAACCCTGAACAGTTTGGGCAAATTTGGACACAATATTCAAGCTTGATACTGTCTGAATTTGGATTGTGATCAAATTTTTGACATAATATAGGTTTCTGACACAAAATAGATGTGGTCAAAGATCTTACAAATATATTGCGCAATACTGTCCATTGAAGATTTCTTCTTGAAACTTTTCAAAAATTCGAAATTTGAAAAATTTTGAAAAAAAAATATGAATCCCTTAAAAAAATTGGAAAAAAAATCCCCCCTCTCCAATTTTTTGAAACCCCCCCTTGGAGCAATTACCCCAAAACTCAATCCCAGCTTTGCCTTTCGTAGTATGGAACATTGTAGTACAATTTCAGAGAGATCCATACGCTTAAACACAAGTTATTGTCTGGAAACTAGAAAAATGCTTGTTTTTGGCCCTTTTTTGGCCCCTAATACCTACATGTTTGGGGCAATTAACCCCAAACTCAATCACAGCCTTCCCTTTGTTATATGAAACCTTGTGGTACAATGTCAGAGAGATCCATACACTTACACACAAGTTATTGTCTGGAAACTAGTAAAAATGCTTGTTTTTGGCCCCTTTTTGGCCCTTAATTCCTAAACTGTTGGCCCCATAACCCCTAAAACAAATCCCAACCTTCTACTTCTGGTATTAAACATTGTGGTACAATTTCAGAGCAATCGAAATACAAGTTATTATCCTGAAACTAGAAAAATACTTGTTTTGGGCCCCTAATTCCTAAACGGTTGGGACCATCATCCCCAAAATCAATCCCAACCTTCCTTTTGTGGTATTAAACCTTCTTTAAAAATTTCATAGAGATCCATTCACTTAAACTAAAGTTATTGTCCGGAAACCAATGTGTCTTCGGACGACGACGCAGACGACGACGACGACAACATCATACCATTATGCGATCCCAAAAATTTTTTTGCGGTCGTATAAAAATGGCAATAGTCCAATACAACTGAAAATTCATTTAGATATATATCAAATTCACACAGGCAATTGTTGTAAATAAATGTTGATAATGTCCACATGAGGACACAGATGATGCCCCTGCTTGCATATCATATAGTTATAAAGGGACATAACTGAAGAACGGTAAAAGTGATGCTACCCAAATTTGAACTTGATCTGAGTTTTGTGGTAATAAGCATTGTATGTAAGTCTCATAACATTTGGTTGAGGCTAACTTAAGTAGAAAACAGAAACTAAAAATTCAGCAATTTTTCTTTTTGCAAACACGCATAACTCTAGAACGGTTGTGTATAAGTTTCATAACATTTGGTTGAGGCAAACTTAAGTTAGAGAACGGAAACTAAAACTTTTGCAATTTTTCCATTTCTAAAGGGGCATAACTCTAGAACGGTTACAGTGACGCCACCAAAATTCAAACTTGATCTGTGTTTTGTGGTAATAAGAATTGTGTATAATTTTCATAACATTTGGTTGAGGCAACCATGGCAAACTTAAGTTAGAGAACGGAAACTAAAATTTTTGCAATTTTTCCATTTATAAAGGGGCATAACTCTAGAACGGTTAAAGTGACGCCACCAAAATTAATTCAAACTTGATCTGTGTTTTCTGGTAATAAGCATTGTGTATAAGTTTCAAAACATTTGGTTGAGGCAAACTCAAGTTAGAGAACGGAAACCAATTTTGAGACGTACGTACAGACGGACAAGGGTAAAACTTAATGCCCCCACCGCTACGGCAGGGGCATAAAAATATTCACCAAGAGAGAAAACAATTGATTTTTCTTTTAACCAATAAGTGAACATCACTAGCAAAATGACTAGTACTAAATTTCTAGATTGAACTGTTGCGCATTTTGTCAGGATCTTTAACAGCTGAGTAAACAGTATTGTTCTGTTCATTGTTGAAGGTCTTAAAGTGGCCTAAAACTGCTTACATCCCCTTCATTTTGACCGTGGCTGATGATGATAGTTTTCTTATTGGCAATCCTACCACATCTCCTTATTTTCAAATTACTAAAAATTATCAATCTGCAACAATTAAATTCTATTTATATACTGTACACAGCTACTTTTGCATAGGTACTATTTCTGTACCAAAAATATGTAGTACTGGAAATCTACTTTTAATATTCAGTACTATTTTGTTACTTTAAAATTAGTGCAATATTTAGGAAACTGTATTTTACAGTAGCAGTGTACATGTACATAAATATATATTGATTAAAGGTAATCTGATCATCACTATGAAGCAATGTTAAAAAAACTCTGCCATTATCAGAAATCAAATTTATTTAAAGTCCAATGACAAAGTATATGTGCAAAACACTCAAAACTTTTTTTAAGTACCACAATCTGACAGAATTCATACATATACACAATCAGTGAGGCATAAAATGAAGGTCAAAAAGATATACTTTTTTGTTGGATGCTGCATCATCATTATTAGTTAAATGAATGCAAGACATTGAGTACATGTAGTTACTAGTACATAATACATGTATTTGAACTTAAAATAAAGGATAATCTGATTTTTATCAGTCTCTGATCAGAAATAAAGCCACACAACAGCGAAATATATGTATCAGAGATGCACATACAATCATTGAATATATGTTTAAGATTAATACTTAGCATTGGCTGTCAACGTACATTTTTTGGTACATGTAAAAATGGACTGTCTGATAGGCAATCTCCACATAGAGATTGGACACTACATGTAGGTTACTTCATTAATTCCAGTATCAGTCATTATCAATAGTCAACTCCTCTGCCCATACATGTACCTTGTAATACTGCTGAAAGGGAGAAAACAGTATATTTGTGGACGCAATACTATTCAAAGAGTTTTGCAAACAATTAGCTTATAATATACATGTATTTCTTGCTACATGTATTTATTTTAAACTTAGAATTGAAATATCAAATATCAACTAGAGGCTCTCAAGAGCCTGTGTCACTCACCTGTATCCACTGTTGTTTTGAAAATCATAATTAAAAGTATAAGATACTCTTTTAATGATTTTATTAAATTTGGTCCAGTAGTTTAAACTAAAAGCAGGTCATCCCATTGTAGTCTTACAACAGTAACTGAAGACCCCTTGTCATTATTAATTTAGTTTTCAAGTTGTAACCATTTGAAATTGATTGTTTACAATTTCCCCTTAGACTGTATGGGATTTGCTCATTGTTGAAGGATGAACTGTGACCTGTAGTTTATGTTAACTTCTACATGTATGTCATTTAATCTTGGGTGAAGGGAAATTATACCATATCTTCTTTTATCTATATATTAGTTCAGGTGTATGAACATATACAAATGATGTACAATGTATATTATTCAAGACTTAAATGTTTGGAAACCAGAAAATCCTTTTATTTTTGGCAACAAATTATTAAATGGTTTACATGGTTTAGTCTGTTACCCCAAAAATTAATCCAAACCTTCTTTTGAGGTATGGAACCTACAAATGACCTATTAAGTAGTACAATTTTATAGTTATCCTACACTTATACACAATTTATTGCCATGAAACATGAAAAATGCTTGCTTTGGACCATAATTCCTACATTTGTCCTAAACAGTTTCTGCTAAAAAAAATCATCTGAACTGAAACAAAATTTTAACTTGATATGCAACTTGTCATGGTAAAACTACATGTATACAATAATCATGATAATTATCAGATCAATATCTTCAAGCATATATTATCAGATCAATATCTTCAAGCATATATAACAATAAAATGCTCCGCTGGGCGCAGCTTGATACGACTGCAGAGGTCGAACCCTGAACAGTTGGAGCAAGTATGGACACAACATTCAAGCTTGATACAGCTCTGAATTTGGATTGTGATTATATATTTGACACAGCATAGGTTTCTGACACAGAATGAATGTGGTCAAAGAACTTAAATTTTTTTAATTTACCTATTATGGTCCAATATCTAAAATCTAAATACATACACGGTTAGATTCAGCATATCAAAGAACCCCAAGAATTCAATTTTTGTTAAAATCAAACTAAGTTTCATTTTGGACCCTAATGTAGACTAATTTGAACAAGAGGCTGTCAGAGAGACAGCAAACCGGATTTTCTTGCAGAGGTCGAACCCTGAACAGTTGAGCAAGTATGGACACTACATTTAAACTTAAAACAGCTCTGAATTTGGATTGTGATTGAATATTTGACACATCATAGGTTTGTGACACAAAATGAATGTAGTCAAAGAACTGATATATTTGAAATTAGACATTTAAATACCTATTATGGTCCAATATCCAAAATCTAAGTACATATTAGAATCAGCATATCAAAGAACCCCAAGAATTCAATTTTTGATGAAATCAGACAAAAGTTTAATCTAGGACCCTTTGGACCTCAATGTGGACCAATTTGATAAAGGAGCCCACAATCCAAAATCTCTCAATACATGGTTAGATTCAGCATTTCAAAGAACTCCATAAATTCGATTTTTGTTGAATCAAATAAAGTTTAATTTTGGACCCTGATTTGGACCAACTTGAAAACTGGGCCTAAAAATCTAATATATAAATAGACTTTAAATTCAGCATTTGAAAGAATCCTATATATGTATTTAATTTTTGTTGAAATGAAACACAGGTTAATTTTATCCATAATATTTTCTGTGCAAATGGAAATAACTCAAACTGGATAAATAGTTCTCTAAAATAAGATATGATGCATTTTTAGCTCACCTGGCCCGAAGGGCCAAGTGAGCTTTTCTCATCACTTGGCGTCCGTCGTCGTCGTCCGTCGTCGTTAGCTTTTTACAAAAATCTTCTCCTCTGAAACCACTGGGCCAAATTTAACCAAACTTGGCCACAATCATCATTAGGGTATCTAGTTTCAAAAATGTGTCAGATGACCTCGCCAACCAACCAAGATGGCCGCAATGGCTAAAAATAGAACATAGGGGGAAAAATGTAGATTTTGGCTTATATCTCTGAAACCAAAGCATTTAGAGTAAATCTGACAGGGTAAAACTGATTATCAGGTCAAGATCTATCTGCCCAGAAATTTTCAGACAAATCTGACAACCTGTTGTTGGGTTGCTGCCCCTGAATTGGTAATTTTAAGGAAATTTTGCAGTTTTTGGTTATTATCTTGAATATTATTATAGATAAAGATAAACTGTAAACAGCAATAATGTTCAGCCAAGTAAGATCTACAAATAAGTTGTCATGACCAAAATTGTCAGTCGACCCCATTAGGAGTTATTGCCCTTAATAGTCAATTTTTTACAATTTTTGTAATCTTTTACAAAAATCTTCTTCTCTGAAACTACTGAGACAAATTTAACCATACTTGGCCATAATCATTATTAGGGTATATAGTTTAAAAATTTGTCCGATGACCCCGCCTTCCAACCATCATGGCCGACTTGGTTAAAAGTAGAACATAGGGGTAAAATGCAGTTTTTGGTTTATATCTCTGAAACTAAAGCATTTAGAGCAAATCTGACAGGTGGCAAAAATGTTCATCAGATTTAGATTTATCTGACCTGAAATCTTCAGACGAATCCGCCAACCCGTTGTTGGGTTGCTGCCCCTGAGTTAGTAATTTTACAAAAATTTTGCAGTTTTTTGTTATTATCTTAGATATCATTATAATCATGATAATATCTAATATCTAATACTATTAATTATGATTTTTACCTTATTTTACATGATTTCCAAAGCATCAGTAAATACAGGTGAGCGATACAGGCTCTTGAGAGCCTCTAGTTTCAAATTATAATCAATAATATAATAACAACAACCAGTGATGACTAAGTTCTCTAAAATTAGATATGATTTAACACTCAAACATTTTTAGAATCAGCATATCAAAGAACCAAAGAATTCAGTTTTTGATGAAATTAAACAAAAGTTTAATTTAGGACCCTTTGGACCTCAATGTGGTATTATCTTATTAATAATGAAAAGCTCGACCGTTTACAAGTTCTTAAACAGGAGGGGGTGGGGGTGACCCAAAGGGACTCGCCTTATACCCCCATGGATTTCATTTGATTTGTTTTATTGTCCCATAAAAGAATATATATGGTTTCGGGGTGGAGATCTTGACCTTTTACAAGTTTTCAAAAAGAAGGGGGTGGAGTTGACCCCAGGGGACTCGCCTTTTACTTCATTTGATTAGTTTTATTCTCCCATACAAGAATATATATGGTTTCAGGGTGGGGATCTTGACCATTTACAAGTTTTCAAAAAGAAGGGGGTGGGGGTTACCCCAGGGGACTTCCCCTCAATTTCATTTGATTTGTTTTATTGTCCTATTCAAGAATATATATTTTTTAGGGGTGGGGATCTCGACCATTTACAAGTTATCAAAAAGAAGGGGGTAGGGGTTACCCCCGTGGACTTCCCCTATATTTTATTTGATTTGATATATTGTCCCATACAAGAATATATATATGGTTTCTGGGTGGGAATCTTGACCGTTTACAAGTTATTAAAAAGAAGGGGGGGGGGGGGGTGGGGGTGACCCCCATGGACTTCCCCTATAATTCATTTGATTTGTGTCATTGTCCCGTACAAGAATATATATGGTTTAGGGGTGGGGATCTCGACCGTTTACACGTTGTCAAACAGGAGGGGGTGGGTGTGACACCAGGGGACTCGCCTTTTATTTCATTTGATTTGTTTTGTTGTCACATACATGAATATATATGGTTTCAGGGTTGGGATCTCAACCGTTTGCAAGATAAAAGCACATTCTCAAATTGAAAGGAGGTGGGGGTATGAATATATATGGTTTAGGGAGACTTAATTATCTACAAAATGTCTAATAATGAACAGTAAATTTCAAATTTCCTTTATACAGTCCTACTAGTAAATTTCAAACTTTATATATACAGTCCTACAGATCTTATCAGGAAACAGAAAATTTTCAAATAAATCTGTCACTCCAATGATATTATATGCTAAGATATAACCCAGATCTAATTAATAATTAATAATGTAATTAACTTCAAAATGTCTAATAATATAGCTTATAATCATTACCACTTAGGAAAGAAATAATTTTCAAATAAATCTGTCACTCCAATTTTTATTATGAGATAAGACATTATGCTTAGTCATAAAAAGGATAACAAGAGTAAAATATTTAAAAATTCAACTTTTGGATATTAAAAATGGCGATAACTCACAAAGGAGGTATACTAATATCTTGAAAATTAAACTAGACCTTCATTAAGTCCCAGGATACAACATATTTAAATTTGAAAAAAAAATTTTAAAGCTTTTTCATGTTATTGTGCTGACACTGTTTGGCAGCCGCCCGCCGTACATCACCATTTTAATAACCGATATTTCCTTCGAAAATCCGGTTAAAAATGTTTATTTTTAGCCCCTTTTTGGCCCCTTATTCCTAAACGTTTTGGGCAATTACCCCCAAACTCAAATCCAGCTTTCCCTTTGTGATAT
Organism: Mytilus californianus; assembly: GCF_021869535.1. NCBI lineage: Eukaryota > Metazoa > Mollusca > Bivalvia > Mytilida > Mytilidae > Mytilus > Mytilus californianus. The sequence goes on from NW_026262684.1 coordinate 643,823, forward strand.
GGAACCTTGTTGTACAATTTCAGAAAGATCCATACACTTACACACAAGTTATTGTCATGAAACTAGAAAAATGCTTGTTTTTTGCCCCTTTTTAGGCCCCTAATTCCTAAAATGTTGAGGCAATTACCCCCAAAATCAATCCCAGCATTCCCTTTGTGGTACAATGTCAGAGAGATCCATACACTAACACACAAGTTATTGTTGGAAGTTACAAAAATGCTTATTTTTGGCCCCTAATTCCTTAACTGTTGGTACCATAACCCCCAAAATCAATCCCAACCTTTCTTTTGTGGTATTAAACCTTATGGTAAAATTTCATAGAGATCCATTCACTTGTACTAAAGTTATTGTGCGAAAACCAATGTGTCTTCGGACGAAGACGACGACGCCAACTTCATACCAATATACGAACGCAATTTTTTTTTTATTTTTTGCGGTTGTATAAAAATGAAAGTGAAAAACTGATTGTTTGCGTGAATTTTTTTAAGTCCAAGGACTATAGCTCTGCAAAATTAAAACAACTTTAGTTATTTTTTCTGAACAGAATATATATTGAACTTGATCTGTGAACTTGTCATAATGTATACATATCTAAATATTATTGTTTATAATAATATTGTTTGTTTGCTTTATGCCCTTCTGGGGCCCTAATTTGGTGAATAAAAATATTCTATTCTATTCTATATATAAGGGCGAGGGTTTGAATTCCCCTAACATGTTTAACCCCGCCACATTCTGTATATATGTGCCGGTCCCAAGTCAGGAGCCTGTAATATTAATTCAGTGGTCATCCTTTGTTGCTTTGTTACATATTTGTTTTTAGCGTTCATTTTTTATACATTAATTATGCCATTAGTTTTCTTGTTTGAATGTTTTACATTTGTGATTTTGGGGCCTTTTATAGCTGGGTTTGTGGTATGGGCTTTGCTCATTGTTGAAGGCCATACACAACTATTATCAGCACCCGCTTTGCGCATGCGTCAAATTTGACCACAATCGATATCGATAAATTTACTATAGATTGTTAAAGGAAATCTTAAATTTTGATTAGCTGTCTGTAAATATCATTAAATTTCTTTTTCATTGGCATCAATTTTGAAAGTTCAATTTATAAGCTTTCTACAGATCTAATTTGTATTTTGATAGGGATTGCAGAAGTTAGGGCCTTTTTCAATTAAAGAACACCGGGTGCACGACCTATTACTTCATACAATACGAAACCAAAAATGTGTGCACATGGGTTTTCTTTAATGAATTGACATAAAATCTTTATTAGAAACAGCTTCATTCGCATGTATATTTATTCTCTGGTTTTAAATCTATCCAACGATATAAATTTCATCTTTAACAATTTTTTTTTTCAGGGCCTTTTTTATTCAAAAATCGAGATGCGATCATTTTCTGAAGTTGTTTGGTTATCATAATCTCGTATTTGTCCTTTTTCCACTTTTTATTTTGTATGTTTGATATTCGGTAAAATCCAATTTTATCTTTTGGAAATAAAGTCAGTTTATACAACTCGTATTCACGCGGAACCTAGCATGCTACAATGTCATATGGTTATAATATTGTTTACTTAGTGTTGTCAAATTATTAACGAGTGTCAACATTGTCTTTACAAACTCAGCATGTTGTCTTGATAAGATATCACACACAGAAAAGACTGATCAGACGGATAAGAAATTAAAATCATGCGCGATAACTTGTACTGGCTTACACTGAGGATAATAGTTGGACATGCTGTACAGTGACCTGTAGCATTTTCATTGGCAATCATTCCACATCTTCTTTTTTATACTGTATCGTTTTGTTGTCATTATTGATTCATACCATTTGTAGTTTTCTGTAATCTAAATATGCTGGAATGAAAAAAATTGACACAATTCAAGTCAATTGTGTTGCTTCTGATAAGACGTTAAATCTAATGTCAAAGTGAGGTACAGCCACGTGACCAATATTATAGTGTACATTTTGTACAACAGATTAGGTATTTGATCTGGCTTTCAGCTACTGCTAGCAAGCCTGGAAACTTGTCAGTGATTGTCTTGTGTCATGTATGTGATAACTGCAAGTCAGCCAAGTGTTTGTTATCTATATAACTTTTGAGTTAATCATAGATAAGATAGAACATGTAATACTATGATTTGAATCATACACAAATAAAGAAAGAAGTGACAAATTTATACTGTATAAGACTCAGTCAGAATTTGACATATCCATCTCCATTATTCATAAATAATGTTTAATCTGCCATTATCTGGGAAGTTGTGACACTTAAAGAATTCGATATGAGAAACTAAATCATGAATGCGTCTTAAAAGATTTAAGTATCCATATGAACATTGAAAAATTATAAGCAGGTAATGAACTAATAAGTTGGTAATGGTAGTTTTAACTTTAGTTTGTTCAAATTGTTAAAAAAAAATCGATAGCTTAAGACCCCTTGACTTCGTGGATCAACTGAACTTGGTGACCACAATACTTGTATACTAGTATTGTCAACAATACTCGTATATAATTAATGTACAAGTATTGTATACAAGTATTGTCATAGTATTGTTTATATAAAATATAAATACATTGAAGTAGAGTAATTATTACTGCCTTTACTCAAAAATATTCAAAAGTAATGTAATGATTTGAAAAATATGTATTTCAGGATAGAAAATTATTTTTTGTAACGAAATGGTCAGGGTAGGAATGGTTTTTGCCAGGGTACGAAATGGGAGGCAGGGTTCGACACTAACGCTAGTCCGCTAGCCGGAGGCTAGTAAAAATTAGGGAGGGCTAGTAAAGATTTCATCACAGTAGTCCGACGGGCTAGTCAAATTTTTGTTTAAAACAAGGAATTTCACAAAATTTCAATTGTCAACAAATCCCAGATTTTTTGCTGACCTTAGCCGTCTTTATTGTACAGTTTATTCACGTATATTTTGATTGTCAGACGTTCATAAAGCAACATACTTTTTTTTACATAGTCTCAATTTTTATATCTGCCTAAATGCATTAGAACAAAATAACACCAACAAGTTGTTAATAAAACACATCAATGAATAATAACAAACCCTATTGGTTTTTAAAATTTGTTGTGCAATACTTGTACATTAATTATATACGATTGATTGATTATTGGTTGCTTAACGTCCAGTGAATTATATACGAGTATTGTTGACAATACTAGTATACAAGTATTGTGGTCGTCAAGTTCAGTTGATCCGACTTCGTGAATAACAGAATGCAAGCTACGTTACTGTATACAAATAATAAAATATCTTACAATTCAACTGGAATTTGAAATTAGATGCGTTAGGTCCTATGGGGCGAACGTGTATAAAAATTATTTGGGAGCGAACGAACAGGATACCAAAATCGAAGATGAAAACCATTCTCATTCAGTCATTGCAGATTTCTGTTTATTCCTGCACTATTAAATCATTTGTTTGAGTTACCTGTAGTACATCCTCGAGTATTCATTGATTCATAGCTCCTTGGTATTGTTTGTCTTGTTAAATTAACTGAAACAAGTACTGTTGTTGACAATCAGCTGACGGGTTCTTCTCTTTTTAAAAGACGCGTCATAATCTGTATCTTTCAAGCGTTTTAAAAAAATCCGACTCCGGACGAGAGAATCACTGATATTGTCCTGACCTGATGTTCAAAGTATTTCTCCATGTGAAAAGTGAAAAATAGGTACCTGCTAGTTCCCCCATTCCTACTATACAAATCCTTGGAACATATAACAAATTATTTTGTTAATAAGCATCCTTTACATAGGAGCACCTCCACATGGAGCTGTTAGTTAATTAAACTCTTACAACCATTTAATATATATATTTATAAAATATAATAAATATACTTTCAATTGTGACTGTGATTTCATTGTGTAAAAGAATATATATCTATATCTATATAAAAGTAAAATATTTAACCTTAATTCAATGAAAAAGCCTTGTCTAATTGGCAATCATTTACCACACATTTATTAAAGCTTAAAGAATGTAAGTTTTTTTTAATAATAAAGTGTAAATGTAACCATTCATTTTTCTGAATAAAAACATTAATCTAAGAATACAGGGGCGTTGTTTTGTAATTTTAAAATGTGTCCCAGTGCAACAATTGACCATGCAATCTTTCAATTTCAAAGATTATAAACAAAATTGGCTTCTTATAATGTATAGATGTCATGTTATAAAAAGCAATACAGAAAATTTTATACTGCACTTTCAATAAACTTAAAAAATTGATAAACATTCAAATTTACATTTATTGAAAAAATTTAGTACATATAAAATTCTTTTCTGTATACTTACTAGTTTTTATTCATATATGTCCTAATGTTAAACTTATGTGCGATTCAATGCTCACAAATTTTCTTGACTTATAAGTTTGAGGAAAAGTTTTATGCACAGTAAAAAAGGGAGATAACTCATGTTTGGAAGTTAATGATCTATATATATTATCCTTTTTTTCTTTGCAATAATGGGAAGTAAAGAATCTATTACAGTAACAGTAATCTATTTCATAATGGAGTTACCTCCAACATTTTTTAAAAGTATAAAAGTAAAGAAGACATAAGATGTGTGAAAGTAATTAAATTTACTAATTAATAATTATAGAAATATTACTAGTAAATCAATTAGTCCATCAATATAATATAGGCATCTAGGAATTTGAAATAAGAGATACACATGTATACAAAATTCCATCTTAATGACTCTACTAGAGATAAATATAAACAGTGATAGAAAATATAATTCAAAACCAACATGTTTTTGTAGTTGCATCTAACCCACTATCAAGAGAGATAATTCATGCTTAACAAAAAGATAAATATTTATCATTTACAATGATTGTATGTCCAAATATGTAAATCTTGAGAGACAAAGAATAACAGTTTTGAAATGATTCAATTTTGCAAAAAGAAAATTGGAATGAATAATAGCAAAATTCAGGTGAATTTGTTTCTCATGTTACAAAAATTTAACTCAATAAAGTTAAATTTCTCTTAAATGAATTCATGGTTTAATTCAGATAAAATGAAACATAACATTTTCACATGAGTTTTGATTCATGTTAATTTCATGTGAAATTGTTCACGTGAATTTAACGTGAAATTTTTAATGTGAATATATCATGAAATATTCACATGAATTTAACGTGAAATATTCACATGAAATTAACGTGAAATACTCACGTGAATTTCACGTTAAAATAGAATTTTTCAAATTAAATTAAGATTTCCATGGAATATATGATACATATAATACAAGGTATTAGAGGTTGACAAAATGTTTGATTTTCGGTTATTTTTTTTTAACTTAGACACCATTTATATTTTTTCACGTGAAATTCACATGAAATGTTTCACGTGAAAATTTAACGTGAATTTCACGTGAAATCACTTCACGTGAAATTAACGTGAAATTTTTGTGAAATTCACGTGAAATTCATGTGAAATTCACGTGAGCAAAATTTGGCTGTGTATATATCGTAAAAAAATCATATAAAAACAGATTCGAACACCTCGAGTTTTAAATTTGAAAATTTAACTGTCTCAAGAGGAGAAATATTGTATCACTCTCCATGCAGTGGTATAATCTATGTATCATAAACTCATGAAAAGTCTATAATTGCATAATATGCTATACAGTAGTGAAAGTTAGATTATTCGAAGAACAAAATTCATTGGGGTAATACAGACACTAAAATCAAACAAACAGACGAACGGGTAAACAATAGTTCCAAAACAGTACAAAGAATACTAGTCCCAATAAAAACAGGGGTGAATCAGGTGTTCCTGATAAGATATGCAAATCGAGCTTTATACTTGACAATCGTATTAACCTGACTGTTTCGAATAAAAATAAATCTCTGACGAGCCGCCTCTGATGAAAACACGCGGAAAGAGGAACGAATTTCTTGCTTTGAAAAGTGGAACGTAGCAGTGTTTGAAAATGAGCCAAATTCAGCTATATGCAGGTATATGTATCTGAGTAAAAATCATATGTCCATTATCAACACGACGTATAACATATCTACAAGTTAATGAATGAATTTGATTGATTATGCATAGTTTGTAAATAGATATAAGAAGATGTGGTATGAGTGCCAAAGAGACAACTCTCCATCCAAGTCACAATTTGTAAAAGTAAACCATTATAGGTCAAAGTACGGTCTTCAACACGGAGCCTTGGCTCACACCGAACAGCAAGCTATAAAGGGCCCCAAAAATGATTAGTGTAAAACCATTTAAACGGGAATTAAAACCAATGGTCTAATCTATATAAAAAACGAGAAACACTTATGAACCACATTAACAAACGAAAACTACTGGACATCAGATTCCTGACTTAGGACAGGTGCAAACAAATGCAGCAGGTTTAAACGTTTAGTTTAAATAAGTACCAACCTTCACCCCTTATCTGAAACAATAGTGTAACATCACAACATAGAAAGACACACTATAAAATATCAATTGAAATGGCTTAACTCAATCAAAAGACATATTAACACAAGTGAACATACACTGAACGAATAAATTTGATCTATGATAAAATGTAAATTCAAAATCAATTCAATAAGGGGTGAATAAATAAAGGCAACAGTAGTATACCGCTGTGAGATATTAAACAATTAAAAAAAAAAAAATACAACAACCTTGAACAAAAAGCCGCCAAATACAATAATATACACCGGCAAATGAAAATAATTTTGTTGTAAGGTATACAGTTTAAATGGAGAACGGAAATATTTTTTACAAAATAAATAATTTTGTTGTTCATTGTACGAAGAAGTGAAAGTTTCTAGTCATACCAAACACTTATCAAAGTTGGTATATAGACGAGATATAACCCTGAATAAGTAAACATTAAATAACAAATAAGCATTACAAATAGTATCAACAGGTCAAATTAACAAGAAAGTACGATTTGAGAGTACTCGCAGTTACTGACAGCTAGTTAAAAGCCAAAAACAATTAATAATAAAAAATCATGCATCAGAGACTAAAATCAACTAAAACACATCCCAGGGATGTAGTATTTTAACGTCATGGACAGTCAGAGAAATCATGATTTGTGCAATGCCAAAAATAAATATATCGACAGGCAGTAGGATAGTTAGGAGTTAACCTCTTTATAGAAAAAAATTAACGTGGGTGTGTCTTTATACATCCGGTTTCAAAAGAATACAAATTTAGTTCAAATTCAGTTCTAATGATGGAAAAAGTGAAAACAATAAAAGAAGAATATGTCTAAGGACACACATTCCAGCCTTCAAGCTTTGCAATTATCCGAGTTTAAAAGTGCATAACTCTATAAAGGTAATTGACTCATTGCTCGAATTCGAGCTCTGTCTGCGTGTTGTCTTTCTTAGCATTGTATATGATTTTCTTAAAGTTTTGATGAGGAAAACTTAAGTTTGAGAGCGGAAACGAAAATGGGACAAAAGGAAAGACAGCCGGTCAAGGATAACACTTAATGTCCCCATAGCCGGCGGCAAGGGCATACGAAAACAAAATTTGTAAATGTCAAATTCATATAACTGTATAAGTGTGCTATAAAGCACATACTTAAGGAATACCACTAAATGTGTTACCTTGAGCATCTTCTTCAAAAACTTCAATCTGGCTGGATGTATAAAAAAAGTAAATAAAAAATTACATTACTCTCAGAACATGTAGAATCAAACGGTATATTGGGGTAGATTATAAAACCTGGAAACAGCATCACATTACAGAAAACAAGGATTGACTTACCGATTTTCCTTAAATAAAAAGTAAAATAACAAAAATACCGAACTCCGAGGAAAATTCAAAACGGAAAGTCCGTAATCAAACGGCAAAATCAAAAGCTCAGACACATCAAACGAATGGATAAAAACTGTCATATTCCTGACTTGGTACAGGCATTTTTTTATGTCGAAAATGGTGGATTAAATCTGGTTTAATAGCTAGCTAAACCTCTCACTTGTATGACAGTTGCATAAAATTAAAATTAGTTCCACGCACATGCTCCTCATTTTAATGCAGTTGTTTTTATGTTGCGCGTGAAATCTAACGGCAATTTGATTAGATTGTGATTCAACTGTCTTATTTTTGTTTACTTTGTCTAAGAAAACGGAAACATTATTATAAATCAGTATATTTGCAGATGCTTCTCTAAGGCATAAACAAGTATTTTTCGCGTGAAATCATTGACATGTGCAATTATTGAAATGGCTTATGATTACCATTGGACACATCTTACATTTTGCAGATTTAAAGCTTTTTTTGTCTCTTTCCGGTGTCGAAAATAATGAACTTTATGTAAAAAAAAAAAAACAGGCCGTTAGTTTTCTCAATTGGATTGTTTCATATTTTTTAGTCGGGTCTTTTATAGACATCTCCTTTTTTATAATGTTCTTTACTATCTAAATTTAGTCTTTTAACTTTTGATTATTTTGTTTTCTCACTACAACGATTAACGACGAGTGATTATTCATTATTAAATAGAGAGGTCAAGCTGCTGTTGCATAAGAATGTATTTGATTAAAGCCACCATTAATATAAGTTTAGTTTTTCTTGTATGTGTAGTTATAATAATGGAATGGAAGTGCGTAAGTTTGATTTTAAGGCGTCCAAGTCAATAATTAAGCTTAATATGAAACTTCTACCTTGCGTTGCGTTCACTGTTGCCTAGAAAAGAAATAATTTATCTTAACACAAAGACGTAAATTACATATGTTATGATCTGTTAATCAATTATAACTACTGTGGATTCATTTATTTTCGTGGGTACCAATTTTCGTGAATTGAGGAAAACTAGCATTAGTGGATATTTAATTTCGATGTTTTGAAAAAGTCTGCATCCATTCCTTTAGAAAACTTGTAATTCTTTGAACATGTACCACTGTACCCATGAAATCCACGAAAATTTGTATCTAACGAATGTTAATGAATCCACAGTATATCTTTTATCAATATCATTATTGTTTTATAAAGCAACACGAAACCATAAATATTCCGAAAAGGACCAATCTCAAAATCTCAACCCGAAAAATCAGACAAGCAAACATGACAAAAAAGACGTATTGCAATAACTGCAATCAAGTAGAACACAATACACAGAACTATCAATTGTGTGATCCTGACGATATATGAAATAATACGAAAATAGACAAATGTGTGATTTTTCATTAAAAGTTCATCTATGGTACTCAATAACTAGCGTTATGTTTACGTGGTTTTCGATCAAGTCGCATAATCTGTAATTTTACCGAATGTATCATTTTCTCTATTGTGATATTTTGACTGAGTGTGAATTTACATTCAGGTTGATGCATGCATAGCAGCATAAACGTATCCTCGCTCATTTGGAGTTCAACCGACTCCCTCAGTTTTTGTTTGTTACCGTGATTTGTCTCAGTTTAATCAGATTTCGAGATTTCAACATCGGAAAACTACTAGAGTTCTTATATGCATCCTATGATAATGTGTGATAAAAAATATCTATGATTTCCATTCTCTCTTTTCATTGTCATTGTGTTATCAAATGTGATTTTTAATAATATGAAGACTTTCGTTGAACGTCATTAAGACAGGGCCTTTACGACAATAATGTCTGAAACACATTTAGAAAATTATTTCGCTAACACAATTCTACGCTTCATTTTAAGTTGATCTTTCTTTCAATGCTTTGATTCAAACTGATAACACTAATAGAATAATTTTAATACAGTGCCTTTTCTAATCCGCATTGAAACAGCTGTTACTACAACAAACACAAGTATGATAGCAGCCAGAGGCATCATCCATTCTACATTGAAGATTTTTGCATCATGAAGGTCTAAGTCTAAAGGAAATTAGGTCATACACAGTCATTGTTATGTTATTACATAAAACAATCATGAATCCCAAGATTATAAGATTATAAACAAAAGTACGATAAAAGCACTTGATAGACAATAATAATTAGTTACAATTTCCTTCAGTACAAAATTGAATTTTGGAAGAACACACTTAATACTATTGGTTAGTACACTTAAGCAAATATCAGTTGCAAAAAGAATTATAACATGTTAACAGAATGCAGTATTTCACAGGATGTAAAGCTCAAAAGGTATATGAAATAACACTACAGATGAACCTTCGACATGTGCATGGTATCATTAGGTTACATTTCAAAGTGAAACATCAGAAACAAACTTTTCGGTGTTACTTGACAAAAAAACTGTCAACTTTCATTCAAAAAGCATTATTCCATATTTAGATACACCGTTTTCCGTATTTTACGATTTTAGATGACATTATTCTGAATCGCTCACGTCGATAAAATGTAAAAGCAATTCAAAACTGGACATATAAAAAGATCCTTGCTTTATAATTGCAACGATGTTACAAAAATGAATGTAATCATTGAGAATCCATCATAATTATTTTGAAAGCACCAATATTGGTGAAAAGGTAAAAATATAAAGTTAACTTTCATTTTATGGCTCTCGTAGAAATATAGTTGCAAAATGGTGACGAGTATCATAATTTTTGATGGCTACTTAAAAGGTTTGTATAAAATTCCAATAACAAAGGTCTTAAATTTTACTTCGACGATTTATTGTAGGTAATCATGATACAATGCCATACAAGACAAATTACTGGATATTAGATATAGGAAATAACTGTAGCATCAATCGTTTTAGACATTGTCTTATTTACTATAAAAGAGAAAGAAAAAACGATACCAAAGAAATTATCAAACTGATAGGTTGAAAACAAACCGACAAAGCCATGGCAAAAAAAAAAACAACGTAAAACGACGAAAGACTTACAACAGTACACAAAACACAGCATTAAAAACTAAAGACTGAACAACACTAACCCCACCAACAATCGGGGGTGATCTCAAAGGGTATTGAGATCCTGCTCCACTTTTGGCACCCGTCGTGTATCATTTAAGTGCAACCCGAAGATAAGTCTGATTTGGTTGGTCACATTTGAGTAAAAAAGAGAAAGTAATTATGTTTACGACAATTGGAACATATCTGTCGTCCTCTGTTGAACAGACATTCCATAACTGTCAACTCGTTATGGCATCCGTAAAAGTTTCGAAAGGATAATTGCAAATTCACCACTAGGAACTCTTGTTTCAATAGCTTCCTTGTAACCGTAAACCTCTTTGTAGGAAACTTGATAAGAAATGCAGACTCTGGAACACATTAATCAATAGTATCTCATTATGCTTTGAATGTTAAGTAGACACATTATCAATTAAATATATATTTATACATTCACAAAGTACCCATGAATTGCAAATTTGTATGTTCATTTCATTGAGACTTTGTAAAGGTCATTTCAATGCATGATTTAAAAAATAAAATAGTCTAATACAAGCAACTTTGATTAAAGATACTAACTGAAAAACTTTTGTACCAAACAAAAGACCTCTTGTATCTTAATTCTATAGTTATATTACAAACAAGAAAGAGAGCTGTGATTAAAAACCACACACAACAAAATACACAACAAAATAGCAAAAAAGTACTTACTGTTAGTGTCAAACATGTTTACTGTAGATATATCTACAAAACTTCTTGTACCTTGGAAAAAGAAATTGCGTTTTCCCTTAATCAGCGAACATTAACAGTTTTAAATGCTTGTAATTATAAACAACCCTATGAACAAAAATCAATAATTATTACAAAAAAACATCCAACAGTATTTAAATGCGCGACACGAAAGATAGCGAACACTGAAACTAAGTGTATTAAGCAGGTATTCATGAAAGATAAAGAATTTTTGTATGTAGCTGCACCCGTTGTCAATGTAATCATAATAGGAAATATAAGTCTTTGAAAATTGTTTTAGCCGGAATTGTACTCAATTCTCCGGTGATACAGGAATTATAGCTACAAAGAAATGTTAGTTCACAATTAAAAACTCGAACTTATCGCATTATCGTTCTAGAAAAGCACAGACAGTTTAAACATCAGCTATGACTGACATCATCATGATAGATTTATTACATTTGTCATCTATCTTAACCTTCATCAGATAATTGACTAAGTATTTCCCGATTAAAGACCAAAGAGCCTGTTCAGATTTACCAATATTTTTTTGTTATTTTTTTAATAATGTGTTTTATGATTTTGGGAACAAAATATGATATACAAAATTAGGGGTCTTAAATTTATAGCAACCACAGTTTTAAAAGTTATATTTTAGTTGATTGTTATGACAATCGGAACTGACATGTAACATGTCTAAAGAAAAGTCTGTGTGTATTACTTTAACCCGTTATTAGTACAACATGTACAATGAATCTGTGAATTATTATGAAACACAAACAAGGGATTTGCGGCTAACGTTTAAAATTTGATACATGCTTGAATATATTCTGATGTTTTTATTCCTCCCACGTACAGGCTGTAATCTATTTTATTTGTTTGTCATTTTCAGAAGCTCCACTTCCTTTCAGGATGACCGCATAAAAATCCATTGAATTTCGAAAAAAATAGTAGTAATTAACTCTAACAAGTAACATTTATTTGACTTATTAGAAAATGCTTTCTGCCTTATTACTCTTTCTTTCTGTCGGCAAAGAGGACATATTCAGAATTAAACAATTTTCATTTGAATTGTAAATCAATTTTTTTCATTTAAAAATGTAATGTATATCTTTTATATCAATCCAGTATAAAGTAAAAGTTAAGTATCTAATTAATAAATCTGAGTTATCCTTGTTCTAAATTAAAGAAAACGACAACTTCTACCACCCCTGGCACTGAAAAATCAAAATTGTTTCCGATCTCTCCTGTCATTTTGGCAGTAAAAATAAACTTAAATGTAATTGTACTATCGAACAATTTTTTCGAGAATCAGTTCGACTATTTCATCCAGGGAACAAGAAAAAAATTCCATTGTGTTATTGTCAAAATTCAAGAATATTTTATCGGTCTAATTTCAAAAGCTCAATTGTACATGTAATAATTACAGAGGCTCAATTTCTAAGTGTCAGTCAATGAAAATTTAACCATGTACATGTACATTAATAACACTTCACATATTTAGCTAACCGTTTATTGTCAAGGATACAGACAGTAAATTTATGTTTAATAGTATCGGTATTTGCGGCGCTTAATGCAAGTTTGTGTTGACAAAGTGTATTTTGAAAAGTGAATCTTATCGGAACCTGTGAAGTGTGCAAAAATAGACGTTATAATCGACTCCCATTTTGCAGAGCAGAAAACAATGTCATAAAGCTTAGTCAAACTCAAGTTCCTTAGCTAACGCACATAAACACTAGGCTGTTTGATCATTTACTACCATTTAACCCGTTATTAATCTGTTGCCTTCTAGGAAATAAAAAGTCATTAGAGTGTACTTACTTATTGCAACAACGTTGTATGTATGAATATAAACTGTTGATGAATCCATGTATTGACACTTGTATAAACCTTCGTCATCGGACACGAAGTTCATAATCTGTAACTGACATTCTTTCTTATCGTATCCACCCAAAACTGTGAACTTTGATCTGTTTAAATTTGGGTTTAATTCTGTTCCTTGTGTGTATGGTATAAATTTACCAGCAGTCGTAGGTAAGTTTGGTGACTTATTTGGGCCTATCCATTGACCATTGATCTTGTTAAAGCAAGAGCAGTTCAAAGTAAAGTTTTCTCCATGGTTTATGCCAATGAACTGTTCTGTAGTTTCACATTTCATGTGTTCTATATGGAATGAATAATAAAGCTCAGACAAACAATTGATTGTAACACAAATGCTCGTTCTTATAATTGATTATCTTTATGAAATCATATACCGACTTGTTTTTTTTATTCATATGACGCAGAATAAATACAAATTCTGCTCGTAGACAACGCAAACATCTTTACTGGATCTTTAATTTCATGATAAATATGGATGTTGTAATTTCACTCATTAACTGAAATTACAGCGTGAAAAGAAATCGACACATTATAAGTTAATTCTATCATCAAATTTGTTGACCGATACATTGTATCCACAATTCACTAGCGACATTTCATCGTGGTCTTAAATCTTTAAATATCAGAATTATCGTCTGATTAAATCATATTCTGATCAATGTAATACTATTCTATTCCCACGTGACACTTAATTTTAACTTAATGGGGACTTTCATGGCGGTTGATGCATGCAAAGTACATGTAGGATACTCTTACCCTGCCAATGCTACAGTAAAATTTATTGTACAACTCATGCCATTCCTTCAGTATTTTATTTGTATTTAATTTGTATCTTCTTAATCGATTTAGTGGATTTGAACATCGGTAATCTTATGCTAATTCAAAAGGATACCTGTTCAGTTACCTTGAAGGTCTCTTATACATTTTGTTTGTTCTCGAAATTAACGCAGACGGACCTATGTCCAATGATCTTTGACCAACGTTTCAACATCAATTCTACTATTAAATGTAAGAAACCAAATCCACCGTTTGTCTTTCATAAACTAGGAAAACCCATGTCGTATAGGAAGCTTTAAAAGTCAAGAAAAAAAACAATAATAAATGAAAATCAATTCAATCAAGACTGTCCGTTTAAAATGTTCAACGAAAAACGAAATATCTGAAGAGCAACGACCGATAGCCACTCAATTACAGGCTTCTAACTTTGGTCAAGCAGAATGTTGCTGGGTTGATCATGTTTGCGAGTTTTCAATTCTTCTCCTAGTCTGGGCCAATAATGTAAAAGGTCAACATATTAAAAAACGATAAAATCAAGTTGGAAATATCTCGACTGGAAAGACAAGATGCAAACACCTGAACTATGATAACAGAATATCAAAATAACAATTATTATAATTTATAAATATATATTCTAAAAGCTAGTTCAAAGCCGATAATAATTAATAAATCGTGTATTTCGAAACTTATGTAATATTAAAATATAGGTTTCGACAAATAATCAATGCCATCACCATTAAAGGTCATTTTGACAATCCGAATATGTATATTTTGTCACGACGTTTTAGCATTATTCAAAACTGTTTCATGCAAATTAAAGTTATGTCGTCGGTGTTATTTTAGGGAAGGAACCCTTTTTTTAAATTAGAAGCTGAACCAAACAGGATTTTCTCAGGAATTAAAACTAAGACATGCCTTCGCTTAATCTACAGGTGACCTTTCATTAGTTATAATTTTACTGTAGGTATGTATAAAATGACCAACGTTCACATTACATACGCAAAGATGCTTTCATATAACGATAAAATTGAGAATGGAAATGAGGAATATGTCAAAGAGACAACAATCCGACCAAAGAGCAGACAACAGCCGAAGGCCACCAATGGGTCTTCAACGTAGCGAGAAAATCCCGCGCCCGGAGCTGGTTTTCATCTGGCTTTCTTAGTAAAATTAGACGTCACACTAAACTCCAAATCATATAAATGAACTAAAATTAAAAAACAAAGGCCAAAGGCTCCCGACCTGGGCCAGGCGCACAAATGTGGCGGGGTTAAACATGTTTAGTGGATCTCAACCCTCCCCCTATACCTCTAGCCAATGAAGAATAAAGAAACACATAGCAATACGCACAGTTTAAAGGAGTCCGAGTCCGATGGCAGAATAGGTAACAAAAGAAACTAAGCAAAATGACAATGATACATACGTTAGCAAAGGACTACTAGCAGTTACTGACATGCCAGCTCCAGACATCAATTAAACTGATTGAAATATTATGTCTTCATTATATGAAAATCATGTACAATCCCTCCCGTTAGGGGTATAGTATTATACCATCATAAAATATATTTCGATGAAAAGACCCTATGAGTGAATCGATATTAGTACCAACATATGCAATCCTTAATGGCCTAACAACAGTATCCCTTCTGAATAAGTGTTTAAAGGTTTGGTTTGCTTTTGATGTGAATGCCGATATTTTTGTGCTTTATAAAGAATATTACCATAGCATATTGGATGTGAAATACCTGAACGAATAAGATGTCTGCATGTTGATTTATATTTTCAATGATGTCCATGTACCGATGATAAAATTTAGTAAAAAAGTAAAAATCAGAAAAATACTAAACTCCGAGGAAAATTCAAAAAGGAAAGCCCAAGATCAAATGGCAAAATCAAAAGCTCAAACACATCAAACGAATGGATAACAACTGTCATATTCCTGACTTGGTACAGGCATTTTCTTATGTAAATGTTTTGACTATATAACATATTTTCATTCACTAGGTACAAAGTACGATACATATAGATATCCGCACACCATGTCCTTTGTTTTGGGTAGGAACATTTGATTTTTCACGAAGTTTTCAGAGCACTTCTTTATTAGAATATTTGTACATTTTGAACTGTTCATTGTATATTATAAAGGAAATGAAATCAACGTCAAAAAGACGTCAAACCAACATAATGAACCGTAGGTCTATCATGAGCTATTTTTCGTCAGCAAAGCTCATATTACAGGCTATTATTTCAACTTGGAATTATTTTTAATTATTGAATTTGCATAATTTCTTGTGCTCGAAATTTTTAGTAAATTCCATGTTTATTCTGCATTTTAGTATAATGGGCGGCGCACAAGACTTTCTATTACAAAGAAGATAGCACATTTTCAATTGAATGTACTGTGTGGCGCACAACACTATCTATACAAAATACATAGTCTGGAAAGTGTTATGAACCGCTGAAAGCATTATAATATAGAATAAACATGGAACTTATTAAAAATTTCAAGCATAAGAAATTATGAAATTTCCTTAATTAGAAATAATCCCAAGTTAAAATAAAAGCCTGTGATATGTTATTTTGTTTTATAAGCTCTAGAGCAGAAAAATTCCACAAACACACAACTGCAAAGCATACATTAAAATATAGAAAATAAAAACAGCATAAAAAAAGATACAACAATTGCAAACAATGGGATAAACTAAAGACGGAAAGTTACTAGTTGACCTTAACAGTAACATGAATAACGTAACTTAAAAACATATATAGTTGGCACTGAAGTATTTCTGGTCCATATGGATATTGATAGCCTTTTCAGAATTCTCATCGATTTCTTACACTGACCAAGGACCTTCATTAGCAGTTAACGGATGTACTTTTATTTCAATATTCAGAAGTAATTTGAATATCTATGATGACCTTTTACTTTTTCTTCAATCTTTATAAACATTAGGCCACTATTGTTTTAGGCCTTCAATCATTCAGTGAATACAACATTTGTTTAAATTCACATGTTAACCTGTAAGTAAAACTATTTCATATTTTTCTACACCTAATACATCCTTAAGCTTGGGAAAATATGTTCAGTATAGATGCAGTATTTTTGTCTTATCACATTGTTCTGATACATTGCCCTAAGTTAGTTAAACAAAGTGCGACCTAGTTCCCGGAGACTAAATACTACATTACCGCCTAAAAATAGCGCGTTGCAAATATCTAGTTTAAATAAACGGATGCTTATACACTTAAGCTGTTTCGTATCAATCGGGATCAAGAATGAAGTGTTAAGTGATAAATTACGTTTTGTCCTCTTACAATACTAAATGAGTAATGCCATATGTATACTATACCTTTTATTTCTGGGCACATTTGATTCTGATACATGTCTGTAATGAAACCAATGAAATAAATTTAAATCAATATTACTAATTAGTAGCTTTTAAGTAGTTAATATTCATAACATCGGGTTATTTAGTAAAATAAAAAAATAATCAAATACGTTACTTTTGTAGCTTAATCCGGCAGGAAAAAAATCATTTTTTGTCATAGACAATTTAATTTGGAAAAATATAAACCACTTAAGAATGTGAAAAGGACATAAGCAGTATAAGTTATATATCTAATCCACCATTTTCTCCATAAGAAAATCATGGTTTTTATTGTTATAAAAAAAAATTTTTAGAGACAAGACCAGGGGGGGGGGGGGGGAGGGGGACTTCTCTTCTTAGTTATTCAGCTCGCTTACAATTTTAGTGGTTAGTATAATTCAACGTTGAATTATCTCATGTTCTTACATTTTTGATAAAAAGACTTTTTGACACTTTAACAAGTTTAACATTGGAAACATCAATTAGCGTTCTTTTTCATTAGAATGAAGTAAAATACAACGCTTGGATTTAAAGTATTGATTTGTTTTTATACATATATATTTCTAATTTATGCTGTAATGCACACCGTATTTTCAATGAATAACTACTGTTTGATGTACACATTCATATGTATGTAATTTAAAAAAAAAAAAAAACATGTCATACAATGCGAAATAGTTGGTTTTAAAAATAATTGATCGAAGAATCCTAGACATGAAGTATATCATATGTGAGTATAAATCAAAATATATGCATAATTTTAACATTGAAAACATATCATGATATTTTCATAAATATCATACAAATATAGTGCTAAACGATAAAATGCATATGTAAAGTTGACGCGTAAGTCTTTGATGTCAGTTATTAGAAGGAACGCTACTTAAACTTAAAAGAGTAGTTGGATAAATATCTGTTGGTCAACAAAATAGTTGAAGATGGATGAAAACCATTATCCTTTAACTAGAACAAATGCTTTTCCGGAATGTCTGGACCAACAAATTGCGATATGTTATCTTCAAGATGCTTCTATAGATATATGGACGTACCTGTCAGTGTTACTGCTAAAACCAATGTTTTTAAGATCTGACTTGTCATCCTTAAATACAATTTTTAAGTGTTTGAGTATTAATGTTTTTTTATTTTTAAGGTTATGAAATCTATATTAAAACACATGTACATCATTTACTCGTGTTTATTTTGAAACCTTGTTTCAATCAAGCATTTGATATATCCTCTTTATATATCATTATCATAACATCAACTGCTCATATACATAATGACATATGCTCATTTTATAACTGCAATGTCAAAATGTATAGATAAAAAACGTGTTGTATACTAGTACATAGCCAGGACAGATTGTCTTAAATTAACATCATCGATTCAACGATAATGTGTACGTATATGATAAAAAATTGTTCTCTGCATTACAAAATTTGTCTCCTTTCCTTAATTGAATGAGACTTATCATCGGCTTTTACTTGTATGATTTTGATTTAAGAGCAGCACTGAGGACGTAACATGTGCATCGTTGACTGCTTATCCTTTCAGAGCACATGAGTTTAACCTGGTTTTGTCGGGGTACGTTCATCTTAATCACTGTTAAGATCTCTGTGTGATATGTAATGTTATGTTGTTTTCAGTCGTTGTTTTTCGTCGAAATGATAATATTTCCGAAAAATCTTTTAACATAAAGTTTTAAACACATACTTGCCTTAAACATGTTAAACGTTGAATTGTAATAGTTCTATGACAATACAAAGATGATAGAAAACGCTAATCAAATCGATTCCCATATTCTCTTTCATGATTTTCGAGGTCAAAGGGTTACAAATATTTCCTGTAAAAATGTGAAGGTAATCGGAAATTATCATATTTCAATAATAGATTATTTTTTTGTATAATGCCTTATATAGTATTTCCTTGTATGGTAAAAAATAAAATTGAATAATGATGATTTTTGTTTTCATAATTTTTATCATTATTTATGCATAAAATGATCTTCACATGCATTTTGTAAAAAGTAATATCATGATATTGCACAAAAAGGTGCAATTTGCGTACAACTTTCGGTAACATAATGTAAACATTCAACTTGTTAAAGTTTTCGAGACCAAAGGGAAAAACAGCGACGAGCAGAATATATCAATTGTTGATTAACCAGAAATAAACCAGATTAAGTTAAGTGCCACGGAACAAGTTGAACACATTCCATAACATGAGGTGGAAAAACGACCAAAAATAATTGCGAGTCATTCTTCGTCATTTTATAAACCTTCCTTAACTTCTATCTTCACAGAAACCTTACATCTTATCTATCCAACCATACCGAACAACAGAAATAACCACGACCACCAAAGTTCAATCATGTCAAGAGCCAGACGAAATGCCATATATTTCACTATAAGTATACAAATTATATTTTCAAATAAGTGATAAATGGATAGTAGCAATTGTGTGTGTGTGTAGCTGCATGGGCGCTTGTGTTGTACATGATCCAATTAATTGTTGTTTTCTAAAACTGCAGGAACAGTACAATAGATATGTAAGCCAACTGAAAATGAGATGGATATCGGACAGTCAGTATTACCACTGGCAATAAGGGTACGTTAGATAGAGTCAGAAATCTATCCTTACAACTGACAATATACTTACATTCAAAGATTTGTTGACAGGATTGTATTACGTGCAAAGAGCGTAGTACTACATGTATCTACACACGATGGTTCGATTTTGATGTCCACATTCAAACCTTAAATGACAGTATTTGTATACACAGCATAGCCAAGGGCATAGGATATTTAAGCTAAAAAAAAAAAAAAAGATTTTAGCGCCAATATCATAGGACATTTTAGCGCCATTTTAAAATGGACGTTTGTACAAAATTGCCTGTGATACCAAACTACGTTCAATCTCAAAAGACAACTGACACCTTCATGACAAAAATGAAACAGAATTAAAAGACAAAAAGACAAAAAGACAAACAACAGTATATAAAACAAAGCAACATGATTAAAGACTGAGTTGCACATACCCCCACCAAAATATTGAGGTATCACATGTGGAGCAGGACCTACTTACCCGTCCGGATCACTTTAGACAATCGGTTTAGATTTTCATGATTTTTAAAATCTTATCTTTAGTATTGCTTTTAGGCAATATCAATACAAATTGATATTTAAATAAACTTATCCTAAAAGGTTACCAATTCAACACTGTAATTAGATCACTGAATTTGTTTTATTGGTATTAATAATGATTTTGTTATCGGTAAATTTAAAGCAAACTAAATATTATCGTTATATACATATACACATATTATTGGATCTACAATCTGTCGATACCTGTATCTTGGCATTGCACAAGGTCATGTTTTTCTCTGACTGTTTATGATGTCTTTACACTAAATCCATTGGATGTTGGATGTGTAATGATTGATAATTTAGTCTTAGATGCATGATTTTCTATATTAGTTGTTAGTGGCTTTGAACTAGCTGTCAGTAACTGCGAGTACTCTCAGATCTGTACTCAGTGTCTTTTTGTTGTTGGGATGTACAAGTACCCGACCACGTTCACTTGTATTTGTAGTATTTGTATTTTTATCCATCTGATGAGTTAAGCCTTTTTCAACTGATTTTTATAGTTCGTTCTTATGTTGTAATGTTACACCACTGTCCCAGGTTAGGGGAGGGTTGGGATCCCGCTAACATGTTAAACCCCGCCACATTCTGTATGTATGTGCCTGTCCCAAGTCAGTTTGTTTATGTGTTACATATTTGTTTTTCGTTCATTTTTTTTACATAAATTAGGCTGTTAGTTTTCTCGTTTGAATTGTTTTACATTGTCATTTCGGGGCCCTTTATAGCTGACTATGCGGTATGGGCTTTGCTCATTGTTAAAGGCCGTACAGTGACCTATAGTTGTTATTTTCTGTATCATTTTGGTCTCTTGTGGAGAGTTGTCTCATTGACAATCATACCACATCTTCTTTTTTTATATATATGAAATAGGAAATGTACCACATATTCGTAGTTTTGAATCACACTAAAGGAATAGCCATCGTAATAAAATCATTCCATGACATCACTTCAATTCTAGTTTTTATTTTATTTTATCAGCTATAGAAGATTTGCAGTTTATTTAACCTTGTCATTATATTTGACATTTGGTCTTTTGTAAGTTGTTGTCTGATGTGGGTTACATAATGTTATTTAACTTAGATAGCTACTGTGTACAGTTTGAAAACATATTAGTTTGAGTTATACTTGTGAAAATGTATTATCTAAAAATAAATATATTAGTAACTAACTTTATGACTTTTTGCAGCTTAGACTATTGAAAATACATATTAGTACGAAAAGGCAATAAAAAAAATGAACTATAAATATTTTAACCGTTACTTGCCTTACAGGTTTTAACATGATATTGTTTCAGCAAAGAAATTCTAATGCCAGCTTACCTCGACACAAGTTCAAGAACACAAATTAAATTCTATTACCTGTTAGTTTTTATGATTTTTCTATTTCAATTTAAGAACTATAAATACATGAAATATGTCCCTGTAAATTTTGTCAGGAAATAGGAAATCAATTGTCAAAACAATCATATTGTTTCATGCTCTATATTCATTTTTCAAGTTTATTGTTTTTAAACCGAAATGAATAAATATGATACATTGTAATTCATCATTTGTAAAATACAGGACGCTAAATAAATATGGCCAGGTGTTAACATAAAGATGACGTGTTCATGTTTTGCTTGAATACCAAAGAAGGAATAGCACTAAACCATAAAATAAAATACCAAAATACAAAGGCAAATTCAAAAATGGGGAGAGTTCATAAATACGCACCAACAAAATATCAAGCCTTAAGGTGAATTTGAACTAGAGGTTCTGATGAACATTTATTGTTAATTATGTCTTTGTGCATATTCAGCAATGGAATTCTTTAAACATTGTGGACTAAACTATTATTCGTGAAAACAATTTTTTTTATGTTAATTTTTAATTTGCTGATACTTTTTTGTATACATTTTATCTCTACCTTTTAAAGTGTTTGCCAAAATTAAAATCAAAATAAAAGTAATCGTAAAATAAGGGTAATATCTCATACAAAGAGTCTACTAACGATTTCGGCAAGATTCGACTTATTTGTGGATCTTGTCTTGCTGGTCATTTTCACCAGGAAAAGTGTTTATCTATCTTTTAAAGTTGTCAGGATTATAGGCAAACACGTTAAACATTGGGGATACATCTCCATCAAAGAGCAGGAACTCTAATGAGGAATCGATTGATGATTTCGGCAATGTTGACCTATTTGCATATCTTGTCTTTCGAATCATTTATGCTTTTGAAATCCTGGTTCATCTATTTTAGTTTTCAAGATCAACACATAATCAATTGCACTCATTTTCATTAAAGAGATATAACCCCAATAAGGATTGAATTGGCGATTTCGGCTATGAGACTCATTTGTAGATCTTGCCTCTTTGATAATTTTCTATCTCTCTATCATGATTTTTTTCAGATATAAGGCATAACGGCACCTATTGGTAAATATCTTCATAAAACACCAACCACCCCAGTTAGGAGTTGTCAGACGATTTTCAATATGTTAAATTATTTGCAGATCAATCATGCGATATATTTGTCTTGAAGATTATTTGTTTTAACCTTAAATATGTTCTCTTTACACATATCTGTTATAGTATTAAAGATATTAAGCAAACATTAAAATCAAAACGTAAAAAAATACTCAAATACGGAGTCGTCTGACGATTTCCCTAATTTTTATCTAATTTGTAGATCTTGTCTTTTTGTTGAAAGGATCTCTCGTTCTATGATAGATTTCAAGATCATAGACAAAAATGGAAAATAAATTTGTAAAATTCGTCATAAAAGGGTAATTACTTTCACAAGTCGATTGACAGTTTTACACTGTTTACACAAAATATACATTATGTAGAACTCATCATTCTGAACATTTCTGTCCCTATCAGATTTTCTCTTTGTATAGCGGGATTTAAATTATAAGCCAACAACTGGCATTTCCCCCTATATTTTATATTTTGACATGTCGGCCATGTTTGTTGGCAGACAGGGTCATCGGACACACTTTAATTCATGAACGCATATGATTATTGTGGATAAGTTTGGTTAAATTAGTTTCAGCGAATAAGATTTTTGTAAAAGTTAACGATGATGACGAATGACAGAGACCAAGTGATTAAAAGATCTCACCTGGACCTGTGTGATTCCGTATTTCGCCAAAGTATAGGTAACTAAATTGAGACTCACTGTGCACCACTCATCGCGAATTTGTTTCAATATTGTTACAAATCCGGTTTATGTCTAAAGTCATCAAAGACCCAATGAAACAACTTCTAATACAAAAGTTTAATTACATTTTTAGATATCTGGATGAGAGTTTGGCTATCAATAATGACTATTATATTCATATTGACATATTTACGATAACGATATAATAATAATGAATACTGTCCTTTCCATGATCTTGATATATATATTTCTAACTGGAAACTTTATATTAAAATGAGCGATGAAATGATTTTTGTATTTCATATTTTTAATCATCTGTTTTAGATGGTGAAATTTCCCTTGCACCATCGTTTTGTGTTTATATATCTCAACTTCTTCGATTTGCTCGTGTCTGTAACATCGTATTTAATTTTAACAGAATAAATCACTGTATCACTAAAAAGTTATTACACCAGGGTTTTCAATATCAAAAATTTGATACTTGGACGTAATTCTTGATATGTTTATAAAAGTGCAGACATCTAGTACGTTCAGGTATTTCGCATCCCTTCTGTTATGGGAATATTCAAGATACAGTACAACTATGTCATCATTCACCTCAAAAGCTATTAGTACATTTAAATGGACAGATCAAACAAGAGATAGTTTCGATACTGCATTTAAAAAAAAAAAATAATATTGATTCATTCATAGGGTTTGTATCACAAATACACACATTTATTAGTATTCTAAAACCAGTTGTTGGCACAATACTGGCTATGTACTTCTCGAAAAATGTATGATGACATGATATTAAAACCCCAACGGAAGGGTTTGTGCTTGATTTTTATATGATAAAAAAACGCCTTTCAATCAGTTTATTTGAAGTCCGAAGCTGGCAATTAAATAACTGCTTGTAGTCATATATTAATTAATGTTTCTCATTTTCACTTTGCTTAGTTTCTTCTGCTACCTACTCTTACATCGGACTTCTTACAAACGGAGTTTTAATGTGAGTTTTGCTGTATATTTGTTTATTGTAGATAGATGTATATGGTTAGAGTTGAGATCTCACAAAACATGTTTAGCCCCGCTGCATATGTATGCCTGTACCAGGTCAGGAATTATTAACCTTGTTTATCTTTATTTTGGTTAATTCGTTTGTTTTGGAGTTAAGTGTTACATATATTTTGCTAAACTTGTACACATTATTGCTCAGGTGCCAGTTGAAGCATGCCGCCGGATGCAACATTATCTCACTGCGTAAAAAAAAACATTGGTGGCATTTAACTGTTTACTACTCTTTGAATGGAGTGTTGTCTCTATGACATCCGTTTTAATTCTCTTTTCTAAACAGTAAAGTTATAGATGTATTCAGAATGAGTGTTTGTAGCATAAGTAATGCCGAAGTTAGAAGTGCTGTAAAGACACTTGCATTCATATGCAAAGTTAATATCAAAATCTTCGTTTCTATTTTAGCCTTCATCTGCCTTCTAAAAGTCGCGAAATAACTTCAGTATTCAATTCAGAGATGCATGTTAAGAAAATTATCGTTACACAAGTGTAAAAGAAGGACGAAAGATACCAGAGGGACAGTCAAACTCATAGATCGAAAACAAACTGACAACGCCATGGCCAAAAATAAAAAGACAAACAGACAAATAATAGTACAAATGACACAACATAGAAAACTAAAGACTAAGCAACACGAACCCCTACCAAAAACTGGGGGTGATCTCAGGTGCTCTGGAAGGGTAAGCAGATCCTGCTCCAAATGTGGCACCCGTGTAAGTTACGACTTTACTTTTCAATTATGCACTGGTTTCTACTTTTCTCTCCAGCGTGTACATGGTCATCCTGCTGGTAACTACACTGTGCAGGTTTTTATTGTTGATCTTACTATAAGACGTATGGTCTCGATATGCATATTTGTGTGCCTTTACCAAGGAGGCTATAGGTACATGTACCATGTGTTGTTCGTTGTTGTTTGTCTTTTTTAGTTTTAGTTTATCTGTTTTGGTTTCGGAGTTGTCTGCTCTTTGTGTATGATGATTGTTGTATTGTGTGCTAATGTTTAGTGATTCCTGTTATTATGTTAGTTTTTTAAGTTGTCCTCTTTGTATCAACTACCACTATTTTGTAGTCGTATCCGGAAATGACGATTGTGTCAAAAAAGACTACAACCTTATAATAAAACCTTAAATTCTTGTTTAAATAATGTTTTCCTTGTTATCAAGATATCTTATAGCTGCGTAGCTCTTCTGGTCCTTGAGATATTTTTTTACAATTTGCGGACAATTGAGCTACGGATCATTCCTATGTTAAAACTTTCGGAATTGCGACCCAGGTTCAGGTCGCACTTATTTCTAAAAGATGAATTATTTATCGCCCGTGCATAGCTTGTCAATGTACATGGTTCGATTCGTTATATATGACATACCTATGTATGTTTGAAAAAAGTAAAATAACAACAAACAAAAAAAAACGAACAGCAAAGGAAATTCAAAACAGAAAGTCCTTTATAAAATGGCAAAATCAAAAGCCCAAACACATCTAACGAATAGAAAACAACTGTCATGTTCCTGACTAGGTACAAGCATTTCTTTATGTCAAAAATCGTGGATTAATCCTGGTTTTATAGCTAGCTAAACCTCTCATTTGTATCAAAGTCGCATTGAATTCCATTAAATTGACAACAATGTGTGAGCAAAAAAAAAAAAAGACACAATAGGCAAAAACGTAAGAAATTTGGGTACAGCAATTAATATGTAAAAGTAAAAGTTCAATGATAAGTTAATATTGATATTAAAAGACCTTCGAACAAAAAGAGATGTTGAGATTTGAACAGCCCTTTTTGTGAGGAGGTCTTTTAATGTCAATATTAACTTAATCATTGAACTTGTACTGACCTACAAACAGTCAAAAACATAAGAAAAGTACGCAAAAAACACTTGCAGAAGCCTTATTCCTCTGAATTGGACAAGTCTAAATATATTTATCTTAAACAGTACTCACACTGATATATACAAATAACAGTTGCGTAATTGCATTGGAAACGGACCGATTAAATTGCAGTACATCATTTAATTATCTATTTATTATTAATGTTTTAGCATTAAAATAACACCATAGGATAGTTTTATAAAATTAAGAAATAGATTTATATTTTTGAATTCCAACTTTTCAAAATAACGATTTTTTATTTTATAAATGAATAAATCAAAACCCTATACAGACCTCATTTACAAGTGACCAATGAATGTTCTGTACAAAAACTTTTTGTTATATTTATTTCCTGTTTTTAATCTGTCAGTAATTATGAAATAGATTCGTAAAGATCAGACCAAATGAAAACAGTAAGTAAACTCTTCCAACAATTAGTTATTTAAACAGCTTGTTTCACAACTTCTAATCGAACAGACCTAGATGCATGAGGTCCTTCACAATATTCAAGTAAATGTTCATTTTTCCTACACTACGTTACATGCAAATGCAAAATAGTTAGTGCTGTCTTTACAGTCCAATTAATTAATAAATCTTGTTTTTTTTTAATTAAAAACTATGCCTGTAAACTACAATGTATAAATTATATTAAATAGCCTAAATGTAACATCTTTAGCATCAAGTTATAAAATTGAGAATGGAAATGGAGAATATGTCAAAGATACAACAACCCGACCAAAGAGCTGAAAACAGCCGAAGGCCAACAATGGATCTTCAACACAGCGTCATACTAAACTCCAAAACATATAAATGAACTAAAATTAAAAAAACATACAAGACTAACAAAGGCCAGAGGCTCCTGACTTGGGACAGGCGCAAAAATGCGGCGGGGTTAAACATGTTTTGTGAGATCTCAACCCCCCCCCCCCCTTATACCTCTAGCCAATGTAGAATAAAGAAACACACAGCAATACGCACACGTTTGATGTAGGTTTGATTGGCCCGATCAAAACGTCTATAGCTGAGATATTTTCATCATTCTTAAAATACAATGTATTATACGAAAAACAAACACTTTAATTTTAGTCGTTCGTCATTCACTTTTCACGTCTAAATGAAGCATAAACACCTTGAAAAAAAACCGTTTACTTTTCTTAGTTTTGTAATCGCCTGACATAATCATAATTATATTATAAAACATAATAAAACAGTAGACAAGAACCATGGTAAAGAAATATTTAAAAAAAAATAAATATATAAATGTTCAGTTATGTAATGAATTGCAAAAAAATAATAAAACAAAAAAACATAAGGAATTTTGTACTATTATTGAGAGCTTTAAATGGAAATTTTACATTATAACAATGTACCAAATCTTGTCTTCGTGTACTATGTACATGGAATAATTTATGAAGCTGATTGATTATTGTTTGCTTTACGTCAATGGCAAATATTTCAGGCATGTCATGACGAGAACACATAAATTTTAAATACAATAGGTAGGTCTTGCAATCGGAGGTCGAAAGTGAGG
The DNA here is from genome assembly GCF_021869535.1 of Mytilus californianus. Taxonomy (NCBI): domain Eukaryota; kingdom Metazoa; phylum Mollusca; class Bivalvia; order Mytilida; family Mytilidae; genus Mytilus; species Mytilus californianus. Next base: position 672,123 of record NW_026262684.1, read on the forward strand.
TTGAACGTGATACTTAAAATACCTCTGGCAAATGAGGGTATATTGAATAAGGACAGAAATTTATCAATGTTCACCCCGAGAGTTGGAGATCTTTGGTTCGAATCCCGACTGGGTCAAACAAAGACGTTTAAATTGGTATTTGCTGTTTCAACGCTAAGATTAAGAGCACAGACTGTCCATGGTCGGCTCGGAGTTAGAAATGTGTCCGGTTAGGGTGACGTTTCTTCCTGCGAACTGTTAGTTGTGAACTTACACGTTAACAATCCGGCTAAGCGTGTCTACTACAAAGCAGGGTTTACATTCATATTATATTTACACTTTTTTTATTTTTTGTCCTGAATATGCATTTAATTTGCCGCTGGACGTCATCCGTTATCATCATTTATCTTACCGTTACTATACAGTGAACTGTTTTTATTCTGCTGATTTACATTTCACCTTCTTAAATTTCCACCGATCGAAATTAAAGTGATATTTTTCAACTAAACACTTGTGCATGTGGGGATATCTTTGACGGCAAATATTATTAAATCAACTCCGTATTTTTTAGTCATGGGGCGGTTTTGAGCTTATCATTTTGTATAGGCATCTTGCCATTACAAAAGACTGTATGTAAACTCTTAATGTTTTGATTTGTCTGTGTTGTTGGGTTGCTGTCGTAATAATGTGTACCTTTATCTGCTTTAATTCAAAACCAAAGGAGTGATTGGGTATAGAAATATTGACATCTCCGACTGTCCGACTGTATACCCTTGCTAAAGGGGTGCTGCCGTTTGGCTGTTCGGATGTATAAATACATAGCTTCGTCTGGTCGAAAAAGAAATGTCGTATATCCGACGCCTGGTGTAGTTACTTTTTTGAATAACCATTTGAATAACTCTTTCAGGGGGAATTATGATCTATGCACATACACAAGTTGCATGGCTGATTTATCTCATTTATTGCGCCTTTGCAAGGGCAATTGTAGATGAAAAAAACTTTAAATAACAAAACCGACCATCAGAAAATATCTCAAGAATAAATGAAACCGCCACAAAATGTTGAATCCTTATATAAATTGTTGCAAACCTTTTTATATCCATTTTTGCTTTATTGACAACTATACCAGATATAAATAAAAAAAACTTAACACAGCAAATTTGTCAACTAGACGAGACTGCCGTCGTTGTATACGCTTCAATATATGAGTTAATGCCCCTTAATGAAGATTTTTTTTTCTGTTCTACTCCCCTTCTCCTAGTTTGGCTGGTTCGAATACAATGTAACCTCTGAACTACGTTTTTTAATGTTAAGAAAATTATATGCAAGTAGAAAAGTGAGGAAAGAAATGATAAAATTTACGCTTAAAATAAATATGAACAAAATAAAAAAATAGAAAAATAGAAAAACTGTTTCAGACAATTATCAACAGGAGTTTAATGATTATACATAACTTAATAAAGCTGATAAATTGATTGCTCCCTACAAGTCCAGTGGCAAATATATCATGCATATTCACGAAGAGATGCAAAGTGGGTCGACCTGAAGCAAATGATTGACACTTTAATAAGAAAAGGGCCAAAAACAAAACGACATGAATTTACAATCAATAGCGGCCACTATAAGTAAATGAGGTATGGACTTATTTTCAAATTGTAAATAAATTCCTATTGCAGCCAACATTTCCCGGTTGCAGACAGGTTTGTATTTCCACTTGAATATCGTCTGATAATTGACCGGATATATTAAATCAACCAAAAGCACTTTGATTCTCTGAAAATGTAATTATTGTATTTCGATGTCTGTTTTTTTAACCGATCCTATTTTGGACCCCCTGATTCTAAGAGGGCGTGGTTTATTAGTCATGCCCTATTAACTTTTAGTAAATTTAACCTCAACTTAAAGACCGGGTTCATAAGTCCGAGGTACAATAAGTAAACAAAAGAGATCCTTTATGAAATAAGATCGTCCCAGGTATCTTAGATAATTATTTTGCGTTGAATAACAATGAAAAATGCACGAACAGGTTTGTAATAAAATATATGCTTAATCTTTAATGAAACAAAAAACAAAACTAAACAGTAAAGGTTAAAAATATACAAGGACAAAACATGGAAACTTTTACACGTAATTAAGATAATAAACAACGTCAGTACCTAGAATCTATACTTCAAGACAATCGTGTATTATTTGTGAAGTTGATACGAAATATTTATCAACAAGGACTTCAAGTTGGTATCTTCCGATGAACTTTTTAGCAAAAGGACGAGATGTTCTTTGACATAACCCTGGTTCATCAGCTTTCTGTCTAGACAATGTTGACGTTTTACAAAGTCTGAGTAGCAGCTGCAAGCTCTTGAATACCGAATGAGTTGGGAAATGTATATCCATATGCAGGTGAAGTTGGTATATTGCTACTAAGGAGGGGGAAATTAATAATTTCAAAATTAAAATCGTCTCGTTTGTCATAGATTCTAGATCTGAGATGACCGCTGATGTCAAATTCGAGAAATGAGTCTAAAAATGAGACGGAGGAAGCCGTATCTGTTGTTTCTTTAATTTCTAGTTCTGGAGGTTATATTAATGGAACCCAATCAGAAAAGTTTGAATTGTTAATGGAAAGAACATCATCAATTTATCTGAATGTGAAATTAAATGATCTGGCTTCTTTGATCTTCTTGTTTTGAAAAGTCTGTAAAGGAACTCCGCCTCATATGAAAAAAATATGGGGTCCACAAGGAAAGGCGCACAGTTCGTTCCCGTAGGAAAGTTGACAACTTTTTGAAAAAGTATACCTCCAAATTTAACAAATATGTTGTCAATGAGAAACTCCTACATAATGATCACTTGCTCTTCTGTGTAGCATTTTTTTACCTATTTGTTCACTTTTTTTAGATTAATTTGGTTGAAATCAAAATTATTGCACTATATGCTGTTATAATAAATAACATGTCAACATCATTTGACTTGGTACCACTATTAACAAAATATGCTGCATGGTATCCCAAATCAATAAATTTATGGCGTATGCTGCAATTTTTAAATTGAAAAAACATTGTGGATCATTTCTTTTAGACTATTTTCAATTTCACATGGGAAATGTTGGTATAAAGAGTTGAACAATCAAAAGGTTGTGATAGAATTAATTTCAGAGAAAGATCGTGATTTAACATTATCAAGAAGTTCTTTACAGTTTTTTAGAATACACATATGGTTATTACCACTACGTGAGTAAACAGTTTCAGAGTATTTATGAAGACCCTCTTTCACTGCGGACAGGAATTTTGTCAATCTAATGGAAAATTCCTTTGTAGAACATGTGCATATTCATTTTGTTGCCACTATTTTCTAATTATTTCCGTTGGTATACGTCTTCACCTAGTTCGTTCAACCATTTTGAATCTCATTTAAACGTCATATAAAACAAGAACAGCTAGATATCATAGACCTTTTTTAAGTGATAAAGTTATTGTTAACGTCTTTTGATATTTAAAATGTATATTTGTAAATTATACTCCTGCCCACTTGGCGATGATGCAAGCATAAATGGACTCGCTTACCCTTGAATCAATCTGTTTCTGTCCAATTGGTGTTCATCATATTCCCTCTGGTTTTTTTTAAGTTGTTTTTATTTAGAATACATTTACGAGCTTTGAACATCGGTTTACTTTATAACCACTTATTAACAAACTGAATTGATAGAAAGACACAATGTCTCCTTAACACATTGTAACATGAACTGTTAAATGATTTAATATTCAATAAATGAAAATCTGTAAGACCATCGTACTGCAGTTCTACGCTGATGGCATTTTATTAACTTAGCTCATTTCTCGATCATGTAAATAATAAGCCAGTGATTTGCATCTTTTGTGCTGCTACAGTTTTTTCGAGTTTTTTTTTTCCGGTGCTTACAGGAAATATAATTGTGTTTTGATAATTGTTCAATAGGATGCTACTATATGGATGGATTTCGATATTTTCAGGATTGATAGTATGATATGGGTTTTCATAATCGTCATTGTCTTGTGTTAAACTGGACTGTCGTATAACAGAACTTTCATCGGAGCTCTCCACGTCCGCTCGAAAGAGACTATTGTTGCTATCAGAGACTGTAGATGTGGTTTCATGATTGACGTCAGATATTGGTTCCAAAACGACATCATTATAATTTATTGTTCCTATTTCATCATACTGTATTTCTGGGGTTATCACAAGACTTGATTTCGTTGCACGGTTTAAACAACAGAGAATATGTGACATGATAAAGCCTATTACCAATACTCCGACCAAACTGCCCATTATTACCCAACAATAACTGTATGAAGAAGTAGATATAAATTCATGATCTGAAAAAAATGTATAATTTTATAAAAACAGGCAAGTCAATTGTATCGTTATTTTTATTTTATCATACAAGGTTTGTTTCTTTGTTACAAATATGACTAAGTAAAATGATCACAGAGTTAACCTAAAGTACTGTACAACAACAAGATAAAAAGACAAATTACTCTTAAAAATTTGACAGAACAATATAAAGTCAAGAGGAAAACAAAAGTTATACCGTTATATCATACATCATACATAACCACCGCCTTATTATCTCTGATATATAACATTTAGAATTGTAACAACGCAGAATTTCATAGCCGATTAAACTATATAAAATGAGCATTACACGGGTTATGTTCTTCTCATATATTTTATGACGGTATAATGCTAAACCCCTAACAGGAGGGGTTGTGCCTGATATTCATATGATGAAGACATAATCTTTCAATCAGTTTAATTGAGGTCTGGAGCTGGCATGTCAGTAACTGCTAGTAGTCTGTTGTTATTTATGTATTATTGTCATTTTGTTTATTTTCTTTTGTTTCCTATTCTGACATCGGACTCGGACTTCTCTTAAACTGAGTTTTACTGTGCGTACTGTTGTACGTTTGTTTTTTCTACCTTGGCTAGAGGTATAGGGGAGGGTTGAGATCTCAACAAACATGTTTAACCCCGCCGCATTTTTGCGCCTGACCCAAGTCAGGAGCCTCTGGCCTCTGTTAGTCTTGTATCATTTTTAATTTTAGTTTCTTGTGTATAATTTGGAGTTTACTATGACGTCCATTATCACTGAACTAGTATACATATTTGTTAAGGGGCCAGCTGAAGGACGCCTCCGGGTGCGGGAGTTTATCGCTGTATTGAAAACCCATTGGTGGCCTTTGGCTGTTGTCTGCTCTATGGTCGGGTTGTTGTCTCTTTGACACATTCCCCATTTCCTTTCTCAATTTTATTGACAACAAAACAAAAAGACAAATAACTTGTAAAAGTAAAACTCAAAATATAAAGTCATGAGGGGAAAAACAAGAGATTATTACTGAATGTTATTTGGTGAAATTATTCATTATTTTGCCGGATAAAGGTATTGTGAGTTCTTTAATCCATTTGTTCTTTTAAGGAAAAAAAGTTTTTTTTTATATATCATAACTATCCATGACCCTATTATCTTTGATATCGAATTCTAACAACGTCAAACTTCACAGCCGATAAGAACATAATTTTTAGAAAACAGTGTATACGAAAACAATTTGACTTGTAAAGCTGTTTTTTATGCTGTCGATATATTTTGTCTTCACAAAGGATTATTCCAAATAAGTAGTAATTTTGGAAAAACCTTATTCATGTCATTGACTTATTTCTTTTACAATTGTCTTTTTACGTGAAAATACATTTGTGCACTTTTCACATATTTAAAGAAAATCGATAGTTGTCTCTTTGACAATCATACTACATCTCCTTATTTTCATATTAAAACCAATCCGTTCAACAACATATTTTGTGCCTTAAGTGTCAAAAGAGAGGCGAAAGATACCAAAGGGACATTTAAACGCATAGGTCGAAAATAACGACAACGCCATGGCTAAAATAGAAAAAGACCAATAGATAAACAACGATTGACGAAATAACAAAAGAGCTGCTGTTCAAAAACAAGTTGAACATAAAACGTATACTAACGTTCAGGTTCAAACGTGTAAATTTCTGTTATTGTTCTCTTTTCAACATGATTGTCTGTAGACATGTCTAAAAAATATCATGCACATGGGAAAATCATGCAACATAACAATCAAAATAATGCTCTTTATATATCATAAAAAGTGCATCCTATAAATCATAAAATAAAGCAAAATATACATCATGAATTATGCACCGTATACGTTATTTGTCTGATGAGCGAGTAGTATCACGTTCTTATCCTTTAAAATACAATTACAGATCGATGTAATTGCATTAAAGTTTCCTATGATGCATCATCGTAATGTGCAATTTGTACCAATTTATACCAGTTTTCTTTTAATATTTAGCATGTGATTGACAAAAAGTTGTCCAAAATTTTAAAATCAAATTGCTTATCGTTAACCTCCACTGGTATATTATATGCCTATTCAAGACGATTATATGTTTATGCATTATAATATAAGTCAAGTTTTGTACTTAACCCACACTATGAACCGAATGTTTGACGTTCCAGTTCACAAGGTAAGAGTAAACAACATACCCGGTGACGTTATTAGTCTTTCTCCTACATAGCGATCAGTGGCGTAGGTAGACTTATAATGATGTACACGCAGAAGTTGCCGAGCATAGTGAGGTAAATTAATTTCACCGAGCGGAGCGAGGCGAAACACATTATTGGACCCTTTTTTGCAGAAAATGAATCTTTTTTCGATCAAAGATGGTTAAAAAGAAGTGCTTAAAAGGTCTTATAACCAAATCATAAATGCAAAACTATTCAATGATGGTTGGACTGTTGGTCGACTCGTTCGTACATGCGGGTCCATCGGACACAAACAAATAACTATGCATATCAATCAATATTCGTGGTAAGATTGTTGTTCCAATTCCATATACTAGTGAGCGCCTTGATCTCTTTTGATTAGGTTAAACATGGTTAATTGAATGCATAATTAAGAAACATATTTTTGTGAGACAGAATTTACTAAAAAAGTTCGCTAAATGGTCCGTCAAAATGTCGTTGTCCTGACTGTCCCTTCGAGTTTAAAGTTATTAAGCTCTGGTATAAGGGATCCGAGGGCCGCTTATGGCCCCCAGCAGGTCCAGGGCAGCGACCGTGGAAGTCTGGGGGTGAAACCCCAGATAGTTAGCAAACAGAGAGGGTAATTTTGAAGTTGAAATATGCACAGTTAAGTGTTTTGCTATATATCAAATCAAAGACCTAAAACTGACTAAAAAAATCCAGAAACTTTGCAATGCTCGCCAATTTATCATGCTTCAGAGAAAGAAAGGGCTAGAAAACTGGATAATCTCATGGCATATATATGTTAATTTTAACATACGAAAACAAAGCAATTCAAACAATCAATTTTTAATTTGGTGATATATGAATGTGACGTTCGTATGTAAGACTGAAGTTAACAACCGAGATCCTTTAGGAGAGTAACATTTTTTTTTGCCTAGCATTGTTAAACGTGTCAACAACATCTTTAGTGTCAATTTCAACATCAGAATGAACGTGCAGCAGTGCAAATGAAGATAGTCTTTCTTGTCCCACGGTCGATCTCAGATACGTTTTTACGCGTTTCAGAGCGCTGAAAGAGCGTTGAGCAGTAACGGTTGAGGGTGGCATGGTGAGAAGTATTTGCAGAATACAGAATATATTTGGGTAAAGTTCTTTCGGCGTCATCTCCAATGTTGCACAGAGTTGGTCTGGTTTCTTAGATGGATAAATATCCCATCGCGCAACCTACTTTTTAATTTCGAAAAGAAACTGATCTTCTGATTGAAGATCTGACTCGTAGGCGCGAAATATGCGAATTTGATGGTCCCGATTCAAACTTTTCAGATTGTTTGGAAGAAGCATCTGGGCAAGAAAACATTCTTCCGAATTGACAATACGATCTCGTAGTTCGTTTAAAAATGGTCTAAAAATAGTATATACAGTGGGAAGCGCCAATAATCCAGATAACACAAGAGACGCCCTTAAGCATGGATGTTAGCAAAACAATAGCTTCTAAAATGTGATTGACAATTACGAGAGGAAGTATAAAGTCAAATCTCAGAATAGCCGAAAGTTGGACACCAGATTTTCCATCACCCTTACTTTGCAAATACTCACGCGAACTTACGATCACGGGAAAAGCGGCTTTAATAGTGGATAGAGCAGAGCCACGACTAAACCAGCGTGTTTCACAAAGTGTTTGGATTTTTGCTTTTCCGTCAAGTTTATCTTTCACATTCTGGTTCTGTTCTAGTTCGTCTTGAAGTTTTCCCAACTTTTTAGCAGAATAGTGAAAGGAAAACGCTGTATTGTAGCCATCATCGTTCTGACGGAGGGGTCTTGGGAAGCATGTACAATGGCAAGGTTCAACACGTGTGCTTTACAGTGCACATAATTTGCCGTCGGGACGATTTATTTAATCCTGGCTTGGACTCCTTTGTGTATGCCGGACATATTGGCCGCGCCGTCATACCTTTGTGCCCTCATATTTGTAATTTGTATGCCATATTTTTAGAGCGTGGAAATAAACAAATCAGCTAGAACCTCGCCTGTTGTTGCTGATGCCTTAACAAACTCTAAAAACTCCTCTCTCATCAAAATTTTACCATCAATGTTATCGACAAACCTTACACAAACAGACACCTGTTCTTGGGTGAAAACATCGGTTGCTTCATCCCCAATCAAAGCAAAGAAATTTGCTTTATTACAATCGCGAACAATACGATTTCGTACGATCTCGCCACACATGGTCAGTATCTCATATTGTATGTACGGAGAAGTGTACTTGACTTTCGCAAATTGGTTATCTAAATGAGATTTCAATATTTCGTCTTGTTTGGCTGTATGGCGCAACATTGCCATAACACTACTTTTTTCTGGAGTATGCCCCCTGATGGCAATATTCTAACGACCACAAAGAATTAATACGTCGATGATCTGGCTATGTATGTGTCTGTTACGTTCAATGTCTTCCTTGTATTTCGTCGAAAGCAGTAAAGTGATGGGTTCTGTCTTAGATTCCTTGAAATCGGCGAAATGGAGGGAACATTGATCATTATGAGAATGAGATTCAAGTCGTTCGTGTCGCTTAACTTAGTTATGGCTTTTGGACCAATCGGAGACGAGCGTGTTAACGAACGATTTATCACGGGTATTCTCATTCCCAATTAAAACACATCATGCGCAATATAGGGCATCTCTTGAAACAGAATACCTCAACCAGGTATGTTTCTTCAACCAGACACTTGAAAGTTTTCTTTTTATACCGCCAATGTCCTTGAAAGCAACCAACTGCTCATAAATATTCAGCAAAATATGTAAGTATCGAACTATTATAGACCTATTTACTAAGATAATTCATAACAAGTCTATCACATTCATCCATGCACCCATTGGGGAGTTTATTAGGTGTTTATTAGGAAATCACAAATAAAAGACGAGGTTCAAACCTTTGGATGTTAGTCATTATTTAGAGGTAAACAACCGAATTTGAGGTCCAAGACCTAAGGAAGAAATTTCCGGAATTCCCTCGACGATATTTGATGCGTGAATGATGTCATTGAGAAACCATGATAATCTTTCGGATATCATATTCTTGTCTACAAACTTTTTCTAAAATGTGAAATCAAATGTCCACGAAAATACGATTTTATTCAATCAAGGAAAATTGTGACCAACAAACATAAATGGATCTCCAATATTTAGTTTTTTTTCAACGTGTATTTACAAATAAAACTATTGAACATTTGTTTAAAACATATGTTCAAGATTTTCATTGTAATTATGATTCATATGAACATACCCCGATTATATAGGATGTACGTTTACAAAAAGTAGTGCAGAACTTTAAATAAAAACAAATCAAGTTACAAAGCATCTAGTAGTACTCTAACCTGAATACAATTTAAAGTAAAACATATTTTAAAAAAGAATTAGGTTGCCAAATATACAAAGGGCGGTTATACCATTTAGGCAATAACACAAAGGATTAATTTGTACTTGTTTGATACAATTCCGTTGATTAAGTGGCTATGCTTACCACATGTTCTACGGATAGAGTAAGAGGATATCACTATGACAGTACTCCACTAGACCTATGAGATAAAAGAAAAAGGGGAGACACTAAATGATATAGCTGAGAACTGTAGAGTCAGAGGCGAGTCAACATCAACAGACATGGGGCACACTACAAAAAACTGCCAACGAACGACAAAAGTAGAAAATGTTTGTTATTGCTCTACACGCCAATGGTGTACCAGGACAGTAAGTAAGTAAGTACGTTAACCATTTTTTAAAGCTATATATAAACAGGTGCTGCTAGGGTGTTATCATTTAGCAATCGATAGTAAATATACAATTCTGCCTTTATTATAAAAAAAGAAGATGTGGTATGATTGCCAATGAGAAAACTCTTCATAAGAGACCAAATGACACGGAAATCAACAGTTATAGGTCACCGTACGGCCTTCAACAATGAGTAAAGACCATACCGCATAGTCAGCACATAATTTATTAGCACACTCATATATTGAAAACTAGGCTTGTACATGGAGATCAATTAATGAGTGTATCACGTTTGACCGTATAAATATTTACGGAAGTATTTCCAGTTTAATCACCAGTTTTACCACTAATTGTATGACTGATAATCTACCATGAACACCCGGCAATGACTGATATTCGTTACCCTTTTTATTTGTCGATCCTGTCTGGGTTTTTTATTTTATTTTTCTCTTTTGTGTATTGTACTTAGTATTTTCCTTTTCAGTTGATATCATTTATATGTTGCATTTATAGCGTCTATAAATTTTGTACCCGATAGTTTGTGATTGAATACTAGTAAATAATTAGTAAATTGTACTTACTGGTCGCTTCTATTGTATATGCATCTATGTAAATAGTTGAATCGTTGATATACCGACACATATATATACCATCGTCACCTGACAGGAAGTTCGTAATCTTTAAATAGCATTTTTTCAAATCGTATCCCCCAAAAACCATGTATTTTGACTTGTTTAAATTTGGGTTCAATTATATTCCATATGTGTATGGTATGGAATGACCTGCAGCCGAGGATGATATCTTATTTGGACCAGTCCATGGCCATTGGTCTTGTTAAAACAAGTACAGTTTAATATCAAACTATCTCCAGCTTTTACATGTAATGCATGTAGAGTTTATTTTACAGGGAATTTGACCTAAAATTAGCAAATTGATTTGTGAAGGATCGATAAGAACAAAAAAAAAACTGTTCTACTCAAAGAGAATTTATAATACTTTTTGCTTATTTTTCATATATTTGTCAAACATGAAAACTGTCTCAAAAGACATTCGTAATAATTATTACTTTATTGTTTATGTTATCTATTGAAACAAATGAATTTTTGTTTGTTGGTCTATTCATATAGCACAGCTATTAAACTTTGTAATGTAACATTTGCAGTTAAGGGCTAATTGACCTATTAAGTGTTTTGGACAATTTATATATGTAGGGAATCCAGTAAAATAAAAAAAAAATACATGAAACTTCGAAATGCTAAACTCGTTCAAAGGGTATCTACACGTCCCAATCTTCAAAATCGCTTATCTAAAAATACAACAATCGGTAACATTTTTAATAATAAGAATCGTGGTTACCATTCTATCTATAAATGTCATGCCAAAAAATGACTTACATGTCGATACGATAAGGTCCACGTTTAATGGTCGCACATTTTCCTTAGATTTTGAAACTGATATCAATTGAAAAACAAACAGTATTATATATTTACTCACTTGAATCAAACCGGGATGCGGTATTCAGTACGTAGGTGAAACTGGACAATATTTATCTAAACGCACGCAAGTACACCTTTATAGTTTTAAAAACGCCACAAATTCAAAAGCGTCACTTATCAACACCTTAAGAAACACAATCATCCTACTAAATATTTAACAGTTCAACCTTTAGAAGTAGTTAATAAGCAGCCTGGGGAATCGCATTCTAAGTTTGTACGATCACGGAAAATAATTGAATTAAATTGGATTAATAAATAACAGACAGTCTATCCTCTCAGTCTTAATGATAATATCATGGGAATTGGTAATATATCAAGAACCGAATCTGTTAACATTTCGGATATAGTTTCTAAAGCAGTTCGTAAAAACCGTTCTCATGGCCGTAGAATAAATCGCAACCAAAGAAAATTTCGTACCAACAATACAAATATTTCGGACCTTATTTCGGACCTTATTTCTATTTAAAAAAACAACGGTAGACATTATCTTTTAACCAAGCTCTGTTGTTTACCTGTTAATAAATTACAATAAATTTAAGAGGATTGCAACACAATTCCATATTGCAGTTCTAAGTATGAAATCGTCTAAATTATAATTGCATATTGTTATTTTAAGCTGTTTCCCAAAATTGATCGCCCTGAATATCACAAAAACATTTTATTAAAATTCAATATCTCAATAAAGGTTTTGATTTTGTAAATATTTATGGTATTTTAAATGATCATTCTGTTAAAGAACAAATTCCTGGATATTTTGATAATACTGAACTCCCTCTTATTTGTTATGCTTACAAAAAAATTTACCCGGAAATATGTGTTTAATTATAGCGAAGTGTGTAAAGATGTAAATATCAGTGACGATACACCTACGTCATGAAATTGCAGTAATTCCGAATACATTTATGGCCCCAGTTCCCATGTTATAACAGAAGACCTTAACATCGTTCGTGATAAAGAGTTGGAATCTTTCCTCAGTAAAGGACCTAAATATCGTCCCCCGTCAATTATTAATTGGAATGAGTGTCGTAACATCATCCACGACTCACTCCGTACTTACTGTTCTAAATGGATAAAACAAGAAAAAGCTGACAAGAAACCTTAGATTCTTTTTTTTTAATTCAGTAATGAACATAGTTGATATACGTATAAACCATTTTTAAAGAACATTTTACTCCTAACAACAACAATAATAGCCCTATTTCTCGTATCAAACATAAGCTAAAAGAACTCGCCAAGGAATTTGTTTTGTCCCGGCTGATAAGGCTGCTAATAATATCATTATTGTTTGACGTAAATTTTACATTGAGTATCTGCAAAAGGAAATCACGAATTCACCAACATTCCAACTGACTCCATATTCGGAAAATGACAGCTGTAACAAACATAAACTTTTAGTTACCTCTTTACAAGCAGAACCAAATACAATGAAAGTTCCAACTATGTACTGGCTTCCGAAGCTGCACAAAACACCTTACAAACATAGATTTATTTCGTCTTCAAGCCATTGTACCACTACTAAACTATCTATTCTACTTACTAGTACACTTGGTACAATCAAAAACCTGGTAATAAATTTTTCAAATAAAGCCTTTGAAAATAGTGGAATTAATTACTTCTGGAGTGTCAAAAATTCGTTTGAAGTACTTGATAAAGTGCATGCCTATATTGGTGATTTCGAATCTGTTCAAAGTTTTGATTTTTCTACCCTACATACCACTTCGCTTCATAATCTTATTAAGAAAAAAATTCACACACCTCATTAATAAGCATTTAAAAAGTCAGAATGCGAATGTAAATGTTCTAAAACTCTTTTAGGTCTTTTTTAGTAACAACATACAAAACAACTATGTCAAATGGACCTGCTTTGATACTATAACTGCCCTTGAATGTTTACTAAATAACATTTTTGTTCGCTATGGAGATTCCGTATATCGTCAAGTTATCGGAATTCCAATAAGGACTAACTGTGCATCACTTATTACGGACCTGTTTCTGTATTGTTATGAGTTACAATTTATCATTAAAATCAGCAAAGACATATTGAAAAAACATCTGATTCAAAAATTTAATGACACTTTTAGATATTTGGATGATATATTGGCTCTCAATAATGACTACTTCAGTATGTACACTAAAGAGATGTATCCTGCCGAACTGACTTTGAATATAGCTAATACTAACAATGAACACTGCCCTTTTCCTGGATCTTGATATCTATATCTTTAACGGGAAGCTAAATACCAAAACTTATGATAAAAGAGATGATTTTTCATTTCCTATTGTTAATTTTCCGTTTTTAGATGGTGACGTTCCGTTGTCACCATCTTACGGTTTTTATATATCTCAACTTGTTCGATTCGCTCGTGTATGGAACAACGTATTTGATTATAACGAAAGAAATCTCTGTAGTTCTGAAAAATTATTACACCAGGGTTCTCGATATCACAAACTAGTCAAAAATTTTACCAAATTTTATCATCGATACAGGGACATCATTCGTAAATATAAATCAACATGCATACATCTTATACGTTCAGGTATTTCACATTCAAAATTGTATGGTAATATTCTTTACAAAGCACACAAATACGGTACTCACCTCAAAATCTACCAAACTTATAGAGGTATAAGGGAAGGGCTGAGATTTCACAAAACATGTCTAACCCCGCCGCATTTTTGCGCCTGTTCAAACTCAGGAGCCTCTGACCTTTGTTAGTCTTGTATGTTTTTTAATTTTAGTTCAGTTATATGTTTTGGAGTTTAGTATGACGTTCATTTTCACTGAACTAGTACACATTTTTATTTAGGGGCCAGCTGAGGCCCACCTACGGGTGCGGGATTTTCTCGCTGTGTTGAAGACCCATTGGTGGCCCTCGGCTCTTGTCTGCACTTTGGTTGGGTTGTTGTATCTTTGACATATTCCCCATTTCCATTCTCAATTTTATGTATAGAAAGGTTTATCTGTATAACTTAGCTACAGAACTGTGAAATTTGTTTATATTGATATTCATAGTACAACTGATCTGTACAAAATGGCGAACCTCAAACAAGTGGTATTCTGCTACCGTTTAAAATCTTTTTCATGCTTGAAAATAGTCTGAAGCGTCCTCCCCAGCATATTATTGCTACCTTCAGAAGATCTATCCCCTTTTAAGACGGCCATATAAAAGATTTTCATCGAATTTACTATTATAATAGATAGTATTTGACTCTAAAAAGTTACATGTATTTGGCATATCAGAAATATAATCTCGGTTATTACTCTTTCAAGGTCTTGAACAGATACATGTAAGAGGGTCATGAAAAAAAAATATAATTAAACCGGCAAAGAGGTCTTTGTCAGAATTAAACAATTTCCATTTGAACTGTAAATCATAACTTTTCGTTCTAAACTATAATGATTTCTTTTATATCAATACAGTATAAAAGTAAAAAATAAGTAATAAATCTGAATTCTCCTTCAATACTTTTACGATTTCCTGTCATTTTTGCAGTAAAAATCAAATTGATTTTAATTATAATATCGGACAACATTTTCCGGGAATCAGTTCAACTACCTCATCCAGAGAATTAGTAAAAAATCCTTTGTGCTTTTCTGTCATGAAAATTGCAAGTAGGACGTTTCCACTTGACTTTTTTATCGGCCTAAATTTAAAAGCTCAATTGTACATATGATAATCAAAAAAGTTTAAATTCTAAGTGTAAGCCAATAAACATTTACCCATGTACATATAAAATTCCACAATATTATTTGACCATTTATTGTCAGGATTACAATTAGTAGTTTATTTTCACTAGTATTTGAGGCGCTCAAGTTTGTGTTGACAAAGTATATTTTGACGAGTGCATCATACTGGAATCTGTTAATTCCGCGAAATTAGACGTTATAATCTACCGCATTTTGCAAAGCAGAAAACAATGAAGCTTTAAAGTCACTTTGTGGTTACGTTAGCTAATGCGCATAAACAATATAGGCTGTTTGATCTATAATTACCATTTTAACCCGTTATCAATCTGTAGTTTTTTTTAGGAAATAGATGGTAAGTAGAGCGTACTTACTTATTGCAACTATGTTATAGGCATGAAAATAAACTGTTGATGAATCTATGTAATGACACTTGTATAGACCTTCGTCATCGGACACGAAGTTCATTATCTGTAACTGGCATTCATTTATGTCGTATCCACCAAAAACTCTGAATTTAGATCTGTTTAAAAAAGGGTTCAATTCTTTTCCTTGTGTGTATGGTATAAATTTATCATATGTCGTTGGTGACTTATTTGGACCTATCCATTGACCATTGGTCTTGTTAAAGCAAGTGCAGTTCAACATCAAGTTTTCTCCATGCTTTACCTTTATGGAGTGTACAGTAACTATACATTTCCTTTGTTCTATATGGAATAAATGATAAAAGCTGAGATAAGGAATTGATATTTAAACAAATATTTGTTCTTTTAATGGGCTATCTTTGATCTTTGTGCAATTCTACACTGACTTACTTTTGTAATCGTATGACGCAAAATACTGCTCGAAAACAATGCAAAGATCTCTCCTGGTTCTTTAATTTCATGGTAAATATGGATGCTGTAATTTATCACAATAACAGAAATTGCAACGAGAGAGAAATAATCGACACTTAATAAGTTTACTTCTATCATCACAAATTGATTGGCGGATACATTGTGTCCAAAATTCACTAGCGAAATTTTTTCTCGGTTTTAGATCTTTAGATATCAGAATTATCGTCTGATTAAATAATTAACTGATTGTATCCTATTCCCGCTTGTCACGTGACATTTTAACTTAGTGGGGATACTCTTGGCGGTTCATTTATGCACTGCAGGAGACTCTTACCCTTTCAATACACCGGTCTTATTCCAGTGGAACGCATGCTATTCCCACATTTTTCTTAATTTTTATCTAATTTGTATCTTCTTAATTGATTAAGGGGATTTGAACATCGGTAAACTTCTGTTGATTCAAATGAACACATATTCAGTTAACTTGATATTATGGTACTACTGAACATGAAGGTTATATTCAGGTTTGTTTTTCGAAATTAACGTAGATGAACGTCTTTTCCAACATTGTCCAAGGATCTATGACAAACGTTTCGACATCAATTCTATTATTAGATGTAAGCAACCAAAGGCCACCGTTTGTCTTTCAACAATGAGAAAAACCCATATCGTATAGGTAGTTATAAAAGCCAAGACAAACAATATGAAAAACAATTCAGACAAGACACACCGATTAAAGCAAAATAAACATCGAATACAGCAACGAACGGCAGCCACTCAATTACAGGTCTCTAACTTTAGATAAGCAGAATAATGCTGGATTATTCATGTTTGTGAACGTTCAACCCTCATCATAGCCTGGGACAATGGTGGAATAGCTCAACATATATAAAAACGGTAAAATTAAGTTGGAAATAGCTTGACTTATCAGTTCGGCTAGAAAGACAAAGAGCAACTAAGAACTAAAGATGCAAACTCCTGAACTATGATTACTCACAATTACGGAATATTGAAATAACAATTGTTATAAAGTATAAATATATACTGAAAGCTAGTTCAAAGCCAATAACAATTAATAAATCATGTATTCCGAGACTAATCTATTAATACATACAAATCCAAAAGTGTAATTACATTGTATGTCTGAGAAAAACGCGGCCTTCTGCGATGACAAAATATAAGTTTCATCAGGATTTAGGACCTTAAGTCTTCAAACTGTATACTTATACATATTAAGTTATGTATGATTTGTTAACAACAAAAACAATGTCCTTACAGTTGAAGACAATATTCAAATATATTATTACAGTGTAAACTATATAGCCATATTTAAAATAAGTGTTAAAAGACCAATTAGTTAACATTGATTGTATTGTAACTTGCGGATTCTATAAACAACATCATGTAATGTGTTCATGCGCCTCACGTGTTTTCTTTTCTTTTCTGTTTATTCTAAATAGATTTCCGAGTTAACTACAGCTGCCTTACCCAAATGTCGTAACCACATTCCGTTCTCTTTCTGTCGATTTTGACATCAGCAAATAAACTTTATCAACAATTTGAGCAACTAGACGTGTGCCAAATGTAAAGTCGGACCTACTTACTTCTTCGCTACACACGATATCACCCTTATGTTTTGGAGGGTTCGTATTGCCTCATTTTTAATCTTTTATTTTGTGTTTGGTTGACTGTTGTTATTTTGTTTTTTGACATGGCTTTGTCAGTTTGTCTTCGACTTATGAATTTGAGAATCACTCTGGTATATTCAGCTTTTCATTCTTTTGCCTATCATTTTTAACCCAAGGCAGTTCAAATGAAACATATGAAAACCCTTCTATAGTAGTTGATATGTCAATGGTTTTGATGCATTTGTTTAAAGGCCAAACTTTAGTATGCAACATGTGCCTTTTATGAAATGTGAAATGTTTATCAAAGATGTGGTCATTTTGTAAATCCGATCATTACATTTCAGCATTATCGAAAATTGTACCATGCAATTCAAAATTTAGTCTTCAGTTTGATTAGAGGGAAGGTAAACTTTATACAAAATTTGAAGCTGAATCTAGACAGGCATTCCTCTAAAAGTAAAAATAAGACATACCTTCGCTTAATCTACAAGTAACCTTTCAATAGTTATATTATTATTTTGTTATTTTGTTTAAATAACCAACGTTCCCTTATCTACGCAAAGATGTTTTTATATAAAGGATAACCCACTTCAATTCCCTAGCTATAATGTACGAAACAGATTGATCTCCCCACACAATGTCCTTTTTTAGTGTATACACTATTCATTTTTTTCTTAATTTTCAGTGCACTTCTTTATTAAAATATTTGTACTATCTGAATTCTTCATTGTTTATCGAAAAAGAAAATGAGATGCAAGTCAATAAGACGTCTCACCAACAAAATGGATCGTAGATCTATCGGAAGCTATTCATTCGTCAGCAATGCACATATGTTCTTCTGTTTAACAAGCTTTAGAATAGACACTTGCCACAAACAAGACTACATAGCATACATTAAAATATATAAACTATATTAATAAGGATCCAACAATTGACAACAATGCGCAAAACTAATGACGGAAAGTTGTTATTTGACCTTAACAATAATTTAACTTAAAATTTATACAGGTAGCACGGTAGTATTTCCTGGCCCATAGGGATAATGATAGCCTTTTTAGAATTTTCACCACTTTATAACACTGACCACGGACCTACATTCGCAGTTAACAGAGGTACTTTCATTATAATATTCAGGATTAATTTGAATAAGTATGATGACCGTCTACTTATTTTTGCTATCTTTATTAACATTTAGCTACTAGTGTTATAGGCCTTTAATCATGCAGTGAATACAAAACCTTAAAACATTCTCATGTTCACCTGTATGTAAAACTATTTCATATTTTGTACACCTGATTCATCCCTCAGCTTGGAAAAACATGTTCATTGTCCAATTATGGTGTTCAGGTACATAAGTAGAGTAAATAAAGAGCAACCTAGTCCCCGTAGAGGAAATACTAACGTGCCTACTTTACATAGCGAATATCTAGTTTAAATAAACGGATGCTGATACACTTAAGCTGGTTGGTATGAATCGTGATCAAGAATATACTGTTAAGTGTTAAATTATTGTTTTCTCCTCTAACAGAGGGGTGAAAGATACCATAGGGACATTCAAACTCATAAATCGAAAATAAACTGGCAATGCCATGGCTAAAAAAGAAAAAGACAAACAATAGTACACAAAACACAACATAGAAAAATAAAAACTAAGCAACACGAACCCCACCAAAAACTGGGGATGATCACAGGTGCTCCGGAAGGGTAAGCAGATCCTGCTCCACATGTGGCACCCGTCGTGCGCTCATGTTAGTACAAACCCAGTAATACGTCTAGTCCCGTAGGTCACATTCGGGATTGTAGTTACGACATAAGAAACATATCCGCTATTATCTGTGAAACGGATATTTTATAACGGCCAACCAACTAGTGATGTCTTACAATTATAAATGATTTATGCCATATATGTACTATACCTGGCATATTTGGACACATTTCATTTTGATGCTTGTCTGTAATGAAACCTATGAATTAAAATCAAAATCCATATTAACAAATATGTTATATACTTTTTCATGTATTTGGAAGCCTTTTTCTCCCGCCCTTATCGTTAATACTTATAACATCGGTTAATTTAGCCAAAAAGTCATCTAGTTTTGTTTCTTTTGTACCATGTTCCAGCAGGAGAAACATAAACCACTAACACATGTGAAGAAGGAGATAGTCAGTATAAGTAATATATTTGCTGACATTTGTTTATTCTGGCTAATGGTAATTCCGCTCAGTTTAATTAAAAAAAACTGCATTATACTAATTTCTAACTAATGGAAAAGTTTGTCAATTTTAGTACGATTATGTTCGTAAATTTCCTAAAAATTCAGCAGTCAATATCTGTTCCAACAAAAGACGGTTGGTTGACCAGCATGTATTTTGGTTTTAAAAGAAAAAGAAATATATTTTGGGACAAGACTGTAGAGGGGGGGATTCTCTTCTTAATAATCCAGCTGGCTTACAATGTAAGTGGTTATACCAATCTAACGTTGAATTATCTTATGTTCTCGTGTTTCTGATAAAAAGGCTTTAAAATTGGAAACATCAATTAACGTTTTTCTTTCATTTAAATAAAATAATACAAAATAGTTGAATTTAAAGTATTGAATTCTGAAACTATTGATTATCCTAAATTGAGGTAAATTATATGGCCTTCCAAATACCGTTTCGATATCTAACATCATAGACGAGACATTAATTGTCGAAATCCGGATATGGTGTACACATTTTTGCACCTCATGTTTGCGGTATACCATCTTTTCCGCAAGTTTATTGTTTTCTGTTTGGTATTAAATTAATAATTAAGATCCATCTTGTTACACGTTTATTTGGCAATCGCCATGGTAGTCAGCAGGATTTAAGAACATCAGTTGTTCGACCTGTTAGTCAAATGCGTTTTGTTAAAATATACTTTTTCACGTTTTGGTCTTTTTGGAAAATGTTGTTTGTGCTGTATTTAGACCCCTCTACCAGGAAATTTGTTTTGCATGCACACGTATAAAAATTGCGGTTTTTATCCAACGCAATCATAGGTTTAAACGTTGTTTTCAATTTAGAGTTGTTTATATATATATATATATATATATATTTCTAATTTATGCATTAATACACACCATATTTACTGTGAATGACTATTGTTTGATGTGCACATTCGTATTCATGCAATAGTTAACATGTCATACAACGCGAAATATTTGGTTTTAAGATAAATTATCAAAGAACCTTAGACATTCAATATATCATATGTTAGTATAAGTCGAAATATATGCATATTTCTAACATTGAAAACATAGCATATCATATATATATATAAAGAGTTATTCCACAAAATACATAGTCATAATTGAGGTGCACGTCTTTAAGGTCAGGCTTCAGAAAGGAACGGCATTCAAATTGTTTGAGACAAAACCAAAGGTAGCAATATTAAATTATATTATGGGGACACAAGTACACAAATTAGTAGCAATGGGAAATATAGTACTTTTCTTTATTCGAAAAAACTTTATTTTTGTCAGTCGCATGTCCAGAAGCCGTCAAGACACAAGCATACTTTGTGCTTGTATGACTACACTTTGAATATACAAATATACAAACAGTGCATATGACCATTACCTACAAAAAGCTATACCAATTACGATACATCATCAAACTCACAAGTACATTTAGACATATCAATGTAGGGTATTACATCCATTTGCATACAAAGTCAGATTTTCGATCACGTAAATCAGGACCGGAAACTCGCAACCAGACATGCTACTAGACGTTTGGTGCAACTATGAGCTTTAAACACGACTCACTAATTTACTTCTGAAAAACTTCCCTACAACAACACCATTGATTTTAGTACTTTTTTTTTACCTCACAGTTAAAATGCAACCTGAATCCATGTTGAATTATGGGAATCTCATACACAAGAGTAATTAGTCGAATACTTTTTTGGTGTACAAAATATTTGAAGATAAAAGGAAAACCATTATCGAATTACTGGAACAAATACTTTTCCGGAAAGTCTGGACTAATGATTTGAGATTTGTTCTTTTCAAGATGCTACCATAAGAACTTGGACGTACCTGTCAGTGTGACTGCTAATATCAATGCTTGAAAGATCTGACTTGTCATACCTAAATACAATTTTGTACCATCTGAGTATTTATGTTTCTAATTTATTTTGGGTTCTGAATACGTTTAAGAAATCTCTATTGAAAAAACATGCAAGTGTACATCATTTACTCTCGTTTATTTTGAAACCTTATTTCATTGGCATTTCCTGTTATACACCATTGTCATAACATTAACTGCTCATATACACACTGACATATGCTCACTTTATGATTGCAGTGTCACAATGTAACGAAAAAAAAAGTTTTGTATACATGTACATAGCCAGCAAAGATTGTCTTAACTTAATATCCTAGATTCAACGGTAATATGTACGTATATGATAATAAAGAGTTCTCTGGATCAGAGAACTTGTCTCTTTTCCCTTATTGAATGAGACTTATCACCGGTTTTTACATGTATGGTTTTAATTGTATGAGCAGCACTGCGGATGTCACATGTGGAGAGACACCTGAGTTTATATCGTTATTGTCGGTTTACGTTCAACTTAATCACTGTTAAGTTCTCTCTGTAAAGTAATGTTATGTTGTTTTCATTCATTGTTTTTTTGTTTTTTTTTATCACGGTTTTATCTTTTTGAATGGACTTCAAATTTTTTATCGCCCCTTGGTATCTTTTTTTAAATATAAAGCATTGAGTGGTTAGACAACTTTGTGGATGGTATTTATTTCTCCTTTTATGTGTCTGTTTTTTTTTTGTTTGGTAAATTAGTTTGTTTCTCTCATTGGTGTTTACCCTCCTTTTTTCTGTATTGTCTAAACACGATGGCCTTTTGAGATTGTGAATAGCAAAAACGTTACGAAATGTTAATATCTTCAAGCAATCCTCTAATATAGAATATTAAACACATACTTGCCTTACACGTTGATTTATAACGATTCTAATACAGTACAATGATGACATAAAACCCTAATCAAATCGATTTCCATATTCTTTTTTATGATGTCCGTGGGCAAAAGGTTACAAACATTTCCTGTAAAAATGTGCAGCTGATCGTAAAAAGTAAAATCACAAAAATACTGAACTCCGAGGAAAATTCAATCGGAAAGTCCCTAATCACATGGCAAAATCAAATGACAAAACACATCAAACGAATGGACAACAACTGTCATATTCCTGACTTGGTACAGGCATTTTCAAATGTAGAAAATGGTGGATTGAACCTGGTTTTATAGCGCTAAACCTCTCACTTGTACGACAGTCTTATCAAATTTCGTTATATTTACAACGATGCGTGAACAAAACAGACATTATAAATAAAATAGTCAAAATATGGGTACAGCAGTCATCACTGTGTTACAATATCAAAACAAACAATTATTTACAAAAAAAGCACAAAAGCATCTATCAAATTAAGACCCACATTCATTGCTTCGCGTGTCTGACGTCAGAAAATGTAAACGTCACATAAGAAAAAAGTTTGTCATTCAATGTCTATTCAAAACAATTTTATAATTTCACATGGGGAATGTTGGTATACAGGGTTAAAAAATCAAAAGTTATGTTAGAATTAATTTCAGAAATACCGAGATTTATAATTGTCCAGAAGTTCTTCAGAACCCTTAAGAATCCACATATGGTAAATACCACTACGCGAGTAAAATAAATTTGTCGTTTGTCGTTCAAAGTATTTTCAAATTTATAATAGAACAATAACATAATGACATATAATAGAACAACAACATAATGACGGGATCTTTTAAAGTACAGAGTCACGTTATAAGAACCACAGAAACACAAAAAGTCGCATATACAAAACACACCAGTAAAAATTAAAGATAATACAAACACATTGACGGGATGTATAAGTACCTAGCCACGTCAAATGGATATCACAGAAAACAAACCAAACAGTAAAAGTAATATTAATAATAGAACAAAGACAAATGAAAGAACAATATTACACGTTGTTAAGATGATAAACAACGTCAGTATGCAGAATCTATACTTCAAGACCATCATGTATTGTTTGTGAAGTTGATACGGAATATTTATCAACAAGGTCTTGGTACCTTCCGATGAACTTTTTTAGAAAAAGGACGAGACGTTCTTTGACATACCCCTGGTTCATCAACTTTCTGCTCAGACACTGGTGACGTTTTACAAAGTCTGAGTAAGAGCTGCAAGCTCTTGAATATCGAATAAGTTGGGAAATGTATATCCCATATGCAGGTGAAGTTGGTATATTGCTACTAAGGTGGGGGAAATTTATAATTTTAAAATTAAAATCGTCTCGTTTGTCATAGATTCTGGTACTGAGATGACTGTGTATGTCAAATTCGAGATATAAGTCTAAAAATGAGGCGGAGGAAGCCGTGTCTGTTGTTTCTTTAATTTCTAGTTCTGGGGGATATATTAATGGAACCCAATCAGAAAAGTTCGTAAATTATCATATTTCAACAATAGACTTTTATTTTGTTTAATGCCTTATAGAGTATTTCCTTGTATGGTAAAACATAAAAATGACTAAAAATAACTTTTGCTTTTCATCAGTTTAATCACTTTTGCTATAAAGTGAGGCTTAGAATTATCGTCATACATTTTGTCAAAACTAATATTTTGAAATTGCACCAGGTCATGCAACATAATGTTAACATTCAACATGTTTAAGCTTTCGAGACCAAAGGGAAAAACAACAATAAACAGAATATATCAATTATTGTTTAACCGAAAATAAACCAGATTAAATTCACTGCCACGGAACAAGTTGAAGACATCCCATAAGATGACGAAGAAAAACGACTAAAAATAATTGCGAGTCATTCTTCTTCACTTTATAAACCTTCCTTAACGTCTATCTTCAAAGAAACTCTATATCTTATATATCTAATTATACTAAACGACAGAAATAACCACGACCACCAAAGTTCAATCACGTCAAGAGCAAGACGGTAGACCATAAATTGCACTATCAGTATACAAATTCTATTTTCAAATATATGATAAGGGGATAGCAGCGCGTGTTTGTGTGTGCAGGTGCATGAGTGATTGTGTTGTGAACATGATCTAATTGATTGTTGTTTTCTAATCCTGCAGTAACAGTACAATACATATGTAAGCCAACCGAGATGGAGATCGGACAATCTGGAATGCAACTGGAAATAAGGGTACGTTGGATAGAGTCAGAAATCTATCCTTACAACTGACCATATACATACCTTCAAAGATGTGTTGACAGGGTTTTGTTATGTGCAAAGAGCGTTGTACTACATGTATCTACACACGATGATTCAAATTTGACTTCTACATTCCGACCAGACATGACTGCATTTTTATACAGCACATAGCCGAACAGTCGGCCAGGATTCTATAGTTGTTGGAAAGAAATGTATGTGACATTATTTCCATACCCTAGTTCCCTTTGGGGTCTATCTAATCTAATTGAAATATGTTAGGGTTTTACAACTCATGAAGAAGAACTTTTTTTACAGTTTTACATAATGTGAATGCAAACGTTCAGATTCATGCAAGTAGACAATATCGAAGACTTAATTGAGTATCACTGGAATTTATAATGTGTATCGTCCTCTACCTGTTCCAAGTATATGTTAGTACTGCATTTTGTTTTTAAATTGAGAAGGAAGACACACACGTTTATCAAAGATAATAGTTAATACCAAACATCAAGTTTGAAACCGTGTAAATGTTGTTAACTAGACATACTGTATAGTAAAAACTAACGAGGTATGGACTAATTGCCAATGAGACAATTATCAATCAATGCTGATCAAAATAAAGATAAAAAAAAATTAAGGACACTATATATAAAGCCTTTATTGCGCGAAATACACTAGGATAATGAAAAGTGAAACAATTTAAATCAGGTAACTAATTAGGTCTGATTTAAGATTCTGACATTAAACAATAAGTAATTATGACAGATTGCAACCAACGATAACCGTGGTTAAATATTTCAAACGTTAATATTGACAACATAGATACAAACTTTCTATTTTTACTCAGCATGATAAAACAAGTCTTATTTAAAGCAGTTTGGATATGTATACATGCTATGACATTTATCTTCTTATTTTGCCAAAAAGATCAGAGATCTCTGACGTTTAATAACATGAATAATTCAAATACTATTTGTATGCAACATATCATGTCTGAAGGAAAACATTACAATGCTAACTTTAAAAAAAAAATGCATTATTGATAGATTGTTTGTGGTTCTTAAAACAAGTGGGAATTTCTCGGTTACTATTTATTCGATTTGATGTAGCTCTGCGATTAGATTTAGCCAAGAAACTACTACGAGTGTGAATGACCATAGATAATCTGCTGACTGTCATAGGCGACATCAATAACGTAAGATTACGACATCATCAAGTTCCAATCATAGTTAGCATGAAATTAGAAATTACCACAAAGAAGATCAAACGAAATTAATGCAAACAGCATTAAATACAATAAGTAAAGGCAACAGTAGTATACCGCTGTTCGAAACTCATAAATCGATAGAGATAAAAACAAATCCGGGTTACAAACTAAATCTGAGGGAAACGCATCAAATATAAGAGGAGAACAACGACACAACAAAAACACAACATTAAAAATGTAACACACACAGAAATGAACTATAATATAACAATGGCCATTTTCCTGACTTGGTCCAGGAATATATATGTCTCGTGTTTATAACAACGTCGAAATAGATTTAATATATATATTAGACCGTTCAAAACATCCAACTGGAGCGATAATGTCGACAATAGTAGGAATCAAATAAAACCCTGATTTCATATTGTGAAGTATATATAAAAGTTGAAAGTGTCTTTTCGTTTTTTTGGGGGCAAACAGACTGATAATCGAGGACTATAGTCTCCCTGTTTCTAACGGAATATAAAACAAATGTATAACGTTGTATTCTAAAGTTTAGAAGTGTTTAAAAAAGTTGTGAATGCATAACATATTTTTAGTAAATGGACAAAGTGAACCGTAATGCGAAAAGCAAGTACAATACCATATGATAATGAATAAAGACAACAGCTAGCACACAATTAAGACGCAAAAGCGATAATAAACAATTGGGAAGTATTAACTCTTATAAACACGAGACATATATATAGTCTTTCCATACTCAAATTATTGTCACATACAGTGTTTACCATGTATTTCAGTTAAATATTGTCCGTTGGATGCAGAAAGGGGTCAATAATATTCTGGAAACTGTTTTCATCCAAGAGAGGGATGTATGTGTCCAGCTATATTTTACACACTTTTGTACATTTGTAATTGGAATTAATCTCCAGGTTCCATTCATTAATCATATATAATAATTATACTTTGAAGAAACAGTAAATTATCATTTTATGTTATGAACATCAACCGTTAGTAGTTTCAATGCATTTCATTTCATTGCAATTAAATATATTATGATATATATACAAATAAAATATTACAGGACATTTCGTATTAACTGTTATTCAAACATAACCTTTCAAAGTGATAACTGTACATTGCACGAATAAAACAGCATTATACACACAATTTAAAATTAGAGAAGGAAGCAACATACCAAAATATGTTCAAGCTCAAAAGTCGGTGACAACTGACAACGCCATGAGAAAAAAAAAGAAGCAAGACATAAAGACAAACAACAGTAAATAAAATACAACAACAAGACTAAAGACCGAGCAACACAAACCCCATCACAAACTGGGGTTTCACATGTGGAGCAAGATATACCTACCCTTCCGGATCATTTTAAGCAATCGGTTTAGATTTTCAAGACGTTTAAAATCTAATTTTTAGTATGGTTTATAGGCAATAGCAATAAAAATTGACATCTGAAATAGGAAATGTACCGCATATTCGTAGTTTAGTATCGGACTAAAGGAATAACCATGGTACTCTATTTTATCAACAACAGAAATTTAGAAGATTTGCAGTTAGTTTAACCTTGTCATAATATTTGACATTTGGTCTTCATTGACCACACTATCTATTTTTAGTTGTTGTCTGATTTGGGTTACCTCATGTTGTTTAACTTAGATTGATACTGCGCACAGTTTGAAAACATGTTAGTTTGAGTTATACTCGTGAAATTGTATTATCTACAAATGTATTGGTAACGAACTTTATGACTTATTGCAGCTTATATTACTGTAAATGCAAATTAGTACGAAAAAGAGATAAAATAAATGAACTTTAAGTGTTGTAACCGTTACTTGCCTTACAAGTTTTAACATATTTTTTCCAGGAAAAAAATTATAATGCCGGCTTACCTCAACACAAGTTTTAGAACACAAATGAATTATATTACATATTAGTTTTCATGATTTTTCTATTTGAATTAAAAACTATAAATATGTCCCGGTATATTTTGTTCAGGTAATAGGCAATCAACTTTCAAAACAATTATAATGTGTAATGCCCTATATACGTTTTACAAGTGTATTGTTTTAAATCCGAAATGAATTAATATGGTTTTGTATTTTATTATTTGTATTATACAGGACGTTATATAAATATGGTCAGCAATAATACCAGGCGTTCACATGAATTTTTTAAACTGTATAGATGATGTGTTTATGTTTTGCTCGAATGGAATTGCATTGAACTATTACAAAAATACCGAATACCAAGGCAAATTCAAAAAGGGGGAGAGTCCATAAATAAGCATTAACAAAAATATCAAACTCCAAGGTAAACTCAAACTAGAGGTTCTAACGAGCATGTATTGCTAACTATGTCTATGTGCATTTCAACAATGGAACTCTATAACATTGTGGACTAAAATATTATTCATGACAAAAATCTCTTTTTTGTTGATCTTTAATTCCTGATAATTTCTGTTTACAGTTTCTCTCTATCTAATAAAGTTTTTGCCAAAACTGGAAGCTTAATACTAAAATGTACGGTGAAATAGATGATTTTGCATTTCCTATTTTTAATTATCCGTTTTAGATGGTGAAGTTCCCTTGGCACCATCGTATGGTGTTTATATATCTCAACTTGTTCGATTTGCTCGTGTATGTCACAACGTATTTGATTTTAACAAAATAAATCACTGTATTACTGAAAAGTTATTACACCAGGGTTTTCAATACCACAAATTTGTCCAAACGTTTACTAAGTTTTATCATTGCTACAAAGATATCATTCATAAATATGTAAATCAACGTGCAGACATCTAATATGTTCAGGTATTTCACATCCCATCTTTTATGGTAATATTCTATACAAACACATATCTCAAAAGCTATTAAAACATTTGCACAGACTTATTCAAAGGGGATGGTTACGATACTGCAATTTTTGGGATTAATATTGATTCACTCATAGGGTCTTTGCGTCGGACATAAACACATTTATTCTAAAACCAGTTGTTGGCATGATACGGGTTATGTTCCTTTGTATAAACTATGATGGCATGATACTTAACCCTAACGGGAGGGATTGTACTTGATTTTTATAGGATGAAAACAAACCTTTCAATCAGTTTATTTGAAGTCTGGAGTTGGCAAGTCAGTAACTGATAGTAGTGCTTTGTTAATTAATGTTAACCATTGTCACTTTGCTTAGTTTCTTCTGTTACCTATTCTAATATCGGACTCGGACTTCCTTCAACGGAGTTTTACTG
The DNA here is from genome assembly GCF_021869535.1 of Mytilus californianus. Taxonomy (NCBI): domain Eukaryota; kingdom Metazoa; phylum Mollusca; class Bivalvia; order Mytilida; family Mytilidae; genus Mytilus; species Mytilus californianus. The sequence continues at coordinate 701,739 of NW_026262684.1, forward strand.
TGAGTTTTGCTGTGTATATGTTTATTCAACATTGGCTAGATGTATAGGGGAATGGTTGAGATCTCACAACATGTTTCACCCCGCCGCATATCTGCGCCTGTAACACGTGAGGAACCTCTAACTTTTGTTAGTATTGTGTGTTTTATTTTGATTTTTGTTTATTCGTATTTTTTAGAGTTTAGTGTGGCATATATTTCGCTAAACTAGTATACATTACTGTTAAGGGGCCAGCTGAAGCCTGCCTCCGGGTGCGAGATTATCTCGCTGCGTAAAAAAATCCATTGATAGCCTTGGACTGTTTACTCTTCTTTGGTCGGGTTGTTGTCGCTATGACACACGTTTAATTAATTCTCTTTTCTAAACAGTAAAGTTCTAGATTTATTTAGAATGAGTTTCCATAGCATAAGTATTGCCGAAGTTAGTAGTGCTGTAAATTCGTTTGTATTTGTATACAAAGTTAATACCTTAATCTTCGTTTCTATTTTACCCTTCATCTGCCTTCTAAAAGTCACGAAAAAAAACATCAATATGCAAATGAGATATACATGTAAAGAAAAATATCGTTATACAAGTTTAGGTTATGACCCTACTTTTCAATTATGTGCCGTTTTCTATTTTTTTTTCTCCAGCTGGTACGTGGTCATCCTGCTGGTAGCTACACTGTGCAGGTTTTTTTTTTTTGATTTTACTGTAAGACATATGGTCTCGATACGATATTTTGTGCCTGTAACAAGTAGGCTATAGGTACATGTATTATGTGTTGTTCGTTGGTGTTTGTCTTTTTTAGTTTGTCTGTTTTTGTTTCGGATTTGTCTGCTTTTTGTGTATAATTTTTGTTGTATTGTGTGCTAATTTTTAGTGATTCCTGTTATTCTGTTCGTTTTTTTAGTTGTCCTCTTTGTATATTCTAAACGAGATATTGACCGTAACGTTCCCTATTCAACCGGACGCAGCTGTCTATGTCAACGGTATATCGTCAAACGGCATACTCTAGGTATATCTCTCTTTACTATTGGTTTAAAGGTCGTTTGGGACAATATTTCTTTACTCAACGTCAACCCTTGAGGTAGCTTAAATTTGATATTGCGATTGAACATAAATTAATTTTCAGATTTGATTTTATTTACGAATTCAAAAAATCAAAATCAGTTCTTTTATCTTAATTATAATCGACTGTGTCCTTGTGTATAGTACATTATGACATTGACTTGTTTCTCCCTCAAAGGAAAGTTGAATACATAAATCTAAGAAAAACAATTTATCCAATGCAACGATTTTTATATCTTTACCGAATTAATTTCTTTTCCGTTCTGTTTCATATATAAGGCCTTCAAGTGGTATACAGGATTTGAAATATATTTTGTAACGATTCCTTTGAATTAAACATAACAATTCATTTCTAGGCATTTACACTAGTTTATAATAAATTATTAGCCCTGGATATCTTTCTTTAACTCTTTGAATAGTATGTTCATTTTGTTTATTTTGTATCTCCATTTGAAAAATGATTGTGCTTTGGTACATATTTGAACGTATTGTACTATATAGAAGAAGCTGAATACTCCCAGAGTGTATGGCGGTAAAGGACGACAGGTAAAACATGCTTTGACCTATAATGGTTTACTTTTATAAATTTTGACTTGGATGGGGAGTTGTCTCATTGACACTCATACCACATCTTCTTATATCTATTTAGGGTTTTCTGATAGAGACAGAATAAAAAAATGTCTGCATAAATATGCAGTAGACAATGCACTGCCACTGCCAGGTAGACTTCCAAATTTCAGAAATTCTCAGGTCTTGCTTCTCCCTTCAGATAAGACAGCATTTGATATTCATATGAAACATTAGCTGCAGAAATGAAATACAGATGCGTTAGTTTACGCACTTTCCAAAGATTATGAAGTGAGTTATCTCCAAACATGCACTGATCTTTGCTGTAAATGTCAGGACTTTAAAATATCAGACAGTGAACATCTTACAGAAGAAGAAACAAGTCATTTACTTGATAAATATAATACACATGTTCAGCTAACTAAAGAACAAAGAGACTATTACAGGAAACAGTGCTCTTTGAGCAAAGAAAACTTTACCAAATTCCCAGATGACAGTCAAAATCCAGGTAATTTTTTAAGTAATTTAAATCAGATCAACACAATCTGCTGAGTTAGCAACAACATTTACATACTTAAATATCAATATTATGCTGTGTATATTTATCTTGTTTATCATGTTTCCCATAAATAAAAATAGAAAGAAAATGTGATTACTAAAGACAGTCATGTACATGTGTGAAAAATGTGACTGACAATTAAACACAACACAAAAAAACCCCCTAAAAAAACATGTACATCTACAAAAAGTTTTATCATGTTAAATGATGATCATCAATAGTGCCCATTCGACATGTTCAGTCGCAAATGCAATGTTAATAAAATTAATATTTTTAATGCAGATTAATCCTTTTGTACGTATGTAATTTGGGAACCCAAAGTTGAAATTGCTGAAATAGTTGCAGTGTACATAGATGTGCACTTTATTGTATCAAAAAGAGTTATCTGCCTGTACATGTACACCATTCAGAATTAAAAACCAATTGTTCAAAGAACAATTGAAGGTCTTTCCACATCAATTTTCTAAATAATTGATGAGAAGATAATTCTTGTTTACTCAAAGCTACTATTGGCGTCCAATCATAGGTTTCTTCATACTGATTCAATAAACATGTTTCTATAGACTTTTGCCTGAAATAAGGGAAATAATTGTCAACATCCGGTTTAGAAAATGTCACTTCCGGTCTCATATGATAGCTTTATTTACACTGATTCCAAAAATATATGGTTTATATATACTTTTGCCTGTAAAAAGGGAGATAATTGGCTACTTCCGTTTTAGAAAATGTCACTTCCGGTCTCATATGATAGATTTATTTACACTGAATCTAAAAATATATGGTTTATATATACTTTTGCCTGTAAAAAGGGAGATAATTGGCTACTTCCGGTTTAGAAAATGTCACTTTCGGTCTCATATGATAGCTTTATTTACACTGATTCCAAAAATATATTGTTTATATATACTTTTGCCTGTCAAAAGGGAGATAATATGCTACTTCCGGTTTATAAAATATCACTTCCGGTCTCAAATGATATATTAATGTATGACCATTCAAAAAATATATGGTTTTTATGTACTTCTACATGAAATAAGTGCAAAAATGACTACTTCCGGTTCACTCAAGGTCACTTCCGGTTGACATTTTTCAAGGTCATATGTCACCCAACATTTTGCAAAAGATCTAATGGATTTATCATGTACCAATATGAAGTAATAATCAATTTACCTTAAAATAAAACATTTCAGGGGCAATAACTCCAATAAGATGTCGCTGGATTGTCTCAGACCAAATGTATCATATCTTCATCACAATATAACAAACATTTTGCACTTGTTCTTTAATATATAACATTAAAAATATCGGAGAAAATGCAAAAACAAGCAAAAGACAAAATTCAGAACATGACCTTGACCTTTGACCTTGACCTCATTTTCGAAGTTAGGATCCAAGGACCTCAAATAAAAAAACTATAGGTTTAGACGGCTTACAGTTTATGAGAAACAAAAACATAACGACAAATTTATTTGATAAAGGTAGATAACTCCTATAAAATTTCATCGAATCGCTTCAATCCAAATTAGTCAAAAATTTCTGAGGATGAAACGAACAATTTAGAAAAAGAATTTTGTCGATATCTTTTTTTGTTACGAAGGAGATGCACACACTTGATAAACAGTGAATAGGGAGATAACTCTTACAAAGATAATTGTTCGGCTTAGCAGGGTGAAATTTAAAAGCGCATAAACAATACGATACAATATGAGAAATATCTAAGCGACATATTGCGAAACAAAAATTTCAAAAGTTGGCGAAAAAAAAAAAAAATAATAATAATAATAATAATAATCAGAACAAATACAATAGGTCTTTCCACAGAAAAGTGGAAAGACCTAATTAGAATGTATGATTACATTTATGCAAAAATGTATTTTCAATTTGATAATTAGGTCTTTCCACTATTTTGTGGAAAAAACCTATTGTATTTGTTCTGATTATTAGGTCTTTCCACTTTTCTGTGGAAAGACCTATTGCATTTGTTCTGATTATTATTAGGTCTTTCCACTTTTCTGTGGAAAGACCTATTGGTTTTCTTCTGATTATTTTTTTTTTTTCTTCCACCAAATTTTGTTCTTGCGATAAATTTTTGTTTCGCAAGATGTCGCTTAGATGTTTCGAATATGATATCGAACAGTTTATGCGCCTTTGAAATTGACCCTGCTTAACCGAATACTTTTTTGTAGTAGTTATCTCCCCGAACACTGTTTTCCTTGTGCGTGCATCTCCTCAGTAACCGTAAAAGAAAGCGACAAATTTATTTTACCAAATTGCTCGTTATATTCCCAGGATGTTTTGTCCAGTTTTGACCGAAGCGATACGTAAACTCCATATGAGAGTTATTTCCCCTTCTGTATTTGACATAAGGGATATATAAATGTATAGCATGAATGGTAAGTGATAGAGACCTAAGGTATATTGATTTGAGTTCCTTGGTTCATTTAAATTTTTAATTATTATTATTATTATTATTATTATTTTTTTCTTCCGCCTAATTTTGTTCTCGCGTAAATTTTTTGTTTCGCAAGATGTCGCTTAGATATTTCTTATATAGTATTATACAGTTTATGCGCTTTTTATTTTCACCCATTCTAAGCCGAACAATTTTCTTTGTAGGAGTTATCTCCCTGAACACTGTTTTCCTTGTGACTGCATCCCCTCCGTAACCGTAAAAGAAAGCGACAAATTTATTTTACCAAATGGCTCGCGATATCCTCAGGATTTTTTGTTCAATTTTGACGGAAGCGATACGAAGACTCCATATGAGAGTTATTTCCCCTAATGCATTTGAAATAATTGATATGCATTTGTAACTTGTAAACCATAAGTGATAGAGACCTAGGGTCTGTTGATTTGAGGTCCTTGGTCCTAAAGAATAGGAAACTAGGTCAAGGTCAAAGGTCAAGGTCATGTTGTGATTTTTTTAAGTTCGTATCGCTTCTTCCTAGAAAGAGTTATAGATATCGACAAAACAATTTAACCAAAAAGTTTGTCGCGACACGTGTTTACCAGAAATGTTTGGTCGAAATGGTACGGGTCATTTTATTGCAGGGTCAATGTCCCTGTTATGGTCGAATTAACAAATTACTTGCAGCTATCATGTTGTAAATGTTTCTTATCTCAATAATGAACCACAGTTTACCACTACACTCCCCCCCTTTTTGTCAACTGATTTTTTTTTAAGTTATCCCATTTCAAAGAAAAGAAGATCGCTTTTAGTCCCGTACATTATACTGTAAAATGCTAATCCTTCTTATGTACAAATTTCTTTCTGAAATAGAAATCCATCCCTGCAAAAATCTGCTCCAATTCATGTATTTTCTGAAATTAATCGATTAGACACGTGCGGTATGCTTGATTGCGAAATTCAAATCAATGTCGTAGAAATCGCTCCAAAGTTCGTAAATATTACTGAAATCCTACAATCAAATTTCTAAACATGCATTAAAATACAAATCTGTGCTCCCGTTAACATGTGTACGTAATATGTATGCATGATCCGACATCAATGACCTGTACAAAATAAAAACAATAGTTATCGTGTTTCTCTGATCAATACACATGTGCTCTGTTCAACGGTCTCCCCTGAAAAGAAATTAATATTCTAACTCGAGACATATATATTCGAGGGGCACGTGACTTCACAACACCATCTCGTGCGCGGACCTAAATTTGGAATAAAACATTCCATATCCAAATAAGGAAAATAAAACTTCCAAGTTAAAATTTACTCCGTTTTCCTACAAATTCAATCAAAATGCATACACAACAAATAGATGAAAAATGGAAGTCCGAGGTAACATAGAAACTAGAGAAAATTTATACACGAATGATGCTAGGATCAATTTTTATGAGGACATCTCAGGCGTCCGTTTGGCTGTGCGGGATGTATAAGGACGCAGTCACGTATTGTCAGAATATAGGCGTCATTTAAGTTAGCTGCGTCGCACCGAGAAAGAGCCATGCAATCAATCAATCAATCAACCAATCAATCGACCAACCAACCAACCAACCAACCAACCAAAAAACCAATTAATTATGTTTCGGAGGGGAAAGACCGTTTAACAATTGTTTTTAAAACAATTGATTTATATTTATTATTAGGTCTTTCCACTTTTCTGTGGAAAGACCTATTGATTTTCTTCTTCTGATTATTTTTTTTTCTTCTTCCGCCACTTTTATTTCTTGCGTATAAATTTTGTTTCGCAAGATGTCGCTTAGATGTTTGGTATATGATATCGCACAGTTTGTGCGCCTTTGAAACTGACCCCCTACATAACCGAATACTTTTCTGTGTAGGTGTTATCTCCCCAAACACTGTTTTCCTTGTGAGTGCATCTCCTCCGTAACCGTAAGAGAAAGCAAAAAATTTATTTTACCAAATTGATCGTTATATCCTGAGGATGTTTTGTCCGATTTTGACCGAAGCAATACGAATACTCCATTTGAGAGTTATTTCCCCTTCTGTATTTGACATAAGTGATACATTAATGTATAGCATGAATGGTAAGTGATAGAGGCCTAAGGTGTATTGATTTAGGGTCCTTGGTTCACAAAAATGAAATTGAGGTCAAGGTCAAAGGTCAAGGTCATATTCGAAATTTTGACATTTCCTTGTTTTATGATCTCCTCTGTCACTTTTAAAAATATATATAAAAGAACTAATGCAAAATGTTTGCCTGATTGTGATGAAGATATGATACATTTGGTCTGAAACAATCGGAAAATCAACATATACCCTCACGACACTTACCAAAGAGGAAATCCTGGATAATCATAGGTCTGTTCTATGTTCCTTTGGAATTTCAACCAAAGATGAAGAACTAGATCTTCAATCACTGTATTGGATACCTAAACAACATAAGTGTCCTTACAAACAACGGTATGTTGCAGGGTTTTCCAAGTGCTCCACGAAACCTCTTTCTAAATTATTAACATCTATTTTATCAGCAATCAAAAAAAAACGTCCAGTGGCAAATATTTCATGCATATTCAGGACGAGAACAAATTAACAATAAATACAATAGGTAGGTTCTGTTAGAGGGGCGTCCGGGATTAAGGTCGGAGAAATATAGACTGCCACGGGAAATGAGGGTATATTGGTTAGGGACAGAAATTTAGCCTTGCAACAGGTCACCTACGGACCCCTCAAAGAGTTGTTGCAAGGGTTCTTAACGTGCAAAGAGCGTGGCACTCTCTTTACACGAGGCATTGGATTTAACGTCCCCATTCTGACCGGACGTGGCTGCAAATTTGTACATCCCGCACAGCCAAACGGACGCCCCACTTTAGCAAGGGTTTTACTGCCGGTCGGAGGAAGACCAATTGTGACCATACTTCTGTTCCCCAGTTGGTATTACTTTGTTTCATTAAAAAGAATGGCGAACGTAGATACAAGTATCTTGTCCTGGGGAGGGATAAATCCTACTTTGTAAAGAATCACTCTGATTTAAACAAAAAATTCTCTAAAACTGACATTATCAAGATGCTTGATTTCTTGATTGACAACATATTTGACTTACATCTAGAAATTGACAATGAGGGTCGGTTGAAAACAAAACTTTACGACAAAAGAGATGATTTCAGCTTCCCAATTGTGAACTTTCCATTTCTATGTAGCAACATTCCAGCAGCGCCTGCATACGGAGTATATATCTCTCAATTGATACGATATTCCCGGGCTTGTATTTCCTAACATGATTTCCTTGATAGAGGATTGCTGCTCACAAGGAAGCTATTAAACCAAGAGTTCCAAATGGTGAAGTTGAAATCATCCCTTCGTAAATTTTACGGACGCCATCACGAGTTGGCTGACCGTTATGGAATAACCGTTTCACAGATGATATCGGATATGTTCCTTATGTCGTAACTACATTATCCTTCCCTTTTCACGAATGTGACCTACCGAATTAGACTATTTACCGGATTTGTAATAACATAAGCAACACGACGGGCCACATCTGCTTACCCTTCCGGAGCACCTGAGATCACCCCCAGTTTTTGGTGGGGTTCGTGTTGCTTAGTCTTTAGTTTTCTATGTTGTGTCATCTGTACTATTATTTGTCTGTTTGTCTTTTTATTTTTGGCCATGGCGTTGTCAGTTTGTTTTCGATCTATGAGTTTGACTGTCACTCTTTTATAGGAGTTATTGTCCCTGAAATGATTAAATTTAAGGTTAATTGATAATTAATACAACTTGGTACATGATAAAGCCATAGGGTCTTTTGCAAACTGTTGGTTGACATATGACTTTGAAAAATTTCGGAAGTAGCCATTTTTGCACATATTTCATGAAAAAGTACCTATAAACTATATATTTTTTTAAGTACGCCTACATAAACCTATCATTTGAGACCGTAAATGACCTTCAATAAACCGGAAGTACCTAATATCTCCCTAATTACAGATAAAAGTATATAGAAACTATATATTTTTTGGAATCAGTGTAAATAAAGCTATCATCTGTTTATCTACTGTGTGCATCTCCTTCGTAACAAAAAAAGATATCGACAAAATTCTTTTCCTAAATTGTTCGTTGCGATCCAGTGAAATTTTATAGGAGTTCTCTAACTTTACCAAATAAATTTGTCGGTATGTTTTTGTAAATTATAAACCGTTAGCCGTATAACCCTAGAATCTTATTATTTGAGGTCCATGGGCCCTAATTAGAAAATGAGGTCAAGGTCAAAGGTCAATGTCATTTCTCAATTTAGATTTTTCCTTGTTTTTGCATTTCCTCTGACACTTTTGAAGATATGTATAAAAGAACTAGTGCAGAATGTTTGCTTTATTGTCATAAAGGTATGATTCATTTGGTCTGAAACAATCTAACGACATCCTATATGAGTTATTGCCGCTGATATGTTTTAATATAAGGTTAATTGATTATAACTTCAACTTGATTCACGATAAATTCATAAGGTCTTTTGCAAAATGTTGGGTGACATATGACCTTCAAAAATATCAACCGAAAGTGATCTTGAGTAAACCGAAAGTAGCCATTTTTGCACTTTTCTCATGGAAAAGTACATAAACCTATATATTTTTTTAAATAAACATACATAAACCTATCATTTGAGACAGGAAGTGACCTTCAATAAACCTGAAGTAGCTAAATATCTCTATTATTACAGGCAAAAGTATATAGAAAAACCATATATTTTTGGAATCAGTGTGAATAAAGCTATCATATGAGACCGGAAGTGACATTATTTAAACCGGAAGAAGCAAATTATTTCCCTTATTTCGAGCAAAAATATATAGACCCATATATTAATTGAATCAGTATGAAAAAACCTATGCTTGGGCGCCAATACTTACTTTGAGTAAACCGGAAGTAGCTTCTCATCAACCATTTAGAAAATTGATGTGGAAAGACCTTCAATTGTTCTCTGAACACTTTGTTTTTACTATTACTTGTTATTTTTATGCAATGTACATGTATTAGTAAATTTTATAGGCAATATGTACATGTATCAGTAATTTTTATATGCAATGTACATTTATGAATCTATGTACAAATTGAAATTTATAAAACATTATTGACTGTAAATGATTTGATAACATGTTTAAAGTAAATTAACAACATGTGTGAATTTAATTAACAGATAGTTGAGACCAAAAGGACCAATGTGAAAACTGCAGCTTTATGTTGTAATCTGAATTATGCATAATATAACTAGAATCTACACGTACATATAAAATGTACATATTTAGGAAGTGGCTTTGTAGTTTAGCTCACAAAAACTTAATCTTGTTTTATTCTACCTATAGTTTTATTTTAACACCTTCTAAAAGTAAAAACTGTGTTAAAAACACCATTTAATATATAATTGAAATCAATGTCATTTAAGTCAATAAATCGTTTGAACAGTTTTTGAGCAGAAATTGACATGATATCTTACTTATGTTATCAGGAAATCAGACATTTTATTTGGTGGAGGAAGAAGAGAACCCAGGGAAAGAGGCTAACAGTATTGTGAGCATGGTGCATCACTACCTAATGTACTATGGACACGGGGAGACTAATGGAAAGTTCCATTTGATAACTGTTCTGGACAGAACAAAAACAATGTTGTACTGTGATATGCCCTATGGAGAGTTCTTACAGGTACATGTTTTTAGATTTATATTAAAATATTTATATAATAGAACTTTATGTAAAAACTACATAATTTAGAAGGGATATCAGTGACAGCATAATTAATATTAAAACCAACCGCTCTGTTTCTTGCTATATAAAGTTTACACATATTCTAAAGAGTGTTCTTAATTATTTTAAACCAGGCGTCAATCTACCACTTTAGGTTTGCGGGACCACTCAAATATTATACAGTTACCAATTTCTGTTGATTTTATGATAAAAAAATTTGTTTTCTATATTAGGCTACCTAAAGTTTTCTATTTACAATAAAGTATCTTATATAAAATAGATTCTGATAAAAAAAATATGAGTCAATGTATAACGAACAAATCACCTTCACATTTATTAATTAAAGATTCCATAATATGGTTTGTTATTTTGGATTTTCAGTTTACTTGTAGGATTACACAAGTCGATTGAGTATTCTATGATGATTGTTGGTCATACTAAGTGTGAACCAAACTGGCACTTTGGTGTTTGGAAGGCAAAATGGCGCAACTCCACAGCTGAAACAATGGCAGATGTGAGAGAGATATCAACTAGTGAAAAAATAATTACGTTATGTTTTAAAAGGCACATCTCATGTACATAAGAAAAAAACATATTTAAATATTTTTGAAGAAATTCAATAATGAAATATAAATCAATTGCTTTGAAAAAGCAATTGTAAACGGTCTTTCCCCCTTTGAGACATGATTGATTGTTATGTGTGTGTGTGTATTTGTGTATTTGTTTGTTTGTTTGTTTGTTTGTTTCTTTCTTTCTTACATTAAAGGGTCCATATTAGTGTGTTGGTTAAGTTTCTATATTTAGTTTGGAAAGTTTTTATTCTATTTCAGGTCCCGCGCGCGTCTTTATCTCGCGCAAGATTGTGGCGTCACGTGACGACGTTTTATAATAGCGAAAACTTAGCTTTTTTATTTTATTTTAGGTGGAGACGTTGAACAGACAACATGTATAGCGACAGAATACACACAATGTATTCCTTTTGTCATTGTAGATAATTGATATTTTGATCACAGTTCACGAGCAATGCATGCTTTGGATTTAATTGATCCTGTGTAACTTTAAAACACGTTTATCGATTATTTTCGTACAATGTACATTTTTCAGCAGCAGTTTGTAACACAGATTTGTATTTTAATCTAGGAGCAGACATTTTATTGTAGGATTTCACTGAGATTTACGGAGCTAGCAAGCGATTTTTACGGCATTGAAATTTCTGTTCTCTACGACAATTCTTGGAAGGTAGCTGCACAGCATTGTTATATGAAGATGTAATGCATGTATACCCTGCTGACTGCAAATTTTGAGGTCAATTGGACATGTAGTTTCAGAGAAGATCAGATAACATGCATGTGGAATTTTTTTTTTAGAAGAATTGTAATAACAATATTAAAAACAAATTGTTCAGAGAACAATTGAAGGTCTTTCCACTTCTTACGATTCATTTTGAGATTAAATATTAAAATACGGTTTAAAATGTCATTTACATTGTCAAATGATACCTTAATGTACTCTGATTCCAAAAATATATGGTTTCTGTACAATTTTGTTTCAAATAAGGGAGATAATTTGTTATTTCCGGTCTGAAAAATGTCACTTGCGGTATTATTTGATAGTTTACTTGACACTGATTCCAAAAATATATGGTTCTATATACTTTTGCATCAAATAAGTACAAAACAAAGCTACTTCCGGTTTACACAAAGTCATCAAAATTTAGAATATGACCTTGACCTTTGACTCTGACCTAATTTTCATTTTTGTGGACCAAGGACCTCAAATCAAAAGACCCTAGGTCTCTATCACTTATGGTTTACCAGTTAGAAATGCATATCAGTTATATCAAATGCATGAGGGGAAATAACTCTGATATGGAGTCTCCGGATAGCTTCGGTCCAAATGGTCATCCTAATCCTGAAGATGTAACGAGCAATTTGGTAAAATAAATTTGTCGTAATCTTTTACGGTTGCGAAGGAGTAGTGGAAACAAGAAAAACAGTGTTTGGGGAGATAACTCTTACAACGTAAAGTGTTCGGAAGAGCAGTGTTAGTTTCAAAAGCATATAAACTGTACAATATCATATTCCAAATATACAAGCGACATCTTATAAAACAATAACACTACGCAAAAAAAAAAATAAGGCGGAAGAAAAAAAAATAATAATCAGAACAAAATCAATATGTCTTTCCACGGAAAAGTGGAAAGACCTAATTAAAAGAAGATAGATTTTCGATAAGAATGGTATTTTTAGTTATCATCACAATATTTTATTCCAAACTTTGCTGGATTTTTCTAAGGACTACCTTAAGCTTTACCACTGTGGCACTGATATAAACAAAACAAATATTACCATTCATGTCAAAGATCATCAATTTATGCATGGCTTTATTGTATATTCATTGCAGGAAATAAAACCCTTATGTTGCACCCTTATGGTATTTCTTGTCTCTTCTGAATACATTTAAATCATACTGCATGTAAAATATTTGTTGATAATGTACTAGCAATTATGTTGTGTATATCTTGCAGATTGCAGAAAGTGTGAACAAGTCCAGTAGAAATGGTCATAACATTTCCCAGTTAGTCAAAGATATGGAGAAACCTGTCATATTTTATGACAGGAAGCAATACCTTCAGCAGTATTTTAAAACACTGAAATATATAAGCACACATCACCACTTAATCATTGATTCCACAAAACCCGGATATGTTGTATGTAAAGAATCATGTGACTCTGAACCTATTACTATCAATTTGTTAAATAGAAGGACACTACATGTATGATTTCACCATTTAATATGCCAAACAACTTAACTCCCAAATGACTAGATGTACAAAGACAGTGGTATCTCTATGAACAAATTAGGGAATTCTGTTATACGGACGCTAGTAAAGATGTCATTTGTCCAATTTTTTAAAGCCAACAATTGCCAAAAGTGAGGTTGACTTGACCAATGAAGGAGATACCAATAAACATAAATGTCCATCAAGAAAGCAGCATCTACTGAATTAAAATACCAAACAATTTTTTGTTGTTTTTGTTTTCTAATTTAATAAACAACATCAAACTCTCAAGGATATTGTCAACAAGGAAAGTCCGTTAACACATAAACTTTTTCAGCTGTTAATAATTTGAACACATGGCAGATAACAGGCATATCCTGCACTTGGTCAACCAAGATCAACCAAAACTTTAAAAAAAAAGCAAATTATTTCAAAGTAACAAAGGGAGAAGAACAGATATGGGGTAATAACATTAAGAACAGTACAAAACAACCATAAACAACACAGAAAAGGACATTGGGAAAGAAAATGTCAAGGATTTATATCTTACTATATAAATCCTTGAAAATGCCAAATAAGAATATTAATTTCTTGGTTTCCATAGAAACCACGCATTTACTATATATATATATTCAACAAAAACAAGATTTTCTCATCAGGATAGATATTAAATCTGGAATAATAATGAATTATACAATTTTGAGGTTGGACTCATTTAATACATTCAAAGTGCCAGAGAAAAAAATCAGTCAGACATTTGTTTGAATTTGCATAATTTTCGATTAAAAAATTTATGTACGCAAATGCATGCAGAATAAGAATGTGCCGTATTTTCGAAACCAGATAAGATATCCTCATAAAATTTTGTATACATGGTAAGCACATTAGTAGCATTGAAAAAATGCAAAAAACTGAAAATATGTATATGGCTCGTCTGGATCCATTTTGTCAGTCACGGTCACATATGTTGACTACTATTTTCATAGGCAACATCAATAGCGCAAGTTTATGACATCATCAAATTATCACTTTACTCGGATGAGGAATACCCATTATAGATAGCATTAAATTGATAATTATAACCAAGAAAATTCAAAAAAAATTAATGAAAACAGCGATAATTGAAGAGACTTATAGCATGAATGGTATATGCAATAACATTGAAATACACCTTATATGTATTACACTTTTCAAAGAACATTAAACCGGAACTATAATGTTGACAATGATAGGAAGAAAGTTGGACCTTCATTTCATACTGTGAAGTATGCTGGAAAGTGGAAAATTCCTATTCGTTTATTTCGGTCAAACAGGGAAGTATTATGGGACAATATACTCCCTATTTCAAAGGGAAATTAAACTAATGCATTACGTTGTATTCTAAACTTTAAAATTGTTTGAAAAAGTTGTAAATGCATACCAACACACTCTTGATAAATGGACAAACAGTAATGCGTAAATGGAAGTAAAATACTAATAATGAAAAAAAAAAAAAAAAAAAAAACAGAACACAATTGAGCACAAACATGAAAAGTGCATGCATATACGCAAACCCTGTATTGTAGATTGAAAAGTTCTAACTCTTATCAACACGAGACTCATATATAGTACTGCTGAAACGTACTTTTATCATTGTCAAATACATTTTCCATGGTTTATTGCAGTTGCATGTTGTCCTTTGACAGTTAGGGGTTAATAATAACTGTTCTCGTTTAGGAGAGGTGTGTATGTTTTCATTCATATCATAGAAACTTTTGTATTTGAAAATAATCTCCTAGTTCGATCAATGATCTTTTTTGGTTGTATCAAGATATGAATATCTTACTGGTAGTAGTTTCAATTGATTCCGCAACAACTAAATATATATTGATATAATAACTTATTTAGAATATAACAAATATTTTCGAATTTACTGCTCTTCAGAACCTTTAAATTGAATGCTATGCATTATATAAATAAAACGGCAAAATACACACAAGTTAATTGATACTTTTGAAAAGATAACCAAGTAAAAACCGTTCAATATTACATCAGACCTCTTAATGCTTTATGTGTGAATTATCCAATAATTAAGAAAAACAGGTCTAACTTCAAAAACGAATTGACCAGGATAAAGTAATTACGTTTATTTTCAAAAGTGTATATTTCTGTTTCCGTACTCTTAAGAGTATGATTTTCTGTAGACATGTCTGCAAAAATGTATATACTTTGTGATAAATCATGAACCATGTACATCATCTTAAGAGCGATTGATGATTTGTGCTGATCCTTAACAAACCAAGCGAACACGATTTAAAAATAAGAGACGATGAAACAACTTTCCACCAAATAATAAATAACGTAGAACTTAACAACTGTACGGCCTTCAGCAATGAGTAGAACCCATACCGCATAGAGAGCTAACAAGACTTTCGACATGACAAATGGAAAACAAAATAAACGCGAAAAATGTCCTGATTTGTTTCTTGTTGTCCAGTCTTAAGATTTTTATGTTGTGTTTTGTGTTTGTATTTTGGTGGTTTCTTGATTTTGACTTGTTACTGTTATTAATATAATGTGAATATCAACAAGTTTTATACATGTATTACTAAAAAATTAAACAATATCAAAGTAATACAAAGAAGAAAACTCTTAAAAACATAAGGTAACCTTAATCGCTTATCAAAATCCAAAATCCTGGATCCGCGGCTGAATAGCCATTTCAGATATTCCGATACAATTAATGTTAAACTAACTTTTGAATTACATCTGGAACGGGATAAGTTCTTTATTGACTGTATAATAAATTGTCATTGTGACTCAAATTTGGAAATTATTGATTTGGACTGTAAATAATTCCTCACTAAACGAGTACATTCATACTAACATTTAGCAAACATACACTGCTTGCCATTTTATCGAACTCTGTGTTACCTATTGCCTCAAACACAATTTTATCAAATTTCTCAAATTATAAGAAATTCGTTACATTGCTAAGACAAACACATACATAAAATGCCTTTAAAGGAAGTACTATTAAGGGTTTTTAACAATGATTTGCCTTAAGGATGTTCGCTCCTCTTGTTTTTGAATTTTTGCCTGATATTCGGAATCCTCTGGTTTTATCCGTGTAGTGCCATTAAAAATTTTGCCCACTAACCCCTACTTTTCTTTCCATAATTTGATTACATATAGTTTAAAATGTTATCTTTAAAAATCTTATAAAATCCTTGTTATTTTTTCATCGTTTTTGAAAGAAAAAAGGTGCCAATGTTAAATATATGAAAAATCTAGAGAGAATTATTTCCCGCCAAATTTTCAATGGCTTATATCTCGAAAACAAGCACACAGACCTTTCATTTTTTCTGTTTTTTTAGTTTCTTTACTCATATCCTCTCAATTTATAAAAGTCTTTTAAAAAGCTTGTCATTTTTGAAACAGAGTAGCGAACATCCTTAAAGGTTTTAAAACATTCTTCCAGGAAAGTAACCCTAATGCAGTCTTACAGCAAAACAATATCAGATCACAAATCAAAATATTTTATCTATGATTTTTTTTTATTGAAATAAAAGCTACATTTATATCCCTGTCACTTTTTATCATGAAATAGGAAATAGGAAATAACCTTTTCAAACAATATATTTGTATTGTTAAATGCTTTATATACATTTTACAAGTAGACTGGTTGTAAATCAGAACTGTGGTACATTGAAATTCATTATTTGTTTTAACAGAAAATGTAATAAATATGGTTAGCAATTATACCAGCTGTTAACATGCATAATTCAAGAGAGAGAGAGTGTAAACGAAGATATACCTAGTGCATTTACAGCTAATTATTTAAGTGTTATGATGTCTTAATTAACGATTGTGATAGAAAGAGAGGCACAACTTATCTCACTAAGTTAAGTCATGCCTTTAGAAATAAAAAAAAATAAAAAAAATAGTAATCATACATTTATATGTATGGCAAAATGTTAAAATAATGATTTTATTTAAAAAATTAAACAACTCACACGTTCACAGCTTTCTTTCAAAATGGTAATGACAGTTTTGGAAAGACTTGTTGGTTGGCAGTCAACAAGATTTACCTGATTGATTTCATACAGGAAATGTGTTTTCTTTCTTCTCAGCATTCTTTTGATAAGACTGCAAGATCATTCTTTACTGTCCAGGTTTGAGGAAGTTTTATCTGTATTTTAGATGGATCCCAACTATTAGAAGCAACTTTAAGCTTTGAATCTGCAGGTCATTTGTAGGAACGAACAGCTTTTTTACCTCTTTGACAGGACCTATAAGTTAGCATCTGCTCAAGGCCAACTATTTGTAAAATGTTATTGCAAGTGTTCTTTTCTGGAAATTTTCCTTTAATTCTCCGTTTTGGCATATTACTTTCATGAGTGTCTTTAATCTATTGGTATCCAATATCATTCTCTCACAGAACCTTCTGATATCACAGGTCTGCGATTTGCAGGACTGCTACCAAACTTTTCAATTTCACACATCGTGCTTACGTAGTAAACTATAATAAAAGATTATTGATATTGTCAATTTTCATCAAGCATGATTAATAAAAAAACTCGTCCAATTTTACCATGAGAACCAGTCAGGGACCGATTCCTCCTTAAAACATGACAGAATATCATTTATATGACATAAACACGTCAAAAAATGTCCTCCTTGCTCCGCTTGTCCAAATTAATAGGTCTCGCCCTTGCAATCTACAATCGTAAATCTCACAATGCGAGTTATAATTGATACAATGTAATTCCATTTCTCAACGGTGGTAAGTTGGTCATAACGGTTTTCGATTTTTTAATCAGATAAGGAAACATTAATTGACCTCCATTATGAACTAACAATTTCAGCGATCAGAAGACGAGAAAAGTTAGGCTCAGAGAATTTAGTTTATTCTACACAATTCCTACATATATTCCCTATCCCAAAACTTGAAACCAATGTACAGTAATGCCTGCTCCTCTGCACTTCCAAGGATTTCTACTGGATTAATAATAAAATTTCAAAAATATATAATGGCTAATGATTAACATAAATATTCTTATCCTTTTTAGTTCACCTGGCCCAAAAGGGCCTAGTGAGCTTTTCTCATCACTTGGCGTCCGTCATCCATCGTCGTCCTCGTCCGTCGTCGTCGTCGTTAACTTTTACAAAAATCTTCTCTTCTGAAACTATTAGATCAAATAAAACCAAACTTAGCCTAAATCATCCTTAGGATATCTAGTTTGAAAACTGTATCCGATGACCCCGTCCATCAACCATGATGGCCGCCATTGCTAAAAATAGAACATGGGGGTAGAATGCAGTTTTTGGCTTATATCTCTGAAACTAAAGCATTTAGAGCAAATCTGACATTGGTAAAAATGTTCATCAGGTCAAGATCTATTTAACCTGAAATTTTTGAGATGCATCAGACAATTCGTTGTTTGGTTGCTGCCTCTAAATTTGTAATTTTAAGGAAATTTTGCAGATTTTGGTGATTATCTTGAATATTATAATAGATAGAGATAAACTGTAAACAGCAAGATTGTTCAGCAAAGTAAGATCTACAAATAAGTCAAACATGACTAAAATTGTCAATTGACCCCATAAAGAGTTATTGTCCTTTAAAGTAATTTTTTTCACAATTTTTCGTTAATTTTTGTAATCTTTTACAAAAATCTTCTCTAAATCTACATAGCCAAATTAAACCAAACTTGGCTTAAATCATTCTTAGGGTATCTAGTTTACAAAATGTATCGAAGTGAGCGACACAGGCCCTTTAGAGCCTCTGGTTTTTATACTCACCATACATTCACATAATAAATATTTTTCAGTGTGTGCATTACTTTCCTTATATTAAGATGATTGTTACCATTTCCCACCCCTCAGAAACAAATGTGACAATACATTGGTTTTACTTCATGTACTTTATTCATAGGTTTACCTAAAGTATAGATAATTACACAACTTTAGTCATCATTCAGTGCTATCAGGTATTGAAATTTCATACTTAATAATATATATCATGAATTATATTTATTATTTCTAAAGTATTTTTTTTTTGGAAATATCGTCCTATCGTCTATCAGATATGAAAATTAACGTTTTTATTATTTTATGTATTGGTACAGATTTTTGTCCATTTTATCTAGAATGAAATTTAATTTTCATCAGACAAAGCACTTTTCCCATTAAACGTTCAAGTTTTAATACATTCTTCTAGAAAGAAGTTCTAATACAAGATTTCAGGAACAAAATTGTAAGAACATTAATGAAATCATTTTACATGTATTTAAAACGTATATTTTTTTTCTATTTGAATTAAAAGCTACAAAAATATTTTGGCAAATTTTGTTGTTCAGGAAATAGGAAATAAGCTTTTAAATAATTGTATTGTTTACTGCCCTATATACATTTTAAGTGTATTGTTTTAAACCTGATCATGAACTGCATTAGTATGATTCATTATACATTGTTATTTTTATTTTACAGGAAGTTGAATAAATTTGGTCAGCAATAATATCAGGCGTTTCATAAATTTGTCAAAATTGTATAGATTTAGCTGGTGAATATATAAATTATCAGCTCTGTGTTATTATATCTTATTGGCCGACTGCAATAGAAGACGAGGCCTGATATTTTGAAAAGACATGTTAATGTTTGGTTTATTATCTTATTATCAGAGCAAGTAAACTATGCATTGATATATACTTTGTATATTGGTAGCTATTTGATATATTGATACATGTATGAAAGATAATATGCATCCCAACTTCTAGAAGATTATAGTCATTAATCAATGTATTACTCCAGTGACAATGAAATTCAATCCGTACCTTTAATCCTTATTTACATTTTAAAAAAATATAAATTTTAATTCAATACTGACTTACTACATGACAAATTGAGTAAATCATTACTGAGAAAATCGTGTTTGATATTCATTCTGGAAGTGTCCGCAATCATTTACCTGCAAAACATAGTACACATCTCCTCTTCAATGCAAATATGTCCTACTGTTTCAGAGGTTTTACAAAGAATCAGAATATTTCAAGTTAATTCCAATAAAAAAGAGGAGGAAAATACCAAGGTTACAGTTTGCATTGGTTGTAATGCTAAAAGTTTTGTTTTTTTGTTTTTTCATAAATGTATTGTATTCCTTCAAATTGTTACTGAAAGCTTGACTAATGACTTTTACTCGTTTGCTCATGTTCCTTTTTCGAACTTCTTAATGGCAATACCAAAAACCTCTTTTTTTAAATGCACAATCCATCAAATTTCTGTTTTGTCAATTTCCGACCCAGGTATCTGTATGTGACCTTGTTACTATTACATGTACTGTAAATAAACAAGGTCATTTCCGTTTCAACTAATGTAAAAAGGGATTCTCTAAATGGTATTCGTCCGATATAACGAGCATTTTCAAAAAATTTCCGTTTATAAATTTATAAATTATTAAGATACTTAGGTTTCAACTCCCTCAGTCAAAGTTAACCTTAGATTGGCAATTATTTTATAGGTCCGTTTTGGTCATATAGCTCTTCAACTGTTCTTATACATTCGTGGCTTTTAAATGTTTGGTTTTTAGCATTCCTGGTGAGGGTAATTCCAGAATAGCACTTCGGACTTCGGATTAATGAAATTTATTAAGTGTTGTTTTCATTGTTTTATATACATGTATGTTGCTGTTGTTGTTGTTTATTAGTTTGTAGTTTGATAATTATAAATTCTCCTAAATTACTGTTGTGTTCATTTATTGGTATACAACTATTAACGTTTGAAGGTATTATCTCCATTTTATATACCCTTTACATCACACATAAATCATTGAACGTTCATTATGATATCGAATATTACTAATTTCATGTTTATCTTGTTAAAAGGTATAAGCTCTTTCAGTCATCTTTTGATACAAATGTACCTGATGAGTTAAGCCTTTTTCAACTGATTTTTATAGTTATTTTGTGCTGTTACACCACTGTTCCAGATTAAGGGAGGGTTGAGTGCTCACAAACATATTTAACCCCGCCACATTCTTTATGTGCCTGTCCCAAGTCAGGACCCTGTAGTTCAGTGGTTGTCATTGGTTCATGTCTGCCATATTTGTTTTTCGTTAATTGTTTTATTATGAATTAGGCCGTAAGTTTTCTGAATTGAATTGTTTCATATTTTTCATGTCGGGGCCTTTTATCCGACTATACAGTATGAGTTTTGCTCATTGTTGGAGGCCGTACGGTTGCCTATAATTGCTTACATCCACTTTATTTGAACTTTGGTGGATAGTTGTCTCATTGGCAATCATACCTCATCTCCTTTTTTTATACTCAAAGCAGTGTGTAAAATTAAAGGATAGCAAGGAATATGCCATTACATGTATTGACGTATATAAAGGATATTTCTTTTTATTTTTGTTTCTTTTACATTCATCCTATATAGAGTGTTTTCCACTCACATAAATTGAAATAGTAAAACATCAAGAAAACTTCGGTGTCCATGCTGTCTTTAAGTGATTATTTGAAATTGATATGCTGAAGTACGTGTAATTATTTCAAAAGCAATAATTTCTATCTAAAAGTTTTATATTAGAAATTCGATTTTCCCTCTGCAAACCAATTTTTGATAAATAGAAACTAGTTGAAACTAGTACGATGACCTATATCTATGAAATGTTTTTTTTATGTTGACTATATTTATCGTTCATGAGTTTCCGGGATGTTTTTCATATATTATGTAATCACTTAAAAATGTATATGAAAAAGTCTTAATCAGGAAATACAGAATATTCATAAAATATTTTTTGAGTAAAAGTTGCCAAAAAGGGGTATTGTGAAAGGAAATAATATTTTCCCTTACACTATAGGTTATGATATTTTACTCAAACTGATATCCTATATTATTGTGAAACCTTTATAATTTCTTATGTAAAGATGAGAACAAAGTGAAGTACTATTGTATTATAACTGGTGTTTAAATGATTTTGAAATATAATACAAACTCACAGTCATTGTGTATTCAAAAGCAAACATTTTCTACTATTAATTTGCCAATTCAAAATAATTGTCATATTTATTTGTTTTACAATATAAGCAGCATACTTCATTGAAAGCTAATTGTCTTGTTAACAATTAGTTCTTGCCTCTTGTTCCCATATTGACAAGAACGAAGTTGTATTCCGTCTTCATCTGTTCTCATATCATCTGCTGAAGAAAACAAATAATCCACGCAATTCAGACAATATCCTTCAAGCAAATATGTTTGAAAACATTGTTAAACTGTCATTGAAGTATTCCCATATTTTCATCTCATCGTGTATGTTGTTATTTCCTTTTTGTTTTGAAATATGCAATGTATTCCAGATATGTTAAATGTTCTAAAAAAATACTCCAACGTTCAAGACCATACGGACTTGGTACATGAAATGTTATGCATATGTAATAGTATGACAGAATCAGACACGTTATACGCACAAATGCAATAAGAAAATGCTTGAGTCAAAATTTCTTTTTCGGATGTATAAATATCTTAGCTAGTTTGTAGCCAAAAAACAACTTCAGCACAGTTTAAATAAGTAAACATATTTTGGCTGCATGTTGATAGTTTTAATGCATACTTCCGGTATGTCGATCGATCATAAGCGTCGGTTGCAATCATTTTATGATTATTTCAGTGTCAAACAATAGAAGTTGTGGTTGCTGTCAAATTGTTTCCTAATTTTTCTGTGTCTTTTGATTGTTGTACAACCTATACATAGGAAATGACTAATATAAAAAAATATTTAATCGCAGAATACAGGTTTAATATCTTATGCACTTTTTGGTATTCACATATTGTCAAATTTTATCAAGGATATTTGCCAAATATCTGATTCAGTCACCAATGTCTTTGTCAGCGTCATCAATTAAACACGTTTTAATCAAATCATTCAATTAATATAACTGTACAACCATATATAGAACATTGAGTACGTAAACATAATTGATCTCTATGCTAAAAGAGCTAAAACTTCAAAGTGGAGCTAACTGGTATAGAACATTGTAGCAGATAAATGTGAATTTTGCCTATTGGATATGAGTCAGGTGATGTTTCATGTGTAAGTTTTTTTCATTTGACAGCCAACATTTATTCATTATACGTATGTCTGACGGTTCAATATTTCTGTACAACGTTCTAAACTTGAGACACCCACATGAAATTATTGCGGGAATTAACTAGTCTTTGAGTACTTAACTCCCCATGTTTGCTCCTATTATTTGATTATAATAAAAGTTACTCAGAAGGTACATAATAAGAATACAGGATCAGCTTCCTTGCAGCGCCAACATGTGTTTTGTTATACATGCCAACGAGGTGTTACATTGAAATGTATATATATATATCCAAGTGCCGTCTCTCTCTCTCTCTCCTCTCTCTTTCTCTCTCTCTCATGTATTTTAAGAAATGCGCTGACATGTAGTTTATTATTTTACATCTAACTAACGCAATTATCCCAATCTCGTTTGCGCTAAAATCTTTTAATTTAGACTATAAATTGTTTATACTGAAAATTCATTACGCAAATAATCTCGAGGATGCATCATTATAATGACACTAAGCATGCGGCCAAATAGCGCAGTAAATCATTTAGTATCTGATGAGTTTTTACTTATGGTTTGTGATTCATCAACTAAATGTGTCACTGGTAATTAGACAACAATTCAGTGTATAAAACCTGCTTTGCAAGCCAGGTATGTTTATTCACGGTGTATTTTGCGTTAGCTACAATTTGTATATCTTCTCACTGGGGTGTTTCAAAGCAAATGATAATTTTTCGTGTGAAGTGCTGGGATCTTCGAAATCATATTTTACTTCGGTATAACGTATATTTTTCTTGTAAATTATAACCCATGGATCCTGTTCCTTGGCATATTTGTTCATTTTAATGTTTGGAAAAACTGTTGTATTTTGATATAGATTTAACATTTGACCAAACTGTGCTATAAAGATGCATTCCAATATTTCCAGTATCAATTGTCTGATAAGGATGTTCATACCCGTCTTCACTCAGCAGTGAAATTGATTGACTCTGTACAGAGCTGTATGTAGAGCTCGACTTTTCCAATGTATTGTTGATCCCTTCTAAGCCTGGAAGGTCAACGCTAGATACTGACACTTGTGTATTATTTTGTAAAACTTTGTATCTATTCCCGAATTTTTCTTACGTCTCAAAAAACAATAGATATTCAAACATATGCTGAAGAACAGACCTCCTCCGAACAAACTACCCATAATCTGCCAACATGATGCACTATATCTCTGTGGCTTTCTGTTGCTATCTAAAATTACACCATTGTTATAATTGTATTAGAATGCACAACACTATTTAAATATTTGCTACAAGGTTCCTCTTTATATGAAATAAAAAAAAAAATATTTTCCTTAAATGATGTCTCTCCCTTTGTCGTTCACTTTTTTACTGAAGAGTTATTATAAATGTATGTTTTTTCTTATATTTTAGGTTTTCTCTATTTGAATACTTCATGTATTAATATAATCTGAACGAAAAAGGTTTGAGAATACCGCTGTTGTTGATCCTTTAATTCGACTATGATATGTCTAAGAATTCATTCTTCATTGTGCTATCACGGGTAGTAACCTCGTCATATCGAAAAGCGTTTAGTACAGTGATTTTGTCATAGTTTGGTTAAGATGAACATGGTTGTGTTAAGTGTTTTTTTTTATGACAAACAGTGTCAAAATATAAACATTCGAATAGTTTGTTAAAGGAACTAATGACAACAAATTCAAGCTGGTAAGTATCTTTGTTTATAGCTAATATGTTAGTACATCAAAATTTGTATCATATATTTATTAATTTGACACAGAATAATGCTTGCGTATGTCAAAATTTAAAAGTTGTGATTCGTTTCTAATGCTATAAAGAAAAGTGGTTTGCTTACGTCTGCTACATCACATATTTTGTTATGATAAAAAAAAACTGCCGTCAATTTTCCCGAAAAACAACCCCTAGTGCACACAATTTGAGATTACAGAATATTCGGTGTCATGGTTTGGTTCATTCGTGTCATGGTTTATTTCATGTTGAACATGGTTCAGTTATGTGATTCTATTCGTGAATGAAGGAAGAGTAACGATCAAAATAAACAGACATTATATATATTGAAATACTCTTTTTTAAATCGTTTTATTTGGAATACAAAAGGACATATATATGCACATTCAATGTAGTATTATATATATTAAGTACATGCGGTCTGATTGCCAATGAGAAAACTATCCATCCGAGACCAAAATGACGTAGATGAAACAACTATATGTCGTCGTACGGCCTTCAACAATGAACAAAATCCATACCTTTTACCAAGCTATAAAAGGCTCCGACAAAATTATATGTAAAAAAAAATTAAATGAGAAAACCAATATATTATACAATATTACAAAAACATAATCATTTTTATTCGTAATAATAATAATATATGATAAAAGTGGACATTAAATCGGCTTCATTCTAATTCGGAATTGTGATTTTTCATATATTCAAATTCTGAACATGTGTGTATTTTTTTTTTTTTTTTAATTTAACTAATAGTTTTTACAAATTTTACAAGTGATGCCGCTCACGATATCATCGACAGAGTCAATCATGGACGTACGGAGAAAATAATCTATGTGAAACAGAAGCAGCGCTTTCTGTTTTTGTAATTATTATCTCAAAAGTTAGTTTAAAAGAGCAGTGACTATTCAAATTATAAAAGCAAAATAACAAAAATACGGGACTTTGAAGAAAATTCTAAACGGAAAGTCCCTTATCAAATGGCAAAACCAAAAAATGAAACACATCAAATGAATGGAAAACAACTGTCATATTCCTGACTTGGTACATACATTTTTTTTCTGTAGAAAATGGTGGATTAAACCTGGTTTTATAGCCAGCTTAACCTCTCACAAGTATGACAGTCGCATAAAATTCCATTATATTGACGACGATGTGTGAACAAAACAAACAGACATAATAGGTAAAAATTTTAAAAATAAGGGTACAGCAGGCAACATTGTGTTATAATCTTAGTCACTATAAAAACAAAACAAATATTTCAACAAAGAAAAACAAAAAGGCATATAGACAAAGCACATAAGCAAAAACGAAAGACAAGAATACAAAAATTTACCATAGCACAATAACACAATGACGGGATGTATAAGTACCGAACCACGTCAAATAGATTGGGCCAAAACTAGACTAAACAGTTAAGAAATAATTTACAAAGACAAATAAAAGAGTACCATAACACATCATTAAGGTGACAAACAACGTCAATACTTAGAATGTTTACTTAAAGACCATCGTTTATTTTTTGTGAAGTTGAAAAGGAATATTTACCCACAAGGTCTTCCGATGAACTTTTTTGGAAAAAGGACGAGACGTTCTTTGACATACCACTGGTTCATCAACTTTCTGCTCAGACACTGGTGACGGTTTACAAAGTCTGAGTAGAATCTGCAAGCTCTGGAATATCGAATGAGTTGGGAAATGTATATCCCATATGCAGGAGAAGTTGGTTTATTGCTACTAAGATTGGAGAAACTGATAATTTTAAAATTAAAATCGTCTTGTTTGTCAGAGATTCTGATACTAAGATAACCGCTCATGTCAAAAACGAGGTATAAGTCTAAAAATGAGGCAGAGGAAGCCATGTCTGTTGTTCCTTTAATTTCTAGTTCTTGAGGATATATTAATGGAGCTCAATCAGAAAAGTCTGGATTGTTAATGGAAAGAACAATATATATGAATGTGAAATTAAATGATCTGGCTTCTTTGATCTTCTTGTTTTTTACAAATGTCTGAAGGAACTCCGACTAATATGAAGATAAGAAGAGGTCGCTGCCGCACAGTTCGCTCCCATAGAAATACCTACCATTTGGTGACAAAGTCTACCTCCAAATTCAACAAATATTTTGTCAATAAGAAACTCCAGCATACTGGTCACTTGTTCCTCTGTGTAGCATGTTTTATTTTTGTGTTCACAATTAACAAAATATGCCGTATGGTATCCAAAAGTAATAAATGTATAGCGTGCGCTACCAATTTTATGTTGAAAAGCATTGCAGATTAAATTATTTCTTTTAGACGATTTTTCAATTACACATAGGGAATGGTGGTACACAGGGTTGAAAAATTAAACATTTTGATAGAACTTATTTCAGAGAAATATCGAGATTTTCATTTATTCAGAAGTTCTTTAAGAGTTTTTTTTTTAAATCCATATATGGTTAATACCACTACGCGAGTAAACAGTTTCACGGTATTTCTGAAAACCCTCTTTTATTGCGGAAAGAATCTTTGTCAATCTAATGGACAATTCTTTCGTCGGACATGCAGATGAGCTGGCAATGTACGGCCGTTTGTATGGAATTTTGTGAAGCTTAGGTATCCAATACAAACAAGGTAGGTCCTCCGATTTGCTGCTCAAAGTAATGTTCAATGAAGCTGTTAAGGACTTATGAATCACCAAAATCTCATCCTTGTCAAATGATGTTTTATATGTGGGATTACACGAGTGCTCATTTATTCCTAATTTTTTTACAAGACACTCGTAGTAGTACGATTTGCATACAAAGACAAGTGACATTTCAAACAGTTAAATTGTTAAATGTATGCTTTGCCAATTACAGCATCTAATTTTGGTTTTAAAGGCTTTTTTTCTTCTTAGTCAGTTGGTAAATTGTGTAAATTCGTTTAATTACAAGCGTTTTAAAACAAACTATCAATATTGAGCTGAGACACATAATTATTAATTTGGATCTAAACCATGACAAACTTGATCAAAACCATGACGAATCTCTGGACACTTAACCAAACCATGTCATAACTTAACCAAACCATAGCAATTTCGATAGTTTGCTTATTCTACGTTAGTTTCTTGAAAACAACAATTCCAATGTAGATCGTTTGACTAACAATGCAAATTAAAACATCTCATTTGCTTTTTATTTGCTCGTTTGAATAGAACTGAGGCAATCGTTCGGGGAAGTAACTTAACACAACCATGTTCATCTTAACCAAACTATGACAAAATCACTGTACTGAACGCTTCTCGATATGACGAGGTTACTACCCGTGGCTATGATCATTTTTTTTGTATTCTTGTCTTTCATTTTGCTTATGTAATTTGTCTATAGAGTGTCTATAAGCAATTTTGTTTTTTGTTGTTGACATAGTTGATTTTTTTATAGTGAATAAGATCATAACAAAATGTTGACTACTATGCCCACTTGTTTACATTTTTACCTATTAATTCTGGGTTTTTTTTTTTAACACATTGTTGTAAATATAGTGGAATTCTATGCGACTGTCATACAAGTGAGAGGTTTTGCTAGCTATTAAACCAGGTTTCTCCACCATTTTCTACATAAGGAAATCTCTGTATAAAGTCAGGAATATGACAGTTGTTTTCCATTCGTTTGATGTGTTTGAGCTTTTGATTTTGTCATTTGATAAGGGAATTTCCGTTTTGAATTCTCTCTTGAGTTCGGTATTTTTTTTTATTTTCCTATTTTCAGCTACGTTTACAAGACATGTCTTTCAGATATAGGTATTTATAGAATATAATTTTGCCCTACATCTTTGCGTAAGGGCTTCAAACTTTTTGTTTGAGATGCCAAATGGTGAAAGTATTTCAGTACAAAATGTATCACTGAATATTTGAACCCATAATCTTGCTATATTTACGTATGCACAATATTGAACTTTCATATAGTCTAACATAAATTCTTGCGGTCCTGTTATAAACAAGGTGAAATATAACATAACATCTACCATTCTTAATAAATTATTGCGAAAAAATAAGACGAAACTCCTGGTGTACATTCAATTATATTCACGTTGATTTCATAATACCTCTAGATATGTTGGTCTTCTAGTTTTCTTATAAGTTCTTTTCAGCTTCTTTATTTTAACGTATTTTAATTTTGATTTTGATTTCTGTTTTTTTTTTTTTTTTATTTTGTCTGACTGTTTGCTTTGCCTCTGCGTCTTTGCTTTGCTTTGATAGTTTTAATGATACTAATATTATGAGTCACTTAGTATATTGAATAATTTAAATATGACGTGAATTAAATAAGGATATGGTATTTCTGTCATGTATAAAGGTATAACAAAATTACTAAACTTCAAGGTAAATTCAAAAAGGGGAAGTCCATAAAAACTAACTAAATCTATCGATCGAACTCTATCAATCAACGGAACAAGTGAAAAACAACTGACATATTCCTAACTTGGTACAGGCATTTTCCTCAAAAGATAGTGGTTATACCTGGTTTCAAGCAACCATGTATTCCATTATTCAGAAAAAGGATTCATGAGGCAAATTGGAAAATTGTAAACATATTCGTATGATAGTCCCGCAAAACGTTCAAAAATAACTGGTTTGTTTCATTTAACACATAATATAACAGAAAACACATAACATTTTTATTTAATACATTGGTTGCAATGAAATACCGTGATTTCTCTTAAAATAAAATCTGATAACTTCACTCCTCTGACGTCGTACAACAGTAGATTGTGTCAAGTCAATGCCGATGACGTTGCATTAAAACGAATTTGGAATGCGTAGATAAAGATATAATAGTATTTAAAATTAATTTAAGAATTGGACACCTCTTTTAATAGTTTTATTGGATTGTGAAAGCATTGACGAAATGGCTTCATTTTACATTGTATTAGGAAAGTGCCCACGATCAACACTTTAACAACCAAATACAATTATAGAAAGACGCATTCTTATAATAACATGTCTATGCTACAACCATAATATCAAGAGTTTTATCAAGCTTTTCGTTTGTTTTTTCCATTCATTTTTTAAAATTGTCACGGATATCACGTACAGTCAGAGCTGTTATATTTCATACGGAAATAAAATATGATAGTGGATTCCCTTGCTATTGTTGTCAGCCAATCAAAATTATGGATTCTAATGAAACACACATGTTATGTTATTATTTGCATTTAACAACCGATGGTCAGTGCTATAGAAATAATAACTAATCGAAGATTCAAAAATTGAAAAATATTCCTCTCGTCACCGAACAATACTTTAGGATTGAATGCCTTTATCTGTAATTTTATTTGGGTGTAAAAGCAGACGCGCTTCAAACTTAAAAAGTGCGCACGATCAACAACTTGATATTAGAATGCCTCCCGATTGCTTTCTGTCAATCAAAAAAACTAGATTCTTATAAAGACATATAATGTAATGTAATTATTTATACGCGCATTCGTGAATTAATGTGTTATTCGGTCACTCGTTGCACATGTTGCATATCTTTCTATATTTGAATTCTTCGATTAGTTATTATAAAATTATAAAATTTAGCCACAAAAGTCACAAATATTTATTTTGTCAAAATATTGGTCGGTTGTTTATGAAAGAAATTTTAAAGGCATATTTAATACAATGCTTTTTTCAATGAAAATAAAACATGTGCTTTTACAGCCGTAATACGGATGTTTGAGAAACGTCAATAAAACGGATGTTTTAGAACGTCTGTAATACGGAAGATCCGTTTAACGTACGTGGTACTATATGTCCGTGAAACGTCGGTGATACAGATGTTTTACGGACGTATTTTATAACGTCCGTGATACGTCTGTAGCTATTTCACCTGTGTATTATTTACACTGTTATTTGTCTTATTGTAATTTTTTGCCATAATTTAATCGGTTTCTCTTCGACATATAAATGTCCCTTTGGTATCTTCTCTCCTTTTTCTTGCAATGGCCCAAATTTATAGCGGGCATTAAGAACGTTCACAAGGTCTTGTTCAAATGTTCAGCTGCTTCACAGCTATAAAGTTTATTTTATTTTGTTTAGAATCCTTTTATATTATTCATATCAATTATATGACCGTATAATTCAAGCGCTTACAACAACGAATCGGATGAAGCAATTTCAACACTACATTCTTGTTGCTTTCTGTACGTCAAATGGCAAATATAACATTCATTTTTAAGACAAAATCGGTGTTAAGCATTCCATGTTTAAAGAACGAGTCAATAAGATACAGTTAGTGCAAAACTTCAATTTATGTCACTAACAAATTTTTCAAAGTTTATCTAAAGCAAAAATATTTAACAAAATATAAAGACACATTAGCTAAAATTACAGTTTGAAACTAAAAACAAACTAAATTATATGCTACATACCTGCAAAAGAAAGAACTGTCTTTCCTTCTTGCGTCTTTTTTTTCCTTTTATACCATTTTGTACTCGGCAAATGTAAAATCTACTGTCTTTATATTGATTTACATACTTGTTTTTTCCTTTAACACGAAGTATCCCATGTTTGGTTCCATTAAAGAATCATATATGTTCTTGATATTCTGACTCATGTTTCCATAGTGAAAACGTGTAATTATTCGGTTATCCAGCTGCATTACATGTCAAATCAATATAGGTAGGTCGAAGTGTGTAGCTCTTAGTGACATTTAGAGGATCTGCAAATTTTGAACAATTGCATATTCATTTCATGAAAAAGGAACAGGTTTGTGCTGACATTTATATGGTGAACTTTCAAAAACATATTGAACAGTTAAAGTAATCTATAAATGTACCTGTTAAAACCTTCTGATATTAATATAGATTCCTTCATCTTTTTTGTTTGTGTTCAATCGAGACATTACACTTTACGAATAACCAGTGGACGACAATTATGACTTCTCGAAAAGTGGATGCAGCTGATCGATTGAAAATGAAAAGACGGTTTGCAAACAAATGTACCAAAATTCACAGAAAACAGATAGCTGATGCAAAGTGTTGTTACAGTGTTAAAGACAACTTGATACTTGAATTGGCCAGTGACCAATGCATAACTCACAACACAGATGTCAAAATATTTCATACACTGAAGGTGCAGAACTCAAATGACCAACTTGGAATAATTAAAAATGCAAATGATGACATTATTCCTTGAACTTGAATGGTAAGTGCACATTTTTTAGGATGTTAACATGTCCAGATCAAAACGGAAAAACAACATCGACATTATTCGATCTGATTAACTGAAAAATAACAACAATGAATTAATGTTGTAATATTTAAAAAAAAAGGCAAATTAACCTGCATAGACAATGACCCCATTTGTCGTTTCGATATTTGTTTGGAAAAAATTTTGGATCAGAATTGATGAATTCATACTCACACAATATTTTCAACTCGATTGACGAGTTTGATCTCCCACCACAATTTTCGGGAAAACATGTATAATGTCCGGAATCATTTCGATAGAATGGAGAAAATGCAAAACAATTTTCGATTCCGCTTTTTATTTGACGTTTTTCATTATTTTTCAGCAATTCAGTTAACATTATAGGCGAGTTACTTTTAACTTTACAGCAAATTATTCCATTGTGTCCTTCTATTATGTTAGGCTTTTTAGGTTTCATCGCTATATTTATGTATGGTGTGTCTACAAAAAAGTCACGTATAATATCAATTTGAGAGTGACAAATTCCATCTAATGAAATAAACTTCAAAACGCTGTATGTGTAGCTCTGCAAGATAGACATCAACCTTATACATGAATATCTATTCATCTGTTCACCTATTTCGGGTTGACAAATATCTACGTAAGTCTGTTACTGTTAACAAGTTGAGTTGTTATAAAGTGTAATACCACCATTGATTTTCCCCTATTAGTCTTTGTTAAATTTGCACTTTTCAAAAAAAAATGGTGCAGAATTTATCTTTGTTTCAAATAAAGAAATACTTGGCATGAGTAACGTTTTATCCTGTTTAGTACTATAGAAAAACTTTCACATAACATTTCATTGGATATAAGAAAATAACCATCACTGGAAGTTAACCAATCAAATTGTCCCCTTTTATTAACCGTGTACAAGCTTTAGTAACCATGTAACCTCAAGTTTCCAAAATATTCTATAGAAACCCCAAATAAAAAAATAATGGTGCTTTTAAATACCCAAGATATATGTTTATGACCCAGAAATGTTTTACTGCAATGAAATGTAGGATTAATTACCTACAACTGTCAAATTCAAGGGAATATTTTTCGACCTATTTTCGTATGCAACCGGATGTGACGTACTATGATTTGGTGGTATTACACCTAAAGAAGACTTTTTTGTTGAATAAACTGAATGTGACTTTTTTCCTTTGTAATACTGGTTATTTCAACCGTTCCTGTCAAGTTTTGTCATAATCAGTTCAATAGTTTGAAAAAATCTAGTATACTGTAAGATGACATCTACAGCGATTCGAGCAAAATTTCTTCGAAAGATCCAAACCAAGGCACATCATGATAGAATATAGTGTGGACCAATAAATGATCAAATATTTATCTCATCTGCTTACAAACAGTTGAATAGGATACAAAAGATGACTTTAGGATGATAAATGCCACTAATGGACCTCTTTGTCTTTCTTATAAGATCTGTTTTGGTCTATTTATACCTCTCATTTCCTCAATATTTCAACTTTTTAGGCCAATAAATACAAATTTTGGGCTAACTTTCACTCATTTATGATAGAAATGTTATAATAAATGAGTAATTGAAATATTCAAGCTGAATGAACTATCAATATAAAAGTTTACTGTCTCCAAGGAGGTTTCAATAAGTCCTTACGTAAAACTTAAATTTACGCCGCGTTCCAGAGGGACATAAAAAGCTTCTCTTCTAGTGAATATTTTGTTGTTACTACTTTAAAAATAATTTCATCTACTTATAACTATATATTTATTAAAGTATTTCTTAG
Organism: Mytilus californianus; assembly: GCF_021869535.1. Classification (NCBI taxonomy): domain Eukaryota; kingdom Metazoa; phylum Mollusca; class Bivalvia; order Mytilida; family Mytilidae; genus Mytilus; species Mytilus californianus. The sequence continues at coordinate 735,595 of NW_026262684.1, forward strand.
AGAAAATTTTCTATCATAGCAGAATATACATGATATAAGAAATAAGGAGAAAAAGCTCCCCAAAACACTAAGTATGGCTTGTTCTGTCAACTAATATTCTTGGTAGAGTCCTATTTCAAGGAAATTTTCTCATAAAATATGTTTTGGAGTCTCAATCCACTCCGAATATTTCATTTTTTGTAATATTTCACTTAAATAGCAAGACATTTTAACACTCGAGAGTAATCACAAGGTCAAAGGTGCATGTACAACTTGCCATATTAGGTGTAATACCTCATTGATTTTCCCCTTTTAGTCTTTGTTAAATTTGCACTTTTCAAAAAAATTGTGCAGAATTTATCTTTGTTTCAAATAAAGAAATACTTGGCATTAGTAGGTTGTATCATGTCCAGTACTATAGAAAAAATTTCACATAACATTTCATTGCATATAAGAAAATAACCATCACTGGAAGTTAACCAATCAAATTTTCACCTATTATTAACCTGTGTACAAGCTTTAGTAACCATGTAACCTCAAGTTTCTAAAATATTCTATAAAAACCCCAAATAAAAAAATAATGGTGCTTTTAAATACCCAAGATATTTAATTATGACCCAGAAATGATTTACTGCGATGAAATCTAGGATTAATTACCTACAACTGTCAAATTCAAGGGAATATTTTTTTTGGACCTATTTTCGTATGCAAACGGATGTGACGTACTATGATTTGGTGGTTTTACACCTATAAGAACCGGCCATGCAAAACAGAACAAAGTTCATCTTTTATTTCGTATCTGAATGTTCCAGAATCAATTAAAATTTTATACATGTACATGTATACGTGCACGTCCATAAGGTCGATTTCGATCTGACACAGTTCATATGTTAGTCATATTCTTTGTCATGATACCACTTTATAAATGTATTAAACTATTGTGTTATTATACCTTTTGATGAATAAAGGTTTTTGTCATGAGTGCTAAGGTTATGATGGTAATGGTCAGGTGGTACCAGTCCTCAGACTCGTTTTGATAATTCCAAACACGAAAATATCCATTTACAAAACCTAATCAAATGCACTTATTATTAATACCTACGAATTAGCATTAATTGTAATCTAAATCAACACTTGAAAGGATATAAACGTTCAGTGAATATAGTTCTTCTCAATTACTTGCATATTGTACATGTATAACATATAGTTCCTCTGCTACCTTCCTAAGATTTATTTATGAATCTCTCAAAAAGCGTTGTTGACATGCTTGATTAATGGTGATAACGTGTTAATGGAATCAATGTCTGAAGGCCTTGCCATTATATTTTTCGTTCATCATTTGAGAGGAATTGCTCTCCTGCCATCATTTTACACCTGTCATGCCTGTTGGATACATAATGATAAAATGATATTTTCTGGTGAGTACATTACTATTTACAGAATGAATTTGTTTCTTTCAGAAACATTTGGAAGGATGTTAAGCTGTGAAGAGATATAAAAAGTCACCATGTTCCCTGAAATAGCTCACATGTTAGTGTTTTTTTTTTTTTCGGCAGATTATTCATTAAACGAAAATTTTATATCATCAGCATTGAATAACAGAATATTTACAAAACAATACATGTCGAATTTCCCATCATTTTACAATTGACAGAATAGCATTTGCTTTTCCTGTACTAATATAACATTGAAACTTTTAATTTACTATACGAATATTATCTGTTTGCCATGTATAATCCATATGTGTTATTTTACAGTTTGCTGTTGATCTAGGCACATGGAACTGTACTGACCTACCTTTCGTCCACTTTAGAGGATCTGTTTTTATTTACAATTTCACCATTGATGTTTTTGGTCTACAGTTGTCTCATTAGGTATCATATACCTTCTGATATTATATATATATATATACCTTATATAACACGTAAACATATCTTAAGCACACTTACAATACCAAAGAAATATAAAACAAACACACTATCAAATACCAATTTCAATCAAAACTTAATGTAACTGAATTCAGTTTGATATCATCCACTATATAGTTATGAAAATTTACCACGTAAAATGTAAAGATCATATTTCAAATACTGTTTAATAAATCTAGCCTTCCTAAAAACGACTTGTGTCCTTCTTCAAAATGTTAATGAGGAAACAAAATGATTAAAGGGTGCATTAAGATGCAAAACGTATACTGTTGATACTTGTTAATTATAAGAAGTTCAAATTTAGTTCATTGAATGTATATTTCAGACAAAATTTCGTTGTAAAACAATAAATTCAATAATGCAACCGCAGGTACACAACAAAATGGTCATTAGTCACAACACAAACTTACCCAAGGCTTTCACAGAATCCATTAAAGTAGATCTAATACCTAAAAACTATCTAAATGGTGAGCCTCCTGTCACTCCCGAAGAAACGCTCAGTTCAGTTAAAACTGTATTTATTTTGTAAACCGACCTCTTCGGTGATGTGAGACCTAGTAAAGACCAGTACATTACTCACACTGAGCTTTACAAAGCAATTAACTCATGTACCCCAGTGAGCCACCTGAAAAGTCTACAGCGTGAAAGAGGTATGTGACGCATATACCCAGACTCGGATATCGACAGAGAAAGAAAGACTTCGGGTGGATGGGTTGCTAACAAACTGCCAAACGGGGGACCGCATTCTTCTTTGTGACTTATTGGAAAAAAACCTACTAAGAACCATAAAACAGGCAAAAATAGAGCCATTGTCTTCCATACAGACCAAATTCCATCACCAAATGGCAACCGTGTATGAAACAAATGCTTTCAAAATGGCCACAAATTTCGGGATTGTCAAAATGATTGGGTTTGCAAGATGTGTAAGTGCCAAGGTCATAAGCAGGCAGATTGTCCAAGCTTTGATGTTAACAAAGATGAAAGCAACAACATGTCTGACGAAAACGAAAGTAATGTTTTTATAATGTATTGGCAAAACTACATCTATAAATAATCATAGTATATGGTATAATTAGTGTAGTAAGTCCATAGTACATCAACAAAATCAAGACATATACATATAGTTGGTTTTTTGAATCATTTGACAAACTTATAAATAATAAAACAATGGAAAATAACCTAGACAGCCTGGATTGGAAAGATATTTTTATTACTTGAAAATTTACTTGTATAATTATTCTATTAGTTGGAGCCAGGGGTTCCAGCAGGAGTACGCTCTTTGGAATGCTTTATCTTTATAAAATATTACTTTTTCAATAAACAAATTTTCTTTCATATAATTTTTTAAAGAAATAATATTTACTTGTCCACTTTGCATTTTTGTTCTGTATATATAATATTTAGTTAATAATATTATTAGGTTTCTTATGTAGTTTGTTCCGTTTTTTCTTATATCCCAAATAAGACTATGTCTAAGTTAAGTGGTAGTTCACTCTTGGACTCTTGTATATATCCATCTATTGAGTTCGTCCCATACGTCAAATATGTTTGGACATGTCCAGAATATGTGTTCTATGGTTTCTATTGAGTACGTACAGAAAGTACATTTATTGTTTTGTATAACTTTAATTTTGTAGAGAAATTCATTTGTCCCCAAATTCTGTGAGTGATCCTGTATTTGAACCACTGTAATTTTGACTTTTTAGTTATGTAAAATGGCATTCTATACACTTTATTCCAGATGATATTATGTCTATTTAGGATTAAGGACCACTTTTCCTGTGATGTGATGTGATATTTGTTATTTTATCTTTTAAAACATTGTACATGTCTTTTGATTCTATTGTAGATTTTTAAAAATGTTGTAATAGTAATTGGTATAATTGGCCCGTAAAGCTTAAAAATCTGATTACATTTAATATCAAGACTTTTCATATAAGAATTAACTGAAAACAAAAGTAATAGCTCATTTTATAGTGAAACAGACAGTGATGGATCAAACACTGAGTATATTGACGAAGTTATAGAAGTCAACACAAATTCAAGAGCCACCTCACAATCAACGACAACGAACACCAATTCTCAAGAAGTATCGAGTGTACTAGGAAAGGCATTGAACAAAATTACAAAATCTACATTTTCCTTCGAATATAAAACCAACAATATTTCAGGTGATGTGGATACCCCAAAAAGAAAAAAAAAACAACAAAAACAAAGGAAAAATATGAAGAACTTAAAGGTATTATGTCAAACAAACAGATGTTTCAATTTAGCGCAGTCCCTATACAAAATCCAAAAAGGGCATTAACTCATTTGAATTTAACATCAATTCAAGTATAATGTAGTTTACTAAAAACAAACAAATAAACTGAAGTTTTAAATATTTCTTTTTGTGTCAAAATACACCAACATATTTTAACTATTCATGGCTGTATTATGCAAATTTATATATGTGTTGTCACTTTTTGTTGTTTTTACTTATATAATTGAAAAAAACCGGATATGGTATAATATCAAGTTATGCATAATGTAATGAATGAGTTAAACAAAATTATAGATATACATGTCATTTATTCTTGATAATGAATGATATAACTTTTTTAAAACTTCTTGATTCACTTTATGAAAACAAAATCAACTACTAGCTAACAGTTATCATAAAACTGGAACACATGTATCAAATGTTTTGTAAATGAAAACTTCAACAAAGAGTTTATGTCAGCAAAAAGTAATGCCACATCAACCGTTTCATATGCAAAGATATTCAAATACATGTATAAACGTACATTTCAAACTTTGTTTCAATGTATTCAATTACTTGGAAAAACCTAGATCACGCACATGTTCCTACATCAGAACAGAAAAATTAAAGTAACACATTATCTAACTACCACACATTTATTTATGTCAAGAATCCAAGTCTATCATGTCTATTAAATCCTTACAAATTTAGGTCAAACACTGCACGAAAATTCCATCTTCTTGCACACTTATTCCTTAATTTTCATTGGATATTCTAAAACGCATTAAAATTATTGAGCACAGAAAATAGCAAAAACCAGTTAAGTTGTTACATCATTATGCTACTACTCCACATCCAAATCACAGTCGTCACAAAACGGAAATTAAATTGCTCCTATTTGTGTATCATGAAACTCAAAAAAGTAAAATCGTGCAAATGCAACATGCAATATCTTCGCCAAACAACAGAATTAACCTGAAAATAAAAGTAAAGTAAACAATAATAAAACTGAAAATTTCTTTAAAATACAAGCAAGTTGAAAATAAAAGGAAATTAAAGTAAACCATATATCATGTATATTGATAACTATGTCTCATACAAGATAATGTTCATTGTCATTGAAGTTGTTGTTACTAAACTTACGACATTATGTAATTCAGAAATTTACCCAAATCTGCATACCTCATATGTGTATTTAAACAATTTAAGTTTTTGTAATTTGTTACTATGACATCAATTTATTTAATTGTTATGCTCAAACTATTGTCTATTGTCTTTATTGTGTACTGGTATAGACATTTGGAATATAGAAATGATTGTTAACATATATATAAACAATGCAAAGAAGAAGGTATGTCAAGTTCTGGTTCAATAGATTGATTATTTGTATACTTTTTTTGGTGCACAACAATACATGCAATACTTATATATAAATAAGTACATCTATAATGAGAAAAAACTACATATATATTCCTAATTCTGTCAAAGCTATGGGCAAAAAGAAAAAAGAGAAAGACCAAACCTATGGTGCAAAAACCAAAAGTGTAATATTGAAATAATGAAAAAGTCATAAACAATGAGATAAAAGGGAAATTTTACCACAGTTTTGGAAATTCTCAATCAAGGGGGTATCAATACTAACCAAGGAAAACACAAAACATAAAACTATTAATGAAACATTGTGAAATTAGAAATCATGATGGAAGAAGAATACTCGTTAATTTATAACTTGATCGTTATATATTTACACTACTGAATGTGTAGGCTCCAAATACACGTCGAAACAGAAACTCATTTTTCAAAAAAATAAATATTATCATTGATAATAACCGTTTAGGAATAAAAAGTAATGGGGATGGTAAGAATGAAACTTTAACATCAAATGATAGAAAAGATTAGTTCTAATAATAAAAATAACTCGGTGAATAGTTTAAAACAACTTATAAAAAACATAAACTTATTGATATATGGAGAGAACTAAACCAAACACCAGCCAGTTACATTGGAGAAGAAAAAGCAATATAAATATTGCAAGCAAAATTGATTTTTTTCTAATAAGCCATGATATCAGACCTTACATATTATCAGCAGACATAAGACCTGTACTAATTTCACATACAGATCATCATGCCATCTCAATACAAATAATACCTAAAGCTCAAAATAAATGCAAAGGTTTCAGATAAATAATAGTATATTAAAGATGCAAAATACAGAGAAATAGTAATTATTCTAATTGCCACCTATAAAGAAAAAAATATTCACCAAAAAATAATGATCCCAGAGTAACTTGGGACATTTTCAAAACTGAAGTAAGAGAGGAAACAATGGCATACTGCAAACAAGAGGCTGAAAGTAAAAATGACAAACAATTTTAGAAAACAAGTTGTAATGCTTATATGTAAAAACAAGTACTTCAGCAAATATTAAAATAGAAATGAACAATGTAGAAAACAATTTACAAAATTGATACATAAGGGAAAATAGAGGTGCACAAATAAAGTCCCGAGTCAGAAGGGCAGAAGAAGGGGAAAAATACAAAATGCTTTTTAGGTCTTGAAAAATCAAGAAAAACAAAGAAAACTATTTCTGCTTTAAAAATGATCAAGGTAATACAGTTACAGACCCATCGGATATACTAATTCTTGGGAAAAACTACTACCAAAACTTGTATAAAAAAAAGTAAAATAGCAAAAATACCGAACTTTAAGGCAAATTCAAAACGGAAAGTACCATATCAAATGTCAAAATCAAACGCTCAAACACATTAAACGAATGGAAAACAAGACTTGGTACAGGCATTTCCTTATGTAGAAAATTGTGGATTTAACCTAGTGTAAGAGCTAGATAAACCTCTCACTCGTATGACAGTCGCATACAATTCCATTATATTGACAACAATGTGTGAACAATACAAACAGACATAATAGGTGAAAATGTCAAAAAAGGGGTACAGCAGTCAACATCGTTTTATATTCTTAATCACTATAACAACAAACGAATATGTCAACAAAGAAAAAACAAAATGGCATAAAGACAAAGCACATAAGCAAAAATGAAAGACAAGAACCAGGCCCTTCCAAAAATAAAAGAAATATATTAGTGAAACAAAGATAGATCAAACACTATCCAATAATTAAAGTCTACTATTGGGCTGCTACATAACAATAGAAGAATGTACAAATGCTATATTCAATATGAAACTTAATCAATCCCCTGGACTAGATGGTCTGAGTGTAGAATTTTACCGTACTGTTTGGTCAAACCTAAAAGAATCTGCAGTGAAAGTATTTAATACATGTTATCAAAAAAAAGAAATGACAATTCTCCAAAAAAAATAGTATTGTCTCCCTTCTTTATAAAAAAATGATCCATTATCATTAGATAACGACATACCAATTACTTAATTAAATGTGGATACTAAGCTTATTGCCTATGCCTTAGATATATAGCCACTAATTCGGGCCCGGTCTGAAAGAACATACAAAATAGTACATATTTTAAACAAAATAGCTCCTACGCATAGCTGTTACTTTGTCAATAAGTGAAATATTTGGGTAACTTTGGTATCAAATGGTAGCTTAATGACTTGGGATCACTATGGAAACTTTGTTGAAAGTTTCTTTTGAATAATAAAAAAAAAAATATATGAAATATAACAGGAGGGCATATTTACCCTGTTGTTCAGATCAAAAGTACCTGTTTTTGTATTACAAACTTCCTGGAACCAGTGCGCTCTAATATGGAATTAAAGGTATGTTGAAAAATTCAGGATAAGGTACAGTTTTAACATGAAATGACTGCCACTTTATTTGAACTTGAGACAAAGTAGCAATTGATGCTTGAAATTGCAGAATTTTACATAGAAACCAATGGGCATTAGTGGTTTTATTTCTATTACTGAAAGGCATGTGAAATTCAAATTTTAGAAATCATTCCCATTACAATAAAAATTGGTCATCTTTGTTGTTATCTATCATGTTACATTATTTTTTTGTATGTAACAATTATGTTGGTGTCAAATTACAGCCCTCAAATTGCTACAATAAGGTATTTCAGCCTTTTTTTTGCCATTTAGCATGCATATAGTTAACATGGTTAAGACTAAACCTGAAGTTTAATTTTTTGCATTATTTAATACTGAAATCAATGAAACATGTATATTATGACTGATTTGTAGTAAACATATAGTTTTTGGTCAAAGTATCTAGTGAGTGTTCATGTTTTATTTGTTTTCTTAGTGTATCATTTATTTCTAAGGAAATTGATATATAGTTATATAGGAATTTTAAACTCATGAAAATCTCACTTGAAATGCAATTTTCAACCAGTTTAGCGAGTTGTCTATCTGGGAGATACTTAAATTGCTCTTGTTAATCCATGTTTTTTTTATATAAAAGTATGGTTTTATCAAAACACACTCCTTTTCCAACATATAAAACAGGAGGGGACAAAATTAAATCATATTTTATGTTTGGACAACTCTATTTATATTCAATGAAGAATCTCTGATAAAAATAAGACATATAGGCAAGAATAGTTATATGAGTATATATTAACAAATAAGAACTGGAAATAATTGAAAAAGTTTCATATTGGTCACTATTATTCTCCATATGGAGTTTTATTTGTATAACCCATATGTTATTACCAGTCTAATTTGAGCTTGAATTCAGTGATACAGTTTTTTGACAAAAGCTTTATTTGTTGTTCTATGCTAGGAATAGATCACAGAAGGAAAATAAGTTAAGCAGAAGTCAATATAACAAGTTTGGTGCTGCTATATGTATAGAACCACTAATTCGGGCCTGGTCAGAAAGAATATACAAGAAACTAGTACATATTTTAAACAAAATAGTTCATACGCATAGCTGTAATTTTGTCAATATGTAAAATATTTGTCAATTTTGGTATCAAATGGAAGCTGAAGGACTTGGGATCACTATAAAAACTTTGTTGAAAGTTTCTTTTGAACGATAAAAAAATATATGAAATTATAATAGGAGGTCACATTTACCTTGTTGTTCATATCAGAAGTACCTATTTTTGTACTACCAAACATCTGGGAACCAGTGCGCTCTATTATGCAAATAAAGGTACATTTGTATGTTGAAGTTTTCAGCACTAGTCAGAATAAGGTACAGTTTTGACATTAAATGACTGCCACTTTATTTGAACTAAAGACAAAGTAGCCATTAATGCTTGAAGTTGATGAAATTTAACATAGAAAGCAATGGAGCTTTGAATTAGTGGTTTTATTCCTTTAGCAAAACGGTTATAGGTGGTGTTGTCCAAATTTATTCATAGTTATCAGAATGGTTATATAAAAAATCGTTACATAGGTTTGAACATTCGCCAGATTCAAGATATTATAGATTACTCAGAAAAATTTAATATAGATGGAGTTTTATTGTTCATTGACTTTTCTAAGGCTTTTGATTCTTTTGAATGGCCCTTCATGTATGAAGCCCTATCAAAATTTGGTTTCCACACTCCTTCTTAAAATGGGTTAAAACTTTAAATAATGATACTAAAGGGTGCCTGTCGAATAACTTCTGGATCGCAGAAACCTACACCCTTCACCGTGGGATAAAACAAGGATGTCCGTTAAGTTCTCTAATTTTTGTTATAGCACTTGAAATCATCGCATGTAGAGTAAGACAAAATTCTAATATTTAAGGTTGTCAAATCAACCTTGATGATAAAACGCATAGTCTAAAAATTTCCAAATTGGCTGATGACACAACACTTTTTCTTTATTCTAAAAATGAAATTAGCCTAGCATTGAACTTATAGAAATATTTGAAACACTTTCTGGTTTAAAACTCAATAAATCTAACACAGAAGGTATATGGTTGGATAGACTCAAACATTGTAAAGAAAATTTTGAGAATATACACTGGGGGCAAAGAACCAATAAAACGTTATGGTGTCTACTTTGTGTTAGATAAAGCCAACTGTGACAAATTAAATATTGAACAAATAATATAACAGTAAAAAAAAATAACATTTGATTGGGAAAAAAAACCTTTAACAATGATAGGTCGAATAACAGGTGTTAAGTCACTTATCTTTCCCAATCTGACTATTTTAGCATCAGTTGTTTCCATACCCCTCATCTACATAAAAGATTTCAAACACTTATATACAATTTTATATGAAACAATAAACAAGAAAAGATAAAACGTTCAACATTAGCAGAGATGACACAAACGGGGGTCTAAAAGTGACAAACATTGATAATTCCTTAGATGCATTACAAATTTCATGGGTTAAAAGATTAAGTTCAAAGGAATTTGCTAATTGGAAAGTCATTTTTGGTGGGATCCGTGTTGCTCAGTCTTTTGTTTTCTATGTTGTTTTGTGTACTGTTGTTTGTCTTTTTCTTTTTTAGCCATGGCGTTGTCAGTTTATTTTCGACTTATGAGTTTGAATGTCCTTCGCCTCTCTTTCATTTCAACATATTATTGTAACAAATTTGATAAAAACAAACTTATATTTCATATGATGCCAGACAACATAAACTCAATACCTAATTTTGAGTAATACATTACCCTAATTTTACCTAAACATATAAAAGAGCTGGTACAAAGCAAAAAATATAATACACCAACAAGTAACATACCCATCACAAACTTTAAAAATATTAGGCAGCAAATGTTGTAGGGAAACAAAAATATAAAATTTAAAGAAAAATGTTTAGTTTATCTTAATTGGATAAAAGATGGTTTTATGTTAATCAATGATATCATTGATCATAAAGGGCATTTTTCAAAAAAAAATTTATTGGAGAAATCAACCCTTAAAACCTAATCATGCTAATTGGATCTCAGAATTTTCAAAACTGAAAAGTTCAATTCCAAAATAGGGGCTAAATACATAAAAATCGGACAAATCCTTGAAAACTTCCGTAAAACAAATTTAAACTTGTCCTTGACTGTTACATGTGTTAACAGAACATCTAAACTAATTGAAAATATGTTATCTAAAGAAATATACAACCATTTAAATATCCGGATTAATGAGAGACCTATAGGATTCTTTAAATGGAAAAACATCTTCAAATTAGAATCAATCACTCCAATGAGTAACATGCAACAACATGCTTTTTCTTGTTAGCTCACCTGACCAAGTGAGCTTTTCTCATCACTTGGCGTCCGTCGTCCTTCGTCGTCGTTAACTTTTTACATTTTGAACTTCTTCTAGGGAACCACAAAATGGAATGAAACCAAACATGGCATGAATGTTCCTTAAGGGGGCTGACCGAGTGTTGTTACTTTTGAAGGTGATCCATCATCCAAGATGGCCGCCAGCGGGGGACTTAGTTTAACATAGGACCCTATGGGAAATACATACAAATGTCTTCTTTTAGAGAACCACTGAATGTAATGAAACCAAACATGGCATGAACGTTTCTGATGAGGTGCTGACCAAGTGTTGTTACTTTGAAGCTGATCCATCATCAAAGATGGCCGCCTGCAGGGGACTTAGTTTAAAAGAGGGACGAAAGATACCAGAGGGACAGTCAAACTCATAGATCGAAAACAAACTTACAACGCCATGGCCAAAAATAAAAAGACAAACAGACAAATAATAGTACAGATGACATACAATAGAAAACAAAAGATTAAGCAACACGAACCCCACCAAAAAATGGGGGTGATTCCAGATGCTCCGGAAGGGTAAGCAGATCCTGCTGCACATGTGGCACCCGTCGTGTTGCGTATGTTATTACAAATCCGGTGAATAGTCTAATTAGGTAATTCACATTCGTGAAAAGGGAAGGGCATTGTAGTTACGACATAAGGAACATATCCAATATCATCTGTGAAACGGTTATTCCATAACGGTCAACCAACTCGTGATGGCGTCCGTAAAATTTACGAAGGGATGATTTCAACTTCACCATTTGGAACTCTTGGCTAAATAGCTTCCTTGTGAGCAATAATCCTCTATCAAGGAAATCATGATAGGAAACACAAGCCCGGGAATATCGTATCAATTTGGAGATATATACTCTGTATGCAGGCGCTGCTGGAGTGTTGCTACATAGAAATGGAAAGTTCACAATTGGGAAGCTGAAATCATCTCTTTTGTCGTAAAGTTTTGTTTTCAACCGACCCTCATTGTCAATTGCTAGATGTAAGTCAAGATATGAGGCAGACTTAACTGTATCTGTAGTGTCCTTTATCTCTAGTTCGATGGGATAGATTTGTTCAACATAGTCACCAAATTTTGTATTATTTAGTGAGAGAACATCATCTATATAGCGGAACGTAGAGTTAAAGGATATTGCTAACTTCTTATCTTTCTTCCTAAGAAGTTCCTGTATGAAGTCAGCCTCATAATAATAAAGAAACAAGTCGACAAGAAGAGGGGCACAATTGGTTCCCATTGGAATTCCGACAGTCTGTTGAAAAACATGTCTTCCAAACATAACAAATATGTTGTCAATCAAGAAATCAAGCATCTTGATAATGTCAGTTTCAGAGAATTTTTTGTTTCAATTAGTGTGATTCTTTACAAAGAAGAATTTATCCCTCCCCAAGACAAGATACTTGTATCTACGTTCTCCATTCTTTTTAATGAAACAAAGCAATACCAACTCTTTCAATTAGTCTTTTAGTTTTTAACATAGGACCCTATGGGAAATATTTACAAATGTCCTCTTTTAGAGAACCACAGAATGGAATGAAACCAAACATGGCATGAATGTTCCTTATGAGGTGCTGACCAAGTGTTGTTACTTTAAAGCTGATCCATCATCCAAGATGGCCGCCAGGGGGGGACTTAGTTTAACATAGGACCCTATGGGAAATACATACAAATGTCTTCTTTTAGAGAACCACTGAATGGAATGAAACCAAACATGGCATGAATGTTCCTTATGAGGTGCTGACCAAGTGTTGTTACTTTGAAGCTGATCCATCATCCAAGATGGCCGCCAGGGGGGGGGGACTTAGTTTAACATAGGACCTTATGGGATATACATACGAAAGTCTTCTTTTAGAGAACCACTGAATGGAATGAAACCAAACATGGCAAGAATGTTTCTTATGAAGTGCTGACCAAGTGTTTTTACTTTGAAGCCGATCCATCATCCAAGATGGCCACCAGCTGGGGACAGTGTTTAACAAAGGACCCTATTGACAATACATACAAATGTCTTCTTTTAGAGAACCACTGAATGGATTGCAACCAAACATGGTATGAATGTTCCGAATGAGGTGCTGACTGAGTGTTGTTACTTTGAAGCTGATCCTTTATACATGATGGCCGCCAGCGAGGGGACTTCCTTTAACATAAGACCTAATGGAAATACATATAAACGCTTCTTCTAGAGGTGCACTGAATGGAATGAAACCAAACATGGCATAAATGTTTCTTATGAGGTGCTGATGAAGTGTTGCTACTTTGTTACTGATTTACTGTTCAAGATGGCCACCAGGATTTTTTATTAAATTACAGGGCCAATATTAAACCAAAGTTGGCCTCACTCATTATAAGGGTATCTGTTATGATTTAAATCTATTTTAACATGATTTCCAAAACCTAAGTATAATCAGTTGAGCGACACAGGCTCTTGAGAGCCTCTAGTTTAATAAATAACAAAAAGAAAATGTTAAGAGGGAAATTGCTCCATTGCATCCTCTTAAAATATGTAAACAATTGATAAGGGACTTTCCGTTTTGCATTTTCCTTGGAGGTCGGTATTTTTGTTATTTTACTTTTTACTACAACAACGGAACATACCTGTGTAATTTGACTAAAGACTACAAACACTTTTTTCTTAAATGTCAATACTTTCATGAATTTTGGAACAAAGTTTATGTGCTTGTATGCAATACCAAGATAGGGTCACATATATTTAATATAAAAACTGTATTATTGGGCTATAAAGTACATGATCTTATGTATCATGATATAAATCTTTTCTTAACTATCTTGATCTATTCAATTCATAAATGTACTCATATATCCAACTATAAACAAAAAGGTAAAGATGTTTAAGCAGTTTTCAAAAATGCATTTTTGAACACATACGAAATTAAAAAATTGACTAAAGCTAAACACAGCAAATTTTTAAATGATATAAAAAGATACTTATGATAATGAATAGCTAGATATCTACTTTTTTCTGAAATTTTGTAAAATCTCATCATGAATGCATTAAATGGATCTGAGGACGAGATAATGAATTTAAAGGGCATGCTTAATGAAAACAAATGTACAGTAGTTGTCTCTAAACTCATATGCATATAATTCATCATATGACAGCCCAATCAGAATGTTGAAACACACAAGATTCCAAGACTTACCACTTACAACATTTAATTGAAGTTTAAGCTGTTTGCGAGAACAGTCAATAAGACGCATTCTTCAGGACAACTGATCAACGGATCTTTGAAAAAGGTCAATAGTACGGAAAAACAAAAGCGGATAAAACTGTACATTTTCCGTAATCATGTGACTTTATAAATTCCAAAATGTTTGTATTACATTGTAACTATGAGTTCCAAAACTAACTACTTTAAAAAAAATAAAATGGAGCACGAACTAATTCAATAACGAAGTTGAACAATTTTACTCATTGTGAATAAGTTTATACAGAAGAGTTGACGACAGTACGAACGATTTGCTTTGGCGACAAGGAGAACCGATTTTTTATGGAACGTGAACCACAGCAGATGCATTTCCGATAGAAACTATAGGTCGGCCGTCAACAATAAACAAACCGATATCGCATAGCAAGCTATAAAATGCCCGATATGACAAATGTAAAACAATTCAAACCAGAAAACTCACGGCCTGATTCTTGTACAAAACAATAAACTTAAATCTAATCTGGGTCTTCCAAGTGCTCCACGTAACCTCTTTCTAGATTTTTAACATCAATTTTATCAGCAATCAAAGCCAAGCTTCAAGTTGTTGTGAAACTACATACTCTAGAGGCGGCGAGATTAGATGTTGATACATACAAATTTGAAAGATCTGTTAGAGTACATACAATCTAAGTCTCTTTCTCTTGCAATATAATTAAAACATTTGACATTTCTACACTTTACCCAAGTATTCCCAATTCCAAACTAAAAGACAAGTTGAAAGAATTGGTCTTACTTTATTTCATTAAAAAAATGGCCGACGGAGGTACAAGTATCTTTTTTTAGTGAGGTATAAAGCGTACTTCGTTAAAAATACTCTGATTCAAACAAAAAATTCTCTGAAACTTACATAATCAAGATGCTCGATTTTTTGATTGACAACATATTTGTAGCGTTTGGAGGACGTGTTTTTCAACAAACAATCGGCATTCCCATGGGAACCAACTGTGCCTCTCTTCTTGCCGACTTATTCCTTTATTCATATGGGGCTTTATTCATACAGGAGCTTCTTAGGAAGAATGAAAAGAAGCTACCTTTATCCTTTAACTTCACGTTCCGCTTAAAAGATGATGTCATCTCACTAAATAATTCAAAGTTTGGTGACTATGTTGAACGCATCTATCCCATTGAACTTAAAATAAAGTATACAAAATATACAGTAAAGTATGCCTCATATCTTGACTTACATTTCGAAATTGACAACGAGGGTGGGTTGAGAACTAAACTTTACGACAAAAGAGAGGATCTCAGCTTCAGTTTCAAAACTGTGAACTTTCCATTTCTATGTAGCAACATTCCAGCAGTACCTGCATATGGAGTATATATCTCCTAATTGATACAATATTCCTTAACATGCCTTTCCCATCATGATTTCCTTGATAAAGTGTTACTGCTAACGAATAGGCTATGAAATCAAAAGTTCCAAGTGATAAAGTTTAAATTATACCTTCGCAAAATTTACGGACGCCATAACTAGTTGGTTGACCGTTATGTAATATCTGTTTCACAGATATGTTCCATTTCTCGAAACCACTGTCTCGTCCTCATTTTTTCGAATATGACATACCTAAATAGACTTATCTCGGGATTTGTACTTACATGAGCAACACGACGGATGCCACACGTGGAGCAGGAACTGTTAACCCTTCTGAAGGACCTGAGATCACCCCGGTTTTTGGTGGGGTTCGTGTTGCTTAGTCTTTAGTTTTCCTTGATGTTGTTTGTGTACTGCTTGTCTTTTCGTCGTTTTTCGTTTTTTTGCAATGTCACTGTCCGTTTGAATTCGACCTATGAGTCTGAATATCCCTTGGGGATCTTTCGCCTCTCTTTTCATATACAGCAACTTATGACAACCACTGAATTATAAGCCCCTAACTTAGGACAGGCACATACAGAATGTTGCGGAGTTAGACATATTTGTGGTTACCCAACCCGCCCCCTTATTTGGGACAGAGGTGTTAGAGCACTACATAAGAACAAACTCTGAAAATCAGTTGAAAAGGACTTATGATTCGGGGCCTTTTATAGCTGACTATGTGGTATGGGTTTTACTCATTGTTGAAGGCGGTACGGTGACCTATAGTTGTTAATTTCTGTGTCATTTGGTCCCTTGTGGAGAGTTGTCTCATTGGCAATCATATAACATCTTATTTTTATATTAACATATCTAATGGATACAAAGCACAAATAAACAACAAATAGAAACATTTAGGACACATAGTACATATGTGAGAGAAATCACAGCTACTGAAAGGTGATTCAAAGCCAATAACAACTGGTAAAAATAATGTAGTTAAGACACACATATCATCCAGTATACATTCAACATCCAATGGATTTAGTGTAAGAACGTCATTACAATAATAGAGTAGAAACTATAGACTCTCACCTAAGAAAAACACTAACTGTAAAATATCAGGGCATACACCACATGCACGGAGACACATTGTACTGCATCCACAAAGCACGAGAAACAAACCTTGAAGTCAATATGAAAATAAGAATATGTGGTATATATATTGCATGGAATTCTTTGGTTGTTTAAGAGCGCATTCATAATGACTATGTCCACTGAAATAATCCATATGAAATTGACATTCAAAAGGTCATCATTTCGTATTTGGCAAAGCATGCAATTCCTCAATCTAATGACACACCCCGAAGGTATTGATTTGTCAATAGTTTAAGCAGTATATTGCATCCGAAACCAGTCCAATCTAATTTTACCGCTAACTTACTGGTGTAATAGTTAGAAAATTAGTCAAACCTTGTGCGGAACAAAGATAGATACAAATATCAACTTTTTGGTTAAATTAAATCATACTCAGAGAAAAAAAGTCAACTGTTACGTGTTGTGCATTATATTTGTGTCTCTTTCTCTCTTCTATATCTGTACCTCTATATATCGTTTGACTCTTTGCGATCACATGAGAATGTTATGCCTAAATAATTGAACTAATATGAAAATCAAGATTTTCTAAATTTTAATCTTTCATAATAAAGAACAATGCTAACTTTATATTTAATACAAACTTATGTAATTGTCTTATGTCTTCCTAAAATTAATAATTGATACACCTGTCACTGTTTCTATAAGTGAATGAGGAAATCGTCTACCAACAAACTGTTTATCGGATCGACTGGAAATGACGATGTTAGGAATAGCAATAAAAATAGTATGTCAACGAACTATATTGCTGTGGAATGAACACCAAGCAACAAATCGTGATTGTACGCCAATGAAACAACAACCAACAAGAACACGAGAATAAAGAATTTCAAATGTCAGCTTCCGATATAACAATAGACAAATTTATGCACACTAGGTCGAGCTTTAAATGGCCCGAATATAGATTGATTAAAAAAATATATATCAAAGATCAGCATTCAACAGAAGCACAATTACATTTAGTTATAATCAAAGACAACCGATAACGCCGTTTTGCAATACAGGGGAAAAGTACGAAATTGTTGTGAATGATCCTAGTTCTTTTTCTCCACTTTTTATTCAACTCAGTGAATTAACAAATGTTTAAGGTAAATAAAATAACGTATAACAAAAATCTGTACAGATAAATCATTTCAAATATTTATTATCACGGAGGACAGGTAGTTTTTGTCTCGTGTTATGATATTGTAATTACCATGTTTATTTATCTAGACATAATTTGTTTTTTTGGCCTTGTAATATATATAATTGGGGTGTTTACTATTTATAGTTGTTTACAAAATAATGTTATAATTGTGCAGTCTAGAAATCTCTGAAACAATCATAGATACTGATGGAGGGATTAGAACTTTCTATTTGACTTACATAAAAATTCCGGAATGATCATAATCTACGATGCGTAATTAAAACTTCTACAGTATTATAGAAGTTTCCCTTCTATAGTTTTCTAGGAGTTTCCCTTCTTCAGGGTTATAGACGTTTCCGTGACAACTATATATACAGACACCGAAATTAGACAGACAGACATTGATATACTTGTATTCTCAGAAGTTCTCTGGAGTTGTTGGATTGACATTCTTATTTACGAACAACATCATACTAGATAGTGAACGTATTGGACATATGTTTACATTGGATTCCGAACAGTTAAGATAAGAATTCCGGATAAAAAAAATACAAAGGATCGGACGTATATTTTAACAGTTAAGTTGGCATCTCAACTTGTATAATATTTCTTGTGAAATTGTATAATAAATCTTGTTTAATTTATTTTAGATTTTCGTCTTTTTTTGGCTACAATTTAAAGGTGATTTCTGGCCGTAACATTTGTTAGAAGTTTACGAAACATGTTGAATTGACAATTTGTGGAGAGTAAACCTTTTAAAATTATAAGAAAAAATATGTACTGTTTTGAAGTTTGTCTTTGAAAATATCATTGTCGGCTTTTAATTTTTCAATTGGAAGAGTATAGATTCGAACAAAGTTTCAGACATGAACCACATAGTTTTCAATTATTCTTAATGAAGCTATCCGTTGTAAGGGTGTTCAGGTATTGTGAACAAGAAAGGTGGATAGGGGTGTTGAAGTACTACCACAATTTTATGCATTCTGATTTAAAGTTCATTGTTATACAATGAACTTATCGAAATATTGTTTTCCTTTTTTAATCTAAAATGTTTCATTTCTTTTTTTTTTTTTTTTTTCTAACTTATTTGTATACAATTTTTTGTGTACTAATTCGTTTTGTACGTTCTACAATTCATATGACATATTGCATTTACTCATTTCAGATATAAAAAACAATAATTCATGGCAACATTTGGAACTCATCAAAGACAAATAAATACAACAATGTTTGTGGTCATATTAACACTACTGATGGTACATAATGTAGTCCAAAGCTCATCACAAAAATTATGGGCCTATAAAATAACCTTGCGTGTAATGCCGAATTTTGACTCCATCATGAGAAATTTCCATTGCTTATAAAAGAAATGGATGTATTGATCCCTGTTTACTATCTAATTAGTGGCAATGTCAGAACGAAACAAAATAAACAATACTTCTAGTTGATAGGTTCGTCGACCTGGATCTATCGGTAAAAAAGGTGGGAAAGTTCAAAATAAAGTCGGAAAGAAGGATATGTTACTGTAAATAATCTGCATTGTGCAGCTCACTTACTGAATTAAGTTCATATCTATGATTAATACCATAAAGTTACTGATTTTATTTTATTTAAAAAAACAACTTAATCCAAGGCAATAATTTTCACATCTTCGCCGAGTTAATTTCTTGACCGTTTTGTTTCATCTTTCATGCTTTCAAGTGGTATATAGGATTTTCAATATATTTTGCATCTATTCCTTTGTATTAAAAATCACAATTCATTTCTAGGCATTTGCATTAGTGTTCTTGTAAATTATTAGCCATGGATCTCTTTCTTTGACGTTTTGAATAGTATGTTCAGTGTGTTCATTTAGTATCTCCTTTTGAAAAATAATTGTGTTTTGGTACATATTTGTACCTATTGTACTATATAGATGAGGTTGAATATTTTCAAGATTAATCATCTGATACGGATTTTCATATTCGTCTACATTCAGCAGTGGATTTGAAACACTTTGTACCGAACTGTCCGGAGAGCTCCCCTTTTCAAGAGAGTATATGCTACTGCTGGTATTTTCAGGAGCTGCTCCACTGACACTATGTACTGATTCTTGTTCATTGTTTTGTACGTCGTGGATACTCGCAATGTTATCAATAATGGATCCAATGTCAAAGTATTGAACTGCAAGTGGAATTTCTGAAACTATTTCTGAATTTGAATTTTTTGTTCGTCTTAGTAAGCAATATATATTTAAACATATGCTGCAAATAAGAAGTCCTCCAAACAAACTACCGATTAACTGCCAGACAGAACTGTTCAATATTCTGGAGTTGCATTTGCAGTCTAAAATGAAACCAGCCAGTAAAGGAACCCATGTCTATTTTAGGATTGTACAGAGTATGAAATAACGATTTAGGACAAATCATCAACACACAAAAATCTACAACGCAATTTAAACAAATGAGAAAAAATAGTCATCAAAATATTTATCTTATATCAGAGGCGGATTAAAAGTGGTGGTGGTGGGGGGGGGGGGGGGGGCAGGGTCCCCGGGCCCCTTTTTTTGGGAAACATTTGGTTGATTATTAAGGGAATCACTGAAGCATGACTGGAGCGGGCCCCCTCAATGGCAGTCAGTGGGTCCCCCTTATGAAAATTTCTTGATCCGCCACTGTATATAATAAAATTTATAGGAAATTGAAACAAACATGCTTTTCCTTATTTTTCAGTACACGTCTTTTCTATATTTCTAGATTTAAAAAAAAAGGTATGAATAAGATTGTTCTTGTTGATATAACCACGTCATAGTATATTTTAGTCAAAATGTTAATTAAGTATGATCATTTACAGTTCATACCAAAATCGAAACTGCGATGTTGGCAATTGTAGGAATCAAATTTTACCTTAATTTCATACTGTGAAGTATAATGGAGAGCTGAAATCAAACTTATGATTTACGTTGTATTCTTAACTTTAAAATTATTGATAAATGGATAAACCGAAATGCTTAAAGGAAAATAAAGAACTAATAATGATGAATACAACAGTTAGCACACAATGTAGCACAAACATGACAAATGCATGCATATACGCAAACCCGGTAATTGTAGATTAAAAAGTTTGAAATCTTATTAAGAAAACTTTTATATCTAGCTGTAGTATACTCCCGATACGTACTTTAGTCAATGTCAAATACTTTTTCCATGGTGTATTTCAGTTGCATGTTGTCCTTTGAATACAGTTAGGGGTTAAAAATAGCCTTGAAACTGTTCTGGTCTAGCAGAAATGTGTATGTTTCCATTATATTATAGGGACTTTTGTAATCGGAAATAATCTCCTGGTTCGATCCATGATTTTTTTTTGTATAATGATATGAACATCTTACAAGTAGCAGTTTCAATTGATTCCACTGCAAATTAATATATTTTGATACATTTACTAGCTTTGAGAATACTACCGATATTTTTGAATTTACTGCTCCACAGAGCCCTTTAAAATTGAATGTTATGGATTATATAAATAAAACGACATAATACACAAAAGTTGAGTGATACTTTAAAAAAGATAACAAAATAAAAACCGTTCAATATTACATCAGAACTCTTAATGTTTTATGTGTGAATTATTTAACAATTAAGAAAAAGATGTCTAATATGAAAATTAAATTGACCACGATAGCGTACTTACGTTTTGTTTGTTCCACTATTTTTTACATGGGGAGATGTCTGTGCCAGGTCGGGAATGTGACGGTTGCTTTCATTCGTTTGATGTGTTTGATCTTTTGATTTTGCTATTGCACGTGCAAAGGAAAATCAGTTTGCAGTAAGGGTTGTGTGTGTTTTGAACAGAATTTGTCCTGTACTGAACTTTGTCAATGTCAAGTATCAGACCTTTTTCAAAATATTAATACACACCTGACAGATATTGATGATGATGATGATGATGATGATGATGATGATGATGATGATGATGATGATGATGATGATGATGATGATGATGATGATGATGATGATGATGATGATGATGATGATGATGATGATGTTGATGATGCTTGATTGTCTGACCTATTTGCATCTTAAACATGCTAATGACTTTATATATTAATACGTTTATGGTAGTTTGATACAAAAGCTATTTCCGTTTTTGAAGATAGGGCGATCGGGGCATTTCGACGGCAAATATCGTCTAGAAACGTTGATATGATACTAATATATCTTATAAACCTTATACGGATACATTTTGATGTTACAACACAAATATTATAGACAGCTTTTGTCTTAAATGAAAATGTCAAAAATTTACTAAAATAGCTAGTGGAATTGAAATCAATGAACTTAATTTTAACTCCTCCTTTGCTTGACGTTAAAGTTTTAAAAAGTAACAAGTCGTGTTAAGACTTCATTTTTATGTATTTTTTTATAACCATAGTTCAATGTCATCCTTGTATGGAAACAAATTAAAGTAAAAAATAAACAAATTTTCTTATCTAATAAAAAACGTCAATTTCAACTTTAAAAAATAAATTAGTTAAAAAAAATGATATCTCCTACAGGCTTCATATATGCTGAACGCAATAATGTCCTCTGATTGTTTAATATATTTTATACTCTTAAATCTAACCCAAAAATAACACTTAATATAAATAAGAAGATGTGGTATGAGCGTCAATGATACAACTCTCCATCCAAGTCACAATGTATAAAAAGTAAAAAATTATAGGTCAAAGTACGGCCCTCAACACGGAGCCTTTGCTCACACCGAACAACAAGCTATAAAGTTAAGACAATATTTGGAAATATATAATTGTTGACATCTGACCTCCATTATGCAAAATTATGACCATTTCTTAGGCTTACGGCATAATTAATCTAAAAGTTCACTATTTTCTCTTTTCAGTGATATATAGATTGGCTTTGTGCTCTTTGAGTGCATTAAATGTATTCTTTTATTTTTCTACCGCTGGTCTACGTGTAATGCCTTAGCAAGTTACGATTTAAAACAATTATGCCCTTCAACATACATTTTTTGTGTCTAAATGTTGATGATTAAACAAATAAAAAAGAGCTCTAATTTCACAAAAGAATTTGAACGCAAAATAAACTTACGTTTAGTTTCAAACGTGTATGTTTCTGTTTTCGTATTCTTTCCATCATGATTTGCTGAAGATATATCTCCCACATAATCTGTAATTGGGAATACGTCAGGAACTGTATTCATCATTTCATTAAATGTAGAGCGATTTTGGTCATGTGTTGACCCTTCAATATAGCAGTCAATTTAATGTATATAATGTATAATAACTTGTTGGAACTTAGCAATTTGAACCGGATTTCCATTCAACTAATGGGCTTAACTAGTAAAAATCGTTTGAACGTATAGTTCAAGATTATCTGTTTAATTAAAAAACGAAATGTAGATATCACTTTATAAATTTCATGCATTCGAAGCATTTTTCTGGATTCACTTTCAGCAGGAACCATTAAACCTCAAAGTTGGAAGCAAAGATGTCCAAATACGTGCATAATTGATATACTTATATAAACATCTCCAACGGATGACTACTAAATTGTTTTTTTTTATTCAAATATACACAGCAAACTATAAATAATTGAAAGTCATCAATTTATCTTTCTAACACCACAAGTAAGGATATTAAGCCTGTACTGATATTATCAAGACACACGTTTCAATGTCTCCCTGTCTCCCTGTCAATTTGTTATATTTTATTAAGTGAATAGTGTTTCACAAAACAGTGTAATAATTTTTTTCCAGTGTTTTCAGGTTTAATAACTAATGTGTACTACTAATGTCACTTTGAACACAAGGTGATATTTATATGTTTATTATGTTTCAATCCTGTCTGGCTGAAAAATTTCATCTGTTTTGTTTGCCTTTTAATTTCTAGATTTTCTTTTCTATCCGTAGTTGTTCAATATCAAATAGTTTCGGTTGTGTTAATATCGTCTACCAAAATGTACTTCCGTTATATTGTGAGGGAATAGATGGTATGTAAATATAACTTACTTGTCACAACTACGTTATATACGACTATGTGAACTGTGTCCGAGCTGATATACTGACACATGTATGTACCGTCGTCATCTGGCAATACGTTCGTAATCTTTAAATAGCATTTTCTAACATCGTATCCACCCAAAACCATGTATTTTGACTTGTTTAAACTTGGGTTCAAATCTGTTCCATGTGTGTATGGTATATAGTTATCAGAAGCCGAGGATGGTTGCTTATTTGGACCAGTCCATTGGCCATTTGACTTATTAAAGCAGGTACAGTTTAATATCAAACTATCTCCAGATTTAACAACCACTGACTGTTGAGTCTTATTACAGGGCATTTGATCTATATTTAGCAAATTAGATTGATAAGCTCGAACAGAACAAACACACTTTCCACTAAAACACAATGCTTATAAATGTATCGCTTACTCAAAACTTACTTTTGATGTATTTGTCTATATTCCAAACTTTTCAACATTAAAAACTGTTGAATATAAAATATGTCCTAGCTATCAGAAATGCTTATATCTGATAATTATCAATCTCAACTAATGATATTGTTTCAAAGCTTTTGCGGCTCCTACATGTTGTATATGTAGCTTGAATAACATGGAATAACCCCAACATAGGTATTTGATATTTCAGTATCAGGGAACAATTGATTTTACCTTGACTATTTCAAATGCAAATTATTTATTATAAATATGAGAGCAATACTATCAGTTGTGACATAAAAGACGTTTGAAATTGCTTTACAATTAATAATATTTATATCTAAACAAATTTGTGTTCTCTTTTTGTTTTCTTATGGTCCAGCAATATAAAAGACTTTTATTCTTCTTAATTTTACATGTGTTATGCCAAATACATTACCCGGAGTATATTCTGGACAATCTGTATCCATAGTGAATCCTGTGAAAAAGATGCAAAAATGTCATTTAAAGAATTTAAATTATTTTCATCATACACATCAAGGCATCACTTTTCAAATTCTTAACTGTAAATTTCCAAAAGCGAGGCGGAATATACAAAACGTATATAATCAAACTCATACGTAGAAAAAAAAAGATCAACAACAGTCCAAAAGCACAATATAGAAAACTAAAGAATGAGCTACATGAACCCATCAGAACCGGGGGCGATCTCAGTTTTTACAGAAATAAAGGCAGAATCTGTTTCACAAATGGCACCCGTCGTGTTGCTCATGTAAGTACAAATTCGGTGTGAACAGTTTAGATAGATGGTGTTACATTCGCGGAAAAGAAAATGAGATTGTGATAACGATAATAAGAAACTATTTGTCGTCATTTGTGAAACAGATATTACATAACGGCCAACCAACTCGTAACAGCTTCCGTAAAATCTGCGAATGGATGACTTTAACTTAACAACTTAAAACCCATTGTTACAAGTTTTCATGTAAGCAGAACATTCAATCAAGGAAATCATGATGGGAGATGCAAGTTCTGAAATATGGAATCAACTGGAAGATATATAATATAACAATAGGTGTTGTTGGTATGTAGCTACATCAAAATGGAAATTTCACAATGTGGAAGCTGAAATTATCCCGATTGTCATAAAGTTTCTACCAACCTTTATTGCCAATACTTAGATTTAAATGAAGCACAGAAGAATCAATTTTTTCAATAATAAGAATCTATTGCAAAAAGAATCATTAGACAAGATGATAGTTTTGTTTACAATATGTTTTCAGTTTATAAAAAAAAACTTTTCAAATGGTTCACTTTGCTCCTGTACCAGATGATATTTTGAAACATGAAGTAATCAAAAGCAGTTAATGTTTTTTTTTCTCGTCACACCTGTATTCAAGATTAAATGTTTAAGTGATCATGAATAGCCTGGATTTGAATAATAAAAGTACATTGATATTGATAGAACAGTACTGATGCAGCAAAAAAACATGTTATATAGATGATATAAACCATATTAGCTATTCTTATACAGTTTTATATAAATTGATTCATTTATACATTGACATCAATGAATTCATTATTCGTCAATATCTTTGAATTAATTTGTTGCAGCATTCGCATTAATAAAAGAATCGTAAGTGCTTTTGACTTTATGTCCCGTTTCACCTATTTTTCTTAATTTTTCCTCCGTTAAATAGTTAAATAAGTGTAGATTATTTTTTCATTATCTTACGTTAATTATCAAACAGAATCGTCATCATAAAAAAAAACAGGAAACAACGATATAACGACATAACATGGACGATGATGATGATGATAATAATGATGATGAATATCATGAAATATTTGTGCTTTTCATGTACTTAATACCGAACAAATAGTACATCGTATTACATAAACGAAAGCTTTACTTAATAATTTTCAATTACAACATCTTACCTGCAACTGCCACTGTAAGAAGCATTGCGTGAAAACACTGGCCTGTCATACCTAAATATAAGTTATTAACTAATATGTGACTAGCCAGGCGATTTCAAGGTTTATGGAGGTATCTAGTCTACAACATGTACAATGAGCTTATTGTTCTAGCCTCCCATACATTTCTAGGAATATGATTGGTTAAACGCATCAGCGTAGAAACCGTGTATATTTTATAGTGGGCTAGTAGGCGTGGTTTATTTCAATACACGGTTAGTAGTGGTGTTACGTCCCTTTTAAAAACAACACGTTGTTATGGAACAGTCTGAAAGGTTTCAACAAACGTAGAAATTGATGATGAACGATTGAATTAAATCCATAAAACACATTAAAACAAGTTGTTAATGTTGGCATTTGTATTGTATAGACCAATGGGAGTAAGTTCTGAAAATTGAATACTTGATCACCTTGATAGGCCACTAGTCTAAATACCGCATGTTAAGATAGTCGGTAAGCTAAATTCGTTACACAATGTGCTTATGACCTAATACGCTATATACGGGTCAGTAAATTCCATATATATCGTATTTGGTCTCTAGCACACTATGTAACTAATAATAGTCACATAGTACATACTCAGAGAAAACATCCTGTCAAGTTATGATGACAGATTTGTTGAAACACCAGTGTAATGGATCTTTTTGTTCAATTACATAAGGAGTTTCGATTCGATTTTTTGAGTAACGAACACTTTTTTAGAGTATACATTATAAATACATTGGCGCTAAGTAATTTCTAATGACCTATTATGACACAGTTTCAAATGTACTGACATGAGCTACATGAGTAATTTAACCTTGCAAAGTAGTGGGTTTTGTTGACTTATAAAGATAAATTATGCAATTCTGTACCAAATATAGCATGCGACGTGTAACGGTTTATATAAGAAGTTGTTTTCAAAATGACGGTGCATTTATCATAATAATGGAATTTTAATTAATCTTACCATGAAAAATGTATCATGTGTATAGAGCAGTTAATTTTGGATTGCAAACACTTTGAAAGCGTGTTTGTCATTGTTTGCAATATAAAGTAAGTACATTTCAAACTGAAACAGTAAAGCTTAAAAAGAATGTAACAAAAGTAAAGTGGTTAACCGTCTCCACAAATACTTCGAATCGACAATCAAATACCAGAGGAAATTAAAGAAGATATCTAAAAACAGCCTTTAATTTGTAAGTGTTTGATCTACTTTCAACTTATATATTATTTTTACCAGGCGTCAACTTATGAAGGAAAACATATTTTAAATATACCATGCTAACAGCGACTTCTTTAGACTTCTATTATAAATATATAATATTGCTTCTGATCTTTCTGTTTACTAATGCATGGATATATAGGAGATTTGGACTCCTAATAATTCATCACATATCTTCAGTCTATCGAATTACGTTAATTGACTGGACCTAGCATAGACATATTTGTTGTGTGATATTTATAATGTTCTATGTCTACTTTTGATAAAACAAAATATAAATAGCTATATAGTTGATATTCAGTTGAAATGGTTTATCAAGGTGTAATGGTGTATCTCCCTTTTCAACTATAAAACGAAATTTCTACATTTTTGGACTAGTTGGGCATCAGGTGTTCACAAAAAAATAATTTTGAAGTGTTGTGTTGCCACAATTTTTCAGATATTATAAAATATGACTTGAGGATACAAAACCTGATTATGTATGTCTTTATTTAGTTAATAGCAAACATGTGATACAATATGTGAATGTCTTTTACAATCAAAGTTAGGGCCAAAATGTTTTAAGGTCTTGATGGATCACAAGCTAGAGTGACACACTGTCCAGGATCTTTTGTTTGAGGCATCGTTTATCATTTTCCTCTTCAGCAGATCTGTAATCTTCATGGTTAGTCTTTCAATCTTTCAATGCCAACCTTAAATATGCTGCCTCAGAGTATCTATGCACTTGCTTTTTGTTTGACTATTGTTGGACTGACTGTCAACCTCTGTCACTGTATCGTAGGAGATAAAATGCATATGACATATAGCTATAAGATGTAACAAAATTGTCTAAATGTCTGTTTGATAATGTTTTATAAAGCTATATTTGCTTCCACTGTTTGTGCTAATGAGCAAAACAATGTCATTTCCGTGTTGTTGTTAGCAGGTCTCATATTATAATAAACTGTTGACACAGAGATATGTTATGCCTTTTTGTAATTTTAATAGATTAATAATGCAAATATTGAATCCTAATGGCAAAATTTAAAACATGTAATCTATGCAAAACATTCAAAGTCAATGAATCATAATCTTTTGTGCAGAACCAAATAACACAATGGAAATGAGAATTGCCAATGCTTTTCAAACTGCATATTGATTACCATTGACTTATCATAAGTAGTTCTCATTATAATAACCTATACACAAACTTTAATTTGTAAACAATGTAAAAGTTTCAAAGTCAATCAACCACGCTGACGGTTGGGGTCATATACTCACCATGGAAAGGATACTT
The DNA here is from genome assembly GCF_021869535.1 of Mytilus californianus. Taxonomy (NCBI): domain Eukaryota; kingdom Metazoa; phylum Mollusca; class Bivalvia; order Mytilida; family Mytilidae; genus Mytilus; species Mytilus californianus. Next base: position 764,591 of record NW_026262684.1, read on the forward strand.
GCAAATGCTTATACAACTGCATACCAAATATCATTGACTTTACATTAGCAGTTCCTCTTAAACTGATCTTAAACATGTAAACTATGCAAAATATTCAAATTCAATAGACCATGTCTGAGGGGGTAGAGCCAAATAATCTACATGGAAATGAGATGTACCAATGCTAATGCTTCTAAATACCAAATGTCATTGACCTACCCTAGTGGTTCTCCTTAAACTGACTTAATCACAAACTATTACATGTAAAGTAAGCAAAAGTTTCAAAATCAATAGACCATGACTGCGGGGGAGGAGTTTAATAATCTTTATTGAAATGATATGTGCCAATATTTATGCATTGACATACCAAATATCATTGGCCTACCACTAGTGGTTCTTCTCAAACTGCCCAAATCGCAAACTACTACATGTAAAGTAATCAAAAGTTTCAAAGTCAATAGACCATAACTGTGGGGGCGGGGCCATATAAACTCCAAGGAAATGAGATGTGCCAATGCTAATACAACTGCATACCAAATATCGTTGACCTACCACAGTGGTTCCCCATATACTAACCTAATCAAAAACTAAAACATTGTTGAAGCCACCGCCGCCGCCACCGCCGTCGGAAACAGCATACCTAAGTCTCACTTTTTGAATCCGTCAAGTAGAGACAAAAATCAACATAATTTGATAACTTTAAAGTAATGTCCAGTCAATATGCAAAATATCACATTTAATTTTTAATATTATTAATTCGTATATTTTAACTAATTTGATTCGTTCAGGGATATTCACATGTTAAACTATATTTTCGAAGGTAGATGGAAAATGACGGATAGCAAAAGTGATATTGCACGGTTATTTTTAGAAATTTTAGAATATCTAAAAACCGATATACTTTGTGACGTCATCTAATGAATTTCCTTATGTTGATAAAAAAAATTTAAAAAGTGTATATTTGTGATCGAATTTTGAAAAAAAAATCTTCAAATACATAAGATGTACACAAAAAAACATAAACAAATAATGGAAGTAACAACTAATATGTTGTTATTGTCAAAGTGACAATGTGATATCTTTAAAATTCCAACAAAATTAAATGATAGGAAAAAGAGAATATAATGCACTGACGATTTTGATACAAATATGGTCGGAAATTAATAATATAACAATTATAGCCTGTGTATGAGGTCAATACAGGATATATCGATCCAAAGAAGTATATCGACCTCGGACTTCGTCCTCAGTCCATATACTTCTTTCAGGTCAATATATCCTTGTATCGACTTCATACAAAGGCTATAATTGTATAGTATATTTTGAGATGTTTTATGATATTTGCAGTTTGTTCATACATGGCCATTGAGAGCTTGACAATGAAGGTACACAGAATTAAGAGGAACAGACTGTTGTGGCTACACTTTCTCTACCTTTTGGATTTGGTTTCAGATTTTTTGTCTCATTCAATGACATTTACCCCATATTATAATAATTAAACTACCCTGCCCTCAAAAGAGTTAATTGAAGTTTTTTTTTATTCTAATGTTATTGAAATATGAAAAACCCACCATAAAAGCCTAATAAAATAATACTCATGTCTCTGCTAACATGCTGAAAAAGTGAGGATAGGTATATAGGTAATGTGAGACTTCCACGTTTGCACCTATTTTGACAGTTTTTTTTTACCTTCATTTATTTATAAGCAACAGACAAAAGTTCCTATCCTGTATTTATTTTATAGATGTGTCCTTATCTTCTACATAGTTCCACAAATTCTATTTCAAATTCGCACTGAATCATAAACAAGAGGGCCCCAACAGCCTGAATTGCTCACCTAGTAAAACATATACCATTTTGAAATTAATTTTCCCCTCTATTGCAAAGAGTTAAGTTTGCTTATTTATAGATATTTTGTAGGACTTGTAATGGTGATCCTTTTACTGTAAACAGTTTATAGGTCTATTTATGAAAGTTTTTGAAAAAAAAATGTTATTTAATGGCAAAAAATCCTATGACTGGTGAATAGTCTGACAATTTGGTGATGTAAAATTATTTCTAAATTTTATTTTGCTGATCTTTTTGCTTTTTGAAGTTTCTTTTTAACTCCTTTAGTTTTTGACAAAAATGGAAAAAAAAGTACAAAAATCATCATTCAGGGGAAATAACTTCTATAAAGAGTCAGTTGAAAATTTTGGCCATGATTACAGATTTGTACATTTTATTGTGTTGAACATTTTTGCATTTTGCTATTGCTTTTTATGCAAAATTTTTGCAAATTGTGTAATGAGAGCAATTTAGATACACCGAAATTTTTTTTCTAAACTTTTTGACTGGTTTTAACAGTAAAAACCGTCTGACTTAAATAGTGCTTGTTTAAAAATGAAAAAAAAAATCTTATGGGTAGGCACATTGTAAGGTTAGGCCTGAGTGAAAACCTGTCTAATTTCTTGTCAGGTACCCTTATCATATTGTTGAAATGTCATATAGTCTAAACCTCCATTTGAAATTCACCTCTTTTTAATAAGTTTATATTTTATTGTCCTGAGGAAAACCTATAAACATATAAGCAGGTGTTTAAGATATCAAATATTGGATGTCAGTGGTATTTTTGTCCCACGCGCGCCACGTTGCGGAGGACATAAAAATACCGGGCGTCCGTCCGTCCTGTCTTGTTAGTGCTCACAAGTGTACAATTTTTGCCAGATTTTTATAAAACTTATATCATAGGTTTATATCAGCAATGTATTGGACAAGTTTAAAAATTCAGTGTCGATCAAATATTTTTAAGAGTTATGCCCTTTGGAAATATTAGTTATATGGACAATTGCATTGTAAGCTCTCTCATGTGTACAACTTTTGCCAAATTTTTATCAATTTTTATCAAAGGTTTATATAAGAAATGTGACAGACAAGTTCGAAAGTCAGTGCTGATCAAATATATTTAAAGGAGTTATGCCCCTTCGAAATATCAATTATACTGGAAAATGCATTGTATTTGCTCTCAAGTCTTCGTTTTTAAATTTAGGAAAACTGATATGGTTCATTACAAATAATAAAAAATGTTCAAACATTAACACAGTATAACTAATTTATTGACACAGCTCTGTACTCTGATACTTTAAAAAGAGAGAAATAAATTGAAACCAAAAGTATATTGTTTTCATACTTCAAATTAAAGTATAATTTGTTTATAGATACATGCATGCATTCTCTAACTTTAGTTTGCCTCAACCAAATGTTTGATACACAAAACACAGATCAAGTTTTTGGGTGGCGTCACTTTTACCGTTCTTGTGTTATGTCCCTTTATAACATTATATGCAATGAGTGACAAATTGTTTTCTCGCACACAAAGGGAAAAATAAATGCATTATTACCAGTTATGGGTGTTTTAAAAATAATTCTATTCTTCAGATGAATAATATAAAACAAGGAATTTTTTGGATTATAAATGTGAACAATTTTCTAACATCCTAGTGTTGAACAAAAATGAAATTATTGTAGGCTGATGTAAGTAAAAGAGAAAATTTGGAGCTAAAAAGTCCATGCATTCTTGTTAATTATAGAACAATTTTGTTGTATATTTCTGTTTTCAGTTTTACTTGGCACAAACTTACTGCCACCCTGCCATTGAGTAAGTACACCAACACTTCTCATATTTATCCCATACAGTGAAAAGCATGTAGGAAACTATGAATCAACAACTTAGCACTATAGTGGGTAATTAATACCGGTAGTGTTCCATTATATATAACAAAGTTTCAAAACAAAACTAATACATTCTGGTAAAATTTTATAATAGCAAGGATTAATGACCATAACGTCTTTTTTATCTAAACTATTCACAAGGGTTTACTCTCTCTTGACTTTCACTTATTTCAAATGAATTATATACTATACACATTATCTGAAAACTACTTTAAATGTACTTTTAATTTGCATACTAAAATACAGTTTTCGCAAATATTTTTTATTAAAAAAGAAACTTTAAACAAACAAAATGTTTTTAAGTATGTCAATAATCTATTATGCAAAAAAGCACTCAGAAATGATTTTATTTTACAATAGGCAGGCAGAAGTATAGTTTCTTAGTATTACAGTTTTTCAGGGGAGGTAATTATTTCACTATCTATAAACACATAAGTTCACACATCATCCTTACAGATCTTAAAAAGGCAAGGCTCTTGTAAAGTTAGAAAATAAGCTGTGTCTATCACTATACTTACGGGTTCCTTTAGCCAGTACAATGTCAGTGTTGTTCTGGATCTTGAGCATGATATCCTTGCTTACATTTCTTTCAGCCCTAGGACTGGTCTTCTTATCGTTGCGTTGCGTAGGCAGTGCATTGACAGCACAATGCGCAGATTTACGCTTTGACAGGTTTCTATTAAAAGTTTTTGCTAATGTGTATTGTAAAATTGAAAAGTTTTTGTTCTGTACTACTACCGAGATCTTCTGAAAATAATATGTCTCTAGTTTCTCTGTATATGTCACAGACGTTTTTACTAATGCCACTACAACACACAGATGTGTTGACAAAATCAAAAGTACGATTCATCCTACATGTATTTCTAAATGAGACACATTATACAAGGGAGGTAACTCTCATACTAAAACGATGATTATATGAAAGATTTCAATGCTCATTGTGAAAAAAGTACTGTTTACCCCACCAATGCTATGTTCTAAAATGATAATCATTACTAGATCATTTTAAAATATCTATACTATAATAAATGATTTTTGGTGCAATTTATATAATTTGTATGTGAAAATTGCCATAAATTTGAAAAAAAATAGGAGTAAGTGCCTCTAATTATTGAGCTATAACAATATTAATTCAACCTCCAAGGTTACCATAGCTAATAATATTGTTTTATAAGGCCACTTCAATAATATATATTTCATAATTATGCATATATTTCCAACATGATTTCGGAATTTGGATCTATTCTTTAAAATACTGCTGAAATAGACTAAACAGCTTATTCAAAAATATGACATGCTGTTTCCATAGCAACCGTAGTAACTGTCAGATTACTACACATTTTTAAATTACTTATGACATATGAAGTGTTCCTACGAAATATTATGAAAATCTGTGACAATGGATGTCTAAGTCATTTTGATCCTTAGGGAGAACTCATGTTAATTGTTATCAGTCATTTTACCTTCCACCATCCTCTATGTCCCCAGATTTGTGTTTTTGTGTTTTGATACTTTATTTGCTGCACGACTTATATGTTACTTCCATTGGAAATGTTGTACACGTAAAAACAAGAATGCATTCATCTATCAAATTTGTCGTTCAAATTTAAAGAAACAAACACTGAGCGTAAGGTACTTAAATCATTTGAGGATAACACTAAATTTGTTGTCTTTTTCTTCTTTTTTAAAGTAATGTTTGTGCACTTCGATTATTTAGATTATTTAGAACCTGTTATAATATTTTTTATGATTTATCAACAATAGCAACCGTATATATTTTTGCTAATCTAGCGTGAATGTATAATTTAGGTGTACCCCACATCTTTTGTAATCAAATTTGTACGAGGCACTGTAAAACTCGTTGAATGTAACATTTGTACGAAATAATAGTACAATAAATTATATTTGTAGGGATTTCAAATTGTTGCTTACCTTAGAAGTTTGTATAAAGTCTTCCATGATAGAGGATCAAATGCATCATTGCAACAAGAAAACTGTAAGAACAAAATTCAAATTAATTATCATTTTTTGAAGAAAAAAAATATTTGAATAAAAATGCTACAAATCTATTCCTGTCATTATTGCAAAGAAAATCGGAAATCAGCTATTGAAACAATTATATTGTTTAATGACACATTGCCCCTATCAAATATTTCCGTTTTCATATTTTTCAAGCCAGATGTAAGGACTTAATATTTGATAAATTGTATTCAGAATGAAAGTATCAAAAATGGACAGCAAAAATCAGGGCTGTTAATATATTTATATTAGAATTGGGTTAATATATCGATGAATCTATAAAAACACTTTCTGCTTTTTCATTTTCTACCGACGGTCATAGATTGCCGTAGCTGTATTTACACATCATGTTGGCATTGTAGGGGTTTAATGCTCTTGAAAACATCACTTTATTAATCATGTATCCGAAGCGTGTTTCTGTGTTTACCTTCATAAACACTCACAGCCAAAAATTGTAAAAGCCAAAGATGTCAAAGAACTATCAAAGCCGAAACAATTGAAGAGATTTATGACCAAAATAATCTTAAATAATATTTAAGTTGACTTACTTTTATCTATTCAAAAATATATGAATTGATAAACGATCAGTTGAAGTAAATTTAAACTTTGTTATTAATCATGTCAGTACCGACGTATTGACTACTGAGCTGAAGTTACCCTCAGGCACTTATAGTAAACCAGCAGCGTTATCGACCTAGCATTGTAAAAAATGAAATAAAAACTTTATAATTGCATGCGTTCGAAACACTTTTCTGGATTTACCTCTTCTTTTTGATTCGAGGGCAACTGGTGCGTCCTATGTAGACGCATGTCCGCCTTACGTAACTAGTTATCAGCTTTATATCTTTCAACTGTTTTCATTATTAAAAAAATCACAAAAGCAATAGAAGGAGGGAGACAGCTTGAACCGATATTTTACAAACAACTAAATATATTGATATATAAACATGAAATTCTCTTTGTGATAGCCAAAACGTTTAAGTTGATAAGATTCCAAGATTATACTAGACTAAAAGTATGCTTCGCATAATATTTTGTCAAGCGTGCGACGTGTCATACTTCTAAGCTTTTAATTTTTGTTTTTCTTTAATAAAAAGATAATTATAAACCCTTTTTGCATTGTGCCTATTAGTTACATTGTTTCAGACGAGTGCAATTTATAACGTCCTTTCCAATACACTGCCATAAACCTACCAAAAATTGCAACGAAGTTCGAGATGCCTTGTGAGAATCTCTAAACTTGGCTAAGCAAGTGGTTGCTCTGTTACTATCTCATTGATTCATATCCAATATTTTCTTTTAGTTCGCATTTATAGGACCTCCGAAATTTTCTCTGAATTTAAACATAATATAAAAAAAGAAGATGTGGTAAGATTCTAAATGAGACAATCTCAAACAGATATCAAATGAAATTGAACATGTATAAGTTAGTGACGATTAATGCACATTGAGACAGTTTCGTCACTAATTTTGCACTATTTGAATGCTTAATTTTCTAATAAGTATCAAGTTAATAAAAAAAAAATGAGAATGTAAATGGTGAATGTGTCAAAGAGACAACAACCCGACCAAAGCGCAGAAAACAGCCGAAGGCGCCCAATTGGTCTTCAACACAGCGAGAAAACCCCGCACCCGGAGGCGGGCTTCAGCTGGCCCCTAAACAAAAAATGTGTACTAGTGAGAATGGACGTCATACTATACTCCAAAACATATAAATGAACTTAAATTGAATTTCATACAAGACTAACAAAGGAAGGGACTCCTGACTTGGGACAGACGCAAAAATGCAGCGGGGTTAAACATGTTTTGTGAGATCTCAACCCTTCCCCTATACCTCTAGCCATTGTAGAAAAAACAAACACACAGAAATACACACAGTAAAACTCAGTATAAAAGGAGTCCGAGTCCGATGTCAGAATAGGTAACAAAAGAAACTAAGCAAAGGAATAATAATACATAAAATAACAAAGGACTACTAGCAGTTACTGACATGCCAGCTCCAGACATCAATTGAACTGATTGAAAGATTATGTCTTCATCATATGAAAATCAAGCACAATCCCTCCCGTTAAGGGTTAAGTATCATACAATCATAAAATATAGAACATAACCCGTATCATGCCAACAACTAGTTTTAGAATAAAGGTGTTTATTTCCGATTCAAAGACCCTATGAGCGAATCAATATTAATACCAAAATATGCCATCTTTAATGACCTGGCAACAGTATCGTAACTGTATCACTTCTGAATAAGTCTGTTTAAAGGTTTGGTTAGCTTTTGAGATGAATGCCGACGTTTTTGTGCTTTGTAAAGAATATTACCATAAAAGAATAAATGTGAAATACCAGAACGTATAAGATGTCTGCATGTTGATTTATATTTACGAATGATGACCTTGTACCGATGATAAAATTTAGTAAATGCTTTGATTAGTTTGTGATATCGAAGGGCTGTGTTCATTGTTAATATTAGCTTTATTAAAAGTCAGTGCAGGATAAATCTCTTTAGTGTACATACTTAAGTCATCATTATTGAGAGCCAATATATCATCCAAATATTTAAAAGTGTTATTTAATGTTTGTATCAGATGTTGTTTTGATGGGTCTTTGCTGAGCATACTTTAAACCAGCGGGATTTTTGTTTCGTTTAATGCTTCAATGGGACTCATGAATCTTAACTAAAAGTGAAATATAATTTCTTGATTTAGTTTTACAGGAAATCGTTATCATTGAAACTTAATTTTAATATTGCACCATTACATGTATGTCAATTGCTGTTGTATAACATTTCACACGTATCTTCTATTAGTTAGATATGTGCTCCTGATTTCAATTTTTTTTTTAGTTACACATGGTGCATCATTAACTTATGATCTTGATCTTCTACAGTAATAGCCTGTGAGTAGCGCATGTGCATTGCCTTTACAAATGCTTAGGTAGACACCAAGAAAAAAGAAACTGCATGGAAACCTAAAAGATAGAACAATTTTCCAGAATAGAACACAACTCACTGTCACGAATATCTTTCAACTAAAAGTGACTGTCGTTTACCATCAACCGTTTAAAACAATACAACATGATTGACTGATAGACGAGTCATAACTCTCTTCAATTTTATTTCAAAATACAGTCAAGATACATTCATAGTCATCGATCACTGAAAAAATGCCAAATTGGTCTGTGTTATACTTTTTAAAGAAAATGCTTAACTTTATACATTATGTTCACAAAATAAACCGGCTACTTATGGATTAAGTTTAAATGATATATTAAAACAAAAAGATTCAAATTAAATTGTTTTTATTTATGATAAGAAATACAATTGTTGAATTCAAACTTTAGAATGGAAATTATTCAAAAACTATATTAAATGACAATGGGTAAAACAAATATATATTCTAATAATATGATTAATAGGTTGCTGTCAAAAGGAAGGAAACTTTCGACACAAAAACTATCCCTTTTTCTTAATCAAATAAAAGTAAACAGCATGAACAGAGTGTGGTAAGCAGATCACTAAAATTAGAATTATGGATAAAGTGGAGGGAAAAAACTCTACAATAAGCTACACAATCAGAGTGCCTATTCACGACGACGATCAAATGAAATATCTTATATTGATAAATTTCAAGGAGTCTCTAACAGTTGACATTTGAAGTCGATGGTTAGCAGTTCATATTTTGAGTAACCAGAAAACAGTCAAGACTAGTAATTTTTGGGGCCCTTTATAGCTTGCTGTTCGGTGTGAGCCAAGGCTCCGTGTTGAAGACCGTACTTTGACCTATATTTGTTTACTTTTATAAATTTTGACTTGGATGGAGAGTTGTCTCATTGGCAATCATACCACATCTTCTTATATCTAAGAATAAGGCACATAAAACGTAAAATAACAAAAATACCAAGGAAAATTCATAACGGAAGTCCTTTAGCAAATGGCAAAATCAAAAGCGCAAACACATCCAACGAATGGAAAACAACTATCATATTCCTGACTTGGTACAGGCATTTTTAAATGTAGAAAATGGTGAATTGAACCTGGGTTTACAGCTAGCCAAACCTCTCACTTGTATGACAATTGCTCTGAAAAATTACTCTACCTCCAGCTTAACTTAATATTAATGTTTCGAAGAGAAAAATGGTGTAAGATTGCAAATGATATACTTCTAACCAAATTAAGTGGAAAAAAGGATTAAGCAGATGTAAATCACCAGAGAGACCCAAATAAGAAAAAAAAAACTTATATATTGAGATATTAAGCACCGACATGACGAAATTTAACAAAATTCAAACGTGAAAACCAATAGCGTTTATGATAAACTTGAATAAACAAAAATCCAATTTGATAGTCAGACACCAACGCCAACTACTAACTTATAGTCACCTTACTTGTGACAGACAGACACACAAAGAATGTGGCAAGGTAACAAATGATTTTGAGTACTTAACCCCTCTTTTTAACCTTAGAAGCTTTTTAATTCGAATTATACAATGCAAATAGTTGGTTTAAATTAATATGTATAATTGTCATCATTGAGGAATTAATTATGCCATAAAAACATGACAGGCACTCAGACAATGATGATGCAATAACAAAATCGTCGATATCATAAAACAACAATGAACTGAACAGTGAATAATTGGTTGATATTTGAGGTAATAACATTAACGGTACAAAATTTACTGCAGCTGATGCGCCTTTCGACAAAAATGGTCTTTCAGTGATGATCGAGGACAAAATTTTAGAAATCAACAACTTTTTTTACAAAAAAGAAGTTTTATTAAACCAAAGACCTTGTCTACCATTAACATGATTAAACAGTAGATATTAATAACAGAACATCCGTATTTTTCATGCAAGTACCGATGTATGTCAACAGGGGGACTAACAATCCACCGGCAGAGGTGAAGACCTAGTTGTAGTTATAACATTAACGGTACCAATTTTTCTGCAGTTTTACTGCACAAAATGTGCAATTCGACAAGATAGTTCTTCAATGATGCACTCGAGGACAAAATATTTGAAAAGCCAAAAGTTAATTATTAAAGGTTAAGAGACGTAATATAATTGGTTTTCTGAAAAATATATATACATTGCTTACATCCACTTCATATGAACTTTGAAGGATTGTTGTATCATTGGCAATAATACAACATCTTCTTGTTTTTAAATATGTCATCCAGAATGAACGTAGGGTACAATCATGTCATTCCTCCGTTATCTGCTTACAATGTTGGTAGGTAAAAATCATTAGGTTTTGAGACTTATTGTATATGGTCCGTTTTTTATCATGTCGCCCCAATGGAAGAAGCTTGGATGCTAATAACATGAATAAGACATTAGGCTTTCAGATATCAGGATTTACATTTTTAAATTACTCTTACCTATTTCAATCATTTCAACAACCTATTTGCTTTGATGTAAACCAGTAAATGCTGCCAATATACATTCATTTTCAGAGCTTCTGATTAATATTTACATTTGAGCAAAAAGATTTGATTTAGTAAACTGTGAAATCAAGTCAGACGGAGATTTAGAGAGCCAACACAAACAGGTGATTTAAAGTTATAATGAATTTAAACAATGATGATACATGTGATATGAAAAACCAAATTCGAAAAAATCTTCCAGCTGAATAAGTCATGCTATTGAAAACGCAAATGTCGTATATGGACGTCTGATGAGTCCTAGGCATCCGTGTACATGACAGTCTTATCGAACGTCATTACATTTTGATAACTTTACTAAAATGAACAAACAATCTTTTAAACTTAAATGTTTTTAGTACTGTATATTCTTTCACCTAGTCAAATAGCAATGAATATTAAATGAGTTTTTTCAAATGGTTTGCGATTTTTCAACTTAATTAAACACTATTAACAAGATAATAGTGGCTTGTTTGAGAAACCTTTTTCGTAATCCAAATGTATTCAACTTGCTGTCTGTGTTTACATTATCATTTCCTCTCACAGTATATATTTCTACAGAGCTAACCATTTCATCAAGTTCATGTCGAGAGCTATTAGCATTGAAATCATAAGTGTTTTTGTGTATTTCTACACGTTTGCTTGTAAATTATAAGCCATGGATCGCGTTCGTTTGAATGTTTAATCAGTATTTTCTTTGGAAAAACTATTGTATTTTCATATAGATGTTAACAAACGATGCTATATGGATGTATTTCAATATTTCCAGGGTCAACCGTTTTATAAGGATGTTCATATCCGTCTTCATTCATCATTGATAAACTTTGTACGGAGCTGTCTGAAGAACTGTCCAAAGAACTAATTTTTTCGAACGATGATAACTGATCGACCCTCCCTTCAAAGTCTGACGGGTCGATGTTATTGGCTGGTTCTTGCGCATTTTCTCGTAAATCTTGAATATTGGCGCTGGTTATTTCAATGTTTCCAATTTCATCATATTGAACACCAAGTGGTATATCTGAAGCAATTCCTGATTTGTTCTTTCGTTTAAGAAAAAAATAATTATGCAAAATAATACTAAATAAAAGACTGCCTCCGAGAAAACTACAAATAATCTGCAAATACGAAAAAGTAAAGCTCAGTGACTTGCTGCTGTTACCTGAAATGAAATAATCTTTTTTGAGCCAGGCTTAGAGTTCAACAATGCAAATAGTGTTTAAGTATAACAATAAACACAATGATGTAATCATAAGTATCATGGGTAATCTTTTATTCAAATAAAAAGATGTCTTTCTCTGTGTCATTCCTTTTCGTGTATGTCTTTTCTACTAGTTTTCGATTTTTCTTGATTATTATGTATTCATGTTATCTCAAAATAAACACAGAGCAGCTAAGAATGATGTATCTATTAAATGAAATCCTGCAGAGGTTAACAATAACATAGTAGCAATAGCATTTTTTGAATATGAAAACAACTATGTAGGTTCCTTAACTTGAAACAATAACAAAAACGTGTGGCAAGAATGAACTACAGTTTAAGACAGCAATATCTCATTTTTTAAATGTTGATATAATAATTAGAAAAATCGCAAATTCTCTTGAATAACGATTTTAAAGAAAAATAAAGAGATAAAATATATTGGTTCAAAACAATAGTATGACAGTTTCAGTTGCTGAAAGCAAAGTGATAAAGCATTACAATATTAAACTGCAGCCAAGGACATATTTCGGACTCCATCTTCGTATTAATTTATGTACTTCACAGTAAGTTTGTTCAAGTATTTCATAAGTTTTACAGAAAAACACGACATTTTAATACCCGAACAAACTTGTTTGGAATACAGAAAAACAGACGGTATATTTTTATAATGTTTCAAAGTGTTAAATAGCAAGAATGCGGGACATCTCGGCCCGGAGACAAGTCGGACCGAGTCCACTCGGACCGTCAATTAGACAACTTGGACCGTCAATAAGACAACTCGGACCGTCAATAAGTCAACTCGGATCGTCTATAAGGACAACGCAGACAAAGTATTAAAAGAGGATTTGAACTATATATTTATGGACCATTCGTTTAAGTACATTGTATGATGGACTTAGTAAGAACTTTAGTGCTTTATAAACTATTAATTAAATCGTACTGTTTGACGTAAGAAATTTATTAGAGAACGTTTTCCTTATTATATTATATTATAAGTTATACTTAGTGCTCAAATCATATGCATCTTATGTGAATGACATACTTGTCTTGATTTTGTGTACCTCTTATGTTTTACGTTGTGCTTAAATTATATGTTTTTATGTAAATGACCTACCTGCTATACTTGACTTGAAATTATTTCTTTGATGAAATAAAGATATGTTTGTATATATTGCAGTTATAGTTTTATTTTGAAATTGGAGTATGCTTGGACTAATACGACAGTACTTTAAAATACTCCGTTCAATATATATCAAACAAAAACAAAAAAAAAGAGACTCAATCAAAACATTACAAACATTATTTTCTCAAACAGCTTATAAACAACAAATGGATGAACATTAAAAACACGGACCTCATGTTCGAACATCATCAGGAGGATTTAAATCATTTGCTTTAAGGTTTTATTAACAACGTTGCCTACAGTCGAGGTTCTAAAACATATGTTTAACTTATTACTCAGTCCAATATGATTTCCAGCATTCATCTGGGAATAAATTTGTATAGGGTAATGTGTTTTTCAACTTTTTAGGGCAAGGTAAAGCTTAATTGTTTGATGGGCCCCACAACTTCGTATCCTGGTTTTTTTACCGACTAAATAATACAAATTGCCAATAAACAACTTGGGTGGTATGTCAAAATGGCTGATAAGTTCCCATAAGTTTCAGGGTAATCAAGCTGTAGATACACAAAAAGCATATGGCAAAGAATGTATACAGCACATGAAAAATGCCTCAATGCAAATGTAATTTAGTATTGATGCATGATTAATGTTATATGACTTTCTTCAATATGTTCATATATAAAACCTTCTGCAATATTTGCCAAATAAGTTCTAAAGCATTACAGTACTTACTAGCTGCTCTTAGATTCAATGTCATGTTACTGCAACCTCTTGTGTTTCAAACTATGCTAATATAATTGCTAAAATCATCAGTGTTTTGTATGTCAAAATGTAGCTTTGTTCCTAATGCCATAACTTTCACGCCGTGGGCTATAATATATCCTAACACTTTTGTCTGTTCTGTGTATGATGTTACAGTGTTTTGTTCATCAGATCTTCGAATAGTGCTAGAAAGCAGCTCATTATAACTGTATATCTGCATGCATAAGCTTACCACATTACCAAGTGCACCATATTGCACTTTCATGTTGCCTAACAGAAATTCGGGCGGTCCTGTAATTAAACAGTTTAAGTGTAACGTAAAATCCTAACAACTGAAAATAGCAAATTTTATTGCATACAAAAAGATTAAACTGATGGTCTACATCCATACTATGTAAATTGAATTAAAAATAACTCTTGATTTATTAATCGTTGATTTTTTTTGTTTTTTATTAAGCTTTTTTTTTTTGTTTTAATATTTGTGTTTTTGTTTTTATTTGTGATTGTTTATTATATTGTATGTCTGTTTGTTCTTTCCTTTGCATCTGTGTTTTGCTTTTATTTTTGAAAACTTGAATACCACTTTAAAAAGTTAGTTCTTTAGATATGACTTTGAGTGGATTCGAAACTAGGATTTCAGATATATACTCTATTATTAACGTCTTCTGAAATAAAATTCATAGCCAAAAAAGAAAGTTGCAAAAGATATAGAAAACATATTTACAAATTATTTACAAACTAATTTGATTTTGTTTAATGTTAATAAGCATATCTGATTTACTATCTAGTTAATGTATCAACAAGAGACTCGTATACTTCAAAATACTTAAATGTTTGTAATGTCGAAATTTTCTTTTTGTGTATCCGATATCTGATTTAATGATTTCAAGTCTCAATATGATTATCGTTCATGTTATGATAATTGAAGAAATAAAATACCAATTCCACATTTATAGAACCTGATGAGAGTATAAGATGGCATCGAACATAATGTACAGGACCATTGTATTCAAAATGCAACCGATATTTTCAAACTGGATTATACTTCCAAAAAAAAGTTTGTCTTCAGAAATATTTAGATGCAGTGGGGATGCTTACAAATTCTAATGGTCTACTCCTAAATTTTAGCTCACCATTTTTATAATTTGCAGTAATATCTTAAACTTTGGTTTGTAAAAACTTTACACTACTACTCACGATGCTTAGTTGAAATTTCGACTACATCATCTCAATAAAAAGAGCTTTTTCCACAAAATTGTTAAATGCTTATAAACAAATTCTTTTTTTAACGTCATGACAAATCTTACTCTGTGAAGAATCACATTGATACTTACAACAAATTCACCGAAAATGACACCATCAAAATACTACAGCAGACAGTACGTATTCCATTGAGCACGAACTGTTTACGACTACTAGCCGACCTTTTTTTGTACTCATATGGATTAGATTTCATAAACAACTTATCAAAGACAAAACAAACCAGTATCTTGCCAATTTTTTTTTTTTAATTTCACTTGAAGATATATTAATAAAGTCCTTTTACTCAATAAAAAACGTTTCAATGAGTGCTTATAACATCTCATATACTTCCAGTGAACTTGGGATTAGTGTAATACATGTACCTAAAGTAAAAGTTCTGCTTCATATCTTGATCTTTTCCTTTATATTGGCACAGATGGACGACTTTACACCAAAATATATGCAAAACGCGATAATTCCACCTTTCTAATTGTCACCTTCCAATTTCTCTCTGCTAAATCGATGGTTACATATCTCAGTGAATACGTCGCGCTCATTAATAATCACATTATACGAAATTTATTCACAGGGGTGTGCTCCTTACACAGAAGAAACTGTTCCAACATAGTTATGAGGATCAACGAATAAAATTTACAATGCATACGTTTACGGGCACCACCACGAATTGATTGGTAATTACAATGTGCTGGTTTTTCAACTAACTAGCGATATGTATGCGCGGTCATATATATTTTGATAGATTAAAGTCCTCTCGTCTAAACTATAATTGTACTGATTGTGACATTTTGAAAAAAATGTTTGTTGGAATGTCTGATGATGCATATAAAGCAGGAGCCGGTTAAACTGCGATAACACATTGTCTCGCTCGTTTTGGAGTTCATGTAAATCCCTATGCTGTTGGTTGTCTCCTCGGTTTTTCCTTTTGAAATGATAATGTAAAGTCAGCAATACATGTACAAACAAAATATGTACAAATATTGAACAGTCTTTGAAAATTATTAGACAGTGCTATTGGTTGATGCCTAATCTTCGGATGAAAATTCATTCAAAGTATTACTGTCGATACGGAAAACTAAAACTGAGCATCTTAAACCACACGAAAAGCCGGGGATGATATAAGGAGTTCTGGAATGGTTAGCATATCCTGCTCTAAACCTAGTTATAGGTCTAATCAATAGGGCAAATGCGAGGAAAAAAACAAATGAGTGTGAATACGACACTTGGAAGATGTCCGTCGTCATCTGCGAAACACAGATATTCCGGAACGGTCAACCTAATAGCTATATAACAGTTTTTGGATATTATGAACCAGATAACCGACCACGATATTACTATCTTCCCTTCAATAATTTAACATAATCATGTATACCTGTGGTTCATGTTTTCAAGGTTAGCTAGATACATTACATCGGAGTGAAAAGTTTAACCAAATATAAGGAAACATTAAAAACCAAACGACCGAAGTTGAAAATTATATTTTCAGATACAAGATAATATGCTACATACCTTCAGCAACGAGAAAGATCTTCGCTTCTTGTATCGTTTTTCCTTTTATATCATGGATGCCGTTTGATACCCGACAAACGTAATATCCAGTGTCTTCAGGCTGGTTCATTCTTTCAACACGAAGTGTCCCAGATCGTGTTCCATTTAAAAGACGTATCTGTTTGTGGAACTCCGATTCATATGCCCATTGTAAAAAATATATAATTACTTGGTTCCCCAGCTGCATGACACGTAAAATCAACATAGGAACGCCCAAGTATATAGTTTACGGTGACTTTTTGGAGGATCTGCAAATTATTAACAATCGTCTTTTTTTACTCTAAAACATAATAAGCTTTTGTTTTATTCAATCCAAAAATGTCTCTTGGGAAAATTTTTTATATGAATATTGATTTCTTTTTCTTTTGAAGTCTTTTTTTGTAAATCGAATCTTTACACTAAACAGACAATCAAGACTTTTCACATAGGGGATGATCATTATTTTGCTTCAGCTGACTGATTCAAAATATCGAACATTATTAAAAAGGCAGTATTGAAAAGGCGGGCAATGAAAACAAAATAGAATTTCCTAGAAGGCATTTAGTTGCGTCAGAAGTGAATATGGACGTGATTAATAGATCCTCCTATTCAAATAAGCTAAGTATATGTCGAGTACTGACTCCAACATTCATCAGAACACATGTATTCGCAATTGTAAATTCAGAAGTGTTTGTGATTGCTCTATAATTGTAATAATTAGTTAACAATGGCATCGCCAAATTATAGCATTGCTTGTATGAAGCATTGCCTGACATCGCAATAACTAGTCTGGCATCTGTCTCAATATTGCATCGGTCGCAATGATTAAAGCAGGCAAAACTATCTGGTAGCTATGCAGAATGTCCCTAGTAACAATTGATCTTAAGTGGTATTCAGATTATTTACAATTCAATTTTAAATGAGATGGCATTGAGATTATTCTATCTTTTTTCCAAAACAGTTTAAAACTTTCTGTCTTTAGACATTTTTAAGAAATTGGTTAGGATAACAATTGTCATAAAATAAATCATTAAAACTAGATACTTTGCATGATAGCATTGGGACCTTATAGTTGTTTTGAAACTTTTTTGTGTCCTACTTATTCATAATTATTTCACATCTGTCTCGTTAAAACATAATGTAAACGTTTCCCTACAAAATGAAATATGCTGGCATAAGTTGTGTTTTGATGTAGTCTGTTTCTGTTTTGATATTTTTTTGAAGTGGAAGCTGTGTAATCAACCTTGACATTTAGAACTTAAACTTACACAATATATCTAATTCAGTTGACAAGCTTGAACTGCCAAAATTAGTTTTGGCTAAACATGTAAAATGGCCGGAATCGTTTCGATGGAATGAGGAGAATTCAAAACAATTTTTGTTGCCATTTTTTCTTTGAAATATTCTATTATTTTTCATCCAAATAATTGAAAACACAGGTGAATAACTGTTCACTTCACAGCAAATAGTTCCATTTCTCCTTTCTATCATATCAAACTTTGTTGGTTTTACTTATATATTTATGACTGTCTTGTCTACAAATAAATCGCATACATTTGTTATATATTAAATTGTACATGTTGTGTAACATGCACACCTGAACTGATAAAATCAATAACTTTACTTCATTTTACTTGGTTTGCATTGAATACTCTTACATGCTAGAAAACGAAAACAAACAAAGCTTAAACGTAAACTAAAAACAACTAAATGACGTGCACCTTAAACACTTATATACCCTATTAGAAAGTTATGAATTATTGTCGTAGTATATAGAGTAGCCATTTAAATTATAAGTAATTGATTGTACATTTTTGCACTCATATGATACATATTGTATCCATACTTATGAAGTACTTATCCTCCTGATAGAATAAATCCGTCATACACTCAATACCGATTGCTGTACCTCATTGACGATTTCATATAGCGACGTTATACCTGTAAGTGAATACTTTGCATATACAATTTCATTCTCTGTATTTAAGTATGCATACACAAGTTTTTCTCGGTTCAATTGGTTTTACACAAATTACTAAATTCCATTAGTTCGCATTTATACTAGACGTATTATTCACCAAACTTCTGTACAGGTACAAAAAGAAACTTAAGTTATCAGGATGTGCTAATTATTACGTCATGTGTATCGCTTCTTAACTTTAAATTAGGCTTGATGAACAGCAACAATGTTGGCACTTTAATAAAAGTATTCGTTGTCAATTCATCGAATGAGATCAGTTCTGTTCATTTTAAGGATGTTATATATGTGTTTTGTATCTTATAAAATGACAACTGAATTGTTTGATTGGGAGCCAAATTATACAAGCAAAAAAAGATATTAAAGATTATCTTAAGATTATATCAAGACGTTTCTGTTCATAACCCAAAACATTTCTCATAATGCAGTGTATTTGTCTTGCAAAATAAATGAATGATAAAAAAAATAAGTTTTCTTTTATAAGCAAACACTATGGCAAAAAAAAAAAGGGAATTATATGAAAAAAGTAAAGAAGATAGAAAACGTCAACTCTGAGAACCATATTTGTAGACAAATATCTAAGGACGATTACAAATGTCTTATACCATATCTTAAGATTAACATATTTATAAGTGAAAATGAATTATACAGTTTCTTAAAAAAAAGCTTTCCTTTTTGTTCTTGTGTCCACGTTATACAACATTGGAAGTCTTCTTACGGAGTAGTGAATTAATTATGTATAAAATTGTTTAAATCAAAATATTCAAACGAGTTCTACTAGACAGTGTATACATTAAACATATTCCTATCTTTATTCATTTTATATTCAACGATGAACTAATGAATAAGACGATGCTAAGATATTTATGTTAAGATATAACTACAGATATATTAAACATGATAAATGAGAAACATATTGTTAAAGTTATGTTTATGATTTTCTATGGAAAGATATTCAAACATAAAAATGTTATAACTATAGATGCAGAAAACAAAAACGTTCGAAGGACATTCATTAAATCAGTCCGAAGATTACTGAAGATTTTTCAAGGAAAATTTAATATTATTTACCTCCTTAAGAAAAGAAAAAACAGACTTAGATTAAACTTTATACTTAGTGGATTTTTACCTATTAGTGCATATATATAATCTAACTAAAAACTAATTACTTGTTATGGCAACAATATATACATGTGAGTAGATTTTATCCATGAAAAGATATTCACAATGATATATGCCACTGTCTTGTCTCATAAAATGATTAATCTTTAAATTGCATTCATTGTTGTCGAAATTACCAACGATCATGAATTTTGCCCTGTCTAATTTGGGGTTCAGATCCATTCCATTTGAGTATGGCATAAGGTAAGACTCTTTAGTGTCCATTAATGATGGTATCTCCGGGCCTGTGAATGAACCGTCACTTTGATTTGAACAAAAACAATTTAAAATTACATCCGATCCAGGGTCAACAAACACTGTCTTCTCATTCTTGACGCATCGGTTGCATTCTAAAACATACAAACATGTCGAGATTATAAACGCATTTCATAACTAAACGTCAAAGGTAAATGTATGCTATTTAATCTGTAAAAAAACCAATTGAAACAGGAAAATAAAAAGACAAGACCAATAAAAGCAAATTGATACGAAGAGCAAACATTTGTGTAAATATGACAGAAGACACAAATGAAAATACGTGTCTTTTCTACAAAAACGTATAGTGAGTGCATAAGAGGTCAGCCCATTAATCCCGAGAAAGATTATAATTATCCCCATGATAAAACTTTATCGGATAGAACATGTCTCAATGGAAATAATTAAAACTACTGAGCTGCACAGTTAAATGAAGAAAAACAACAACATTATTACTATTATAATCAGTAAATAGGATGATTTAAGTGTGCATGTTGATCTTTAAGAATACTCGGTTATTATCAAAAACACGAGGGGAAAAAAATAACATAACGGTTAGATTAAAACCAGAAGAAGACGACAATACGAAAACACGAACATCAGTTCACAAAACATAGACTCCGTATTAGACATGTGAGACTTCATTTGCAATCCTAAACTGTTTTATTTTACCATACGTAAATGGAGCAGTAAACTAATGTAATGCTGCAGCATCAGTTCCAATGTAAGAATTTCGATGAATCAAGATATTGAGAACATCTATCGTATGGTTGTTCGGGGGAATGCTTCTCATGCCGTCTGTGAATGTTGTTCCGCAATTAGATTGCAAATCGTGCTTATTGTCATACTAGGTAATATAATTAATGTTGAGTAATTTGAAACTGCAACTTTATAACTATATAAAGTTCGGGGAAAAAGCAAGTGCGTAAGCCTGATAAGAAACAAAAAACAGGAAAATTGATAATAAATGTATAGGTGGACTAGTAATGCTGTTCATAAATACTGTTGTACAGATCAACAACAATCTTCCTTTTTTTTTTGGTAACTTATGAGGTTGATTCAAACTGGATTTAGATTAATGGGGAAAAGCAAAATTGCCAAGATGTAGATCATGTTAACAAAAGGGGGTACATGCTTTAGGTTTTCTCCTTAAGATTCAGCAATATCCGAAGAAATGATATCATAATAGCAATCTACGACAACAAAACCATTTGCAAGCGTAATGGAACTAAAGACACAATCTGTCATCGTTAAGAAAGAAAAAAAAAAACAGTAACACTCTTGAGTCTTGAAACATATTATAATTGTAGCTCTTATTGTTCTTATGATGAATGTTTTAGAATTTGAGGCCCATGTAATTAAGTTCAATAATCAACATATCAATAAAGAGCTACATTTATATGATGTAAGCCAGGCTTTTTTTTTATGTCGCATGGAAAATTATTTTTACTTTTGAAATCACTTTTCTCTTGCATTTTTAGGGGGAAATAATAATTATTTTTAATATATTTCAGACAAGAGATGTGTATTAGTTCTCACCTTACTAGAATATTTATTTCGCAAATCCTGGTAAACTTTAACAAAGAAAGCATAGTAATAACATTTAGGTAAAATAAAGAGGGGTTGGTACATTTCCACATAACATAATGGCATGCTTAATGTGCCTATAAACCATACTACAGAAAACTGATCAATCTTGATAGTTCAACCACGTACCATATTACTTATGTAAACCTTTTTAAGAAATTTTACACTGTATTTTTATGCATTTATTGAACAAATTAAGACTACCCCGTCTTCACACTTGAGAAGCCAAATCAGAAAACTAACAAACTTGAAGTGTTTTACGGATTGAAGAAGTTTAAGCAAGACATCTCTGTATACATTAATTTCGTTAATCCAACTTCAATGAATGAGATCATAAAACTACCATTTTATTGATAAAAAAAAATAGTTGTTTCTCCTGGTTCTTACTTTACCTAACACATCTTATAGACATATTTTTGACGTACGGTATTTTTGTAAAGTGTCGATAACGTCTAGGTCGTTATGATATACATGTATAGTCTATGTTGATATTTTTTAAAATACAATCATCTCCTAGCTTACCCTTAGGATCTCTTTTTTGTCTGTCATGATTTTTGTAAAAAAAGATCGACCTACCAGCCTGAAAATCCGTCTCTTATAATCTGTCTTCAAATTTATATAGCCTATGAGAATTACCTTGCAGGAAACTGTTACTGCACGACAACATTTTTACTGGTTTGTTCAGCAGGCCTAGCAGTTAATCGTGAAGCCATCAAAATACGTATGTATTGTTATGTAGCATTATTAAACTCGACACAAATCAAGCTGTGTTAAAAGATATTTTGACGGCGGCTTACATGACAATAACATTTTTAAAATATTATTTGTATTGAAATCGTATTCACTTTGCAGAATAGTTTAAGAATAGCCTTTTCGAATTAAGTTGTATGAGTTGTTCTAATATAGGACATATTTCTTGCATATGATTTTGTTCTGCAGTGGTGAAAACTTAAGGATGTATTCTTCTGACGTTTCAGTCTCGTTGAAATCACGTTCTGGAAGTATTTCCAAAACATGTGATACAAGTGGAAAATATCAATGAATTTAAAAAAAATCATAATCAAACTAAACTTAACTGTATTCACAATAAGTAGTTTTGGAGTAATAAAATTTTCAATTTTTATTACCAATCAAGTCAGTCCATTAGCCAAAATGTTGAGAAAATGAATGATGGGAACATGAAATGATTTTACCAGAAACGTTTACATCATACCAATATTTTCTTTTGAAATTTCTTAGATATGTATTTTTCCAATGATTTTTAACAAAGAAGTTAAACTAATATGCATTTTGTTTTAAAAATAGAGAAACATCCCAAATTAACCAAATTGACAGTAAATGGTTAATTTGACACGAAAAAGCAACAACATTTTATAAAACTTTCTTATACTAACACCTACATATAGTTTTTTAAGTTAAATTTATTCAGATTGGTCCAAGTCATCTTTATTGAAAGTATGAAAAAAGTTTAATCGTGAAACTATGATTTTTTTCATGATAATAGCCCATGATTGGAAAAAAATCTATGAAAAATGGGGTAATCATCAGAATTGGGTACTTTAAAATGGCTGTAGCAAAAAAAGAAGTGCACCACCATATGATTTTTTCTTCACCAATTTTTGTTTAAGTCATATAAACCAAATAATCAGGTTAAGAAAAAAAGATTAATTCTAGAAATGTTTAGCTCCTCAGAGGTGTACATCCTTAATATCAAACTATGCCGAAACAATTCAGGTTGACAAACAGATTTAGTAATACAAGTTATATCTTTACTCCAAAGGGAAAAATGTATGTTATTTGGTACTATTATTTATTTATCACGTTTAACAAATTTACTTTTACACCCAACAACATGCTTCAATACTGATCTGCTCTTACCATACATGATCTAATTTGAGCATGCGCATTTGTAAAGCAAAGAAAATAAGTTGTAAACTAGTCAATAAAGTTTTTTTTAGACTCCATAAACAAATTCTGAGTTACGAATGAGCAAATTTAAAGATATAAATATTTGAAGGGAAATGTGACAACAACCTGACTAAAGAGCAGAAAACAGCCGAAGGCCACCAATGGGTCTTCAACACAGTGATAGACCGAACCCGGAGGCAGGCTTCAGTTTCAGCTGGTCCCTAAACAAAATATGCTCTTTTTAACGAATCATCTTCCTTGTTCTTTTTTAGTCGGATGTGACATCGCCGAAATATACTTGGCATGATCACTTAACGGTTGCCACTATTGAAGTATAAATAAGTTACCCCTCCGGAGCACTAATGTTTGTTCCTATATTTAGATCAGTTCGTGTTGCTCATTTTTGACAGACTACATTTTCGTGTAGAATGTTGATGAATGTTGGTCGACTTATAATTTTGTATTATCATCCTGCTAGTAACATTCTTTTAAACGTTAAGTACAAGCTCAGGTGTCAATGATAGTCGTTTGTAATGCAGCCTTCTATAGATTTGATGATCTGCATAACAAATCATGCACATATTATTTGTTTTCAGATATGTTACATGCAATTGGGTTTTGTTTTATCGATAATTTGTATTTGAAGTGTACCTGCGTTAAAACTTGTTTCCGTCCGCTGTGAGTATACTTTAAATACTGAAAAAAGAGGGAAAATAGTTTGTGTTGAATATTCTAATATTGTAAATGTCAATTTGACGTAAGCTACATAGATTTATATCAAAAGTGTTATGCATGTTTCACTTATCTTGACGAACAACTTTATTGGACCGATTAAATGTATTGCTGACCTACGCTATTTTATAAATATGTCACCCAGTTTCGGATCATAATTTGAAATTAGAAAAAAATCCAATTTATTACTTTTGCCTTGAATGATTAAGATTATAAGATATCTTAAAACCTTTTCAAAGATGATTACATTTGTGGTACGCTACTTTTTATGGTGACCACTACAACAAGTTTTTTCAAAAATCAAAAAACAAATGAACAGGCAGTTATTCTAAATTGTATTTATATTATATTCGTTTGCTCGTCGGTTCGATTTTTTTTTAAATGATTAAGAAGTAAAATAACAAAAATACCGAACTCCAAGGAAAATTCAAAACGGAAAGTCCCTTATCAAATGGTAAAATTAAACGCTCAAACATATCAAACGAATGAAAAACAACTGTCATATTCCTGACTTGGAACAGGCATTTCCATTTGTACTAAATGGTGGATAAAACCTGGTTTCATAGCATATGAAAGACTTTAAAAGACTATGAGAACCCATATAAATGATGGAGGATAATCACAATAGTGTATCATTCAACGTGGACTTCATTATACTATGAGAAATACGCAAAAAGGTCAAAATAAGCTTTACGTTGTAGCACTTTTCAGTTGTATATAAAAGGCAACAGCAATATTTCGATTGTGTATATAAGTATTGACATTGTCCCATTTTTTTAAATCAACCAGAGATCTTTCCTGTGTCGTATGTCCTTAAACGTATTCTCGAAATCAGGGTACCAATGAAACAATTGGCACTAATAAAATGCAAAAATCAACCATTTAAGAAATATATTCAATAATGTTGACGAAAACGTAGAAAGCGTTTTTTCACCATTAGTATTTGCATTATACATATGAGTATGTGATTATTTTTTTCTTTCTTTCATTATACAATTTATTAATGCGTGTTAGCCATCTTTTACTACTAAACACACCAAATTTGGCAAACTTAGAAACTTGTGTAATGTGCACTTTGGTGAATCATACCTTTTGTGTAATTCGTACTAAAACGTTGAACAAGCTTTTGTCTGAATTAAAGAAATAAATCCTGTGCATTAAACTCATTATCTCAATCAGGTAAATATGCGATACAATTAAGGAACAAATTAATCCAGACCCTTGAAAATGATCGAAAAATAAATTATTACAGGTGCCATATGAGGAGCAGTAACGGATTATCCTTAAGGAGCTTTTTTTCTGATTTTTTTTGTGGGGTTGATCAATCTTTAGAAAAAAAAATGAAACAACACTTTATAAATTTCTTGCGTCCGACGTGTTTTTTCTTTATCTAACTTCATCATCAACGCTCAAAATCGAATACTTGATATCAAGGATTTATAAGATTTAGCTTTCTATATAATGTATTGCTATTGTTGTGTGTCGTTTTCTTTCTGGCCTTGGTATTGGATGTTTTCTTCTGTCTTTGTTTTATAAGAAAATATTGCAGCACATAAACAATTTTTTGTAGTGAGATGATATGATATTATACATGTACACTTCAACCTCAATCACAAAAGCAAACTTTTATTAAAATATTTTATTTCCGCTTCTAAGTCTGTTCAATATTATTCAAAGTCTATTAATATTGAACTTCCCCTTCTCCTCGTGTTCATAAAAAGTTGATTGTTTAGAAGTTTGACTGAATGTTAGTTTTATATTTATTTTCTCTAAATAATGGATTGTACATTAATAAATTTAAAATGAGTACCGTGTAACAATGCGCCCAAAATAAAGTGACTTCTTAGAAAAAGCTTCATATCTGAAAGAAAATATTTCATCATGTGTTTGAATATAATACACATGATATTCTTTTTCATAAATGAATTCAAAGTATATCGTAGAAATAATGGTTAACATTTCAGACAACTTAAGACGATGTCAGATTAAGACAAGGAAAGTAAAATTGGCAACTATTGTTAATGTAACAGTGTGAGTTGTTGGTATTGCTTTTGATTTTCTTTTGTTTTGTTTGGCTTTTTTTTATTTTGTTTGGCTTTTTTTTTATTTGTCTTGGTTTTTGTTATTATTCTTTTATATTATTAAATATTTTTTGTACTGCTTTTCCATTGGTTTTTTTCTTGGCAGTAAAAACACAATCTTATGGTAAACAAAGACTAGAAAAATAAAATAACTAAAGTCCAATCAATATCCGTCCTTTGAATAATTTCCCTTTCTATACGTATACATGCGGATTTATATTCAAGCAAATTATCTAATTCCTGATAATGTATAATTAGAATACAAATTGATATTTCTATAAAAGAAATTTTGATTACAAAGCATGTACGTGAAGTTATTAGTCTTGTTACGATTTCAATGTTTAATTCATATTGCAATGTCGCTCAGTTGTTTTTTGTTTTTCAATCACACTGATATGCAATTTCATCAGATTTACTCTTAGCATTGGTATCTTGTAGGATGCTCTAGTAGACAAGAATTGTCAACTCTTTCGCACAATTCACATGTTTTGTCAAGGTATTATTTAACATTTTGTGTTTTGTGTTAATTTGTATTTACTTGTTTTATATAAAATGAAGGTTAATCATTACCTGTTATGCACTTCCCGATACAACAAATAATCCATAACAAACCAGAACGTGAATACTGAAAAAAAAAAAGAGAGAATACTCTGTAAAGTTAAGAGTCGTTGTCATGGTAAAGATAATTACAACACCAGTAATAGTCGGAAATTATCTATCAATTTTATTTTAGATATATTTTCCGGAAAAAACATTGCAAGTTGATATTTAATAGAAATCCATTATTTTCAAAAATTATAACAATAAAAATCTATTATTAAACAAATGTCAAGGATACCAATTGATAAGAGAATACAGTCAATACTTAATCATAGCTTTACACTAAATAAAATATTGTGACATATATGTTCAGGTCACGATGATGTGATCGCACCAATATTTACGCTTATGTTTAAATTCCAATATCAACAGAACTATTTTCCGTATTCGGTAGAAACTGATTATATTCAAAACATTTTCTAATCACTACTTATTACGATATATATATGATTTCACAGCAACGACATATACCAAGAAGACTTCCCAGGTAGCACAAAAACATTTTATTGATGTTTTTAAAATATATTGCAAAATGTCACGAAAATATCATTCAAAAATATGTTTTTGACGTGAAATGTATGGCTGTACTCATGTGAATAGCATATTTTCTGAAAATATTTGTTCTGAATGTTTAAAGAGCATTATTTTAAAATATCTTGATTTTATTTTGAAATAACATTATTTTGATATTATTCAGTGTCAATTGAAAATATCCAGACAACATATATCAAACATCTGGAAAAAAAATATCCTTTTCATGTCTATCATGTCTATAATATGTTTTATGGATGTCTACCAAATGTTTTTATAATATTAAAGGCAAGTTTAGGTAGAAATATTTCTTGAAAATGTAAATAAAATATTTCAACAATGTTTTATGGATGTCTTCCCAATATTCTTAAAATATCTGAGGCTTATTTTGGAAAAATATTTCTGAAAAACATTATATAAATATTTAACCAATGTTTTATGTATGGAAGTGATCAAATGTTAGAACAACATGCAACATAATATGTTTTTAACATTTTTTAAATATCAGAAAAATGTTTTCCTGATATCATATGTATATATATAAAAGAAAACATTTTCATGTCTATAATATGTTTTATGGATGTCTACCAAATGTTTTTAAAATATTAAAGGCAAATTTAGGTAGAAATATTTCTTGAAAATGTAAATAAAATATTTCAACAATGTTTTATGGATGTCTTCCCAATATTCTTAAAATATCTGAGGCTTATTTTGGTAAAATATTTCTGAAAAACATTATATAAATATTTAACCAATGTTTTATGTATGGAAGTGATCAAATGTTTGAACAACATGCAACATAATATGTTTATAACATTTTTTAAATATCAGAAAAATGTTTTCCTGGTATCATATGTATATATATATAATATAAAAGAAACATTCTTCAAATGTTTTAACAAAATATTCCTCAACATTAAAAAAAAATGTAAAACTAATGTTTGAAAGTACTAAAAATAAAACATAATATTTTTTTAATCATTAAAAAGACGTTTTAATAAAATTTCTCTAAATGAAATAAAAGTATTCCTTCACCTACAACTTGCTAAAATCTAAATATGCAAGCACTTTGCTCCATCATTTTCTTAAATAAAAACATGAATGTAAATATTGTAGTACCGCATGAGCATGTCTAAAAATTTGTGGTTGATAGCACTGGAAATACAGGAACAAACAGATTGAAGAAGTCCACTGTCTGACACTTTACAACCCTGCATAGATGCTACCAAATATGAAGTTCCAAAAACTGTTCTAATATAATAATTGTGAACAATAAAGGTTAATGCAAGATTAGACTTACTTAAGAGTTGAGTTACAACAATCTGTGAGCTCTCTACCCTCACCTTTTTCTTGGGACAAACTTGTGACAGTTTA
The DNA here is from genome assembly GCF_021869535.1 of Mytilus californianus. Lineage (NCBI taxonomy): Eukaryota > Metazoa > Mollusca > Bivalvia > Mytilida > Mytilidae > Mytilus > Mytilus californianus. The sequence goes on from NW_026262684.1 coordinate 793,804, forward strand.
ATTGAATAATAAATATCATTTACAAAGTGTTTCCTAGGGGCCTCGGTGGCCGAGTGGTCTAAGTAGTTACTACTGTAATCACTAGCCAGTCAACACTGAGGTTGTGAGTTCGAACCCCGCTTTTGAGGGTGCACTCGACTCCAATTTTAATTGACTAGGATTGTCAGTTTTCCTATCGAAGGTCGATGGTTTTCTCCGGGCACTCCGGCTTCCTCCACCAATAAAAACTGGCCACCACGAAATAGCCCAAAAGCGGTGCTTAAAAGTGGTGTTAAAACACCAAAAATCTAAATCAAATCAAAGTGTTTCCTCAAAGGGTTTCCTCAGGGTTTAAAAGAAACAAGATATTGATAGAATCTGAATTCATTTTCAGCCTCAGCTTGCATATTTAGACTAATATTTATCAGCTCTCCTCCAGAGCGCCTGTTTCTTGTTCTGTCATTAGTGTAATGTAGATTGTTTAATTTTTATTTTGTTTAGACTTGTGGATGTTAATTTATTTTTTTTGTGTGAAATTTGCCAGGCTCTTTTTAACAATTACGAGCAGTCAAAGTATGACTATATATACTGCCAACATGAAAGCATGGATAGGATAGCTTATGTCCTATGACAGGACTTAATCATGGCTGTCAATAAATATTGAATTTTCTTGAATAGCATATAAAGATTTTATTTATTCAGAGTCTGAATCTTCAACTACAGGTCTCCTCTTCTTGCTTGCTTTCTGAAAAAAAAAATACATAAATGTTTTAACTCAATTGAGATTTAAGCTTTAAGCAGATATTAACACAAACTAATTTTTTTTTGTTTTTTCAAACATTATGAAAAAAAAATGTATTACAGTAATTAGATTACAGGTATGCCGTTATTTTGATTGGCTAACAACAATTGGTGTCATTCTAAAATTGAATATTTATAGAGATAAAATATTAAGATTCATGACACATTCTTTTACAAACAAGAAGCTAGGAGCCAGAATAGCTCACCTTTAAATGTTTGTGTATATCCTTCATCACTGATTATTTTTGTGCGCTTAAAAATTCCATTTAAAGTTTCTATCATATTTTAAAGCCAAAAAAAAAATGCATTTTACCCCAATGGTCTATTTCAGCTTTGTTTTTTAACGTACAAGAACATAAAATACAATATTTATACTAGATACCCTGAAGTTTGGTTGGAATTGGTCTAGTAGTTTCAGAGGGGAAGATTTTTTTTAAGTTAGCGAACATGATGAATAAATTGTCTTTTAAGGACAATAACTCCTTAAGGGGTCAATGGAGAATTTTGGTCAGCAGACTTATTTGTAGATCTTACTTTGCTGAACATTTTTGCAATTTAGTTTATCTTTAGTCTATAATAGTGTTCAAGATTATAACCAACAATTGCAAAATTTCCTAAAAATAAAAAAAATCCGGGGAATAACCCTTAAATCGATTGTCCAATTTGTCTGAGAATTTTGTGGCTGATGAACATTTTTAACCATTTTTAGATTTCCTCAATAATAATAATTTTAATACCTTCACAAAGTTGGCTCCTCCTGGATAGTTGGGTGCATTTCTTAACACTTCAGCTATCTCAAATTCATAGTCTTTGGCTGAAAACCTATTCTTTGTTGCTTTTTTTAATGCCCCTACAATAAATTAAACAAAAAGATGATATATCTTTAACTTATTCATTTCATCAGGTATATTGGGAGACAAAAATACATGTATATAAAGCTATATATAATATATAGTAAATATTATAAGCAGAATAACTAATTGAAGAACTCAAATAGAGAAACATATTCAATGAGTGACTGAACATCAAATTAATTGACAAATGAGCGTAGTGCATGAGTTAATTATCAGTGTTGAACGGTCACCAGTTGAATATTTTTTTCAATATTGAATTCTTTGATTAGTTATTCTTTTTATTACATTGGCAGATAGCTTTTATCTATGAAATTTAAGTAGAAAATGTAAGGAACTATATCTTTTTCTACGCATTCACTATTTATTTTCATCCGACTTTATGGAAGTCTATACATTGCCTATTGTTGTATGACGTCAGTGGAGTGAAATAACCATGTTTATTTCACATTTGAAATCATAGATTTTTATTTCACTGGGAAATTTATGTTATTCATTGCAACCAATGTAATAAAATCATTTATCTTCTAAGCAGTATTAAATTTGTGCCTCCAATTTAAAAAGCATGACATCATATCTGGTCATACTTAGGCAAAATTGACTTTTATATCTAATTTAACACCATGTATAATATCAAGAGGAAAAAACACAGTTGACTGTTTTACACATGTATACAATTTATCTGTTTTTACTACTAAGTAACATAAGTATCATATAATAATTGATACTATTTAAAAAGGTTGAAGATGAAGGCTAGGTATATGTTGCAATTTTAAAATAAAAAAGTACTGATGAAATTAATTTGTAATTAAACTTACTCAAGATGACCTTGCAGGTTCTGGTCCCTTTAAATGGAGGTTTTCCTCTCTGGCCTGTTAAATTTGGACATTAGTTTATTAGCTAAAAAAGATCTCACTACTATCCTAGTGATCACAGGGAGATCTCCTTTTTCTTTCATCTTAGATAACACCATGATCTGAAAAAATTGTTTTCATAATCTTCATAGTTATCAAAGATGTTCCTGTTGTTCATTGTTATTTATAATCAGTCTAGTTCAGAGATAAAATTCCATAAAATGCTTAGAAAAAGGTCAACCAGTTGAATACAATAAAAAATGTAATAAATTTCAAAATATTTGCAACAATATAGGTCTGGTAATCTGACATGAAATGTGCACTATTAATATTGGCATCAAAATCTTATGCTGCATTTCCAAATGATTGCAATTATAAAACTTTAATCTGTGGATTCTTAATAAATACATGCAAAAAGATTCTTACTCTATAACAGTATTTTTTTTTACTATTAAATACAAATTAAAATACCAGTTTTTTTCCTAAACTCCTCGTCCCCTTCTAGCTTTTCATTTAGCTCCTCCATTGTTTCTGTAGTTTTGATCTTTTCAGTAATTATATCCTCCACAGTTTCATGAGAAATTTCTTCTGCACTTACAAGTGTGCTGAGAATTGTTGATACAGCTTTTTTTATATCAGTATCATCTTTTGCCACTGTAAAATTCATTGTAGATATTAATATTTCTATCCATGACTTATTAAGCTATGTACAAGACTGTGCCAGACATTATAATATATGTCTAATTTATTGAAAACTATTATTCAAGCCTTATTATGTCATTTTTATGTAACTAAATTTGCTCACTAAAATATCAGCAAATGCCATCCTCAAGGCAGAAAGATCATTGCATATTGCTTAAAACTAAGTTATATAGCAATTAATATAAACTGTTATCACAGAGATATGTCTCGCCTTTTTGTAATTTTGATAATGCAAATGTTGAAATTAAAATAGCAATACTTTAACATGTAAGTTATGCAAATATTCAAAGTCGATGAACCGTGACTGAAGGTACATGGCTAAATAATCTCCATGGAAGGAGATGTGCCAATGCTAATACAACTGCATACCAAATATCATTGACTTATTATAAGTTGTTCCCTTTAAACAAACCTAAACACAAACATTAACTTGTAAACTATGTAAAAGTTTCAAAGTCAATAAACCATGATCAAGGGTGGGGCTATAAATTTCCATGGAAACGATACTTGCAAATGCCAATAAATTTGCACACCAAATATCCTTGACTTAACATTAGCAGTTCATCTTAAACTGATCTAATCACAAACTAATACATGTAAACTAAGCAAAAGTTTCAAAGTTAATAGACCATGACTGAGGGGGTGGGGCCAAATATTCTCCATGGAAATGAGATGTGCTAATGCTTATACAACTGAACACCAATTAACATTGGCCTACCACTAATGGTTCCCCTTGAACTGACCTAATCACAAACTAGTACATGTTAACTTAGCAAAATCAATAGACCATGACTAAGGGAGCGGGGCCAAATAATCTCCATGGAAATGAGATATGCCAATGATTATACAACTGCATACCAAATATCATTGACCTACCACTAGTGGTTCCCCATAAATTGACCTAATCACAAACTAATACATGTAAACTATGAAAAGTTTCAAAATCAATAGACCTTGACTGAGGTGGCGGGCCAAATAATCTCCATGGTAATGAGATGTGCCAATGTTAATACAACTGCATACCAAATATCATTGACCTACCACTAGTGGTTCACCATGAACTAGACCTAATAGCAAACTAATACATTGTTGATGCCGCCACCGTCGCCGGAAACAGCATACCTATATCTCGCTTTTTGACTCCGTCAAGGCGAGACAATAATTGAGGTGTTAATTTTCTTAAATTAAGGATTTGTTCTTGATAAAAAGCTCTATTTATATATGTTAAAGAAAGACAAATGTAAAGAATTAAGATGTGTTTCGTGGAGCCTCAATTATAAATGCCATGTGAACTTTAGTTGTTTCAGTATTGGTACAAACTGGGATGTAAAAAAGTTACTCACTTTATTTTATCACTTCTGCGTCTACTGAGGACAATCTGCTTATAGGCTCACTTATATTTGGCAAAGCTACAGCTTCAAGATCTTTGCCTAGTCTGTCCAATTTCTGTTTATTAGCTATGGGTGAGCATATCACAGGACAAAGTGAACTATTTGTTAAGTCATTTGAGGTGGAAGGTTCTTCCATATTTTCTTCATCTCCATCTGATGTTGGTAACTCTTGAAATACTTCCTTTTGTTCCCTGCCCTTAAGGCCTGTTAAATGAAAATTGCATTTTATGAATTTACCTTCATTGGGAACACTCAAAATGAGAAAGAGCCAGGTCCATCTTTAGTCCATCTTTAGTCAAATTAATTTATGAAATAATTTTTAATAAAGTTTGTCATATTGTGTACCGCTCTTCTTAAAGCATTTGGCAATCAGAAAATGTATAGTATATATGCATGACATGTAGTACTGTATCATAACCACTGGGAACAAAGCTGTATGTAGATGAAAAGATGTTCATTTTGGGATTTTACTGAAAAAACACAGCCAAGCAAAAAAGACATCATTCTCTGCTTGCATTAATATCCCCCCTACAATAGAAGATTACACTTTCAGGATTTTAATTTGTTTTGAATATTTGACTATTAAAAACAGGTAGGCAGATCTCTAAACCAGTAATTTAAAACCGCTGTCTTGAAAAAATTGTTAGATGGACATAATGGAAGGATCAACTTTCTTCAAGTACTTACCATTTTGGAAAAGTGGTGTCTTTGGGATATTTTCCTCTTTATCATGTTTATTGACACTTGTATCTGAAAACATACATTACCATAATTCTTATATGGTTATATTAGGAAATACTTTCATATGTTAAGTCGAGAAGCCTTATGGTAATGGTGCCATAGCAGTTTCAAAAGGTATTTAATCCTATTTCAAATTGAGTTTAATTTGATGTTTCAAATTCGGTTTAGAATATTTTTTTACTACATGTTTACATAAGATCATAATAAAATTTTTACTCAAGAAAAAATACAACGCTTACTGAACTTACTTTTTTTTTAACTTGATCCCTTTGTCCTTAACAACCACGCTTTCATCTGAAAAAAACAAAACATAAATGAATCAAAAAAACCACAAACTGGTATTTATATAATTGCAATACAGTACAGGGATCACCCTACCAGGTGACAGGGGTGACGAAATGCTTGTGTTCTGTCTCATTCTATCCGTACTGTATAGCCCTTGTCAGAATATCATAATTTTATACATCAAGAGAAATATATTGATTTTAAAAAGATGGAGATTGTGCCTATGCAACACCGATGTCCACACTTGTATATATCGTTATACAGGGGCACCACTTAAATTCGAATTTGATGTGTTTGTGTGGTAATAAGCATTGTCTATTAGTTATCAAAATCAATCGGGTCCAGGACTTAGCGTCGGGGGATATAAATGAATATCTAAGATTTTTTCCTGCAGATTTATAGTTCTAGTCAAACACACTATATATATAAAATAAATTTTAAAGCTAGAATGATTGTATATATTTAATTAACACATTGTTTGTATGTACTTTTTATTTGATTGCTCTTTTTAGTTTTGTGAACTAGCTCTATACCATTAATGAATAAACTACCACACAAGAGGCTCTCAAGAGCCTGAATCGCTCACCTGTATTTCAGAGGAGAAGATTTTTAAATGTTAGCAAACTTGATGAACAAATTGTGTAAAACTTTTTTGTAGATCTTACTTTGCTGAACATTATTGCTGCTTACAGTTTATATATATCTATAATAATATTCAAAATAATAACAAAAAACTGCAAAATTTTGTTAAAACTACCAATTCGGTGGCAGCAACCCAACAATGGGTTGTTTGATTCGACTGAAAATTTCAGGGCTAATATATCTTGACCAATTAAACAATTTTACCCCTGTCACATTTGCTCTAAAAGATTTAGTTTTTGAGATATAAGCCAAAAACTGCGTTTGACCCTTATGTTCTATTTTTAGCCATGGCGGCCATGTTTGTCGATGGATACAAACTTCGGATAAAATTTATAAACAAGATACCCTAAGGAACATTTAGTTAAAGTTTGAAGTTAATTGGCCCAGTAGTTTCAGAGGAGAAGATTTTTAAATGTTAGCAAACTTAATGAACAAATTGTGTAAAAGTGTCTTTAAAGGGCAATTACTTCTTAAGGGGTCAATTGACAATTATGGTCATTTAACTTTTTTGTAGATCTTACTTTGCTGAACATTATTGCTGCTTACAGTTTATATATATCTATAATAATATTCAAAATAATAACAAAAAACTGCAAAATTTTGTTAAAACTACCAATTCGGTGGCAGCAACCCAACAATGGGTTGTTTGATTCGACTGAAAATTTCAGGGCCAATATATCTTGACCAATTAAACAATTTTACCCCTGTCACATTTGCTCTAAAAGATTTAGTTTTTGAGATATAAGCCAAAAACTGCATTTGACCCTTATGTTCTATTTTTAGCCATGGCAGCCATGTTTGTCGATGGATACAAACTTCGGATACAATTTATAAACAAGATACCCTAAGGAACATTCAGTTAAAGTTTGAAGGTAATTAGCAAAGTAGTTTCAGAAGAGCAGATTTTTAAATGTTAGCAAACTTGATGAACAAATTGTGTACAATTGTCTTTAAAGGGCAATAACTCCTTAAGGGGTCAATTGACAATTATGGTCATATTAACTTTTTGTAGATCTTACTTTGCTGAATATTATTGCTGCTTACAGTTTATATATATCTATAATAATATTCAAAATAATAACAAAAAACTGCAAAATTTTGTTAAAACTACCAATTCGGTGGCAGCAACCCAACAATGGGTTGTTTGATTCGTCTGAAAATTTCAGAGCTGATAGATCTTGACCAATTGAACAATTTTATCCATGTCAGATTTCCTCTAAAAGCTTTAGTTTTTGAGATATAAGCCAAAAACTGCATTTGACTCCTATGTTCTATTTTTAGCCATGGCAGCCATGTTTGTCGCTGGATCAAAACCTCGGATACAATTTATAACCTAGATACCCTAAGGAACATTTAGTTAAAGTTTGAAGGTATTTGAACCAGTAGTTTCAGAGGAGAAGATTTTTGAAATAGTTTACTACGACAGACGACGACGACAGGCGATGGACGACGACGGACGCCAAGTGATGGCATAAGCTCACATGGGGCCCTATGGGCCCCGGTGAGCAAAAAAGGGAATGTAAATAATTAGGATTCAAATGTAATTTTAAATCATATTTAAGCTTTTAGAAGTGAGCTATTTTAAACAAAGAGTTGAATTACAACAATGATCTATTTTGACTCCCAAACAAAGGTTTATCCATAAAATAGTCAACCAGTAAAAAATCACATATTTTCTTACTCTCACTTGAGTTGTCCCCTTCATTCTGCTGTTCAACATATCGCATTGGTTTCTTTCTTTTTCTACTTTTGCTTTCAACAGCCTCATTTGACGACTCGGCATTGGACGTCTCTTCTGCCCTTTTGACAGCTATGTTTACAGCTGAATCAGTACAATTTTGGAATTCTTAAAGAAAAAGTTATCATACATGATACATTTGTAGTAAGATTAAACAATAATCCACCTAGAATATTAAATGCCATTCAGACATTCTTAAATGATATCAAGAGATCTCATAACTTTTTTTTTCTACATGTACACAAATTTCTTTGTTACAAATATCATGAATATTTCGAGGTAAAAAAATATTAGGATGATTCATTAATTTTTGTATTTCTAAAAGGTGTTTACACCATTTTCATTTTTAAAAGTATACACATACCTAATTCATAAGTTATTATTACACTTGAAGGATTAAAAATTTGCTAATATCCAATTATATTATAATATATTCAATATATATATATATATTCAAGCTATTATGGTACTATCAAGCCAGAACAAAATCCTGTTTAACAATACTTTGCAAAATCTGATACATATATATTATTTATCAATTCAAAATCAGGTCAAGGTCAGATGAACACTACCAGACAAACATGTATATCTTAAAATCTTTGTATTTACCAAATAAACTGCTTCGCTGAGCGCAGCTGGATACGCCCGCAGAGGTACAACCCTGAACAATTGGGGCAAAAATGGACACAATATTCAAGCTTGATACAGGTCTGAATATGGATTGTAATTCAATATTTGACATATTATAGGTTTCTGAATAAATTTAGTCAAAGAACTTGAATGGACAGACAGACGGTCAACGGTATACCATAATACGTCCCGTAAACGGACGTATAAAAAATTGCCCCATTGCAAATAATAAACACAATTAGGCAAAACAAAATGTTTTAGATTTCCTGTGTAAACTATAATTTGCCCAGACTCCAGATGTCACTACCGCACATAATTTGTTTTGGCTCAACTACAAAAAACCTAAAATGTCTATTTAAATAAATTTAACATTTACCTGAATGACCATGGCAATCATACAGGTCCCACACTGTCTTTTCTGGGATTGCCTCTTTTAAATTTGTTTTCTTTATATTGGTAGGAGGCCAGTAGCATCTTGTCTAAATAAAGTTCATGATTATTTACTTTGAAAAATAGTTGCATTTGTATAACATGTATAATAGAAGACTAAAAAGTCAGTTGCAGTATGATTTTGATATAATGAAAAAAGATTAAACATTAACTGTAGCACTGAATTATTAATAAGTCCATACTGAAGGCTATACAGTATAAACCTACAATGGCTATATTTGCTTACATTTACATCATGTACATTGTGTGTTGGATGGACAGTTGTCTCATTGGCACTCATAATACACACCAGGCTTTAGTGTGCAGTACCTCCTCATTTAAGCTAGGACATGAAGGGTAAATAATTTTAAAAATTAGTAAGGGTTCCGTGAAACCCAGTGTCTCCCCTACTTTTGCTGTTAGTCGCAGGCTCAACAAAAATGGTGAAAAAATTTTTAAACATTTTCCTCTAGATGCTATCTTTTGATTTTAAGAAGCTTCTCTCCAAGTTTGGTGAAAATCCAGTATGGTTTATTAATCTAATAAATGTTTTTAAAACTTTAACTGCAGAATGTATGTAATGTAAACTGGCAGAAATCAGAAAAACAGAAATTTAAGGTTTTCTCACCTGATCATTTTCTCTTATAATCCATCCCTTAAGCACACATTCCACCTCATTGTCATCATCAAATATCACAACAACATACACCATCTCAAATTTAAACTGTAACAATAATTGTTTTTATCTTAATTAATAGTTTACATTTTTGTAAGTAATAGTTACAAATTTACAAGCATTTGACAGTAGAAATGTTGATGGAAGATTTTGTTTTGTAGTTATTGTCTTCCAAGAAAGATAAATTATTGTATTCAGAGATTTATTTGATATTGCCAGCTGATTACCACTATGTTTTCTATAAAACTGTGATTGTGTTTAAATAATACTTTCACAACACAAGTCTTGGATTATTTTATAATGGTTGCCAGTCCAGAAAAAACAAAAGAACCTAAAGGGGCACTAGCTGTCAAATTCATGTTCACCAATTTGACTCAAATTCTCATATTTGATTTATAACAATGTAAAACATTTATCCAAATTATTAAAAGTCTTAATTAAACAGTTTACAGAGCATGGGCTCGATAATATGTAGCTTGGTTTCGTGTGTATTTTAGTCTAGACACCATCTAATTAACTATCGAGTTGACCTCCGAAAACCACCGATGGCCATATATAAGATATATAAACATAAATAGATTAAGTAAACTCGTGCAATTGGATTTTTACAGGTCTATTTAATTTCATATTATAGATTAAAAACATATGTTAATCATCGTTTGTACCTGTATAAGAATGATTTTTTGTCAATCGAATCGGTCAATCAAATGATTCACCTTTGTTTCACTTTCAATGTTTACATTCTTTTTCCTTAAATGACTGATCACGCACGATTCATGCATTATCCACCTCTAGCTAAGGGGTTAAATTGAAGTTCACATGAATACGGATTCAATGAGATCGAATTATTCACTTACAAGTGAATAATTAATTTTCAATGTATCTTAGCTTATTTTGTCAAAATTGAAACATACTTGCTGCTAAAAGCGAATAATTATTTCACTATTTCACTTTCATTAATGATTGAACAAAAACAAATCCTATTTTAGATTTTTTATATATCTCGTAGCTAGTGCCCCTTTTAGCATGTTTAGCATGTTCTGACATCTGATTCTGCATGTACTAGCAGTGCTCAATCGCAACGTAAGTGTTGACTTGCTAGTAGTTAACTTGTTGAGAAGAAAATGAGGTTCACAAGGTATGTTTTAACCCAACAAGTTGAGCAGACATCTGACCAACTCATGACTATTAAATGCTTCCATAGATTACAGTGGATGAAACTTCTGACTACTAAGCCAGAAAACTACTTTTTTTAAAATTCAAATCTATTCTAAATGAATGAAAATGATAATGTTTCCTTTAAAGCAGGATTGAACTTTGTGCATATTGTGGTAGCCTGCTAAAAAAACATTTATTTTTCAAAATACAAGTAATTCTTATACAATTTGCAAATATAGTTAGTATTGTAGATGCAAATGAAAAGAGTGTGCTACATCTAGTGTTAATTATTACTATAACTACATTACATAGATACCTTGAAAGTCATGCAGAAGAGGTAAAAACACAACATGTCGTCCCCATTTTACAACCATGCACCTTGCATCTAGTTGATCTTTTCCGATAACTTTCAATTCATAATTCAATTGGTGAAATTTACAAATTCCTAAAAATTGGGAGTTGTAGGGTTGAGGATAAAATGATTGTTTTGTATGGTATACACGACACATGTAGTTATCATTCAAGCAAATAGACTGGATTTCACAGCATTTAGTAGAATTATTATCATTAATTTGATATCCATTGTTTGGTTCAGAACAATAAATCCTATTTGTTACAATAACAGGCAAACTAGGCTGTATTAATAATTCCTCCTGAACTCTTTTGACCAACTGAACTGCAGGTTGATTTCCACACCTTACTTTTCTTTTTAAACGTTGCATGTAATTTTCGTATTTCCATGCAGCACAATTTTCAAGGGATCCAAATTGAACAGCATCATCTCTCAAATGAACAAGCATGTGCACATTATAAACAAGAAACTCTCTTCCATACAGTTGCCTTCCTCTGTCTACAAATCATTCCAGTAATTCCTGGGCATATTCACTGTATGCAGCTGTTAACTTTTCATTTACTAAAATAGATACAGCTATACTGAGAGCCAAAAAATGTCTATAATACATAGGTTCAAGTATATCTTTCAGAACAAATGCTCTTGTGTACAATAAAAATTGTCGAAATTCGGTTGCTTTCCTACGATCAATTTCATCTAAAGATCTTGGTTTTCGGGCAAATTCTTTAGGTATGAATTTGCGCAAAGAAATCATTTTTTAGAAATTTGTCCAATCATTACTGATGAAAGTTTCAAAAACGGCTTTAGGACCCCCTATCCATAATAAGATTAGACGTTTAACTACACCTAGGCAGACCTGGTGCATATAATCAATTGGAAACTGCTTTATCATATCAAGAGATAATTGAGTTACTGGTGAAAGACCTTTGTGATGTTCCTCATTAGACTGATTTCTAAATGAATTGTCCTTTCGTAGGGTCAAATTGGAAACATCTTGGTATGTCATACGGCCAACATATACACCTTTCTGCGTGCATTTGTCACAGCCATAATATCCTGAATAAAGTTTGGTGTTCTTAACCATTGATTTGGCTGGGGCATCACAAATAATACAGGATATGGTTACTGGAAAGTGTTTTTCACCAAAATCAATGCCACTTCTACATAATTCAAGTAAATCTGTCACTACATCATTTAAAAAATCTAAATTTGATGGTTTATGTGTTCCCACAGAAAACGAAATTGGAAAGACCTGGCACTGTTTAATGTTGCTTATAGAGCAAAGAACTGGCCAAACACTTGTCTTACTGCTTTTAAATAAAGGTAGTCCATCAATGTTAAAAGACAAAACAAGACTTTGAACGCTTTGGATCTTTTTTTTTTAAATAGTTTGCAAAGTGTGTTCAAGCATATATTTCAGTCCAAAGTGATAATAATGCATGTCAGACACTGTATTCATTACCACAGTTCTTGGTGTTTTTTGTAATGTTCTTGCACATGATGGAAGTACATTTTCAAAACCTTTTCCTCTTAGTATTTTCAAAAAGTCATCAAGGGCATTCTGTTTAATTTCATGTTGATTAGCCCATACATTTAACTCTTCACCTATGGACAAATTTTCATCATCATCTGTTTCAGACTCACTAGTCACTGGTACATTTTGAAGCATCATTTCAAATCTATCTAAATCCTCCAATTCAGTTCTGTTAATGTCACTATTTCTATCTGATTCTTCAAGATCAGTGAGATCTACAATTCTACAGTGGAAATCTTGTGTACCATTCTTATCAGACAATGTATTGTTGTCTTGGAGAGAAGTTGTTGTTTGGATTTTTGTTTTTGGCAATAACTGGCCATGGTCAGTATCTAGATCAGAATCAGATTCTGATGAACATAAAATTGAGAATGGAAATGGGGAATGTGTCAAAAAGACAACAACCCGACCATAGAACAGACAACAGCAGAAGGTCACCAACAGGTCTTCAATGCAGCGAGAAATTCCCGCACCGGAGGCGTCCTTCAGCTGGCCCCTAAACAAATATATATACTAGTTCAGTGATAATGAACGCCATACTAAACTCCAAATTGTACACAAGAAACTAAAATTAAAAATAATACAAGACTAACAAAGGCTAGAGGCTCCTGACTTGGGACAGGCGCAAAAATGCGGCGGGGTTAACCATGTTTATGAGATCTCAACCCTCCCCCTATACCTCTAGCCAATGTAGCAAAGTAAACGCATAACAATACGCACATTAAAATTCAGTTCAAGAGAAGTCCGAGTCTGATGTCAGAAGATGTAACCAAAGAAAATAAACAAAATGACAATAATACATAAATAACAACAGACTACTAGCAGTTAACTGACATGCCAGCTCCAGACTTCAATTAAACTGATTGAAAAGATTATGTCTTCATCATATGAATATCAGGCACAATCCTTCCCGTTAGGGGTTTAGTATCATACCATCATAACATATATGAGAAGAACATAACCCGTGTCATGCCAACAACTGGTTTTTAAATAATTGTGTGTAGTGCCGATGCAAAGACCCTATAAGTGAATCAATATTAACGCCAAAATATGCAATCTTTAATGACCTGACAACAGTATCGTAACTATATCCCTGCTTAATAAGTCTATTTAAAGGTTTTGTTAGCTTCAGAGGTGAATACTGACATTTTTGTGCTTTATAAAGAATATTTCCATAAAAAATTGGATGTGAAATACCTGAACGTATAAGAAGTCTGCATGTTAAGCTATATTTACGAATGATGTCCTTATACCGATGATAAAATTTAGTAAATGTTTTGACTAGATTGTGATATCGAAAACCCTGATGTAATAATTTTTCAGTAATACATAAATTTCTCTCGTTAAAATCTAAAACATTGTTCCATACACGAGTGAATCGTACAAGTTGAGATATATAAACACCGTAAGATAGTGACAAGGGAACGTCACCATCTAAAAATGGATAATTAACGATAGGAAATGAAAAATCAACTCTTTTATCATATATTTTAGTATTAAGCTTTCCATTAATGATATAGATATCAAGATCGAGGAAAGGGCAGTGGTCATTGTTAGTATTAGCTTTATTTAAAGTAAGTTCAACAGGATAAATTTCTTTAGTATACATTCTGAAGTCGTCATTATTGAGAGCCAAAATATCATCCAAATATCTAAAAGTATCATTAAATTTGTGTATCAGATGTTGTTTCGATGGGTCTTTGCTGATTTTTGTCATAAATTGTAACTCATAGCAATACAAAAAAAGGTCCGCAATAAGTGGTGCACAGTTATTCCCTATTGGAATTCCGATAACCTGACGATATACGGAATCTCCAAAGCGAACAAAAATGTTATCTAGTAAAAATTCAAGGGCATATATAGTATCAAAGCATGTCCAATTGACATAGTTTTTTTGTTTATTGCTACTAAAAAATGACCTAAAAGAGTTTGAACATATATATTCACATTCTGACCTTTTAAATGCCCATTTAATTAGGTGTGTGAATTTTTTCTTAATGAGAATGCGAGGCAATGTGGTATATAGGGTAGAAAAATCAAAACTTTGAACAGATTAAAAATCACCAATATATGCATGTAATTTATCAAGTACTTCCAACGAGTTCTTGACACTCCAAAAGTAATTAATTCCACTATTTTCGAAGGCCTTATTTGAACAATTTATTATCAGGTTTTTGATTGTACCAAGTGTACTGGTAAGAAGAATAGACAATTTAGTAGTGGAACAATGGCTTGAAGTCGAAATAAATCTATATTTGTAAGGTGTTTTGTGTAGCTTCGGAAGCCAATTCATAGTTGGGACTTTCATTGTATTTGGATGCTTGTAAAGCGGTAGCTAAAAGTTTATGTTTGTTACAGATGTCGTTTCCTGAAAATGGAGTCAGTTGGAATGTTGGTGAATTGGTGATTTCTTTTTTCAGAACCTCAATGTAAAATTTACGTCAAACAATAATAATATTATTAGCAGCTTTATCGGCCGGGACAAAAACAAATTCCTTGGCTAGTTCTTTTAGTTTATGTTTGATACGAGAAATAGGTTTATTGTGGTTATTGTTAAGAGTAAAATGTTCTTTAAAATGTTGAATACGTATATCAACTATGTTCATTACTGAATTAAAAAAAGAGTCCAAAGATTTTTTGTCAGCTTTTTCCCGTTTTATCCATTTCAAACAGTAAGTATGGAGTGAGTCGTGGATGATATTACGACACTCATTCCAATTAATAATTGAGGGGGACGATATTTAGGTCCTTTACTGAGGAATGATTTTAACTCTCGGTCTTGAACGATGTTAAGATCTCCTGTTATAACATGGGAAATGGGTCCATAAATGTATTCGGAATTACTGCATTTACATGAAGTAGGTGTATTTTCACTGATATTAACATCTTTACACAATTGACTATAATTAAACATTAATTTCCGGGTAGATTTGCATTAGTATCATCTAGATCTTGATGTTTTCTTTTGCCTGATATCCACTTTATATTGTATTCCTTTCGTCTTAATCTCAACTTAGATGAACTTCTTATTCTGTGCATAGGATCCATGGCTTTTATATCATATACATGTACATGTAAATAAAATCTGCAAAAAAATAAAACATGCAGTTGCACATTATAAATTTCATGCACAATTTACATTTTCATACTTTTTATACTTTACATGTTCATTAAGCTGGTTATTTTCCCAGGTGTAACTAATAATTTTCCCTGTTTTTCATCTAACTAATTCAATTAATAAAGTAATGCCGTTTAAAAAATAAGTATGTATTTACTCTCACAAACTTTATTTCAAAGAGCAAGTGCAACGTTTAGTGGCAAGTTAAACATTGTTAAAACACATTAATTCAGCCAGAAAAAAGCAGCTACTTTAACTACATGTACATTTTGTACATGTATCACTTACCCATGCTCGATGGTAATGTGCATTGTCATTACGGGAATATGGGAAGAAAATAATTATGTAAAAAAAAACAGGGTAATAATGTACTCCATGCTTGCATGCTATTAAAGTACAGTACTCGCAAGGACATACTGAGAGACATGACCGACACAGTCTTCGCCCGAAATGGGGTCACCGACACAGTGGCCGACACAGTGCCCGACATGTCAGGTTAATTAATCTACCTAACACCTGCGGTGTTTGACCTCTTCACACAACTATTCAAAGTCATAAACGACATCTGATTTTACGTATGGACAGTGATCAGTTCTTATCAGTTATTTTACCTGTAGCTGTATCTCGATAAGATATTTATAGAAATGTATTCATGGTGTATTTTTGATTTGTATTAATTTATTTTTCAGGTTGAATGACAGATTTTACAATCAGTTTCTTTTTTTGTTGATTACCTTTAACATTTCGTCATAATTATGAAAAGCCTTCGATTACGCTATTCAAAACAGACGAATTACTCTCGTGTAAAACCACGTGTCGTGTGATTTAATGGGAATAATTAAGTAAATATTTCTTTTCGATTTTAAACTTTTCCCGATTACCTTTTTTTTTTCTTTTGAATGAAGATTACGATGTTCTAAAATATAGCTGACCGATGTTTTTCATTGGTGTTTGTTGTTTTGTTTATCAATTATTATAGAGCAATGTTTGGTGCATGAAAACAGATTATTATTGATACCGAAGTTAATATTTTACTACAAATGTACAGGAAATAAAACAAAAACAAACAAATACCATTTTCGTGTTCTCATCTAACCCCATTCAAAAGAAGATCAACTTGATAAAGATAAGTGGTTTTTTTTGTTATCAAACTTTCAAGATCAGTTTTTACACTCGAAAATAAATATAAATAATATCCGGACAAATTTAATGACAGAAATATGTAATATTTAATTGTACATTGTACATAAAATATATTTATCAAGCAGTTTTGTCTATAATCTTCTTTCTATCCTGATTACTTTCGATGAACCGGTCTTCTTAAAAGCTGATTCACTTTAGAGAGCACTCTTTCATTGAAAGCTTTATCACACATGACTTCTGGGAATACTGTAACTACGTATCTTCTGAGAAACTCCCTTTTCTATCTGTTAAGGGGATTCTTATTTAGTTTACCTCCACCGTAAAACGTATACATGGTTCTTAGATTGTCGGACGTAAATAGTTCTGGGAACAGAATCGGCATAATGTGGCATGCAAAATTTCCTGGTCCTTTAGAGGAGTGGATAGCTCTTGAGAGATCGTTCTCGGAGATCAAAAATTGTTCTGGAATGTCCGAAAATAAACTGTACGGCACAGTAAGGCTTTGTCTCATCGGCGGGGTTGACATGTTAAATCCAAATGTTGGCGAAAATGTATTTCTTTGCTCAAGTGTTGTAATGTGAGACGTTGTAGGAGTTAAAGGTATATCCGGCAAACGTGATGAATGTGATGGTAACGGAGACGGTACATCACTTTCATTTTCAACAGCATCTATGAGTGACCGACGAGCTGTAGAAATTCTTTGTGTATTCTCGGACTCTTGGGGTTGAAGATGCCTAGTCACAAAAGCAAATAACTTTTCGATGGTCTCCTGCTGTTTAAGTAGCATGCGTTCTAATAGAGATGAACGAGCATTGTTAATTTCCACTTGCTTTAAAATTTCTGCCAAGTCATTGTCTGATGAAAAGGCTGGTCTTGTCTTTAGAACTGGGGATTTGTCCTTTCCATTACACTCCGGCTCAGGTTCGTGTTTCACTTCCTCAATTGGCGATGTTGGTGCTTTAAAATGAGAAGGAAGCTCAGGGGATGGTGTCGGTGATCTAAATAAATATGGGTCGTTATTCCCATCTCCAATATCTACAAGTGATGCTTCTGGTTTCTGAAGAAAAAAAAATAAAAATATAAATATTATATTAAATGACAACTTACAGATGCAGTTGAATGGGGTATACCTAAAAAAAATACTACTTCTAGTGTGGTGTCGAAAGTTATTTTGTTACTGTCGTGTGGCAAATATTACAAAACAGATTCTAGTAAATACGTTAAAAAAATACTTTATATTAACTTTTTTTTAAAGAATAAAAATTGTCAATTACTGAGTGTAGAATGTGAAGTGAACGTTGTTTATTTAAACTAACTAATCAATCGAACTACATGCATGTATTCATAAACAAGTTTTATTTTCTATTTATATTTGATGACATTTGATCATATTAAATATGAAGAAGAAAAAAATAATCATATGCAAAATAAACCGAGACAGATTTTAAAAATAAAATATATCTAAAAAAATACTTACACTCCGTTTAACATCTTTAGGTTTTTTATTCCGTTTTCTTTTTAATGGCTTTGTCAAAGCAATGGGACTTGGTAAAGTGGCATCACTGACTGGACTTGAAGGTGGTGTCTCAACTGATTCTGTAGATACGTTTGGC
Organism: Mytilus californianus; assembly: GCF_021869535.1. Classification (NCBI taxonomy): domain Eukaryota; kingdom Metazoa; phylum Mollusca; class Bivalvia; order Mytilida; family Mytilidae; genus Mytilus; species Mytilus californianus. Next base: position 812,441 of record NW_026262684.1, read on the forward strand.
GAGTCCGTTGTTTGCTCTAACTTCTTTTTGCATTCTTGTTCTTTTCTCCTCATGTCAAGCCATTCACCACTTTCTAAAACTGTTGCCTCATCTTTGTCTCCATCTTTGTCACCCCAATGAACAAGATATTTCTCACCAATGCGAATACGTCCATCTATGATAATTTTGAATCTTGGACATACATTAAATCTCAAATTTGCATTTTCATCATCAAACTCGACCAGGAAATGACTTGCTTCTCGAGTCTGAAGTCGTGAAGACATTTTTCTTAACTGGCGATGTTGTGCGATGGTATAAGTTTTTTTAATGCGTATATTTTGACACAAACAATTGTCATGGGAATAACTAAAATATTGAATTGACACTTCCGTATAATTGTTTGCACCTTATTACAATGTACAAACGTAAATTGTCAAAAGGTTTATTGCCATTTTGATAATCTTGTATCAAAAGCGGAAGGTATTGCATTTGCACTGACAACTTAGGCCATATGTGTGCCATATTCGATGTGAGAAAACAACTAGATTAAGAATACACATAAAAAAAATCATCATTTTAATACATTAGTCATAATATCTTGGGAGTAAATTAAATAAACCTTAACGAACTTACTAATGCATACAATTGATACATATTTGTCCATAAATATTTTTTTTATCAGTTTATATTGACCTTAGAATACCTGACCAGCTGTCGTCACGGTCTATAGATGCACTCAGTATTTATCGTGATCATAAATGGGATAAAACGAGGAAATTGCAATTTTATATTTTCTAAGGGAGGTTTAAAAATAGTTTTTTTTCTGAAAAGTCTAGTGCACTTTTTATATAAATGTTAAAAAAAAGTTGCATTTTGAAATTTTAAATCAGTAATATGACATTTAAAATTTATTTATTAGTGTACACATTTGAAGTTTGTTAAATGTCTCCTGTCAGATGATACATTTCCGGTACCCTAAAAATAAACTATCACACAATTATGTCATTCAATTTTATTATTTCTATAAAAAACAAATATTTTTTTCTAAAAATTAAATCATTCCGAAAATGCCGAAATTCAAACTAACACATCATGACAATATGAAAATTTATACTCTGTACCAACAAGGATGGCCCGTGCATGCCATATTACGAAAGTTGTCCGCTGATGGTATAGTTATTTCTTGGGGAGCTGTTAAAAATGTGATTATTAAGTACCAACATAGTCGTGCTGGATATGAACATTTGTCAAGAAAGACAATCCCAACATTCAAAAGTATTACAGATGCAGATATTGATTTTGTTAAATCTACACTTGATGAAAATCCAACTCAAACATGCAGTGACATTATGAGTCGTTTATCAGACAAGGGCACAATTACAAGTAAATCTATCGTTCGAAAAATGATAGATTCAGCCGGATACACTGCATCAACACCTCGTTATAGACAAATGATTCGTGAAGCAAATAAATTAAAGAGAGTTGAGTTTTGTAAGCAATTTATAGTAGTCAATGAACAATTTGACGATATCATATTCACAGATGAGGCAACCGTTCAACTTCACGATAACAAAGTTGTTATATACAGAAGAAAGGATTGCGTTGCCCCTGTACTGCCGAAGCCAAAGCATCCACTAAAAGTCCACGTTTGGGGAGGCATTAGCCGACGTGGTACCACTCAAATTTTGATCTTTGAAGGTATTCTAAAATCTGATTTCTTTGTGAATACTATACTACGACTTGGACTTTTGCCATTTATTAGACAAACTTATCCAGATCAGCACAGATTTCAACAAGACAATGACCCAAAACATCGTTCTAATCTTAAGAAGAGGTTTATGCAGGAAAACCAAATTAACTGGTGGGATATTTGGCCTTCTGAAAGCCCAGACTTTAATCCAATTGAAATGGTTTGGAGTATGATGAAGCAGCGGTTAAATAAGAAAAAACTTTCAACTAAGAATGATCTAACCAGTGGAATTAAGGATTTTTGGAAAAATGACTTAACTGTTGAACGATGCAACACTTTTATTGACCACAATTTCAAGGTATTACCAGTGGCTGTGTTTATTGGTGGACGTGCAACAGGGGATTTACCGAAAAAGATTTTCCCAGAGAGATCAAGGTCGAGGTCATTAAGTTATTTTAATGATCAGTTTGATTTAGAAGAGGTGAAAGAGAGACTTGCAGCAGTGAAATACTGATTTAACAGAAAAACAGAGTCATAAATAAACAGTCCTTTTAAGGACTACCAAATTATTCAAAAAGAGTCTAAAATGTTGTAGTTTGTATGATGAGTGTCTTCAGATACATATTACTGTAATTTATTCTTTAAGTCATTCTTCTCTTTTCCATAACTTTAATTTGTCTTTTCTTTATAATTGAACACCTTAAAATATTTGTTTGGCCCATGTTTCAATATTCTTAATTTCCCCATCTAAACCTATATTTTAGTTCACCAATATTCTCTATTCTTTTTTTTTTTGCTAGAACGATTTTCTCTATACTTCGCTTTTTTTTGCCTATTATTCTATATTCTGAATATGATATAATTAAATGTGAGCACCCTTCTTCTGTAAAACAATATAAGGTAAAAAAACAAATAAACAGAATAGAAATAAAAAGAAATAAAATGAATAAAATTAAACTAAAAAAGCATATATCATGTTAAAAAGCTCAGTTTCTTTATTGAAATAATTCAATCATTTATTTTCTTCTTCCCCTTTGGATACTATTTTTAGTACCCTGTAAAAGAAGCAAAATTTGAAATCATTAGCTGATAACATATTTGTAAACAAGGTTTTATAGTTATCATGGTTATGTAATCTAACAGTTTATCATTCATGCTCCTTGATTCAGGTAACCTTAATTACTAAACAGCATGAGATCACACCTGGTTTTTGTGTCTGTCCTTAAGACTGTCATGTCAGACACAATGTCTCTCAAAGTTATCAATCTCAGTATGTCCTTAAGAGTACTGTACACCATTAAATGTAAATTACGTCATGCAATGGTAGATCCCTTTCGTTTGTTGGTAATAAATGTAGGTATATTCCTATTCACATTGAATTTAAAACAATAACATACATGAATCTATCAAAAAAACTAGAGGCTGTGTCGCTCACCTGATATTTTTGTTTACATTGATGCATGAAATAATGCAATCATTATACTTTTGATTTAGTTTCAGATATTTAAGCCAAAAACTGCATTTTAACACTATCTTTTATATTTGGCAATGTCGGCCATGTTGGTTGGCAGGCTGGGTCATCGGACACATTTATTTAACTAGATACCCTTATGATAATTGTGGACAAGTTTAGTTAAAAAATGTCTGAGTAGTTTCAGGAATAGAGCTATGAACCATGAAAATGAGGTCAAGGTCAGAAGACACCTGCCAGACACCTTACAGTCCTTCCATACACCGAATATGCTAGACCTACATATGTATTGCTTCTAGTATCTGAGATATGGACTTGGCCACAAAAACTTAACCTTGTTCACTGATTCATGAAATGAGGTCGAGGTCAAGTGAAATCTGTCTGACGGGCATGAGGACCTTGCAAATATAGTTATCCTATTACTCATTATAAGAGAGAAATAAACATTACAAAAAATCTTCATTTTTTTTCAAGTAGTCACTGAACCATAAAAATGAAATCATGGACAATGGACATGCGACAGACGGAAACTTCGTAACATACGGCATCTATATACAAAGTATGAAGCATCCAGGTCTTCCACCTTCTAAAATACAAAGCTTTTAAGAAGTTAGCTAATGCTCCGCCGCCGTCGGATCACTTAAAGTCGCAGACTCGACAAAAACTGCAAAATATCCTTAAAATTACCAATTCTAGGGCAACAACCAAACAATACCGTCAATAGGTTGTCTGATTTGTATGAAAATTTCAGGGCGGATAGATTTCAACCTTAAAATCTGTTTTACCCCATTGCTCTAAATGCTATAGTTTCAGAATATAAGCCTGTGTCGCTCACCTGATAGTTTTGTTTACATTGATGAATAATAATAATAATAATAATAATTCTTTATTCATGTTATTTAATGAAACAATGATACCATTATACTTTTGCTTTAGTTTTAGAGAAGTAAGCCAGAAACTGCATTGACCCCCTATCAGTATGTTCTATTTTTAAAAATGGCGGCCATGTTTGTTGGCAGGCAGGGTTGTTGGACACATCTTTTAAATAAGATACCCTAATAACGAATGTGGCCAAGTTTTGTTAAATTTGGCTGAGTAGTTTCAAATCAGAAATGTTTTGTAGAAACTTAACGGATAATGGACGACGATAAACGCCAAGTGATGAAAAAAGCTTACTTGGACTGTCAGGCCAGGTGACTTAGAAAGGATCTTTTAAAATGTCTGTAAGACTTAGTTTAAAAATTTTACTTAAAATTATTTTCTCAGACATGTGACATGAGCTGGATGCAGATTTTTTTTTTGTTGAAATCTGGTCTTTTTTATCAAGCTAATCCATTTGTAACTAATTTTATATAGCGTGTCTTTTCATGTCATAATGTTACACTACTGTCTCACGCATCTTTCAAAAACTTAAGCCAGCACCTGTCCCAAGTCAGGAGCCTCTTTTTCAGTGGTTGTCGTTTGTTGGTGTACATGTAGTTACTAGGTGTTTCTCATTTGAATATATAGATAAGATTGTTCGATTTTCCTGTTTGATTTGTTTTACCCTTGTCATTTTAGGGCCCTTTTATAGCTTGCTGTATAGTGTGAGCCAAGGTTCCTTGTTGAACGCTGTACTTTGACTTAAAATGTTAACTTTAAATAAATCTACATAAAGCCCCTGTGGATAAACTTTGTCAGTTTGTGGCAATTATAAAAAATTATATAGTACGAAGTAGGGAATGAGACTAAGATTTTCCAAAGAGGGGCCCAACCTACCACTATATAAAAATTCCCATTACAACTATGGGCATTTTCATAAAGGTTTTAGGGACCGCAACCCAAAATTCAGTACTGTAGCATTGGCTACTGGGCCCCTTCTTCTGTTTTCCATGAGAGTTGAATGGCTGATAAAATTATATGACTGCAGTCTTCACAATAAACGTTTGAGTCCACAAGATGGAAGCTCATTTTTTTTTTAAATTGAGTTGAATTATGTTGCCTTGTAGATTAGAATTTTACAAGCCGATGCTGTAGAATTTGTGGTTAAGCGTGAAGACTGCGACTGTTATTAAAAATAATGTAAAATGGTGGCTGAACTGGCAAGAACTTAACCATGGCCGCTACTACATTTGTACTTAGCACAAAGACCGTATCTCTTAGGTCCTTATGTTATTTTTTGACTATTTGCGGATGGTCTTTCTTACCAATTATAAGCACAGCCACAAACGATAAAACAATTCAATAAAATAGTTATACTGTATATATATGATATTTTTCCAGCTCTGCAACTCTATGTCTATTTCTTTTTCTCTATTCTTTAAACAAGGCGCGAATATGGCACTTCCGTTTAAAACTTTAGCGCCCTCTTGTTTAAGATCCAATCGGAATCTTCCAAGGTACGGAATCGGCCGAGTTGTGACGAATGCGGCAATGCTCCGGAGTATGTTCATCATCTTTTTACTGAAGGATTCTCAAAGGATGTGTGCCGGGACTTCCAATTAAATATTTTATTTTCATTTAAATTTAACTCATGATTTATTCAGGCAGATATTTATATAGTTCCGTGTGTGTACAGTTGTTTTAAAAACATCTATGATCTATATATCTGATGTTAAAAAGATATTGTCTAAATAACATGTTTTTGATATAATCATGCTATTTCTTTTAACTTGATTGGAATTTTCATCAAAGCTAACTAGGTTAGAATTATTAAAACTTTTCTATCAAAAATGAGGAGACATTCATGTTGATGTGATTATATAAAGAAAATATTTTTCTTTTCATATCAAACATATGCTTCACTCAAATATCACTAACAAACATTTGAAAAACATTTATGTCATACATCTAACAAATATCTATTAGAAATATTATGTAAAAATGTTTATAAAATATTTCTTTTTCATATCAAACATATGCTTCGCTCAAATATCCCTCACACACATTTGATAAACATTTCTATCATACATCTTACAAATATATATTAGACATATTATGTTAAAATGTTTATGAAATAGTCTTCAACTAATATTTTCTAAATAAAATCGAAAAAATATATTGTTATGATGTTATTGAAATATTCATTAGATATTATCAGCTTATATTTTTAATTAGGACGAGAAAATTATTTTGATGTTACATCAAAAAGATATTATATTATACATCAAACCTATGCTTTACGCAGATATTAATCAAAAAAGTTTTATAAACATTTCCTTTACACATCTTACAAATATATATTATAAATGTAATATAAAAATGTCCATCAGATATTGATTGAATATTGTAAAGAAATATCTCCTCGACATATAACTGTTCTCATTTATAAAACTGTTTATTAAACGTTTTAAAAACATCAGAAAAGAATATTTATTTATTTATTATAAAAAAATTTCAAAAAATGTTTTTATATTAGCAATCAAACATCGGGATGAAATGTTATTGTTAAAATATCATTCATGCATAATTTCTGATGTAAACAAAATGTCTATAAAATATATTTTTTTTAAATATTTTTGATAAACATATATATAACCAGTCAATAATATCATGAAAATATTTTGTGTTAGCTGGGTTAGCATCTGAAATAATGGACATTGTACATGTTTGACATTAAGGTTCCCAAGAGTTTTAAAATTCTCTCGAAAAAAATGTTATTTTAATATAAGTTATTTCTTGTATTTCTATTTTTAAAATATTATACACAAATTTTCGAATTACGTATTTTATATCTCACTCAGCATTTGGAAGGAATTATATCAATCTCTTAATCTTATTACAGTTAATAAATGTATTACAAAATATAATGTATAAGCATTGAACCAATTTTGTGCTTTGATTTCACTGTCTATTTATCAATTTGTTTGTCTTGTGTTTTTTCATCCAATGTTTTTCTTTGGTATCTTTCGCCTTTTTTCTTTCATTTGTAATCAAAACATTTAAATAAATATATGCATAAGAATAAACACCGGTGTCAAAAAAGACATCAAATGTTCATGTTACTTGATATTGCTGTTATCTTAGTTTTTTTTATTAAACAGTACAACAAAGGATTTATAAACACGATCGGTATGGCATATACAGATCTTTTATGACACATGCTAATTATGAGACAAAATGCTTTTCATTATTTTTGTAAAACTTTATACCAATAAAGAAAATTGTTTTATTTATTTTCGGATGAGACTCTTTATACCAACACGTTGATATAGTTGGTTTGAATACAATTTTGAGTTGAAAGGTCAGATTATTCAATTTTAGTAAGTAATGTTTAGTAGATTTAACCGTTTTGTTCTAAGCCATTACCCACGTGTACCGTGGCACGAATGGTCTTTTTGCTAGTTTGGCATGACTGGTTTTTATTTTTTTCTCTTCATGTAACAACAATTTAATAGCTTTATGTTTATTTGAAACATGTTAAGTTCAAAATATCCTGTGAGTCATCAGTATATATTGAAAAATTCCATCTTATAAAGTTCATTTAGGCAAAGTAACTTATTTTCTATTACGTTCCAAATACAGATCCAATTCACCGCAATGCATCGCCATAGTAAAACCGTATACAACATACCAGGCTTTGGGGTCCTAAAAATGTAGTGCTTAAGCAAGAACAAACCAGTCAAAATACTCGATTTTCATTTCAATTGCAATTTTGTACTCTGTGTACCGAGTAAAGTTTTTTTTTATCGAAAAGACAGGTTCCCTAATTGATACTCCAGACTCCTCTACATAAAAGTAATCAGTAACGCTGGCATTAAAACAGTTGGAAAGCAAATCATAAACAAAATAACTAATCATCCAAGATGAAAAGTCCTAAACATCGTGCCCTATACGTTTGTTGGAAGCATTTGTAATCTTTGTAAAAAATAAAACATGTAACTGGTGCTCACTTCCTTCAACTTTATTGTTTATGACACCAATATTTGATTGCTGCAATCTTTTGTATGTTCAACTACTATTTATTATGTATTATAGATGTTTGTGTATAACATGTATAATGCAAGGCCATGAACATGGTCATCACTATACGTAAGTTAGTCTTAAAGATGTCTGACATGTCCTATCATAGCAGGAGGCGCCTACTATTTCGATGCACCCGATCTCGGTCATTTTGGAGTTGATGCGATTCACTCGGTTTTTTATTGTTACTTTGATTTGTCTCAGTCTTCCTAATAAAATTGCGAGATTTAGTCATCTGGACTACTGTCGTCATTATTTACATAGAATGAAACGTCTGGTACCTGCATCCTTTCAAACTAACTTTAAGGCAAAAACTTCACTTGAATATTATTGTTGCATGAAATACAAATAAACTATCCAAAACTATAACTATCATCTATTAAAAGGCTTATCACATAAGTCTTTGACATGTTGACATTGACAAAACTGACGCGAAGTAATGATTGCTAAACGTAAATTTTGAAATATAATTCTTCTGTTCTCATTGAAATTAAAATAAAGCCAATAACTACATTCAATTGCCCACATTTCAAAAGTAACATCATTTTTTACTCGACATATGCTAGCTCAAAGGAAAAAATTGTTCGGATTTAATATCGCGTATTCATTGTTGTAGAAGTGAAAATTCTCTTAAACAATTTTCAGATTTGCATTTTGCAGTTGTCAATGCCAACATTCTAAAATGTTCAACCGTCAACAGAACTCTTATTTATTTAAGGTTGGCTGCTGGAAAAGAAGTACTGGTTTTTAATATAGTTCACAGGCAAGCAATTCGCGTAATGATGTTGATTGGTGCTGTAAGGTTACTTGTGCTATAATTATCAATGAGTTTGATGTTTCCTCGTTTTATTGACAGCTAAGAATTATTCTTAGATATTCTAATTGATAATGAGCAAAATATTCAGTCTGCAAAGCAAAAGTATTACGACAGAAGGTACAGAAGCCTACAGCATGTGACTTTACAGCCTAAAAAGAATTATGACTATGGTATATGGATGACGTTATTCCTACAAAAGACATGGCAATCAAGTAATTATTCCAACTAAAAATAGCTGCCTTTTCCATGCGCAATCAATCAAATATATTTTAACAGTAGTTTCATGATGAAAGAATTTCAAGGGACCATATTTCTATACACTTCAAACCAGTTATCAACTCAATCATTTGCATTGCTATGAACTATCATTGAATAAATAGGTTTAACAAAAATACCGAACTCCAAGGTAAATTCTAAAATGGAGGTAGTACATGTAGTCCATAAAAACTCGTCAAAATTATACGCTAGAATTGTTTACCAAACGGGACGAACATAAGTATTCCTCACTTTGTACAGGATTTAACGAAGAAAACGGTGGATTAACATATTTGATATATATTTAAAATGTTTGTAATGAAACCCTCACACATCCTGTTAATACGAAATCATAAACTATGCATCTATCTCAATTAATTTGACAAAAAATATGAATGAATCAAAAACAAATATTTAAAATTACATATTCTCTCATCTGCATGTTCTAGTAGAATGATATATGTATATACGTATGTTACAGACGTTTTCTAAGTTTAGCATTGTTTAGGCATTTTGTAAAATGACTGCATTTCCAGGCAATTTATAAAATGTTTAACTTTGGCAGGCATTATATAAAAAGACTTAAAAGACCCACTAGTTATTTTGTAAAAATGATTGAAATGTATAAACAAAATTCATCAAAAACCCTGTTCAGTTTCAAGTAATTAGTTAAAATAAAAGGACAATTATCTTTTAGTTGCATTTTACCAAAAAACAAAATTGACTGTTGTTTGAAATAAAGGGATGTTGAATACAGATAGAAACATTGCTTCGAATTTAAACGTTTTGAACAGCCAAACAGTTTCCCTTTATATATCATGTGTTTCGCATTACAAATTTGTGTCTAGTTGTGATGCAAAGATATATTTGTATCTTCATCATCGATGAATAACTGGATCCTTAGTTATTTTTTCTCTAATTTTGTGCTATTTTCACATTTCCTGATCGATGTGAAAAAAAATGTTTCTCCTATGTTTCTCCTAACTAATGAAATATCTGTTCTCGGCAAATCATTGTTCAAAATTTAATTGAGACGTCAAATTTTCATGGTTTCTGCTGACTTTTCTTATTGTGGTGTCATAAATAAAGGCGACCCTGTCGAATGACGTCACATATACAGAACACAACTTTTTGCAAATTTTTGAAAAGGAAGGATAAAAATCATTAGAGAAACAGATTCCACCACTATTACTCGTGTATTACAATATTTCGCAACAGTTATAAATATTAAAATGTAACTGCAGTGATAGAATATATAGTTCTCAAATGTAGAAAACCGACCCACATGAGACAAAGAAAGATGCCCCAACATGTGTGTCCCTTGCTTTTGGTGCATTACCAGACAGGCGAATATCGTAAAAATTAATGACAAAGCTGAACGTGTGATGGTCCGGTTTTAATCAGATGTGCTTTTAGTGTTTAGACAACATTTTAGAAAAAAAACCCGGATTTATCAAAAAAAAAAATAGGACAAATGTGTAACATCCTGCAATCTAAACATTATATGAAATAAATAATGATTGTCGAGTTTGGTGCTTCTTGTAATTTTAAATTATTCATTAATCAGTAGAATTTTTTTTTAATTTTTAAAACCTATAAAATGCAAGCTTTAAAATTCATCAATTATCAGATCTAAAACTGCTCTGTTGATCGATACTTTCAGATGCTCAGTTTTTGTTAATAATTCATACTTTAAAATAATTTCAGGCATTTTGTAAAATGCCTCTTAATTTTTCCATGCATTATATTAAATGCCTAAACAAATAGGTAAATATACAAAATGCCTGGATCTTACAGGCATTTTAGAAATTGCCTTAACTTCTTTGGGATTTCACAAAATGCCTTAATTTTGAAAATGCCTGTAACACATACAAAGAGTCAATAATTTACATGAGCAAATTCCTATTCATTTTCCTATTCTATTTTTATCATCAATGCTTCAAGGGAAGTATACAAATTTATAATGTTCTGTATCAAAGCCTTTGCGAAAAAGATCATACTTCTATGCATTGGCGAAGTTCTTTTTGTAAATTATGAGCCATGGATCTCTTTTATTGTCGTTTTGAATGGCATGCTCAGCATTTTTAGCTCGTATCTCAGTTTGAAAAATGATTGTGTTTTGGTACGCATTTGACCTTATTGTTTTGTACAGATGTGCTTCAAAATGTTCAGGATCAATCATCTGATACGGATGTTCATATCCGTCTTCATTCAGCTGAGTATTCGATAGATTTTGTACAGAACTATCCGTAGAGCTCCCTTTTTCAGAAGACGATATGTCACTGGTTGTTCCTATAGAAGCTGATCTGGCTACACTGAGTACTGATTCTAGTGCATTTGTTGATTGGACTTGAATATTCGCACTGTTATCAAAAGTACTTCCAATTTCATCATATTGACCCTCAAGTAGAATTTCAGGAACCATTCCAAAAGTTTGTTTGCGTTTCAGTAAGAAATATATATTGAAACATATGCTTAGTATAAGACCTCCTCCAATCAAACTACCGATTAGTTTACTGACAAAATAATCATATTTCCCCATGTTCCCTGAGTTGCAACTGTTGTCTATAATAAAAACAAGTATGCAAAGTTTTATTATTTTCTTGAGGTGGACATGCGGTTGTTAACGAAGATCGATGTTCTAAAATATAAAAATAATACAGGTAATAACGATTTATACATAATGTTTCGTATGTATACATAAATATAAGAAGATGTGGTATGATTGACATCCCCCCCACACACACACACACGCGACAACTCTCTACCTGAGACCAAATGACATAGAAGTAAGTTAGCAAATTGCAATGATGTTTAGACTCAAAAGCCCGTATCTGTAAAGTTATTTATCATTTGAATACACTTTTCTTACAGGCCACCAACTTCATTATGGGAGCACCTGCACACGGAGAATATATCTCCTAATTGATACGATATTCCCGGGCTTGTATCTCCTATCATGATTTACTTGATAGAGGGTTGCTGCTCACACGGAAGCTATTAAACCACGAGTACCACATGTTGAATTTGAAATTATCCCTTCCTAAATTTTACGGACGCCATTACGAGTTGGTTGAGCGTTATGGAGTATCCGTTTCACAGATAATAGCGGATATGTTCCTTGTGTCGTAACTACCGAATTATAATTATAACCGGGATTGTACTAACATGAGCAACACGACGGGTGCCACATTTGGAGTAGGAAATGCTTCCGGAGCACCTGAGATCAGCCACATGTTTTGGTGGAGTTCGTGTTGCTAAGTTTTTATTTTTCAATGTTATGTTTTGTGTACTATTGTTTGTCTGTATATCTTTTTTCTTTTTAAGCCATGGTGTTGTCAGATTTATGAGTTTGGATGTCCTTCTGGTATATTTCGCCCCTCTTTTGAACACTCTCTTGAAATCTTATAAAGCTGTATTTATCAGTATAAGAATTGATATTGTGTTAAAGTAATAACACTATATATGTTTTGATCTACAGTTATGAACACTTGTTGTCCTCGATCATGCCGATACAACTGAGCTACAAGGTTGAATATTGATTATTAATCGCTTCAAATCCCTTGGACACAGTTATATTAGCTAAATGTGGTTTTTCTGTTTAATGTTCATACAATTTTGAGCTGTTTTGTGTTCGTTTAAATTGTGTGGCATTGCACATGACCGTTATTGTCTTAGACGGTCGTTGATGTCCTGACACTTAGTTACTTTCAGCAATAAGTTTATATTTATATATTCACCGAATTTTATCAGAGTCAACATTGTGGGAAAATTATAAAGTGCTCAATATGAATTGTATACTAGTAAATAAAAAGACATAATACAGGCAAATTAAGTAATACCTTTAAAAGAAAATCCAAAAATGTAAAAATATTAAATCCTACATCAGATATTTTTCAACGTTTGATATGTTCATTTTCAAACAAAGGAGAGCTAATTTCAAAAGGAATTTACATTTAGGAAAAATTGTTAATGCCGCATATTATGCAGTTTAAACGGGAACGTTATGTATAACTTTATGTGGTTCAATACATTTGATGTTTAACTGTTACTCTCCGAAGGTATCAAATAAGTGAAGAAATATCCAGTAGTACGAAGCTTGCATGCAAATATAGGTACTGTTTTAACTGAAGGTTTTTCAACTCTTGAATCTCTATAAATTAAGGAATTTATCTCTCTATTACATAGCTCAGATTCCCTGTCCGGGTTCTTCTGAGAACTGATTCACCAAGAATCAACGAAAAGACAACGAATAGTCGAAATAAGCAGTAATGTTAATACAACTTACCTTTAGTTTTAAAAGTGTATATTTCTTGTTCCGTATTTTCAACAACTTGATTTTCTGTAGACAAGCCTGCAAAAGATCCATGGTATAAAACAATTAAATCAACTTGAGGTTGCCAATGATCTCTGAAGATGATTGGATGCGTTTACGGGTCATAACCTTTATCAGCTCACTGAAAAAATCAAAATCTTCTAACAAGAGTTAATGAACTTGCCAACCTTGTGGAATATAGAAGGCACTCGAAGGGATTTTCGATTATAAAAAGTGAAAATTTATTTGATTATCATTAGAGAAACAGATCCTTACATTATTACTCAAGGATTATCATATTTGTCCGATCTCGGTAGTTAAATTATCAATTTTGAAGTACTCGCCAAGGCTAGATCTTTAAAATTCGATAATTTCACTATCTTGATTGGATAAATCCGATAAACCACTTGTAATGTAAGAATCTATATATATATATACAATTATAATAAAAACAGCTACAAGAATAGAAAGTCAGACGAATGCTATTTTTTTCAGCTTGCATATACAACAAAAAAAATATAGATATAATAGTGTCATATGTTACTTTTTTGTTTCTTACTACAGTTTTTTTGAACGCATAGTATAGAAGAGATACATTTTCTTCCTTTTTTCATAAACCTTTAACCGAACATGATTCTTTTCTTGGTGTAGATTGGCAAAATAATAGGAGATGTGAATTTTAATAGACTTTCTAATAGTTTTCGCTCGAATCGGATTCCATCACTTGCATCTTATTCTCTACGTGAATAGTAATATAAACAAAACGGATTTAAAAAATGATGGCCTAACTTGTTGTTTTCAAATGAAAACAAGATAATTTGAGAAAAGCATGTTATTGATCATTTGAGCACTGAACAATGTATGCTAAGCTGAAGATCCCATCAAGTGGCGAAAAAAAAAAAATCCAATCAGTCTTATTCGATTGATTTTTTAACAAGTTATACAATTCAAATAATTATTTATTTACAAAAAAAAGTGTAACACTTGTTCAATGTCAATGTATCCATGATACGGCTGAATCTAACATGAATTTTGTGTCCGATGGACGTTGACTTAATATCATAAAGTACGTTATACAATGTGAGATTTTCTGTCGAGTTTTTTTTTTTTTTTCAAATCAGAACGTATCAACTACATTTTTGTTGTTTATAACGATCTGTATTTAAAAAAAAACACAATACAAGTTAAATAAAAAGCTGCAAGTTATTAATAAATACATATTTTAATAGAAAAACAATATATTCATTTTTCTTGTAAACAAGGAAGAAGATGCTCATTTACACGATATTGGGGATTCATGATCATTCATTTCATGTAATTTCATGGATTTCAGTATTTTTATATCAACCCCTAATTTATATTTAATAAAAAAAATTGTTAAAACATGTTGACTTCATCGAAACCACAACACAATGTATATCCATAACCTAGCATTTTGCAGTCACCGAAAATAAATTAACAGTTCAACATAAAAATGGAGACAACCAACGCTATGAACAACACCAACTAACAAAAACGAAGAAAAACAACAGTACACAAATCATATAAAGTTTGATAAACCCATACCCTTCCGAATACTCAAACTGAGGTTTAAAACATGAACTTCTGCTCCACTAAATAACATCCGTCAAGTCGTTCACCAAATATCTTCTGCCAAGGGATTTATTGTCAGAAATGCTAGTCCTATATATCGTTTTAACTTACCATACGTACACCATCAGCCAGTGCTGGTGGAATATTGAACTACAGACATTTCAGTCTTCCAATAATCATTAAAAAAATCAGTATGAAATATTCAGCTGTGCTTGTGCCTTCATGACTAATCTTTAAAAGTTGCTTTTTCGAATATATTTTGTAAGTTATATCATAGAATGAGCGATTCATAAATGATGGTAATTCTATTTACCGTAGTGTTTCCTGATTTACATGTAACTAAAATTTTTATCCACAATTAATTTTAACTCAGTCATATTTTGAACACTGGGAGAGGCCTAGTTAGCACTTCCATTCTATGATTCATTGCTGTATTTTATTTTGATTTCTTTTTGTGTCTTGTGTGTGTTGTTCTCTTGATACTAGTTTGTGATTTATTCCACTGTAGTTCAATTAGATCGACTCTTTGAATTAAACTTCATAACATGGTTTTATCTCAAAGTAATAAGCAAAGGTTACTTACTTGTCGCCACTATGTAGTATGCATGTAAGAAAACTGTAGTTGGGTCCATATTCATAATATAGTGGCATATGTATTTACCATCGTCTTCTTCCACGAAGTTCGTTATCATTAAGTTGCATTTCTTAACATCGTATCCACCATAAATCTTATATTTTGATTTGTTTAACTTTGGGTTCAACTCAGTGCCTATTGTATATGGTATCAGATCACCTGCAGTCGAATTCAAGCGCGATTGCTTATTAGGACCACTCCATTGGCCATTGGTCTTGTCAAAACAAGAGCAATTTAAAGTTAAATTATCTCCAGCTTTCACATACAATGATTTTTCAATCTTTTTACAGGGCATTTGACCTTAAAAAAGCAAATTGTAAAAGTGCATTCAAAATCAAATTACCGTTTTTGCTTAGATTAAGCTTTGATTAATTTTCAATATGCAACATTGAAGATGATTGATACGTGTTCCTGCTAAAACGGGACCTTTTTAACATGAATGTGTTTATCTTATAATACTTCATATTTTTTTTCAAATATTACATGTTGTGTTTCATGTATTTTCTATATGATGAATTTCTTTTCATCAAAACATAAAGTAATTATTGAATATACAAATATAGCATTGAAGGCATATAAATGATATTTCAGGGATTTTTTTTTTATACTAGTATTTAACAAACTTCAGGTCGTGCAAACTAACCAACATAAAAAGCATATCCTTAGTATGTAAACATCATGAGACACTGAAAATTATATATATGAAAGCTGTGTTTTTTCCGATATGGTAGGCTTCAAACATGTCATATTTTAACTTTTGTTATGTTTTTATTATGTATTTAATTTATGTTTTGATGGTAATTTTAGACCTCGGGGTTGCTGATGGGTCCCTGTGAACGAGTTGTGTGTATGGCTTTCAAGGTTGTAGGCCTCGTTACTTTTATATTTGTTACTTAGATAGTTCTAAGAAAAAAATAACTGGAAACTACTTGACCATGAATACTTTTCGAACACTGTGTATTAGTTGCCGATCCTATAAAATAAATATGCAAAAAGGAAATTAAATTACTTAGATCGTCTACGTTAAGTTATTACATTTCCTTTTTTTATTTTGTAAATACCAACTACTTTACCAGAAAAAAAAACCGTTTGTGTCATAATACGTTTGCATAGTGAAATATTTGAAATCATTGCAAAGAGCATTTTAAGTTTCTCTCGCAAATCTTTTACAAGAACATTTCATCAGAAAATCAAACATTTTAAATAAGCATGTTTTGTCTTTGTCCCAAAAGCTTTTTGATTTTAAAGTCTGAACGAAATTAGATATTTGAATTTAAATATAAAGAAATATCTTATAATAAGTTCACTGTATTAATTTATAACTCGACCATGTTCTAAAATGTGGCAATGTAAGACCCCTTTGATATTCAATGAAATGATGTATGTAAAAATATTTCAACATTTGTTTACGATATTCTAGTTAGTAATTTGTTGTTTCTTTTTTGTATTAATTTTTGCATTACACACTACCAACATGTACTTTTTATGTAATTATCGCAAAACATTAGCAAGTTTATACATCCCTTTCATCTACTTTTTCTGCTTATATGTTTGTGTTCATCTATTAAATAGCCAAAATACATCATCTTATATTGAAAAATAACCTTTATTATCACCAACAAAGGCTATCACAACGACAACAAAGATAACGAAATACTAGTTATGATGATGATAATATTTCATACCATGCGGAACAAGTAATGCCTTATATAATGTATTATTTACTTAAATCAACATGTAGTTATATAGCCTTACCTCCAACTACTACTGCCAGAAGCAGGCCTTGTATATACTGACTTGTCATACCTTAATACAAGTAAACACCAGTAAGTGAATAACATTTTTTTTCTTTTATGTCATAATTCAGAATTTAAAAAAAAAAAACAGTCACACATGAAAATGTATACATTTATTTTTTTGGAAAATAATCTTAGATTACATCTGGTTGTCAACTGTTTAGTTATTTTTCTCACCAATCATTGTTCTCATATATAACTGTTCATGATCCCAAACCGTATTTATTGAGCGACAATAAAAGGTTAACTTCTTTTTTAAAATGTCCTGTACCACGTCAGGAATTTGGCAGTTGTTTTCTAATAGTTCGTTTCTACGAATGTTACATTGTCGTTTGTTTTTTGTTGCACTTCATTGTTTCCTCTTATATTAGATGTGTTTCCCTCGGTTTTAGTTTGTAACCCGTAATTGTTTTCTCTCAATCAATCTATGACTTTTGAACAGCGATATACTACTGTAGCCTTTATTTAATACCGTTGATTAAGACAATATTCATATAAAAAAATTGAAATGCAATGCTATTTCTGTTTGGTTGTTATAATTGAAATGAATAACGGCAGGTATGATCCGTCATGGCCGAGTAGTCTATGTAAAGTAAAAACAGTTTAATTAGTGTGTCAACGCTGCGGATGTGAGTTCAAATCCTTCAAGGTGCACTCGATTCCAATTTTGTTTGACTAGGGTTGTCATTTATCCTACCGAAGGTCGATTGGTCCCTCTTGGCACTTCAACTTCCATCACCAATAAACATTGACCGCCATGAAATAGTCGTTTCTCGTTTTTTATATAGATTAGACCACCATTGGTTTTCCCGTTTGAAGGGGTTTACACTAGTCATTTTTGAGGCCCATTATAGCTTGTTTTTCGGTGTGAGCGGAGGCTCCGTGTTGAAGAACGTACTTTGACCTATAATGTTTACTTTTACAAATTATGACTTGAATGGAGAGTTGTTTCATTGGCACTCATACCACATCTTCGTATATCTAATTATAATGCTGAAGGTAGTATCAAATCGATCAACCAATCAATCAATACAAAAAGGCAGTACCTATTAATGTAGTCCAACAATAATGTAATACATTGCAATACCGTACTGATGTTTTATTCAGACGAATACGATGCAGTGTTGGATTTGTAGAATGCTAAATTAGAACGAAATTTTAATTAAAAAAAAATGAAGTTCTTACCTTATAAGCTTGTATGAATTCATCTACTTATATAAAAGATGATTTGTTGGATACATGAACAAACAAAAATGTAACAATGCTTTCAATTTAAAGAACCTTTTTCAAAATCATGTTTTTTTTCAAAATTTAGACGCATCTATTTCTATCGTTTGTAAAAGGAAATCGGAAATCAACTATTAAAACAATATAATTGTTTGATATCCTATTGACCCTTTTCCATATTTCCGTGTACAATGCTTTTTTTTCAAACCTAACTTTTAATAATGACTATGGTACTATATATAAGACCATTTGTAATGTATAGGAGTGGTTGATGGATTGGTTCGTTCGTGTTAACGCCGATACCAGCACTAGCACTATCCAAGCTATACGTTTTTTTCGTTTTTGCAGCTTTTATTGGTGGAGGAAGCTGTAGTGCTCGGTGACAATCACAGACTTTCGGACGGAAAACTGATAATCAATGACAATTTTAAGATTTGAGCCGAGCGCACCTGACACTTGCCAGGTTCGAACTCACAACATCTGTGATGACATGCTAGTTATACATCAGTTGAGCTATAGAGACCACGTGGACACCAAGGCCCACTGTATATAATAGAAACATGATAACAATGATCAATGCTAGTAACAGCTGTTTGCTATAATATTCATATAACGAATTGGTAAAAAACACATTGCATCTATTGTCTATTACGACATGTATAATACATTCTGCTTTATTATTGAATACGGAACGAAAGCAATAAATATACTTTCTCAAAAGCTAAATAACTATCTTTTAACTCTTAGAGGGGCATTCAAGAACAAGGGGGTCTTGATCAAAATTTTAGGAAATCAGTTTCGGCTTCCTGACGTAATTAGTCAAACAGAGACGGGGAAAACATGATAAACACGAACATAAAGAACAAAACAGTAGTCTCTACAAGAGATACCAAAGATAACAAAAAGACGTTAAAATAGAGAAGTCGAAAATAAATTGAAAACGTCTTGGCTAAAAAGACAAAAGACAAACAAAAAACAACAGTACACAAACCACAACATACAACATACAAAACTAAAAACTGACAGAAACAAACCCCACTGAAAATAGGTGCACCAGACATGTATGCAGATCCGGATCCACATGAGACAACAGAAATTATGGCCTTCCATGACCTTGATAACAGAATGTTATCCTGGTTCTTTTATAAAACAAAATGGAAACTATAAGTTCCAATTACCACCAGTAACTAGTACTTCAAGCGTTAATCGATTGTCAACTTTAAATTAAAAGTAAAATTTTATGTTTTTATGATGATGAATTTGCAATAAGGGAGATCATAGCTGCTTCCTAATTGCAATTTACTTCTGTGTCTTATATCAAGTTCTCGTATATAGATAAATGGAAAACATATTGTTTTGTTGTTATTTTCAATGAAGTAAGGATGACAAAAAATGCAATCCTTGTATCTATGATGAGTTTTTTTTAGACAATAAAGGACCTAGGTGATCAAGTGTTCTACAATGTTCTATGTGTAAAACTTCTGTACATGCATATCATTGAGATAGTGAGTTTGGAACCCGTACGTTGCAGGTGAATTCGACTCTAATCATAACTCATCGGGATTATCATTTTTCCTGCCGAAGTTCAGTGGTTCTCTCCATGTACTCTGGATTTATTCACCACGACAACTGACCGTTGCAAAAAAGCTGAAATTTGCGATAACACCAGTAATCAGTTATCTACATTTGTACATTTATTGTACGTGTTAAATATAAAGTAAATATTGCATGCATGTTCAGTTTTCCGAAGTTTCCTCAGCGCCTATTCTAAATGTTTCACCAAAGGTAATTGCTTTAATTTAACAAACCCATATGACTTCAGAAGACATCTTTGAGGCTCTCGAAAAAACAGGCAAATAAAATTTTAGAGCAAGTAAACAAGCATTACGAACATGTGTGCATAATATAGCTCATGCAAGCTATAGCATTTCGAATTATTCAACGTTTAAACAGTTATAATTTTTATAGAAAAAAAACTTATGATTTCTTCACAAAACATTTATCTACAGGGTTAGATGTATAAACCCTTTGCTTTAATGTTTTAATACTAATTTCTCCAATATATTATTAGTTTTCAAATGAGTAAAATGATTGAGTTTGATTATTGTTTTCAAACAATGATTGAGATGTCAAACTCACACGATCCTTTTAGGTGCCGATTTCAGAACTACAAACAGTTGTAGGTGGACTTAGTTGTATTTCATGAACAGTGAATTTACCAATAAATAACATCATCAGGTTTTTTTCAAGACCTTATTAATAAACTACTATGTTATTGGACCTAATAAGATGAAAACTGCCTTTACAATATAAAATTGTCAACTCGTCCAATACAGAATAACTAGGCCAACATTGATTTTTTTCAGTATTGGCCGAGTTCTGATCCGGCCAATACAGGATTTCGGAAGGTCTCTAGTTTTCAGATCGACAGTCATGATAAACACAAACATAAAATAAACAGTCGTTTGGAAGACGCAGTTTTCATTTACTCACCTAAATATGCCGAAACGTTTAGTGTGGCATATATTTCAGGCTAAAGATGGCCACATTCATTTTGTAAGCCGAATTGATCTATTTTAGGTTTGGGCAACGAGTAGATTATAACAAAGTTTATTTTTTGTCGACCCCAGGTACAAATCGATTTACTGTTTACTTTCGCATCTCATGTTTAGTAAACTGTCATTTATTTTTCAACCCGAACCAGGCATATGCATTGTGGAAGGTTGACTTGTAATTGGTAATATAGTTTTATCAGTTTCAATCATATTCAACTCCCACATTATTATTTTTAAATAATCAATTTGTCTCTGCCTTACACATGCAATGGTAGTACATTTCCAATTACAATTTATGTATTGCGTCTAAATATGAATTGTAACACTTTATAGTGACTGGAAAGGGTAGAAAAATTCATCAGATGAGAAAATGTAGAAGACACCTGAAATCAGCACCAGATCCTTTGATATTGCAGCTTATAAATGGGAACTCAGATTTGGATAGTTCCACTTAAAAATTGAGAATGGAAATAGGAAATATGTCAAAGAGGCCACCAATGTGTTTTAAATGCAGCGAGAAAATCCCGCACCCGGAGGTGGGCCTAAGATGGCCATCAATAAAAATGTGTACTAGTTCAGTGAAAATTGACATCATACTAAACTTTAAAACATATAATGAACTAAAATTTAAAAAAAACATACAAGAATTACGACAGGAACAAAAATGTGACGGGATAAAACATGTT
Source organism: Mytilus californianus (assembly GCF_021869535.1). Classification (NCBI taxonomy): domain Eukaryota; kingdom Metazoa; phylum Mollusca; class Bivalvia; order Mytilida; family Mytilidae; genus Mytilus; species Mytilus californianus. The sequence continues at coordinate 834,400 of NW_026262684.1, forward strand.
TTTTGTGAGATTTCAATCCTCCCCCTATACCTCTAGCCAATGTAGAATAAACAAACACATAGTGTACAAACAGTAAAATTCAGTTTAAAAAAATCCGTGTCCAATGTCAGAATAGGTATCAAAAGAATGTAGGCAAACTGACAATGATACATAAATTAATAAAGGACTACTAGCAGTTGCTGATATGTCAACTCCAGACCTAGTTTAAAAATTTTGCACAATCCCTTCCGTTAGAGGTTTCGCATCATACTACCATAAAACATATGAAAAGAACATAACCCGTATCATGCCAACAACTGGTTTTAGAATAAATGTGTTTATTTCCGATGCAAAGACCCTATGAGTGATTCAATAATAATAATACCAAAATATGCCATCTTTAATTACCTGTCAACAGTCTCGTAACTATATCCCTTTTGAATAAGTCTGTTTAAAGGTTTGAATAACTTTTTAGGTGAATGCCGACATTTGTGTGCTTTGTAAAGAATATTACTATAACAGATTGGATCTGAAATACCTGCAGGTATAAGATGTCTGCATGTTGATTTATATTTACGAATGATGGCGTTGTATTGATGATAAAAATTAAATAAATGTTTCAACTAGTTTGTGATATCGAAAACCCTGAATTTTTTCACTTCTTCTTTTATCAGTCGTACATAACAAATGTAAAAATCATGAATCATTACAAACAAAACCATTGCCGTGACGTCAATCTATTCGTTTACTGTTGGTTTTTTCAAGAATAAACGCTTTCTAGATTTGTTTCTGAAATGGACTCATCAAATCGTATGCAATTGTTTCCTTTGTGTGCATAGTTCAATTAAGTTTTAAGTTGCGAATTTACTGATTTCTGTTCACTAATGGATTACTTCAAAAACTTACCTTTCATTTTTATAATTTGTATATGCCTTCACTGGGAATCGAACCCATCCGTGCAATCTTTTATGTGACAGACATCTACACATCGTGACTTGTTTTCTAACGCAAGTTCATTGCTTGATTTCATGCTCTCTGGTTATGAATGAGTTTCTTCGTTGTATTCGTCTAGATGAATTGTAATGTTCCGTTTTACATGATCATTTGTTTAGAAGAACTTTTAATAATCATTTTTTATTCACATATGCATGTAATACATATACGTAATTTCTTTCCCGAATGACTAATGTATTAACCGTAGTTTATCATTTAAAAGTCTACTGTCAGATGTAGAGTATAAAAATAAAAACGCAAATTAAAAGTGATCTGGTTGTGGTCATATTATATTAACAATGCAGATGGCAAAGATTTTTACTTCAAATTCAAGTCCTGGCCAGTTCAAGACACCTCACTTATATTTTGGAATTCTGGTCATGGAATGAATGGTTTCCGTTACAAACAAATGAAAATGATTCATCGCGCATTATTTACTAAACAGTCAATGGCAAATTATTTTTATACTCAGGACTAAAACAAGTTAACAAAAATAACAATTTCTATGTTCTACAAAGTGTCCGAGTGAATCAGGAAATAACGGTATTTGTTCAATTACATAAATTATGTCTCGCAACAAACCACCTATGGACATGTTGGTGAATTTCTTCAAAGGTGTCTTAATTTTGTGAGTCGAAACCTTACACAAATTGATAATGCACATATAATCTCATATCATGTCTATTCATTAACACAAGCCTTCTTGTAGATTATAAGCCACGGACCTCTTTCTTTATTCTTTTGAAAAGCTTGTTTAACATTTTTCTGTGTTACCTCTTTTGGAACAATTATTGTGTTTTGATACATTTGAGACGTTACGATGCTATACGGATGCATTTCAATATTCTCAGGAACAATAGTATGATAAGGATTTTCATATCCGTCTTCATTCGGCAGTTTATGTGATAGACTCAGTGCCGAACTTACCGAAGATATCAAACTATCGGTACTTTGCAAAAGCAATCTTTCAACGCCTGTTCCTCGTTCTTGTACATTGTTTGGTACACCTTTGATATTCGCACTGGTATCATTTATGGTTTCAATTTCATAGTAATGACCTTCAGAAGACATTTCTATAGCATTTCTGGAATTTTTCTTACGTTCCAATTTAAAATAGATATTCAAACATATGCTGAGTATAAAAATTCCTCCCAACAAAATACTGATTATCTGCCGTACATGATAATAATATTTCTCGCAGTCTATAATGAAAATAATTAAGAAAGCAAATGTTTTGTTTTCAACAAAATTAAACGTTTGATCATACGTATGTTTTTAGAAATCATGATCATTTAAATATATCCAATTACCTACATTTGTTTCTGTTTATACAAACTACAAAGCGATTATTAAATAGTTAACCTGTAAAAATGCAAAGGAAATCCAATTTATTTCTTTTACATTATTTTCTGTAATAATTTTTTGGAGTATTGCATGTATTGTTAGATAAGAGATTTTACAAGACTAAACTTTATTGACTTAAAGTTTGTAAATACAATATCAATGTGTATGCATGCATACATTTATGTCACGTATAAACTTCCTAAATAATGTATTCTTTGCGACCTTTTATGAATTTCAAAGTATGTTACCATAATGAAAAATATGCGTCTAAAATATCATGTGCTCTTCTCCCAAAGTTACGTTTCTAGTTTACAGTATTTTAAAGATTGCATTTTTGTTCCGTTGACAATTTCGTTATATAAAACTCTCATCAACTAATATGGGTATGAATAAGAATTGATACTATTTAGTTTTACTATCTAATATTGCGCTATTGGACCTACAACTTCCCATTCTGATTATGTTTCAGGTCTATACTAAATATAAAAAAACTTTGCGGATGTTTCCATAAAAAAAAGGCTGCCAAAAAGCCTTGAAACTGGTATAATTCAAAACGGCATACAAGTGATCAGAAGATGCACCATTACCTTAATATAGAGGCTATGCAAAACTTAGTAATATTTTTGTCGTGCTATTTCAACGATACATTTAGGAAATTTTTATTTTATACTTTTTACGATATCATCAATCGTTTGAGAAGATTTATATCAACATGATCAACGAAACAAACAAAGATATGGAGAATCGCATGAACTCCAAACGAAGCCACTAGTACATCGTTTTATTGTTTTTTCTAGGATTAAAGAATTGAAATTGTTCTTTTCTTTTGCGAAATATTCTTGCCAGATCTGTGTATAAATCTTCCAGGGATGTCAATGAATTTAACGATTAGAAGGCGTAAGTAACATTTGTTTTCAAATAGTGTTTATTGCATGGTTAAGTTACTATTTGTCATTAAAATATGTAAGGGAACACATTTGCCTCAGTATACCACTTATAGTCATTGGTTCAATCAACAAACATTTCATTATGATATATGTTTTCTGAAATACTATGTGTTCCGTAAATAACATTCACTATTACAATGAATATATTAACAAGTAGATATATTTGAACAAAATCTTAAAGCCCAAAGTGAATGTAAGGATTTTTAGAACTTTCAGTTGTTAAAATATTTAATGCTGTTCATTATCATGCAAGTTTAGCATGAGACGAATTATCAAAAACAGATAAATTAAAGTTTTAGAACTCTTCTGTTGTAAACCTTGAGCAAACCTTTATGTGACTTAATTATCAGCAAAGAAAATAAAATTCAAAACTTGAAACAAAACTATGCTTACGTTTAGTTTCAAACGTTGATGTTTCTTTTTTTATACTTTGTCCAACATGTTCTTCTGTAGATATATCTCCATAATATCCTGTACCTGGTAAAACACCATGCTTCATGTGCAGCTTACTTATATTTGAAGAGTGAAACGTTTTATTTCAAATAGGTTTTGTTTGATATATCTTTCAAAAATCTATATTTATACAGTGTTTCCTTTGAAAGACAAATATCAACAATGGTTAACGATGATATATTTTATCCTGCAATTGGTGTTTATAACCAAACAAATATCGCTAGGCTATATCTTTATATGTATACTATATAGATATCGCTTTAAAGCTCTGCCAACTGCCGGACTACGTTTGTGTATTGCTGCTGACGAGTGTTGTGTGAACCTGCGTGATCTTAGAATGTGTACTGCAGTCTCATTCCAATGACGTATTGTTTAGCCTTAAGCGAACTATAGATTAATTGACGTTCTGTTTGTTTTCAAGCATTTCTTTTGAACAATATGAATTAGGCCCAATTTCTGCTTACAGACAACATGAATAGCAGGAATTAACTCATTTTCTACGACGCCAATCATCCAGTTCAAAACTTGAATATGTACGTGTGTAACACACACAATCAACCAAGCAACAAAGTCAATTTCAGCATATTCAGTGAATGTCAAGTTCAATTCAAATTTCTGAAGCGAAAGACAAATCATACACTTTTGTTTTAAATAGGACAATATTTTGTTATTTATTTTTACTCTTAAAATTAGTTGTTATGTTATTATAAATAATTATGTACTTTGAGCGATGTATTATGGTTGCCCATATGCATGATATGAGATTCCTCATACGGAGTCACCCTTTATATGATTAGCATGGAGCACCACAAAAAATATTTCTATGTACGAGAAAATGACTGAAACAATTGCAAGACGGCGATAAGAATCATACTCTTGATTTTTATAGATTTCAATTAAGATTCATTAAAATCACAATAATCATCAGTCATAAATAGTATATAGAATTTATTAAAACCACACATTAAAGTATCAACTAAAAATCATGGTTCATTCAACATCAAAAACTGTGTTTGAACATGTTGAATGCATCAAGAGCAAACCTATACGAGTAAAAAAAAAACAGAAAACTAAAGACGACCCATAACAACACCAGTGTTAAAGTAACAGATCAAATAGGTGAAAAAGACTAAGCAGATACAGTTCTTCTAGTCAACAGAGAATAATGAATGGAGAACTCTACAAAGAAACAAATGACATCGAACGCAAATCAGGCAAAAACGTTTCAACTGGAAATATTTACTTCGCAAGCATTCAATGCATACATAGTAATTGAATATCTACTATAACAAACTCCAAATCATTATTATATGAATGGTATATGTATTTTAATATTCAGCCTATGCTTATATGCTCATTACCGATGTTTCACAGACACACATTTGAGATATACGAATACGATTACGAATTTGTTTATTATAGTGACATTTTGTATATATACAGTATAAAAAAAATATATGTCAATATTTTATAATTGGTGTATCAAAATTCATCGCCAAAATGCTTATCGATAAATTATTTATTGTCAGTCGGATATTTGTTGTATATCCCTCCACTGTTGTTCAAAACTTGCTACTCTTTTTTTAATGAAGTCTATCAAAAGAAGATACTAAAAAATTGCAAAGATCTTTTAGAGTACATACAATCTAAGACTCTCTCATCTTGCAATAGTATTAAAACATTTGACTTTTCTACACTTTACACAAGTATTCCCCATTCCAAACTAAAAGACAAATTGAAAGAGTTGGTATTACTTTGTTTCATTAAAAAGAATGGCGAACGTAGATACAAGTATCTTGTCTTGGGAAGGGATAAATCCTACTTTGTAAAGAATCACTCTGATTCAAACAAAAAAATTCTCTGAAACTGACATTATCAAGATGCTTTTTATTGACAACATATTTGTTACGTTTGGAGGACGTGTTTTTCAACAGACTGTCGGAATTCCTATGGAAACCAATTGTGCCCCTCTTCTTGATGACTTGTTTCTTTATTATTATGAGGCTGACTTCATACAGGAACTTCTTAGGAAGAAAGATAAGAAGTTAGCAATATCCTTTAACTTTACGTTCCGCTATTTATAATGATGTTCTCTCACTAAATAATACAAAATTTGGTGACTATGTTGAACGAATCTATCCCATCGAACTAGAGATAAAGGATACTACAGATACAGTTACGTCTGCCTCATATCTTGACTTACATCTAGAAATTGACAATGAGGGTCGGTTGAAAACAAAACTTTACGACAAAAGAGATGATTTCAGCTTCCCAATTGTGAACTTTCCATTTCTATGTAGCAACATTCCAGCAGCGCCTGCATACGGAGTATATATCTCCCAATTGATACGATATTCCCGGGCTTGTATTTCCTATCATGATTTCCTTGATAGAGGATTGCTGCTCACAAGGAAGCTATTAAACCAAGAGTTCCAAATGGTGAAGTTGAAATCATCCCTTCGTAAATTTTACGGACGCCATCATGAGTTGGTTGACCGTTATAGAATAACCGTTTCACAGATGATATCGGATATGTTCCTTATGTCGTAACTACAATACCCTTCCCTTTTCACGAATATGACCTACCGAATTAGACTATTTACCGGATTTGTAATAACATAAGCAACACGACGGGTGCCACATGTGGAGCATGATCTGCTTACCCTACCGGAGCATCTGAGATCCCACCTAGTTTTTGGTGGGGTTCGTGTCGCTTAGTTTTTCTATGTTGTGTCATCTTTACTATTATTTGTCTGTTTGTCTTTTTATTTTTGGCCATGGCGTTGTAAGTTTGTTTTCGATCTATGAGTTTGAATGTCCCTCTGGTATCTTTCGTCCCTCTTCTATCTAAAGGTGTAATATATTCTTGAAGGAAAATTGGTTCATTTACTGTACTCACGTTTTGATCGCATGATATAAACATTTATGTAAATTATGGATGAGTTTATATATCAAACACTTGTATACACCTTCGTCATCTGATTAGAAGTTTGTAATCTGTAGGTTGCATTTGTTAGTATCGTGCTCACTTAAAATCCTATATTTTGATTGGTTTTATTTTTGGTTCAATGTCTTTCCTTGTATGTTTGGCATAAAAGTACCAGTATTAGGTCCTGATATCTTATTTGGGCCGAGCCATTGGCTATGATAGTAATTTTCAAAGCAAGTACAATTCAGCAACAAATTCTCTCCATGGTTTACATACACTGTATGATGAGTTTCATTACAGTGCATCTAACCTATATTAAACATTAAACAATATGTTGAGTGTTGTGGTTTTTTTTATGGTAACACAAGCACTAATTTTTATGGCGTTGTTAAATAAACAAGCATGGACACAAGTCACATGTGTTGTTCAAACAATGCATCAATTTTGATCATATCGGTATAAATTTTTATCTTCAAAACGCGTGCTTTTAATAGCCGTTCTATCCCATTAATCTTAAAACATATCAACTATTGGTAATTTATTAAGAACGAGTGTTCTATTCGACATCATTTCGCTTTATTTTTTCCCTAAAACTTTTCAAACTTGTAACAATTAAATCTACACACAGGGTGTCATATGACTTATATTTTTTCAACTTTAACTATATAACTAGTATAACTCTTACCTCAGTTTAGTTTTAATTGTTCAATAAACCAAAAATAAATCTTATAATGTTGTTTCTGTCTTATTGAGAATATAATATAGATTTCAAAATTAATATACCGCAGAAGATTTGAGAAATTCAACACCTAAAAAATACCAATAAAAAATTAAAAACCATTTTGTCAGAGAACAATTAAATGACTCTCCGCATCAATTTTTTAAATGATTGACAAGAAGCTTTTTCCGGTTTACTCAAAGTTATGATTGACGTTCAAGCATAGGTTTCTTCATCCTGATTCAATAATTGTCAAGGTCTGGTTTAAAAATGTCACTCTTGGTCTCACATGAAAGCTTTATTGACACTAATCCAATAAAAATATGTTTTCTATATACTTGTTGCCTGTATTAAGGGAGATATTAGGTACTCCCGGTTTATTGAAGGTCACTTCTGGTCTCAAATGATAGGTTTATGTATGTGTATTAAAAACATATATAGTTTCTAGGTACTTTTCCATGAATAACGTGCAAAAATGGCTACTTTCGGTTTACTCAAGGATGTCACTTCCGGTTGATATGTTTCAAGGTCATATGTAGTCAATTAACCTTACATTTAACCATTTCAGGGACAATAACACACATAAGACGTCATTGAATTGTTTCAGACCATCATATCTTCATCACAATCAGGCAAACATTTTTTACATTTTTTATATATATATTTTTAGGAGTGATAAAGAATATCATAAAGCAAGGAAAAGACCTTTGACCTTGACTTCAATTTCATTTAAGTAAATCAAGGACCTCAAATCAATATACCTTAGGTCTCTATTACTTACCATCCTTGCTATAATTAAAGTATCACTTATATTAAATACAGAAGGTGAAATAAGTCTCATATGGAGTCTTCGTATCGCTTCGGTCAAAATTGGACAAAAACATTCTGAGGATATGACGAGTAATTTGGTGAACATAAATTTTTGCTTTCTTTTACCACTACGGAGGAGATGCACCCACAAGGAATACAGTGTTTGGGGAGATGACTCTTTCGGTTAAGCAGGGTCAATTTTAAAGGCGCATAAACTGTTTGATATTATATTCCAAACATAAATGCGACATCTTGCGAAACAAAAATAATACGCAAGAAGAGGGTTTGGCGGTAGAAGAACAAAAAATGATAATCAGAAGAAAATTATTAGAAGTTTCCACAGAAAATTGAAAAGACCTAATAACCAGTATTTATTAGAATAATTGGAGGGATATTAAGCAATTTGTCAAGTACCCAAAGACAATACAGTACGTTTTAATTTAAAATATAAGTGTTATTATTTATAAATATTTAAGTATGGATGTTGTTTTTTTTATTTTCAATTCTGCATGAATGCGTAATTTGTGATTGTTTCGTGTAAATTGGAAAGAGAGAAAACACTGCTTTTGATTTAAAAAGTTAAAGTTTTGACTTACCCATGTAAATTGAGTTCCCTGAAACCTATTACTATTCAGCTACGAATATTTTGCGATGGTCTGTAGATGTACCTCATCATTATAGTGTGATATATTTTATCATGAATGATTTAACCATAATCAGTTATAGTATTTACATGTTTAATCGGACAAGCATTAGACTAATAAAATCATTTACAGTATCTGTAATCTTATTTACCAGAACTATAATTTGAACATTCTGTATCGATATGCGTTGCTGTTGTTGTACCTATGAACAAGAAAACATATATCTACAATATCTGTCCACTTTGGTTCAATAATCAAGTTAGCCTCCTGTTTATAGAGAATATCATATGGCTTTTTCAATATCACATCCGTATCAACCCGAGACACCAATATAATCCCAAGAGCTCTGTTCGAGGGATTATATTGGTTGAGGGTTGATACGGTGTGTGATATTGAAAAACCCATATCATATACACTTTATTATATACATATACCTCACGTAGATGTTTTTTATGTGACATGACGTCATACAGGTAAGGAGGTTTGAAATGACGTCATACATATTAAAGGTTTGACATGACGTCATACAGATTATGGGTTTGATAAAGCCTTTGCAACAGTGACTGTAATCGATGACGTGACGTCATACAGATTAAAGGTGTGATAAAGCCTTTGCAGCCGTGCTGATATCGATATCATCACGGGTGGCTGATACAGCACGCTTGCCAATGATTGTATTACACATACAATTTATCTGTATTTACTACTAAGTATATAATAAAATATGTTAATACGAAATATCGAGGAATCTATAATTATCAAGCTATTGTTATGTTGTATACGTCAAGCTTGTTTTACAGATTATGTATAATGGATATCAAAAGTCATTCGATATCTTGGGAAAAGGTATAATAGCACCATTTTTTGGGGCCCTGGTATCAAATATGAAAACAAATATTTAAATCTAACAAAAAAAAACGTGCTCTGGATGTTCATGAGACATAAGATTGTAAGACATAATTATTGATATTTTTAGAAAATATGTTTACATAAATGTTCTATATTTCGGCACACATCTTTTAAAACTGTGAACATTCTCCGTTTATTTTTTATGACATATGATAAGATCGCTATTTCGAGAAATTCTGTATTCATGTTTTAAGGGGCCAGCTGAAACCGGTTTCCAGGTGCAGTATTTTGTTGAAGTGTCGAAACCCAATTTGTGGCCTTCGGTCTGATTGTTTTCTCTTAGACACATTTTCCATTCTCAATTTTATTTGATATGTGTATCGCGGAAATAAAAAGAGGATATGTTTCACAACCAAATGCATAATTTTTCGAAATCAAAATAATTAATCTCACATTTTTTTTCCAAAGTCACAATAAAAAAAAACTCACATACATTTTTGAATTAACAGTAGAAAATTTACCTCTCATTTTGACTGTATAAAGCAGTGCAAGCATAATCTTATTCTTCATATCTAGATATAAGAATGATATTTTATTAAAATAATCAGACGTGAAAATTCAATCATTTTCCTGGCGTCTTATACATGCATAGTGACTTACATAAAATTAAGAAAAAGTGCAATTGAATATAGCAGTGTCGCCATTTAAAACAGTTGTTTTTTAAACTCGTTTGTCGAACAGAAACTGTCATGGCCACACAACTACAAACGATTAAAAGCCAAACACATTATACAAAACTCCGCATGGAAAACTAAACTGAGCTACACAACCTTCACAAAAAATGGTGTTCCAACAAGGCAAGCAGATACATTGTAGTGTGCCACAAACCCTGTGAAAGGTTTTATTCGCAAGGTCACATTCGTTCAAAAAAGGACGTGAGTGTGGTTATGACTGATGGAACATATTTTTCGACACCTTTGAAACAGATATTTTTATAACGGTAACGGTAAACGACTTTTAAATTATTGCAGACTTGGTGCGAAAGTAACTTTGGTAACATTTTTAATATTTTGTGTTTCTCGACCGCAATATTGAGTTGTTAGTTGCTGTCTGATTGAGACCAACATTTAATTTTTTCACGAATTGATAATGTGCACTGTTGTTTATATTGTTTTGTATTGTTTGTATGTATGTAAATATTGTATTCTTCTGTTACACATATGTAATGTGTCTTAGAGATCAAATAAAGTAGTTGTAAAGGTGCAAAGGTTTGTTTTTTAAATGCATAATTAGTATTAAATGGTAATATCATTGTTACCTTTTATTTTTTGAAAGATTTAAACAGATACTTACCTTCGCACGTTTTATGTGTTTCTTTAAGTAACGGGTTCTAAAGGAGGATTGCAGCATTAAAATATACGAACACTAATCAAATCAATTAAGATTTTTTTATTTCCTTTTCAAATAAAAAGCTACAAATATAGTTCTATCAATATTGTGAAGGAAACGGAAATAACCCTTTTTAACAATTATATTGTTTATTGTCCTATGCTATGTATAACAAGTTCAATATTATTGAATCAGGACTGTATTCATATAATGTATTGTAAATAATTTGCATACGACAGGAAAGTAAAATATATTCAATGTTTGACGTTTTTATAATTGCAATGAAAGTAGATGCGTATATTATTGAGTTCCTTGATGTCATGCTACACATACATACGATCACAAGGAAGTAATTTTTTGTCCATAATAGACATCTCTCATCCTATTAATTTAACCAGCTTACAACTTACTGTTATTGAACATTTTGGACGTTTATTGTTTTGTTAATAATGTTAGAGAACACCACACCCTTTGCCATTTTGTGTTTTAATCTGAACGAAATTACTGGTATTTTGTAGTTATCTACATTTAAATATATATAATTGATGTTATTTTGAGAAAATATGACAATATGATGAAGAATAAAAAGAAACTATGATAGTATAGTATAGGTTACTTATATTGGAAACCAGTGAAAAATGTAGCTATTTGGTTTTTGTCTCATTGATCTTTACCCAATTTTTATTAATATTGGTTTGTGCAGATGTGATTGTTAACATAAGTAGGTAAAAATTTAGATTTAATAATAAATATAGAGAAAGCTTGTAATTGACCAGTGCTATCCATTCATATATGATGATTCGTTTAGATTTATGAATTATAATTTAATGGTGAAAATGATATCTTATTTTCATTTTCGAATTCAAATAATTTGACTTCCCAAAATGTATATCTTTAAAAAAAACAACTGTGTTAGTAAATTTCACATTGCATTATACGACCTGCTTGCAACTTTTCTTCTTCGTATCTTACCTCCAGTAACTGTATACCATATATACATTATGATTATGTATTTGATTTGATTTTTAGTTGATTTTTACTTTCTCTGTCCTAAATGTTCTTCCATTTATTTGTATTGTAGTCCTGTCATGTAATGTTGTCATTTTAGTGTCATATTTACATTAAAGGTTTGGCTAGCAACAACACCAGGTTCAACCAACCATTTTTTCTTAAAATGTCCTGTACCAAGTCATGAAAATGGCAATTGTTATCTTATATTTCGTTTCTGTGTGTGTTTCATTGTCGTTTGGTTTTTTGTTGCACCTTAGTGTTTCTGATGTTTCGTTGTTTTCCTCTTATATTTGATGTATTTCCCTCGGTTTTGGTTTGTAACCCGGATTTGTTTTCTCTCAATCGATTTATGACTTACTGTTGCCTTTATTTACCTCACTGTGTTTTTGAAGGCTGTCATTAGTTGCACCCTTGATATACTCTAACAACAGACTATGCGTATCTCGTTTCAGATATTTTATTATCTGCAGTCATTATAAAGTTAAACGTAGTCTTTCATTTTTACTTCTATTCTTTTTTTCCCTTTTCTTTGTTGATGACATTTTGACTTATTACATACACTTGTACACCAATGTTCTTTTGTTGAGATTATTGCAATGAAACCAAACCTGATTTCAATACCTCAATACCTTACATGTATGGCAAATTTAGATTCCAGTGTTTGATAATCAGAACCCGCTTAATTTTTGTTAGATGTGTCATTATCAAATATTAGCTAGTACTATATGTATAAATAACGTTATTCGTAGGAAAAGAAAAAAATGTAGCAATTAAAATATTCATTCATTCAATCAACGACAAAAATAAATTACAAGCTGGCACACTAAGAATATGGCGCAGTTAACATTTTGTTTGTTAGCGCTCAACCTCCACCTAATAGTTATCAAAGGTACTAGGATTATAATTAAATGCGCCAGACGCGCGTTTCGTCTACATAAGACTCATCAGTGACGCTCAGATCAAAATAGTCATAAAGCCAAACAAGTACAAAATTGAAGAGCATTGAGGACCCAAAATTCCAACAAGTTGTGCTAAATACGGCTAAGGTAATCTATGCCTTGGATAAGAAAATCCTCAGTTTTTCGAAAAATTCAAAATTTTGTTAACAGGAAATTTATCAAAATGACCATATATTACCTAAGCTTGATTACCTAAACAAAACAGTAGTGCAGAGACAAACGAGGAACAAAAAGTAAATATTATTTGTAAATTGCTTGACTTAACAGATTGGCACGATGCACAAAAAAATACTAACATAGAGATAAAAGTTATCCCGATCTAAGATTAATCACAGCTACTGAATGCTAGTTCAAAGCCAAAAACAACTAATAAATAGATAAATTTTTCCAAATTTTACTTTGATCAGTGTACATTCAACCGATTTAGTGTTTAAACGTCAAAAGTAGTCTGCGTATAGCATGACCTTCAATAACAAAATTATAGGTACATGAGATCTTACAATTTTATGAAATTTTCGGTATTCATGGTTTTCGTATTTGATTTGGAAGTCCACATATTTAGATTTCGTAAGTCACTGATGATAGATATAAGAAGATGTGGTATGAGTGCCAATGAGACAACTCTTCATCCAAGTCACAATTTATAAAAGTAAACCCTTATAGGTCTCAGAACGGTCACCAACACGGTGCCTTAGCTCACACCGAACAGTAAGCTATCAATGGTCTGTATAAACAGTAAATTGAAAGGACAATGCCAGCATCAATGATATATCATGTTAGCACAAGAGTAGTGAGCTCGGGGAAAATTAACCAACCTGTACAAATGTTACATAGAAAGGATTGATAACAAGAACTGTCGAATTAATTTCTAAACCATTAAATTACAAAAAGTAATTTTCGAACGGAAATCTGTGTTCTTTCTGGGTAATAAAATTATAACATTGTCTTCAAACACTATCGATACATCTAAACGTCCAGTTAATTGTTTGGATTGAAGTTTTGTATCCCGATTTTACCATTGCATCCGAAACTAGACAATTGCCCGATGTCATCAGCTAATCATATATCTGAAGAAAACCTGATGACCCAAGAACTTGATATAAAAAAAAGAGTTTTTTACCGTTTTCTTAACCAACTTACAAAAGGGACTGGCACTGGTTTTTGTGTTTCATGCATATATCGTTTTAAGGATTTATAATGTTTTACCTACTTAATTATACCTATCATTTTAACACATCTAACCATGACTCTGATCAAAAAGAATATAATGCTCATGTCAGCTACTGCTAGTAGTGTTTTTGTTAATTAATGTATCCTTGTCATTTTGCTTAGTTTCTTCTGTAACCTATTATGATATCGCACTCGGTCGTCTATTAATCTGAGTTTTACTGTGCGTATTGCTGTGTGCGTTTGATTTTTCTACTTTGGATAGAGGTATAGAGGAGGGTTGACATCTCACTAAATATGTTTGATACCGACGCATTTTTGCACCTAGTTCATGTCAGGACACTCTGGATTGTGTTAGTATCGTATTTTTTTTTCGATTTTTGTTCATTATATGTTTCGGAGTCAAGTGTGACGTCCATTTTCTAGTACACAGTCATCTATAAAGCAAGGTTCATCCGCCATTGTCTTCATAAAAATGCATGTACATAGTCAGGAAAATGAGAAATGATGTCCATTCGTTTGAACTTTTGATTTTGCCATTTGATTAGGGACTTTCTGTTTTGAATTTTCCTCGCAGTTCGGTAATTTTGGTATTTAACTTTTTGTTTTTAGGGGCCAGCTGACGTCCTACTTTAGGTTTGAAATTTTCTTGCTGTGTTAAAAACCATTGGTGGCCTTGTGCTGATTTCTTCTTTTTGGTAGGGTTGGTTTTTTCTTTGACACATTCCCAATTTCCATTTTCAATTCCATTGTCATATTCTAGATCAAAGGAGAGCAGTATTCATTTCGTGCGTACATGTAGTTGGTCTGTTGAATATAAATCTATGGTAGCAACAATATTAATTCTGTTAGAAACTCTACATCTATCAATATCTGATTATAATTTGCAATTGTCAGAGTATTCATTCTAAAAAGTCCACCCAACTGTTTGTTTAGTGGGTAGCTCATTTACGCGATAAGATTTCGTTTTTGAAATGGTCTGCACCAGATACGGAACGGTCGTTTTAGAAATACATTGCCACATTATTTTGCATTGTCAATTTCATTGCATTTATATTACCTCCTTTATTCTATTTTACATTTTGATTACATTTAATTAGAAAATTGTATTTTAGCGCATTTACAGTTATTTTTTCTTTAGTATGCTGGTTACATGTAAGTTCAACTTGGTATTTCACATTACAAATAGTTCTTAGCGCCACATGTGGGTAATGACAATATAACAACGTTTTATCGGAATATGTATAACAATTACGAGACAATGAAAATTAATCATTTTCACCAATAATTATCCTTTTCCTGAATAATGGCTCCGAAATGCAACATTTCTCATAATTAAACATAATTGATATTGATTTACTTTTACTGTTACCGGCTTGTGGCAAATATTGTATGCATTTGCAAAAGGCACACAAATTGATATTCAATTAATCAGAAATAAGAGAAAAAAATTTAGTCAAACGTCATACAGACAATTTAGAAATAATGTATCCGTGCAAGGAGAGTTTAAACGAATGCATCGTGTAAATCGAGAATCGACTTGGATCCATGTTTATTATTCCTATACGTTTGTCGAGTTTATTTTCTAGACCGCTACGCTTACAAAGGTAAGTAGGAGTGCATCGATTTTCTGTTTCCAGTTCTTAAGAAGTATTCTTGTTTATGCATTTACAGAGTTTTTGGTTATAAATAATTAGCCAAGGATCTCTTTTTCTATCGTTTTGAATAGGATGCTCAATTTTGTTATTTTGCATATTTTTATAAAAAAAAATGGTTGTGTTTTGATACATATTTGACGTTATAATACTATATGGATGCAATTCAATATTTTCATTGTCAATTGTCTGATAAGTATTTTCATATCCGTCTTCATTCAGCGATAGATTTGATAGTCTGGGTACCAACATTTTCGAAGGGGACACGTTTTGAACAGAAGAATCATTACTAATGGTACTTTGAGAAGTTGGTCTGTCGACACTAGTTACTGCTTCTTGTAAATGGTTTGTTATGCCTTGCGTAATTGCATTGTCACCATTGATTGGTCCAATTTCATAGTATTGACCTTCAAGTGGAATTTCAACACCAATTCCTGGAGGTTTTTTTTTGTGTAAGTAAGCAATAAATATTCACACAAATGCTGAAAATTAGACCTCCTCGTAACAAACTACTTTTTATCTGCCAGATATGATAAGTATATTTCTCGGAGTTGCAGCTACACTACAGTCTATAGTGATAAGTATTTATAATAAACATTAACACAGAAAAGTTTAATCATGACTATGTCTCTATAAAAGAGGGACGAAAGATTCCAGAGGGACAGTCAAATCCATAGATCGAAAACAAACTGACAACGCCATGGTCATTAAAATAAACAATTTATCATTCCGCTCAAACTAAAATCACAAAAAGTATTGTATAATTCTAATTCAAGATATTATTGTAAAAATACGGAAATGTAATATGATTTTCATTGATCAACCACTTGCCATCAAACATGAATTGCAGAACACAAAAACATGAAATAAACAAGTGCAGGTCATCGATAGGCCTTCAACTATTGAGAACCAATACGGTAAGGTAGGTAATGATAGGTTCCTGGTTTTTACGGGTGAAATCATTCCTGTTTGAATACTAATAAGGTGTTCGTTTTTAAGCTAACAATATTTCCCGAAAGGTTTAAATGACAAACTGCAGGCAGCGGCCTTGTGGATGCACGTTTATTAGTAATGAATCATGTTTACCAGAAAATTGTTTCTTTACGAACGTTGGTGAATTTCAAGGTCTGTTACAATAATAAAAAATGTGTGTCAACAATATTATGTGCTAATTTTTCCCCGAGTTTTGTTTTTAGTTAACAGTTTTTTATTAATTGTTGGTTTTTTTCGACACTTCTTTTCTTTTTCTCATTGTATTGTCTGTTTTTTTTAACGTATAATTTTCCTTGTGCCATGGTTACCGCGATTCACAAATCGCTCATCAATGCATCTTGTGTAATAATTCAAAGTACAAATATATAACTTTCATATCTGAAATGATATATGTATTAACAAGACGTAAAAAATAATAGAGATTTACTCGTCGAAATATAAAAAAACGACAACAGTAAATCATCAAACAATTAATGCAAAACAAATGCTAAAACAATTCAGTGCTCGCTTTTTTTTATTTCATGAATGATAATTTTTAACTTTAATGTTGCTCTGAAAAAAGCATGAAGCCAAAGCAAATATTATATGCCTACCTTCCATCTCTTCAAAAAATATGTTTGAGTAATTACTTTGTACGAAAAAAATTTTAACAAACATTCGTAAGTAATACTTTTTATCAATTAGAACATGTTTCAGTCTGTACTCTAACTCTATGTCTATTGAAAGGTTTGATTGCACTATGGGTCCTACCACCTCCCATTCAGGTTTTGATTCCGGTCGATACTCAATATAAAATCTTTGAGGAATCCCTACATCAAATCCTGGATGCCTATACACCAAAAAAGTGGTAGAATTCAAAACGGTTGACAAATTTGCAGGAAGCTCAAGATAATCTGAAAATAGAAACCAAGGAAAGTTTTATCAATATTTCTGATTCTTTAACAGCTTAATTAAGGCAACATGAAGACTTTAATTCAATAAAACAAATATTTTATAAATAGTATTTTCTACACTTAGTAATCGATGTAAGAATTGTGTTTTAAAATGCACTGAACATCAATATATGTTTTAAATTTGTTCTCCATTTCATAGCATTGTTAAGAGAGCAAAATAACTGTCATGTAAATAGCTTACTCATAAGTACACAGATTTATCTGACATAATCACCGAAATATATTACAATCGTCATCACGAATTAATCTATCTTTACAATTAAGTGACTAACATATTCCCTGTGTAATGCATTTTGTTTTGACAGATTTTCAGTTTGACTCATTATTCGTTTGATCATTTTGGTATGCATTGTGTTGATTTGATTATTTTATATGTTCTTTTTCGTTGGCTTGTAATCCTGTTTTTTTTCGCGTTTTTTTTTTTTTCTGTGACTCTATTTTCTCCATCATTACAAATGACCATCATAATATAGCAAATATCGCTGAAAGTGCGGCGTTAACCACAAACAAACAAACACTTTTTTCTCGTTCGTGTATTTTCCTAATGATTTCGTTTTCATAATTTTCAATAGTTTTTTAAGTTCGACTACCTGATACATTTTGTCTCTTCTTATGTTTTATGTTCATGAACAGTCAGTATGATACTGTACTTACTTGCTGCAACTATGTTGTATACATGTTTAACAATTGTATCTGAATCTATGTAACTGCACGCGTATGCACCATCGTCACC
Organism: Mytilus californianus; assembly: GCF_021869535.1. Classification (NCBI taxonomy): domain Eukaryota; kingdom Metazoa; phylum Mollusca; class Bivalvia; order Mytilida; family Mytilidae; genus Mytilus; species Mytilus californianus. The sequence continues at coordinate 852,926 of NW_026262684.1, forward strand.
TTGCGAGAAGTTAGAAATCTGAAGTTCGCATGTTTGTATATCGTATCCACCCAAAACTCGATATTTTGATTTCCTTGTGTGTATGGTATGACATAACTATCATCTGAATTTATGGCTGTCTTATATGGACCGATTCATTGGCCATTAGCCTTGCTAAAATATGTACAGTTTAACACAACATGTTCTCCCGATTTTACGTACACGGACTGGGTAATCTTCTTACAGGACATCTGAACTGTATAATAATAAATTGTAAAAAAAATAAGGTAAACTTTCTTACCAAAAATACTTTGATAAATCTACGTGTATCTATTAATCAAACTGTGCAGCATTTACCTATCATTATACTATTTCAGAAATATTCTTTAGCAGGTTATGCATTTTATTTCTTTTTTTTTTTTTTTTTTTTGGTGACATTTTGTTTAAATTTAGTTTAGATAATGTACATTACCATCTGCAGCGTTCTCCTTGAAATCAATCTGTACATTGCATATGATCATTAAAGGACAAATATTTAAATCTCCATATAGCTAGGTAAAATATGCATGTTAACTAGAGTAACTATAACTACAACTGCACATGTTGAAGGATGCACAAAATACAATATAGTAATAATGACTGTGAACAGTTATTTGGATATTGGAGCAGAAAAAAAAATCAAATCATTTTTTTGTGAAAATACTAAAGCTTGATGAAAGACGTGCACTTTGAATGTTTGTGTCCCATGTCGATTTTTGTTTTATATAGTTATCAAAGATTTTTTTTTAAAAGGCGGACGATCAGTGAATTTTGACATTCGGAAATATTTCAGGATATCATATCTGCGTCAAATTTCTATAAAAAAGCGGGTACTTCATACTTTCTTGTATTTTGTTGAAAACTTTAAAAGGGTGGCCTTATAAGAATCATAGCTGCATTATAGCAAAGACTGATGTATCTAATTAATCGACAATTTGAAAATATTACGTTATATATTGTACCTGCTACTGTAACTGTTAAAAAAAGCTCTTGCAAATACAGACTATTCATACCTAAATATAAAGTATCAAAGTTGGCATTTCTCACTTTAAATTTTCTTCCAAGTTTTGTGGATTTTATTCATTCATAATGCAACTTATGCAGGCTTTGTCTCGGTTAGAACTTGGCAGCATGATAATATCAGATTATTCGGCTCTTGGGCTGATATTGAACCTTGGGCTGATAACACATCTGATATGAAAAATGAAATGTTATGATCTTTTTATCATACGCTTCATTAATGGAGAACAATTTGTTTAATATAATGATCATTTTAAGGTGGTATGGGAGTATCAATTAAAACTGATAGAATTTGTTCCTACTTTGCAAAAACGTAGTTTATATATTGTGATATGTTCAAAAATTCAATTAAAATGATAGGTCACAGAGCATTTTCCAAAGCTACAGGTTGCGACAAAAGGACACATTTTGTATGAATTATACAGGAAAAAACATCATTATGAGATAAGAGGCAAAACTAAATGATAGAATTGCCAAATAAAATACGAGAAGATACTATTAGTTTTTAGAAAATGCTTTGAGAATATCAAAAACAGAGATATGGTCACCGTACGTTTTTTCCGGCTAAAATACAAAATAGCAAAATTCATGCAGATTCCTTTAGATAATGCACTATTTCAGAGTTACCTCTCTTTAAATGCCAATTTGAAAAAAATAAAAATCAAGAAAAAATAATCTTAGCTTGTAAAAATTTTAATATTTATAAGTTAAAATCTTATGAATTTATTTTTTTTAAAAGAAAATTTATATTAGTTATCTGCATTCCTCATCAAATTTTGCTAATTTAAGTGAAAATCTGGATCCTAGGTTCTCTGTTATTAACAATCCAAGATGGCGATAGACACCCATACTACCTTAAGTGGTTCTCTAGTAGACGTGAAAAAAATGAACAGTTTACGGACGTCGGACGCCAAATGTAATACATCCGATCTGAAATCTTTTTATCATATGCCTCAACAGAGGAGAAAAACAACATTTTTATATTGACGATAAAAATAAACAAAACATAATGAACACTGTTTGGAAAAGTCAGCATTTGTAAAGTAACTTTCTAAATTATGCTGGAAACTTTGAAAAATGCATTTATTGTATCCTTTGTTTTTTTGCATTTTACATAATAAATTTTCCTGTTTCCTAATAATTGTTTTGTACCCTACTTTAATTTGTTATGCTTTTCACACAAAACGTACCATTGAGGTGTATATTCCGGAAGTTGCCGAGTAACGCCGGAATGCCATGCGATAACATTACGGAAAGACTTGTGACAATAGCCGAAACATGTGAAAATTTTTCTTAGCAGCCCGCTTAACACCATTTCGGAAAATATGGAATTCACGTAAATTTAATGCTTAAAGTTTTATCATACTGTAACAATTATTAGTTATTTACTCAAAGTATATGATAAATTACAATCAGATCTAACCTTTTTTTCTTTTTAGATTGTTTAGCATTTCTAATACATGTAACTGTTATCTGAAACTCTCATTTGATTAACTCCCTACTTTCTTTCTTACTTCACAGTGTGCAGTTTGAATTGCTAAATTTATATGTCTTATAAAGCGTTGATAATATGAATGAACTCTTTAAAACATTATGCATAATTACTTGCCTTAGAAGTTAAAGTATATTCTTCCATGATAAGAAAACGATAAAGACATACAGCAACAAAGGTGTCAAAATACTAAATTAATTAATTTTCATATTGTTTTTATTTTTTGTTAGTATTGATTTTAAAAAGGCTTAAAATATACTTCAATACTCTAAGGGTAATAGGAAAACTACTTTGCAAACAATGCTTGATGTGTAAGATACTATATCCTAGTACATTGTCCTAAATCCGAACTGAAGTAGTGAAGTACTTTGTACTTCATGATTTTATTCAACAGAAAGGTTAATAACAAATGTCAGCAAAAATTTCAGGCCATATATATATTTCCATATTATGCACACATATCCAATAATTATAGATAATTACAACCAGACTCAAGCTAGCGAACAATAAACCAGCGAACAATTAGCCAGCGAACAATAAGATGCATCAAGCTAGCGAACAATAAGCCAGCGAACAATAAAAAAACGCACCAACCTGATCATGCCTAAAATCCGAAGACTTGCAATAACATGAAACGCCCTTTGCAATCTTATGACAATCATTTCCAGTAGGAAGACGAAATGCATTTTCACACAAACAAAATTGATTAGTTATATGTTTATTTGATATCACTTTTTTAAAGCCGGGCATCTAAAATTCCTATTAGCTAATCCTTTCTCTTTTTTGTGTTCTCTGATTAGAGATCGGTTTGTTGTCTTTTATCATAATGAAACAATTAAAAACAATAGTTCATACTAAACTAGTGTAACGATACAATTAAATCTTCTAGTTTTTTTTTTGCGTTTGAAAAGAAAAGAAAAAAACGGACCGATTTTGTAACGTCAAGTATTTTTTGTTAGATTTTCTGTTGAAATAAAAGCTGATAATTATACGCAGTTTTCTTCTTTTGTCTAAGAACTAGTACATTTTTCAAAAGTGTGTCGTTAAACCGGTAAGGTATTATTATATTTCGATAGGAAGAGTAATTAGTGTAAGAGTGACACACACAAATAGAACGAGAAACGAATTGACATAAAGATTTTGGTTAATCTAAACGAAATTGTTTTGAATCGCAGATTATCAAAACTTTTCCAATAATCACAAGTGATAGACAATGGCATAAGATTACCTAAACCAAAAGACCCAGGTTGGTAAAGTTACGGAACTTGTATATCTGAGGTCTGAGGTCTGAGCTTTGGTATGGAACCCTACACTCTCCCAACTTAAATTCGTAAAAAATTCAATACGGTAAAGCTTTTGTCCACACTAAGTTCAAAGGATAGGGAATCTAAGACTAAGGTTACATGGAACTAAACACTAAGATTAGTAAAGTTACGGAACTTCTACAAGAGGGGCGAAAGATACCAGAGGGACATTCAAACTCATAGATCGAAAATAAACTGAGAACGCCATGGCTAAAAACGAAAAAGACAAACAGATAAATAATAGTACACAAGACACAACATAGAAAACTAAAGACTAAGCAACACGAACCCCACCAAAATCTGGGGGTGATCTCAGGTGCTCCGGAAGGGTAAACAGATCCACATGTGGCACCCGTCGTGTTGCTCGTGTTATTACAAACCCGGTAAATAGTCTAATTCGGTAGGTCACATTCGTGAAAAGGGAACGGGATTGTAGTTACGACATAAGAAACATATCCGATATCATCTGTGAAACGAATATTCCATAACGGACAACCAACTCATGATGGCGTCCGTGAAATTTACGAAGGAATGATTTGGTTTAATAGCTTCCTTGTGAGCAGCAACCCTCTATCAAGGAAATCGTGATAGGAAATATAAGCCCGGGAATATCGTATCAATTGGAAGATATATACTCCGCTGCTGGAATGTTGCTACATAGAAAAGGAAAGTTCACAATTGGGAAGCTGAAAACATCTCTTTTGTCGTAAAGTTTTGTTTTCAACCGACCCTCATTGTCAATTTCTAGATGTAAGTCAAGATATGAGGCAGACTTAACTGTATCTGTTGTATCCTTTATCTCTATTTCGATTGGATAGATGCGTTTAACATAGTCACCAAATTTTGAATTATTTAGTGGGAGAACATCATCTGTATACCGGAAAGTAAAGTTAAAGGATATTACTAACTTCTTTTCTTTCTTCCTAAGAAGTTCCTGTATGAAGTCAGCCTCATGAGAATAAAGGAACAAGTCGGCAAGAAGAGGGGCACAATTGGTTCCCAAGGGAATGCCGATAGTTTATTGAAAAACACGTCCTCCAAACGTAACAAATATGTTGTCAATCAAGAAATCAAGCATCTTGATAATGTCAGTTTCAGAGAATTTTTTGTTTGAATCAGAGTGATTTTTTACAAAGTAGGATCTATCCCTCTGTAAGACAAGATACTTGTATCTACGTTGGCCATTCTTTTTTATGAAACAAAGCAATACCATCTCTTTACAAGTAAGGTCCAAATTTGGGGTAGTGAGACCATACCCCCTCCAAACTTCAATTCGTCAAAAAAAACCTACAGCAAAGTTTTTGTCTACTATAGGTACAAATGATAGGACATGGCCTAAGGTTGCCTGGACTCAAAGACCCAGGTGGGTAAAGTTACTGATCGTCTTCAACTGAAGTCCAGCCTAAGGTAGCAATATACAGTTAGGAAATAACTTTAAATTGAATCTCATAATGTTTAACCACCCTTTTTTTCTTCCTTTCTAACACATAAGGCTTAATATTTGTGTCATGCATTTGTATATTTATGGAAAGAGTATCTTCCATAGATTTGATTTCCAACAGTTATAATGGTGAACTACAATCTCTTTTTGGTGTAACCATTTATTTGATACATAATATTGCAAAAAAGGGGGGGGGGTGTGAAAATGTCACAATAGTCTCCATAATTTGGTCCAAAGGACAATTTAAATCCATTAGAGTGATACCTTTCCTGAAACCATAGACATTTATCTATCAAGAGGTCCAAAAAAAATCATATGCATTTTTGCTCGTTTTTCCATAAAATTGAATTGAATAGATCGAGGGTCAAAATTTGTTGAAAAACACTACAATAATTTCTGGACCTATGGGCGGTACGGATGTGAAAAAAACGACTTTCAAACAGAAAAATGGCCTATAAAACATGCAAAAACAATCTAGATATAAAAAAGAAGATGTGGTATGATTGCAAATGAGACAACTCTCCACAAGAGACCAAATGACACAGAAATTAACAACTACAGGTCACCGTACGACCTTCAACAATGAGCAAAGCCCATACCGCATAGTCAGCTATAAAAGGCCCCGAAATGACAAATGTAAAACAATTCAAACGAGAAAACAAACGGCCTAATTTATGTACAAAAAATGAACGAAAAACAAATATGTAACACATCAACAAACGACAACCACTTAATTACAGGCTCCTGACTTGGGACAGGCACATACATACAGAATGTGGCGGAGTTAAACATGTTAGCGGGATTCAAACCCTCCCCTAACCTGGTACAGTAGTGTAACAGTACAACATAAGAACGAACTATAAAAATCAGTTGAAAAAGGCTTAACTCATCAGATGGATACAAACAGAAATACTACACAGAGTAAACGTGGCCGGGTAATGTTCATATAAACCCACTTGTAACTATATTATTCTTCAACTATCTAAAAATCAATTTTAATGTACAAAAACTTTCATATTTAATAATTCACCATGGCCAAAATGCGAAACTAAACTTCTAACTGTGTATTGCTACCTAAGGTTGCCTGAACGTAAAGACCAAGGTGGGTTACGTTATGGAACTTCTATAACTGAGATCCAAAGTTTGGGTATGAGGACTCTACCTCCCCCCTTTTCCAACTTTAATTCGATGAAAAATTGACAACGGCAGAGCTATCCTTCACAATATGTACAAATGTTAGGCAATGAGTTAAGATTGTCTAGACCCATATAACCTGGTGGGTAAAGTTAGTGAACTTCTACAACTCAGGTCCAAAGTTGGGGAACGGAGACCCTACAGTCTCCCTAGTACTTTAATTTGTTAAAAATTCTCTACGACAAAGCTTCCGTCCACACTAGAAACAAATGATAGGCAATGAGTTAAGGTTGCCTAGAACAAAATAACCTATTGGGTAAAGTTAAGGAACTTTCTACAACTGAAGTCCAAAGTTCGGGTATTGAGACCCCTACCCCTCCCAATTTTAATTCGCAAAAAAATCCCTACGGCAAAGTTTTTGTCCACACTATGTACAAATGATAGGCAATTGCCTAAAGTTGCCTGGACGTTAAGACCGAGGGTACATTCACCGAGTTTCTGCAGATGATTATATTATGTTTTGCATTGATATTTCTTGACTCTATGCATTGCCAAACAATATGTGCCAATTTGGACTAGTTTTCAAACATTTTATTTTTGTTGGGTCAAAATCCCTACTCCTATGAATTCGTGGTTCACTTTTTCCCATCCCAGGAAATCAAAGCAAAAATAAATCAAATGAATCTACTGTACCATAAAAAAAAATAGACCACATTCTTATTACCAGCTTCTGTAATAACATGTTTTCAGTATATATAACATTGAGAATGGAAATGGAAATGGAGAATGTGTCAAAGAGACAACAACCCGACCATAAAGCAGAAAACAGCCGAAGGCCACCAATCGCAACAGAGCGAGAAGATCCCGCACCCCGAGGCGGGCTTCAGCTGGCCCCTAAACAGCTCCTTGAATACTCATACAATCCAAGATGCCGGGTTATTAGTCCAGCTTAATGGAAAGTTCTACTTTTAACTTGAAATATTGTGTATTGATAAGTACGCATTAACTATACTGGCGGACACATTTTGGTGATTTTTCTTAACCAAATCATGATTGATCCTTATAGAACTACTTACCATAATTCTTTATGTTTATAACAACTGAATAAATGACTCTTCTGAGGTTATTCAACATGTCGGATTTTTTAAGTCGCACGAATTTCATAAAGCGGAATTTGAAACCCATAAATGATTTTTTAAGTGTGTTTTTTTTTTGTGAAACAATTCTTTCAATCCATACCCACACTTGAATCATTATAAAAATGTTGCATCTCCATATTGTCGAGACTCAGCAATTAAAATCAGAGACAGGCCATAAAAACATTGCAGGCCGGAATACGTGAACGTGCTGTTTCCAGAAATTTCACGTCAAAAACTCGTCTTACTTTCCTTACAACAACGGTATAGGCAGACGGGATTTGTTGGTGACAATCCATGACCATATCAATATGTAGTGAGAAAGCCACGTCAATAAAATTTGATTGTGCAACGCCATTTGCTAGACATGTGTACGGCCCCAACGTCAACTGCAAATCTAGTCGCCGAATACCATGGCAGACGTATTCATGTCAAAAATATATTCTCATATACTGAAATGGAAACGAATTACCAACTTATATGCATTATTCTTTTAAGCTATTTGTCCGACTCAGTTTAGCTAGTTGTGTACTTCAGTCGTGAATCACTTCTAATATATGCATAACGAATATATACAGTCCGCCAAAAGTTAAGCACCACCTAAATATAACTGTCAATATTTTTTTAACTATTGCGAAAAAATAATTTATGTTTGGTGTTATGAATTGCCTTTAACAAACACTAAGAAAATTCATTACGACCAAAAAGATTGAACTCCGATAAACCCGTCAAGCAACTTTTTATTAAACGTCATATGCACTTTTACAAATACACTGTTTCGATACCTTTAAATCATCTTCCTATTGTCCCGCGTACAGGTGAAATTTGACCTTCATCAAGTCATTGTGTAATATGGCAAGGCATAAGTTATCTGTGGCTGAACGTTGGCAAGCAATTGACATGTCAAATGACGGTAGAAGCACTAGGAGCATAGGTAACCATTTCAATGTTAACCACTACGTCATTGTCAGACTTTTACAACGGCATGTTGACACATGAACTGTAAATGATAGACCAAGGTCCGGAAGACCCCGTTTAACTACCTGTCGTAATGACAGACTGCTTATTCGTCGTGCTAAAGCAAAACCATTTACTCCTGTCCCGCAGCTTACACACCACTGGCCTCCAGGTGGTCGTGTAAGTGTTCGAACATTGGTCCGTCGACTTCATAGAGGCAATCAAAAAGCACGTCGTGTTGTCAAGAGACCTGCCCTAACAGCCAGGCACCGTTTAATCAGGTTTCAATGGGCTGATGACCATCGACGCTGGAACATGAGAAGCTGGCAAAAAAATCGTTGGTCAGATGAGAGTCGGTTTCTGTTACATTTTTGTACGACCAGTAGACGGCAGAATACGAGTAAGCTGGGTATGCATATTCTGCAGGGTAACATGAACGGACAGACATACAAGGATTTGGTGCTAAGAAACATTGTAGTCCCTCATTTTGATAATCACCCACTTGCGTCAAGACACTTGTACATGGACGACAACGCTAGACCACACAGGACATGAACCCTATCGAACATGTCTGGGATGCCATTGGCAGAAATCTCAAACGCAAAGATCCACCTTTGCAAAATCTTGTCGATTAAAGAGTGGCAATTGTTGATGAATGGAATAGATTTCCTCAACTTAAGTTCAGAAGGCTTGTACAGAGTATAAAACGCCGTGTTATGGAACTGTACCGGAAGAGAGGTAGCTACACATCCTATTGACTCAAATATTGACATTAAATTTGCCGAACATACCAAAGATTATTTACAGAGAATTTTAATGATATTGGGTGATTAATTGTTGTAAAAAATAAAATCACAGTGAAACTTAAATTCCGTTTCTAATTTGTGTAATTTGCACTATGTCTATGAACGCAAAATTTAAATGCATAGAACCTGCATAACGTTGCTTGGCTTCCAAAATGTAGTAAATTACATATTTTTTAACAAAAAAATATCTCACAAACAGGCTTTGAAAATTTGGTTGGAATGCATACTTCCAAAATGTCGTATGCGAACTTGAACATTTTTGTAAATGGCAGTGAAAATAAAACTATGACGTTTGTAGATTACAAAAACACTACATCTATTTTCACGAAATAAAGAAATGTACAAGTATTCTGATTCCTAAAGTCATTAAACAACACTTTTCAAGTTTACATACAACATTTTGGAAGCAAACTTTATAAGCAATTGAGATTGGTAATTTTGTCACATGTCTTATTCCAAATGATTTGATTGGTCTCACTGTATGCTATTTTGGAATATCAAAGATTGCCTTCCGCCAAGACGATTTGTGTAAAAAGGTAATTTTAGCCAAAAAAATCATATACGACATTTTGGAAGCCCAGCGACGATAAGTGACCAAGTGCTCCACGAAACCTCTTTCTAAATTATTAAGATCTATTTTATCAGCAATCAAAGCCGGGCTCCAAAGTTCTTGTGAAACTGCCTATTCTAGAGGTGGCGTGAATCAGATGTGGATACTAAAAAATTCCAAAGATCTTTTAGAGTACATACAATCTAAGACTCTCTCATCTTGCAATAGTATTAAAACATTTGACTTTTCTACACTTTACACAAGTATTCCCCATTCCAAACTAAAAGACAAATTGAAAGAGTTGGTATTACTTTGTTTCAATAAAAAGAATGGCGAACGTAGATACAAGTATCTTGTCTTGGGGAGGGATAAATCCTACTTTGTAAAGAACCACTCTGACTCAAACAAAAAATTCTCTGAAACTGACATTATCAAGATGCTTGATTTCTTGATTGACAACATATTTGTTACGTTTGGAGGACGTGTTTTTCAACAGACTGTCGGAATTCCAATGGGAACCAATTGTGCCCCTCTTCTTGCCGACTTGTTTTTTTATTATTATGAGGCTGACTTCATACAGGAACTTCTAAGGAAGAAAGATAAGAAGTTAGCAATATCCTTTAACTCTACGTTCCGCTATATAGATGATGTTCTCTCACTAAATAATACAAAATTTGATGACTATGTTGAACGAATCTATCCCATCGAACTAGAGATAAAGGATACTACAGATACAATTAAGTCTGCCTCATATCTTGACTTACATCTAGAAATTGACAATGAGGGTCGGTTGAAAACAAAACTTTACGACAAAAGAAATGATTTCAGCTTCCCAATTGTGAACTTTCCATTTCTATGTAGCAACATTCCAGCAGCGCCTGCATACGGAGTATATATCTCCAAATTGATACGATATTCCCGGGCTTGTGTTTCCTATCATGATTTCCTTGATAGAGGATTGCTGCTCACAAGGAAGCTATTAAGCCAAGAGTTCCAAATGGTGAAGTTGAAATCATCCCTTCGTAAATTTTACGGACGCCATCACGAGTTGGTTGACCGTTATAGAATAACCGTTTCACAGATGATATCGGATATGTTCCTTATGTCGTAACTACAATACCCTTCCCTTTTCACGAATGTGACTTACCGAATAAGACTATTTACCGGATTTGTAATAACATAAGCAACACGACGGGTGCCACATGTGGAGCAGGATCTGCTTACCCTTCCGGAGCACCTGAGATCACCCCCAGTTTTTGGTTGGGTTCGTATTGCTTAGTCTTTAGTTTTCTATGTTGTGTCATCTGTACTATTATTTGTCTGTTTGTCTTTTTATTTTTGGCCATGGCGTTGTCAGTTTGTTTTCGATATATGAGTTTGACTGTCCCTCTGGTATCTTTCGTCCCTCTTTTAAGTTTATGATTTGTTTATTGTATATGTTAGCAAAATTGCTACATGAATGTTTTCTCTTTTTCGAGGAATAAATGATTTTTTTAAATGAAAAAAATTTCGATGCAATAAAAATAGGTGGTGCTTAACTTTTGGCGGACTGTATAGATTGCCTACGTCAGATATCCAAAAAAAATCTGTTTCTAAGCGTCCGGATAAGCGCTCATAATTCAAATTATGTATAAAACAAATGTAACTGATCATATAAAATGTTTTAAAAGCAGTTTACATCCCGTTTGTTGTTTAAATCGCAACTACATGATTGATTGATTTGTATTTAACTTTACTTTCAGCACGTATGCGGTATTTCATGGAGGTAAGTTTCTATTGGTTTGGGAAGCCAGAGTGCCCGGAGAATACCACTGTCACTCGGTAGAAAAACTCACAATCCTAGCTAATTGAGATTGGAGTCGAATTCACGTGCTAGATTCGAACTCTCACCTCACTGTTGACAGGCTAGTGATACAGTTGTTCGAATAATTAGACCCCCGTAACTAAATGTAAAAGATATTTGAAACATTGTATTTTGCCGGCTACAAATATAACTGGCTTTATGCATAAAAGAAAATGAGGCTTAATCGCCAATGAGACAGCAACCTAAAAAAAAACACCAAATAGAGGGCAACATACTTGTTTTCGCCACAAGACATGTGTCTGCTAACCAATCTTCAAAAGATTTGCAAAATTTACTAATGAAACATGTGAAATCCAACCCATCTATCTTGCTGGTATCTTTTATAAGTATTAAAAAAAAACAGAGACTGTTCGACGAAGTTAATGTCACTAATATCCGATACTTGTCCCTCTATTCCATAGAGAAATTTTTCCATTAATTGTCTCTTGTTGGGCAACAGAAAGTAATATAATTTTTATAAGCATGTCCTATGTCATATGCAAGTGTTTAATTACTCAAACATATATACCGTCACAAACATGCCAAGATTGATTTGTGGTGTGCTAGCTCTAACTGTAACAGTCAACGACAAGCCACCATGTCACTGAATGTGGATTGAATCTGAAAAAGATACCTTAATCACCGATGAACTTTATATTCAGTTGTTGATGGTTTGATTAATTATCGATTGCTTAACGACCAGTTGCAAATATTTCAGAATGAAATATCACAGGAAAAGTGAATACAGTTATATAGGGAAAGAAATGTCGCCTTGTAACAGGACCAAATGAACCCTCAAAGGAGGTTTAAAAGTTTTTATCGAGCAGAGAGTATACATTAAGGAGATGTGGTATGATTGCCAAAAAAACAACGAGTCCAAAGGAAATTTTTTTAAACAACTAAAGGTTAACCGTACGGACTACAATGAGCAAAACTCATATGAAGCTATAACAGGCCTCTGACTTGGTTAAGGCACATGTGAAATGTGTGTGTGTATTTTTATTCATTTTGGGAGGGGGTAACCTGGGATACAAGTGTAACAGCAAATTATAAGAAAAACTATAAAAATCAGTTGGAAATTGCTTGTGAGTTTACTCATTAGATTAGCAAGTCACATAAAAAACAACTAACATAAAGACAAAAGACACGAAATACCAATATGGATTAAATTAATTTATTATTAAAGTATATATCGCAAAATTATAAAATCTAAATGGAACAATAAAACGGGTGCCTCTGATTTTTTCCTTATCTTTATCTTTATATCTCTCTAAATGTTATTATGTCACCCTGACGGAGGTCGGGTGACATATTGTTATTGTTCCAATATTTTTTTTTTTATTTATAATCTTTATTATTATTATTCCACACTTTTTTGTCCAGACTATTTCTCGGAATTGTATGGACCAATGATGATGGAACTTTACCATAATGTAAACCCCCATGTGCAGATGTGCAATCGGGGGTTGGCATTTCCAAGATGGCTGCCGTTGTCATGGAAACAGAAAGAATGTGAAAAATAGGAAAGTCTTCCAAACTAAATGAAACTTTGTGGAAATGTTAGTAGGCATGTGAAAACATGCCATCAATCGTTGGAATTTTCAAAATGGCCGCCGTTGCCATAGAAACAGTTAAAATGAGAAAATTTTCAAAATGCTTTAAACTTTCTGAAAATTTATGATAACCAAAGAAAGATGTTTTGTGATGCATATATGTTTTTTCAATGTTAAAATTTCAAAATGGCTACCGTTTAGTGGCAATTGGCGGACCAGGGTGACATCCGCTATTGCTCGCAATGGCAATTCTAGTTGATATGTATGATTGTTTCTTAAATGTAAAATTTCTATCGATTATATGTTGTTCTATAACCATTCGTGATTATCAATAAAAAAAGAGACGGAAGATACATGTACTATCTCATAAGTGGAAAGGAAACTGACAACGCAATGGCAAAAAACGAAGGGGTACAAAACGACGAAACACTAAAAAAAGCAACACGAATCCCACCAAAACTGGGCGTGATCTCAGGCGCTCGGGATGGATAATTAGGTCCTACTCCACTAGTGGGACCCATTATGTTGATCGTGGTAAGTAATTTTATCATAAAAATTAGAAAATAGCTTTATAGGAAATTATAGAAGATAAAATTTAAATATGTTAACTTTAATTGTTCTTTTGATTGCATTTGAATTCTTTCGTCAAAGAAGATTTCTGTTATGATAAAGATCGACAACAACACTTTATAAATTTTGTGCGTCCGGATTTTGAGTATCTATAAAAAGTCAAGTCATCGACATATTTAACGAAATAATTGCAAAATACAATCATAGTCATCGTTTCACTATATTCCAAGAACAAACAAAAAAATAAAAACAAAAACTATAAGTACTATGTGAGGACAGGAACATATATATCGACAGTGTATCAAACTTGTATTCTGTGACTTCAAATTTGTTATAATCGCATTCATTTTATCACAGAATGGTACAGAATGCAAACAGGGTAATAAAAAAATGGCGCCGATTGCCTTCCCAAATTCAAAAACATTATAAAACACTTCACATCAAATAAATCACACTTATTTTGGTAATTTTATATGACAGAATGTATCTACTTTAAGATAAAACTTGTATTTATTTACGATTAGCATTATGTGGTTAATTTATTGAGCAGTTCTGATACTGTTTTTCAGTCAGACGCCACCAAAATCCATAAATCTCGCGAAGTCTCGTGGAGTCCGAGATTTTATCAATTTTATACCGAAAAGCCTATCAGATTCATTTCCCCTTAGATATACTGTTCCCAGGTGAGGACAACTAATTTACAAAAATTGTACATCAATCATTTTATCATACGTATACCAATACAAGCACGTGGCGCTGAGCGCTGTATATATGTATAGTTTATATAAACTTTTAAAATAAAGATATATGACAGATCACTTTTTCTGCAGGTAAATATGCTGTTTTATTCAAAATCCAATTCGTATAGAAAAACCTACTGAAATATTATCAATATCGAATAAAATTTCTCATCGATGTATACACATTCTTGCTTTTTACATATATAAATATAAAGTATTTATCAATATATATATATATGAAATACACTTAAATATTCGTTAAAATAAGTGATGGAGAAGTGAACAATGCATTGCACCAACAGTTATAACGGTCATGATAGTTAGATAAAGTGATATAGACTCCTCACTTGAACCGTACTTGTATGTGAAAGTCGAGGAATAATCACATTTGTTTTACGGACACCATTATGATTTGGTAGACCGTAATGGATAAAAATGCATGTACCTGTGTCACAGATGATCACGAATATGGTTAATATGTAATAGTGACAATCCCGTTCTTTTTTCTATGATTATGACAACCGGTTTATGACATCATCAACATTGACTATCATCGATGCTTTTCTTGCCATAAACAACACAATGGATGCTACCAGTGGAGTAGCATCTGCGTTGGGACTGGTCTAAACTTATACAGGCATGGGACTTGTGTGAAGTTCAAAAACAGGATGGAATAGGTAATTTTTCTTAAATTTCAACTCACGGTACCTTTTTTTACTTCAGATGATCATGGCACATGATATATTTTTAACCCTAATTAATTATGTTTTGAGAGTTAGATATCAAGTTTAATCAAACTTAAATCCCAGATGGTTTGAAAATTCAAAGTTAACTGTCAAAAACACTTTGAGTTATCCCTCTTAGAACTTATGTATGATTGAAACACAAGTGTGCACAATTTTTCTTTTCCACAATATTTCGTTTCAAATTTCAAAAAGCTGAAACAGAGGCTTTCAGTTTGTCACTCTCCTGCATGTGCATCTATTCATATAAACAGCAACAACAAAACGCAATTTATGATGTGATGCTATTTTCTTTGAATTTAATTCAAAACACATTTTCTAATACATCATGTACATGTACTAGCTAAAATGGTCAATATTAATGTGCAATAAAGGTGTTTGACCTTGGTATTTTAATCTTGAAATAGACCTATGGATTAACAAGCAACGTTCTTTTGTTTTACCTGAGCTATATACGAGTATTAAATAGAGATGTCATAATGTACAATCATCAACTATATCATGATGAAAATAAGATCATGATATAACTTAAGATTAAATCCTAAATTGAAAAAGATAGACGTAACATCAATATAAAGAGAACATAACAATCCAAGCACAATCTGGGTTGAGCCGAGCACTATGAAAGTATAAGCATCATGCTAAATCATAGTAACATCCATCGTATTAGTAATGACACTAAATATATGCTACATGTATAATTTATGGGTGTTGCACATTGTTGAAGGTCGTACAGTGACATACCATATGCTTATATTTCTTCATTTGGTCTGAACACAAAAATTTAAAGATATACCTTTCATTGGTTACAAATGTTCAGTACTTTCAACCATGACATTGGAAAGTCATTTCATTTTCAAACAGATTGCTTCAATGTTATCATTCACAGGCTTTCATGTTCCAATCTACTGATGTAAAGATCCATCAGTTCTACGATTCAACGTAACAAGAAGCAAGAATACACATAAATAGCAAAATACGAATATTCAAGCATACTAACGTTTTTTTTTTACTACGATTAAGTCGAATATCTGACAATCCGTGTGTATATATAAGATGCATAAGTGATGCCGTGCTTGTAGAGATGCTTCCTCATTGACGTTCACTCTAATCCTACTTGGGTGTTTGGTGGACCACCTTGGGATCTGACGTGTCATTTTCAAGTGCCCGTGACTTTTAAAATGTTCAAAAGTCCAAAATCAGATCAGTTCCGAACTGTAAATTTTGCTTAAGTGACTTTGTGACTTGATGAAATTTAAAAAATATGATCATTCGACCTAAGGGGATACCCTCCAGGGGTTCTTTCTTTCTCCTTTAATGAAGTTTATCATATAAGGATAAAACTGGGGGCTTCAAATATATCTCCCCATTAAAATGCATCGATCGTATAAAAAAGGGGGGTTCCAACCCTCGAAACCCCCCTCCCCCACCCCCCGGGGATCCGACACTGGTAAGATGTTATTGTGTCAGTGAATGATCGCTTACTCAATACCATATAGATGCTAGAACTCAGAAGTCAATCAATAACGTCTTCTGTTTAAATTGTATAAATGTTTGTACATGTATTGTCAAGCCTTTAAAAACATCACATTATATTTTATATATATATATATATATATATATATATATAGATTGCCTAACAATGTAATTTTAACACACTATTTAGTATGTAAATATAAGAATGTTTAAAATATTTACAAAATGATGAAAATAAACGCAATATTTCGCTAGACTACATTGTAACTAGCTTTATCAAGCGTGCATCTATCCAGGTGAAATCGGATGTAGATGATAAGAAACTGTTGCAGCTCAATGTATATGTTGCACTTGAATTTAGCTGCCTTGAAAATAATACATAATTTGGATGAAGTTCAAGATTTTTACAAACTTCAACTACCAATTTTGTAAAAATCTTGAACTTCATCCAAATTATGTATTATTTTCAAGGCAGCTAAATTCAAGTGCAACATATACATTGAGCTGCAAAAGTTTCTTATCATCTACATCCGATTTCACCTGGATAGATGCACGCTTGATAAAGCTAGTTAGTCTAGCGAAATATTGCGTTTATTTTCATCATTTTGTAAATATTTCAAACATTCTTATATTTACATACTAAATAGTGTGTTAAAATTACATTGTTAGGCAATCTATAATTTTATTTGTGTAATTGAATTAATCTCTGTACTGATTAATCCACACTCCCATAGATTTGTATGTCATGTGCTGCTATTTATAGGCACTTATATATATATATATATATATATATATATATATATATATATAATATATATAAACAAGTCTAATTTGAAAACAACGTTCAAACCTATGATTGCGTTGGATAAAAACCGCAATTTTTATACGTGTGCGTGTTACAAATTTCGTTGTAGAAGGGTCTAAATACAGCACAACAACATTTTCCAAATGACCAAAAGAGTGAAAAAATATATTCTAACAAAACGCATTTGACTAGTAGGTCGAATATATATTTTTTTTGGGAATGTATTTACACGCAGTTGTTGTAACATCTTAACTGACGTCATTTTGGAATTTTAGAGTTGTGCCAGTTCATATCTCTAATTACTATTTTCATTTTAGGCATGTCTTTGAGTCGTTTTTTGGAAATTTTAAAAGATTATTAGCGTCTCTACATATGATGTTCGGGTGAAACTGTTTCACTTTTTTTGTTGTATATAATTCAAGATTTCTATAGTTTAATAATCACAATAGATTGATCTGATTCATTTTACATCGTGCTCATACTGATGAAGGATATCTATTATCCGAAATATTTATAGTTACATTTATTCGTTTATTGTCATTTTTTGGTGATGTTGTACCCATTTAGACTGGTTATATATATATATATATATATATACAAATCTAAATTGAAAACAACATTCAAACCTATGATTGCGTTGGATAAAAACTGCAATTTTTATACGTGTGCATGCAAAACAAATTTCTTGGTAGAGGGGTCTAAATACAGCACAAACAACATTTTCCAAAAGACCAAAAAAATGAAAAAGTATATTTAAACAAAACGCATTTGACTAACAGGTCGAACAACGGATGTTCTTTAACCCTGCTGACTGCCATTGGCGATTGCCAAATAAAACGGATCACAAGATGCAACAAAATGGATCTTTATTATTAATCTAATACCAAACAGAAAACAATAAACTTGCGGAAAAGATGGTATACCGCAAACATGAGGTGCAAAAATTTTTACACCATATCCAGATTTCGACAATTAATGTCTCTTTAGTGATGTTAGGAATCGAAACGGTATTTGGAAGGCCATATAATTTACCTCAATTTAGGATAGACTCTTGAATTTTGAAGAGTCGAAATAGGATGAACGGATCATATAAACCCGAAGGTAAATATAATGCAAGCCCAAACGAAAAAATTGAAATAAGTCCAAATTGAAAACAACATTCAAACCTATGATTGCGTTGGATAAAAACCGCAATTTTTATACGTGTGCATGCAAAACAAATTTCTTGGTAGAGGGGTCTAAATACAGCACAAACAACATTTTCCAAAAGACCAAAAAAATGAAAAAGTATATTTAAACAAAACGCATTTGACTAACAGGTCGAACAACGGATGTTCTTTAACCCTGCTGACTGCCATTGGCGATTGCCAAATAAAACGGATCACAAGATGCAACAAAATGGATCTTTATTATTAATCTAATACCAAACAGAAAACAATAAACTTGCGGAAAAGATGGTATACCGCAAACATGAGGTGCAAAAATTTTTACACCATATCCAGATTTCGACAATTAATGTCTCTTTAGTGATGTTAGGAATCGAAACGGTATTTGGAAGGCCATATAATTTACCTCAATTTAGGATAGACTCTTGAATTTTGAAGAGTCGAAATAGGATGAACGGATCATATAAACCCGAAGGTAAATATAATGCAAGCCCAAACGAAAAAATTGAAATAAGTCCAAATTGAAAACAACATTCAAACCTATGATTGCGTTGGATAAAAACCGCAATTTTTATACGTGTGCATGCAAAACAAATTTCTTGGTAGAGGGGTCTAAATACAGCACAAACAACATTTTCCAAAAGACCAAAAAAGTGAAAAAGTATATTTAAACAAAACGCATTTGACTAACAAGTCGAACTACGGATGTTCTTTAACCCTGCTGACTGCCATTGGCGATTGCTAAATAAACGGATCACAAGATGCAACAAAATGGATCTTTATTATTAATTTAATACCAAACAGAAAACAATAAACTTGCAAAAAAGATGGTATACCGCAAACATGAGGTGCAAAAATTTGAACACCATATCCGGATTTCGACAATTAATGTCTCTTTAGTGATGTTAGGAATCGAAACGGTATTTGGAAGGCCATATAATTTACCTCAATTTAGGATAGACTCTTGAATTTTGAAGAGTCGAAATAGGATGAACGGATCATATAAACCCGAAGGTAAATATAATGCAAGCCCAAACGAAAAAATATAAATATGTCCAAATTGAAAACAACATTCAAACCTATGATTGCGTTGGATAAAAACCGCAATTTTTATACGTGTGCATGCAAAACAAATTGCTTGGTAGAGGGGTCTAAATACAGCACAAACAACATTTTCCAAAAGACCAAAAAAGTGAAAAAGTATATTTAAACAAAACGCATTTGACTAACAAGTCGAACTACGGATGTTCTTTAACCCTGCTGACTGCCATTGGCGATTGCTAAATAAACGGATCACAAGATGCAACAAAATGGATCTTTATTATTAATTTAATACCAAACAGAAAACAATAAACTTGCGGAAAAGATGGTATACCGCAAACATGAGGTGCAAAAATTTGAACACTATATCCGGATTTCGACAATTAATGTCTCTTCAGTGATGTTAGGAATCGAAACGGTATTTGGAAGGCCATATAATTTACCTCAATTTAGGATAGACTCTTGAATTTTGAAGAGTCGAAATAGGATGAACGGATCATATAAACCCGAAGGTAAATATAATGCAAGCCCAAACGAAAAAATATAAATAAGTCTCAATTGAAAACAACATTCAAACCTATGATTGCGTTAGATAAAAACCGCAATTTTTATACGTGTGCATGCAAAACAAATTGCTTGGTAGAGGGGTCTAAATACAGCACAAACAACATTTTCCAAAAGACCAAAAAAGTGAAAAAGTATATTTAAACAAAACGCATTTGACTAACAAGTCGAACTACGGATGTTCTTTAACCCTGCTGACTGCCATTGGCGATTGCTAAATAAACGGATCACAAGATGCAACAAAATGGATCTTTATTATTAATTTAATACCAAACAGAAAACAATAAACTTGCGGAAAAGATGGTATACCGCAAACATGAGGTGCAAAAATTTGAACACCATATCCGGATTTCGACAATTAATGTCTCTTCAGTGATGTTAGGAATCGAAACGGTATTTGGAAGGCCATATAATTTACCTCAATTTAGGATAGACTCTTGAATTTTGAAGAGTCGAAATAGGATGAACGGATCATATAAACCCGAAGGTAAATATAATGCAAGCCCAAACGAAAAAATATAAATAAGTCTAAATTGAAAAGACCAAAAAAGTGAAAAAGTATATTTAAACAAAACGCATTTGACTAACAAGTCGAACTACGGATGTTCTTTAACCCTGCTGCCTGCCATTGGCGATTGCTAAATAAACGGATCACAAGATGCAACAAAATGGATCTTTATTATTAATTTAATATCAAACAGAAAACAATAAACTTGCGGAAAAGATGGTATACCGCAAACATGAGGTGCAAAAATTTGAACACCATATCCGGATTTCGACAATTAATGTCTCTTCAGTGATGTTAGGAATCGAAACGGTATTTGGAAGGCCATATAATTTACCTCAATTTAGGATAGACTCTTGAATTTTGAAGAGTCGAAATAGGATGAACGGATCATATAAACCCGAAGGTAAATATAATGCAAGCCCAAACGAAAAAATATAAATATGTCCAAATTGAAAACAACATTCAAACCTATGATTGCGTTGGATAAAAACCGCAATTTTTATACGTGTGCATGCAAAACAAATTGCTTGGTAGAGGGGTCTAAATACAGCACAAACAACATTTTCCAAAAGACCAAAAAAGTGAAAAAGTATATTTAAACAAAACGCATTTGACTAACAAGTCGAACTACGGATGTTCTTTAACCCTGCTGACTGCCATTGGCGATTGCTAAATAAACGGATCACAAGATGCAACAAAATGGATCTTTATTATTAATTTAATACCAAACAGAAAACAATAAACTTGCGGAAAAGATGATATACCGCAAACATGAGGTGCAAAAATTTGAACACTATATCCGGATTTCGACAATTAATGTCTCTTCAGTGATGTTAGGAATCGAAACGGTATTTGGAAGGCCATATAATTTACCTCAATTTAGGATAGACTCTTGAATTTTGAAGAGTCGAAATAGGATGAACGGATCATATAAACCCGAAGGTAAATATAATGCAAGCCCAAGCGAAAAAATATAAATAAGTCTAAATTGAAAACAACATTCAAACCTATGATTGCGTTAGATAAAAACCGCAATTTTTATACGTGTGCATGCAAAACAAATTGCTTGGTAGAGGGGTCTAAATACAGCACAAACAACATTTTCCAAAAGACCAAAAAAGTGAAAAAGTATATTTAAACAAAACGCATTTGACTAACAAGTCGAACTACGGATGTTCTTTAACCCTGCTGACTGCCATTGGCGATTGCTAAATAAACGGATCACAAGATGCAACAAAATGGATCTTTATTATTAATTTAATACCAAACAGAAAACAATAAACTTGCGGAAAAGATGGTATACCGCAAACATGAGGTGCAAAAATTTGAACACCATATCCGGATTTCGACAATTAATGTCTCTTCAGTGATGTTAGGAATCGAAACGGTATTTGGAAGGCCATATAATTTACCTCAATTTAGGATAGACTCTTGAATTTTGAAGAGTCGAAATAGGATGAACGGATCATATAAACCCGAAGGTAAATATAATGCAAGCCCAAACGAAAAAATATAAATAAGTCTAAATTGAAAAGACCAAAAAAGTGAAAAAGTATATTTAAACAAAACGCATTTGACTAACAAGTCGAACTACGGATGTTCTTTAACCCTGCTGCCTGCCATTGGCGATTGCTAAATAAACGGATCACAAGATGCAACAAAATGGATCTTTATTATTAATTTAATACCAAACAGAAAACAATAAACTTGCGGAAAAGATGGTATACCGCAAACATGAGGTGCAAAAATTTGAACACCATATCCGGATTTCGACAATTAATGTCTCTTCAGTGATGTTAGGAATCGAAACGGTATTTGGAAGGCCATATAATTTACCTCAATTTAGGATAGACTCTTGAATTTTGAAGAGTCGAAATAGGATGAACGGATCATATAAACCCGAAGGTAAATATAATGCAAGCCCAAACGAAAAAATATAAATATGTCCAAATTGAAAACAACATTCAAACCTATGATTGCGTTGGATAAAAAAACCGCAATTTTTATACGTGTGCATGCAAAACAAATTGCTTGGTAGAGGGGTCTAAATACAGCACAAACAACATTTTCCAAAAGACCAAAAAAGTGAAAAAGTATATTTAAACAAAACGCATTTGACTAACAAGTCGAACTACGGATGTTCTTTAACCCTGCTGACTGCCATTGGCGATTGCTAAATAAACGGATCACAAGATGCAACAAAATGGATCTTTATTATTAATTTAATACCAAACAGAAAACAATAAACTTGCGGAAAAGATGGTATACCGCAAACATGAGGTGCAAAAATTTGAACACCATATCCGGATTTCGACAATTAATGTCTCTTCAGTGATGTTAGGAATCGAAACGGTATTTGGAAGGCCATATAATTTACCTCAATTTAGGATAGACTCTTGAATTTTGAAGAGTCGAAATAGGATGAACGGATCATATAAACCCGAAGGTAAATATAATGCAAGCCCAAACGAAAAAATATAAATAAGTCTAAATTGAAAACAACATTCAAACCTATGATTGCGTTAGATAAAAACCGCAATTTTTATACGTGTGCATGCAAAACAAATTGCTTGGTAGAGGGGTCTAAATACAGCACAAACAACATTTTCCAAAAGACCAAAAAAGTGAAAAAGTATATTTAAACAAAACGCATTTGACTAACAAGTCGAACTACGGATGTTCTTTAACCCTGCTGCCTGCCATTGGCGATTGCTAAATAAACGGATCACAAGATGCAACAAAATGGATCTTTATTATTAATTTAATACCAAACAGAAAACAATAAACTTGCGGAAAAGATGGTATACCGCAAACATGAGGTGCAAAAATTTGAACACCATATCCGGATTTCGACAATTAATGTCTCTTCAGTGATGTTAGGAATCGAAACGGTATTTGGAAGGCCATATAATTTACCTCAATTTAGGATAGACTCTTGAATTTTGAAGAGTCGAAATAGGATGAACGGATCATATAAACCCGAAGGTAAATATAATGCAAGCCCAAACGAAAAAATATAAATAAGTCTAAATTGAAAACAACATTCAAACCTATGATTGCGTTAGATAAAAACCGCAATTTTTAAACGTGTGCATGCAAAACAAATTTCTTGGTAGAGGGGTCTAAATACAGCACAAACAACATTTTCCAAAAGACCAAACAAGTGAAGAAGTATATTTAAACAAAACGCATTTGACTAACAAGTCGAACTACGGATGTTCTTTAACCCTGCTGACTGCCATTGGCGATTGCTAAATAAACGGATCACAAGATGCAACAAAATGGATCTTTATTATTAATTTAATACCAAACAGAAAACAATAAACTTGCGGAAAAGATGGTATACCGCAAACATGAGGTGCAAAAATTTGAACACCATATCCGGATTTCGACAATTAATGTCTCTTCAGTGATGTTAGGAATCGAAACGGTATTTGGAAGGCCATATAATTTACCTCAATTTAGGATAGACTCTTGAATTTTGAAGAGTCGAAATAGGATGAACGGATCATATAAACCCGAAGGTAAATATAATGCAAGCCCAAACGAAAAAATATAAATAAGTCTAAATTGAAAACAACATTCAAACCTATGATTGCGTTGGATAAAAACCGCAATTTTTATACGTGTGCATGCAAAACAAATTTCTTGGAAGAGGGGTCTAAATACAGCACAAACAACATTTTCCAAAAGACCAAAAAAGTGAAAAAGTATATTTAAACAATATATATATATATATGACTTACCACTTAACATTATTAATTGTTTCAAATTAAAATTAAAATAGGTGTTACAGTTTAGCCAGCGGGATATGGCAAGAGGAAAATGGGACATGTTCCCACATTGTACGCTATCTTATGTTTGGGGTTTTCTCCTTCAATAACAACCAGTTGGTCCCAGTTTGGATCTCAGTGTGTCTTTTTGAATTTTATAATCAATAAGCTGCGAATGGAAACCAAAGAATTCTTTGGGGAATATTTGCCAAATATCGGAACACATTTTCCGTACGATCTCTCTATTTTACATTGAACGTAAATGATTATGGCTTTGCCTACCTGTGAAGCACACTCACTCAGGCTTGCCACAAATAATGATTCGGCGGCTTGTATGTTCATCTTGTCTAATCTTGTTTAAGCAAAATATTCACACTGTGGGCATATCAATTCAAATAATTTTCTTAATATCTTTCACAAACAAAAGAAGCTGAGTTTATATATTTTACAAAGAAATAGGTTGATCGTATATGAAAATATTTATTGAAAGCCGTTTTGTATCTTTGATTAATTCATAGCATAATATTATATTTATGTTCGATTTTTTTTTAACTAACCCAAGACAAAAGCAAATACATCATTGTTGTTGTAACTGGCCATTTATTTTGACAGACTCGCGTTATTGGTGACATCCCCCACAACAATTTCTGGGTCTGCCCCTGAAGATTTTCGCTTCGCTTCGTTTCGTCGTGTTTTGTCTTGTTTCGCTATGTTTTGTTTCTGTTCCGTTTCTCACTTTAAAGGAACGTAAGTCATTCTGTTCTGTAGGTCTGAAAAAAAGGCTTAACGGAAATATTTGTTTTCCTTCAACATTCAACATAGCACAAAAATCAAAGTTTTGGCAAATAGGAAGTCGTTAAAAAGCACACACTTTAGACCTCATCTCTGTGAAGCTGCTGAACAAATATAAACTGAGGCGTTCTGTTAAATAGCTTCTCAGAAAAGTTCGTCCAAAATATTCTTCATTCAACTATTTAAATATTCAGGAATCGGTACACAGAAAGGTGTTAAGCAGTTCCAAAAAGCGATTGCACGTTGAAACTTATCACTGTCAAGCTGGAACGAATGAAATATGAAATTATTCTGTTCATTAGTTCCTAGCGAAAAGTGTGGCGGAATATTTGTTAAACAAACGGACGAACGGATAGACAAAATGATTGCAATTTAGTCCCTATTGTAGGAGTGGAGTAATGTTGAATAATCATAATCACCCCAATATCAGGATAATGTGACGACGTATTTAAAACCAAGTTTCAATAAATATATAACCCTACGATCTCACTCTGGGTCTCACCCTATGTTATATTCAATTCAAATTTATCACACGTTCAAACAAGACAATACTAGTATGTGGTTTGAAGGTAGGGATCTCAACCATTTCAAGATATGTCTTCTCATGTAGAACACATCCCATTATTTATATTCCAAATTTCCATGACCATTTACCCCAGTATGACCAATAAGCCAGTCATACCGTCTTCATTATGACACGGATAACATGTACTGAAGAATCCATGACTCTCTCATTAATGTTCCAAATGGACAACTTATTATAAGGATGATTTTTTTAAGCATGAAAATTAAATGTTCACATATGATTCTATTGTAAACCAATGGCGCCAGTCCGTCCTTTGGTCCCTCGGAGTATCCCTTCATAGACCCCCCCTTTTTTTTCCATTAATGCACAAATGACACACTGATTTAAAATCTAGGTACTTTGTAGACCTGTGATCCCAACATATATAGAGTCTGCAGTGTTTCAGACTGGTGGTTTCTTCCATAGCTGCTGTAAAGAAGATCTTCTGCAGGACGAATAATTACACAACCGCAACATTTCGACACAGGAAAGTAATACAACGTATTGTAATTCAGAACACCATGTCTTTTTTTGTCTTTTTCAGACTATTAGGGATCTTAAAAATATGCGGTATGCGAAACATAGGGATTACAATCCGGCAGCGGCAGAGTTAACTATTTGTATGAAGCTTTATATTTCAGAGGGTATAGAAGACCTGGATGTTTCATACCTAGGATACATATGCCTTATGTTTCGAAGTTTCCGTCTGTTGTCCCTGACCTCATTTTCATGGTTCAGTGACTGCTTGAAAAAAAATTATCACTCATTATAAGTAACAGGATAACTATATTTGGTATATGGGTTCCTTTCAAGTTCTACATGTTCGTCAGACAGAATTCACCTGACCTCGACCTCATTTCATGGATCAGTGATCAAGGTTAAAGTTGCGTGATTAGGTCCGTTTCTCAGATACTGTAAGCAGTAGGTCAACTAAATTTGGTGTATGAAATGATTGTAAGGTGTACATGTCAGTCTGGCAGGTTTCATCTTACCTCGACCTCATTTTCCAGGCCTCTACATTATCATTTTTTCTAACTTGTCCCTTCGGACAAGTTGCAAGAAAATCAACTTGTCCGAACTCTTAACTCACTTGTCCGAATTCATAAATGAAAATCTTACATATTGATGATTTGCAATAATAACACTTGCGCTTTGATTGTACCTAATAAAGGGAGCATTTTGTTCATTTTAGTATTTCAGACTGAAAGATTATTTGCAAGACTGAGTTCTCTGACTCAATGTCACTATCATGTGTCGATCATTAAATCATTATTTCTTCCCAAACCACTAGGTTCTCCTATGGACCTATTCATTCTGTAGTAGTGGTATGGGTTAAACCAAGGATGTAAATACACCTGGCCACCTTGTATATAATTAAACCTTTTTAATTTATTGATGGTGTCAAAACAAGCTTTTACAATTTATTTTGATTTTTATATACATTGATAATGATCATGAAGTACATAAAACATTTCACTAAAAAATCTGCCTTTTTAGATTTTATTTAATTTTTACATCTTAAGCATTATTTTAATATATAGATCTTATCAAATAAAACCTCTTTTAATGTATTGTTATGCATAAAAGCAAAATCAAATGAAACATACTTTAATTTGAAATTTTAAAGTTAAGGTAAAACTCCATATGGAGGTGCTCCTAATTCAAGGAGGCTTATACTAAGAAGAAGCATTAACATTGGTTTCTTTCCCCCTTACTTATATCCCCCTGGTCAATGGCTGCCAGCATGTTCAAATACGTTCAATCAGAGACATATAATACAAGTATTATATGTCTCTGGTTCAATCAATGAGTACTTATTTCATTTTGTATCAACAATAAAACAATCATTCATATTTTTGGGAATGTATAAGTCTTGAATTTGATCTATTTTACATCTGACCTCGATTTTTCACTTGTCCCATCGGACAAGTAGTATGGTGAATCTACTTGCCCGACGCCTATGTCCACTTGTCCCGGACAATCGGACAAACGATAATGTCGAGCCCTGTTTTCACTGTTCATTGATTAATGTTACGTATTTGTGTTTTGGCCTGTTTTTTCTAATACTATAAGCAATAGGTCAACTATATTTGGTGTATGGAATGATGTAAGGTGTACATGTCTGTTTGGCCAGGTTTATCTTATCTTGACCTCATTTTCATTCTTCATTGGTCAATGTAAAGGTTTTAAAGTTTGGTCCGTTTCTTTTATACTACAGGCAAAAGGTCAACTATATTTGGCTTATGGAATGATTTTAAGGTGTCCATGTCTGGCTGGCTTGGTTTATCTGACCAGGAACTCATTTTCACAGATCACTGATAATTTCAAGTTTATGTGATACTTGTAGCAAAACTTTATGTTAAGGACTATCAACATAAAATCAACCATGGTTAGTACAGCTGGCGAGCCATTTCAGCGTGTGCACTCTTAATTTTTCTTGCGGTATTTCCTTGCCATTGATTCAAAAACTATAGGAGCTAGGTTAAAAGTGTAAATGGCAAAATTTATACCAGCATGACAAGGTGAGTCCATCCTGAAAATCAAACTTGTTTTGGAGTTATTGCCCCTGAAATATTGATTTTTCCCAAATTTTGTCTCGCCTGCAACGAAAGTCTCAAAAGTGAGACATAGGTGTTTTTTATTTTCCGGCAGTGGCGACATGACAAATCATCAATTATTGTTCGATCCGAAAAAAAATGGATTTGAATTACGAGATAACACGAATTGGGAATACGAGATAACGGATTATCAATACGATATCACGGATTGGGAAACCGAGATAATGGACTAACATATGGACTTATTTTAGTCAAAATATAACTAGACTTTTTCCTTGAAATTATTACATTAACTGCCTTTATGCTGCTATCCTTCAACAACCGAAACAAACCATCTGATGAGATGTAATATTCAGAATTCAGCGAGATGCTCTTTTTGACATTATAGTGGCAATTTATAAATGAATGGAGAAACAAGAAAGTTAATTGCTAAATTTTTACTTATTCTTAAAAAATAATTTTATACAAAAATGCACAATATATATATATATATATATATATATATATATATATATGTACATGTACAACAAGACAATAATAAAATACATAAAAACGATAATAACATAATACATAATACAATAGCTAGGCCGATTAACATAAGCAAAGGGGTCAACTTAGCCGATATAAAAAAAATAACAGTAGAACATGCGACATTAATTGACAAAAATAGAGATGTTCACAAACCAAAGATGTCTTAATTAACCAAATTAAATCACCCAGTATATAAAATCATATATCTAAATTTGAATTAGAGGGGTTGAAAAGGGGGATGGAGGGAGGGAAAATTTATAAAACTTGTACTAATTCGTAAAAAAAAAATCTCATACCAAAACACACAATACTAGTATATCTACATCTGTACAACAAGATAATAATGAATGTAAATACATAAAAACGAAAATAACATATTACATAATTCGCGAATTGCAATCTCTATGGATATATGTGTTTTTTTCCTGGGATAAAACTTTAAAAAAAAAAACACACAATATATCTACATCTGTACAACAAGATAATAATGAATGAAAATACATAAAAACTATAATAACATATTACACAATTCAATCATAAATGGATATATTTAAAATAACAAGAGAATCGCGAATTGCAATCTTTATGGATATAAGCATTTTTTTTTCCTGGGGTGAAACTTTAAAAAACAAAAAATCCTCCTTAGAAACATTACGGATCTTTAATGCAATGGCATTCGGCTTTGAACAAATAATTTCGGAATCACGAGTTAAGATTATTTAGCCAAAAGCACTTATAAAAGATAGATTACTAGGTTTAGATAATTATGATGAATGCTCAAAAAAGCATGTCCAGAAATAAAACAAATGAGTATTCGTACCTTTTTATTGGGTTACATATAAGACCTGCGGACTTTATAATAAACAGTGATCTTGTCCATTCTAAGACACACTTTAGAGCATGGATTGGGTAAGGTTAAAAATATGGCGTAAAAGTAGTCACGGAGATGTTGTTTTCCGTGCCCGGAAATTTAGAAACGATCCTGGAAAAACTCATCGATCCTTTAAAAAAACTTATGCTAAAAGGTTACAATTCAACACTGTCATTAGATCTTTGAATATTGTTTTTATTGGTATTAATATTGATTTTGTTATCAGTAAGTTGACAGCAAACTAAATATCATTGTTAAATACATATGCACTTTCATGGATCTACAATCTGTCGATTCCCTGTATCTTGGCATTGCACAAGGTAATATTTTTCTCTGATTTTTTTATGACGTCTTTACACTAAATCCATTGGATGTTGGATGTGTACTGATTGATAATTTAGTCTTAGATTCATGATTTTTTCTATTAGTTGTTATTGGCTTTGAACTAGCTGTCTGTAACTGCGAGTACTCTCAGATCTGTACTTGGTATCTTTTTGTTGTTGGGATGTACAAGTACCCGGCTACGTCCACTCTGTGCTTTTGTTATATGTATTTCTATTTGTATCCATCTGATGAGTTAAGCCTTTTTCAACTCATTTTTATAGTTCGTTCTTATGTTGTACTGTTATACCACTGTCCTAGGTTAGGGGGAGGGTTGGGATTCCGCAAATATGTTTAACCCCGCCACATTCTGTATGCATGTGCCTGTCCCAAGTCAGGAGCCTGTATTTCAGAGGTTGTCGTTTGTTGCTGTGTTACATATTTGTTTTTCGTTCATTTTTTTGTACATTAATTAGGCCGTTAGTTTTTCTCGTTTGATTTTTTTTGCATTTGTGATTTCGGGGCCTTTTATAGCGGACTATGCAGTATGAACTTTGCTCATTGTTGAAGGTGACTTATAGTTGTTAATTTCTGTGTCATTTGGTCTCTTGTGGAGAGTTGTCTCATTGGCAATCATACCACATCTTCTTTTTTATATTTACACTTCTGTTATAAACTTGATATTTATCCTAAAAACATAAACTCAAAAATTGCATGTCATATTTCCAAGAAAGTGATAGAAAGGCTTTAACTTTTACATGACCTTCAAAATTTAATAGCTGTGAAAATGATAAAATAATTATTGAGGAGATGTTTTTGTTCTATTTAATGAAACTATGGAAGCATAATTAGAAACAAATGCATTTTTAAAAATGTGTTATACTTTGCAGACTTGTAGCTAAAGAGCATCTTGAGAATGTTATCTGATAGATTTGTGATTTTCTAATGCAATGGGTTACTATATTTGTCTTTGTCATTTATACTCCAAAGCATTAATTTTACTTATTGCTTACAAAATGTGTTCGGCAAAAAACAGAACTAACATAATACAGCAACTGATAACAAAACTTACATAAAATATAAAGAAACAATAGCTACAACTGCTAATTTATTTACTTCAAAATATGGAGAATCTAAGCGACGGTAATGTTTGCCTAGTAGCTAATAGAAAAGTTGTTCAAGATGAATGCTATTAAATTGTTTTTAGTAATTAGATGATTACGTGTAACAAATTGAAAGTTCAATATCCTTACTATGACTCAAAATTTGTATTAATCTTGAACATCTAATCACACATGAAATAAAGATGTCCACATACATATCATATATTCTACAATGTTATAGCATTACATATAGCACTAAATATAATTGAGAAAATATTACAGTAATCTTTTCTCGATGACACTAGGTCGGTTTCGTTGGAGAAGAGTACTTTTTTCAATATATAGGCTACTTTCTTCTAAATATACACGGTAAACCTATATTTGAATTTATCACAGAATATTTTTTATCCATCAGACATCTAGTATAAAGGAATATTGCTCAATACTCGAACACACAGGTACATGTAATACTTTTGGAATCGGAGTGTGACTGTCCTTCTAACATCGTTTGCATTCTATATTTATTCGAAAAAGGGGTTGCTTCCTCTCTAAAGCCATCGTCAATGTCGTCGGCCTTTAAAATATCACCTTAAAACACAACAAAATAAATATATATTAGTTGATCATTCAAAATATGTTTCACTATAATAAAACGATTTTGTTGAGCCGATCTTAAAACGGCAGTAAACTAAATAAATCGATAAAATTCAATATTTCTGTCCATTTTCAGAAAAAATAACTGCCAGAAGATCTCTTAGACGAAAAACTAAAACTTGCATGGAATTTTGCATATGCTGCTCACTTATTGTCTTTCTGACTGTTACTTCTTGTGTTTCTATCATAAAAAAAACACAGAAATACAATCCGATATATCGATTTTCAGGTTTCATCATCTCGATGTAGTAAAATATCGGCTGCTCGACACTATTTGAGGTCTTTTCCTTTAAAAGCTCCTACGTTGCGCTCACTCAACAAAAAAAATGCATATCGTGACTCCCAGATGATTTTTTACAATACCATGATAATCGATATTTATGGATTTGTCTATTCATGTGATATTTGGAGTTGGGCATTGACCAGCCACTATATTCAACAACCAATCACTTTGTTTAGCGTCAACAATAATATCGGGATTTATTATCATATCCTGGTAGATACTAAATTATCGAATATACTGTATATATTCATACATTTCAGATAATTATATCAAAATGACGAAAATATCACACGATGGATATAATTTACTTTAAAAAAAATGTGTTTACTTGTAGCTACAAATTAGTGTAGTCATAACCTATACAGAACCTATTTTGAGAATACGTTGTTAGTGTCCAGCTGTCAAACAAAGTATTTTTGTCGATAGTTACATTTTGTAAATAGTTTTTACTTTGGATTTTTATTGTATGTACTATATTTAAAACAAGAGGCTCATGAGAGCCTTATATCGCTCACCTGCAATCTCAGTTTCAGGCATTTGACTTATTTGTAGATCATACTTTGCTGAACAATTTTGTCATTTACACTTTCTATAATAATATTAAAGATAATACATAACCCAAAACTGTAAAATTTCCTAAAAATTATCTATTTCTGGACAGTAACCTAACAATAAGTTGTCCTATTGGTCTGAAAATTACTTGACAGATTGATCTAAACCTGTTTAACACTTTCACCTATGTCAGTTTTGCTCTTGCTGCTTTAGTTTTTGAGATAAAAAAACAAACATTTCATTTGGCCCCTATGTTCTATTTTTAGAAACTGCCGCCATGTTTTTTGAATGGATCAAATTAATCCCCGAATACAATCTATAAACTGGATACCCTAAGGAACACTCAATTAAAGTTTTTAGGGTGTGGTCAAGTAGTTTTAGAGAAGAAGATTTTTGAAAAGGTAATTAGACTTTCACAAAAAAATGTAAAAAAAAAAATGTTTTAAGGGCAATCACTCCTTAAGGGGTCAATTGACTATTTTGATCATGTTGCCTTATTTATAGATCTTACTGTGCTGAACATTTATTGCCATTTGTGCTTTCTCTCTATCTAATATAATATTAAAGAAAATAACCAAAACAGTAAAGTTTAATAACAATAAACTATTTCCAACAGTAACACAACAATGGGTTGTCGAACGTGTCTTAAAATTTCATAACAGAGAGATCATGACCCCCTTATCACTTTAACTCCCTTTCACTTTTTCTCTGTCTGCTGTAGTTTTTGAGATATAAGCCAAAAACTGCTTTTGTCCCCTATGTTCTATTTTTTAGCCATGGCAGCCATGTTTGTTGATGGATCAAAACTTCGGATACAATTTACAAACAAGATATCCTAAGGAACATTCAGTTAAAGTTTGGAAGTATTTGGCCGAGTAGTTTCAGAGAAGAAGATTTTTGAAAAAGTAATAGACTTGCACGAAAAAATGTAAAAAATAAACGTTTCAAGGGCAATAACTCCTTAATGAGTCAACTGACTATTTTGATCATTTGTTTTATTTGTAGATCCTACTTAGCTGAACATTTTTGCTATTTATACTTTCTCTCTATATATCATAAAATTAAATATAATAACCAAAAACAGTAAAATTTCATAAAAATAAACTATTTAGACAGTAAACCTGCAATGGGTGGTCCAATTGGTCTGAAAACTTCATTGCAGATAGATTTTGACTTATTCATTACTTTAACTCCATGTCACGTTTGCTCTAACTGCTATAGTTTTTGCGATAAAAACAAAAAAAACTGCATTTGACCCCTATGCAATATTTTTAGCCATGGCGACCATGTTTAATAAAGGATCACAACTTCGGATACAATTTATAAACCAGTTACCCTAAGGAACATTCAGTTAAAGTTAAGAAGTATTAGGCCCAGTAGTTTCAGAGGAGAAGATTTTTAAATGTTAGCAAACATAATGAACAAATTGTGTAAAAGGATCTTTAAAGGGCAATAACTCCTTAAGGGTTCAATTGACAATTCTAGTCATTTAACTTTTTTGTAGAACTTACTTTGCTGTTTACAGTTCATCTTTATCTTCAAAATATTCAAGATAATAACCAAAAACTGCAAAATTTCCTTAAAATTGTCTATCTAATGGCAGCAACCCAACAATGGATTGTTCGGTTCGTCTAAAAATTTCAGGGCTAATAGATTTTGACCTATTGAACATTTTAACCATCTGTCAGATTTGCTCTAAATGCTTTAGTTTTTGAGATATAAACCAAAAACTGCATTTGACCCCTATGTTCTATTTTTAGCCATG
The DNA here is from genome assembly GCF_021869535.1 of Mytilus californianus. Taxonomy (NCBI): domain Eukaryota; kingdom Metazoa; phylum Mollusca; class Bivalvia; order Mytilida; family Mytilidae; genus Mytilus; species Mytilus californianus. The sequence goes on from NW_026262684.1 coordinate 887,561, forward strand.
GCGGCCATTTTTGTTGATGGATCAAAACTTTGGATACAGTTTATAAACTAAATACCCTAAGGAACATTCAGTTAAAGTTTGAAGGTATTTGGCCTAGAAGTTTCAGAGGAGAAGATTCTTGAAATAGTTTACGACGACGGCGACGACGGACGACGACGACGACGACGACGACAGACGATGGACGCCAAGTAATGGCATTAGCTCACATGGGCCCGTCGGGCCCTGGTGAGCTAAAAAGTAAACAATTAATTGCATACGAGTTCCTCTAAACAAATTTTTATTATTATTATGAAAGCTTAAAACAATATTTTGGAATTTAATATAAAGTTTGCCAAAATATACCTTTCTAAACTCAAATCATGGTTTTTCTCTCCTCAGAAGTAATGTTGCTTTTATATTCACTTTCATCTGTAAACATAAAAATATTGTAATGTTGATATGATATCTACTAAATTTGTCATTGTTATTTTGTATGTGCAGTTAAAAACGATTAAACTCGATTCTTTTATACAGATCAAGTTAGAGTAAATACTTAATTAAGTTTTACAATATGATAAAAGCAATACATTTAACGTTAATTCATTACTTTCTGAAATTGTACTAAGCGGGCTAATACGAAAAAAATATCAACTGGTTGCAACTATTATGGCATGTCTGTTCGTAATGTTATCACTCGACATGTTCCGGAAAGTACACCTCAACTTTACAATTTCCATGAAAAAGGTTGAAATGAGAAAGGCACAGAAACAGGAAAATATATAAAAATTCGTAAGGGTTCCGCGGAACCCAGTGTCTCGCTTACTTTTGCTGTTAGTCGCAGGCTCAACAAAAATGGTGAAAAATTATTTAAAATTATTCTCTAGATACTATCTTTTGATTGTAGGAAGTTCTGTTCAAGTTTGGTAAAAATCCACGAAGGTTTATGAATCTAATAAATGTTTTAAAAACTTTAACTGCAGACTGTACGTAATGTTAACTGAAATAAAACTAAGTCCATTTATAAGTAATAAACGGAAAAACAGGAAATAAATTTTTACCAAATTTCCCTCTAGATACTAGCTTTTGATCATAAACAAGCTTCTGTCCAAGTTTGGTACAAATCCAGGATAGTTTAAGAAAGTTATTAAAATTTTGAAAGCTTTAACCACAGAGTGAATGTAATGTTAACTGGCAGAAAAACTAAGTCCATTTATAAGTAAAATACGGATAAACAGGATTTTTTTTTAACAAAATTTACTTTTGAATACTATCTTATGATCACAAACAAGCTTCTGTCCAAGTGTGGTACAAATCCAGGATAGTTAAGAAAGTTATTAAAATTTGAAAAACTTTAACCACAGAGTGAATGTTATGTTAACTGGCAGAAAAACTAAGTCCATATATGAGTAAAAAATGGATAAACAGGATTTTTTTTTTAGAAAATTTACTTCTGGATACTATCTTATGATCATAAACAAGCTTCTGTCCAAGTTTGGTTGAAATGCAGGATAGTTTAAGACAGTTATTAAAATTTGAAAAACTTTAACCACAGAGTGAATATTTGTGGCCGCCGCCGCCGCCGCCGACGACGCCGACGGAATGTAGGATCGCTATGTCTCGCTTTTGCGACAAAAGTCGCAGGCTCGACAAAAATGCAAAACAAATAAAAGAAATAGATGGATTTTTTCGGATTTTTTAAACTTTTGAATGTTATATGAAAGTGCCACCCAGTTCAAACTCTTACATCATTTGCAGTGAATTGCGGTTTGTCTAAATTGTTCAAGTAGATATTTGTAGTACGAAATATCAGTGTAACATTCTTAAACAATTTAATGACTTTTGAGTTTTCTATGGTTAAACATATATTTAATTCATGTAATCTCATATATATTCAACTGCCTATGGAGTTGACTTGCAGTATAAACTTTCTTGTTCCGATAGCCTTTTTTTTTAATTAAATCAATTGTTGCAATTTTTTTTTATAAGTTGAAGAACATGTATAATTATGATAAAGAGATCTCGCGTTAATATCATAATGGCATACTGCTGATGGTACAACTGATATCAAAGCTGACATGTATATACTATATAGATATAAGAAGATGTGGTATGAGTGCCAATCTGATATTACCAACCGACAACAAAACTGCTATATGTAGATGTATATGCTAGTTACTCTTGGCTGGGAAAAAAGACTATTACACACTGTTCTGTAACATCGCAGAACTAGCATTATGATTCAACAATCATACTTATTGACGCAAATTAGTCATAGTTACTATTTGGCGTCAGTCCAAAACATCAAAGAAACGATTACATCGTCCTGAATATGCATGAAATATTTGCCACTGGACGTTAAGCAACCAACAATCAATCAATCAAAGAACGATTACATCTATCTTCGTATTTTACATTCTGAATGTAGTGGTACAGTTATTACAAGCAAAATAAAAAAAAAAAAGACCTTTAAAAAACTTACATTTTTCTTTCCTTTTCTTTCGTTTTGAATACATGTATATCAAAACTGATACAACTGCTGTAACAGTTATAATGGTTACAATATATGCTGCAAGTACCGCACTATTTCTTGATCTTCTGTTTTCTGTAAAAGGCTAATATATTTACTAAAATTACAATGTAACAAACGAAACATTAACATCTGATTTCTAGAAGCAATAAATGTCAGTGTAATTTAATTTAAAAGTTGATTCAACGTAGTAACACGAAATTAATTTCGATTGTTGTAAACATGTATCCATATACATTCAGCAGCAGGTCAGTCAATCATCCCTATCTAATAAAAAATGTATTAATTTTCTGTACAATAAAAACTTAGCATTATTGTTTATATATCTCGCAGTTACAAATTCTATTTATGAACCATAAACCCGTAGAAATAATTCAAAAGTAGGTATAGTCTCGTATGTGGTTGATCTATGCTAAAACTTTGCTCCTCGTGATTTTTGCCATGCGGTATCTGCTCATAAAACAAAAACATGTTATAGTATCTTCTCATAAAACACATACATGTTATCATTACTCTATTAATTTTAATTGTTAAAGGGGCACTTAAATGATAATTCGCTTTTAGCAGCCAGTATGGTTCAATTTTGTCAAAATAAGCTAAGAAACATCAATGATGAAATATCACATGCAAGTGAATAATCCGACCTCATTGAATCCGTATTCATGTGACCTTCAATTTAATCCCTTAGCTAGAGATGGATTACGCATGCGTTATGTGTGTTCAGTTATTAAAAGGAAAAGAATGTCAACATTGAAATTGAAACAAAGGTAAATCATTTGATTGACTGATTCGATCAACAAAAACCCATTTTTTTACAGGAAAAAACGATAACATGAAATCAAACAGACATTGAAAAATCCAATTGCACGAGGTCGCTATCTTTTTATATTTTCGTTTATGTTTATATCGTGTTATGTGACCGTCGTCAGTTTTCGGAGGTCATCTCTATAGTTAATTAGATGGCGTTTAGATTAAAATACACACAAAATTCTGATATATGTTAGCTACATGTAGTACATGTATATGCATTGTAAACTGTTCATATCCAGAAATCAACGCCACTTTGCTTATTTGAATATTATACTAAAGAAATCGGATACGGGTCACGGAAATTATATTGAAATGATAGGGAATTTTAAAAAATATGTCTGTTTTAACTTTAATTTAAGTGATAGACAGGTTGCGGGGACAGAAAATAAATATACACAACAATATACACCATTTAAACGAAACATAATGACTGTCGTTGCAAAAATCAAGGTTCCTGAGCTATTTTAAAAATCGAAGCGAGAGGCTTTTAACATTGCAGTATAAAATACAGGCAAAAATGGCTGAAACGTCAAATTTGCAAACTTCGTGTTGAAAATATTGGCTAACAAGGTCATTACAAAAACAGGTTGCGGGGATGAAACTTGAAACTTGAATGTCCAAAGAATAAGCAAGTCCAAACCTTGTATGTGTAGTCGTTGAAGTCTAGGTTCCCACGTTAAGTTAAAATGCCCCTATTTCAAGAAGAATAAACTCACGAAAAAAACGAACAATTCACTAAATATTCGCGTTCATTGTTTTGATTTTGACCGCCTGACAACTTTACGGAAATATCAGAGTGATTATAAACAAGGACTATGTGACGGGAAACTTATAATATCCGTGTTTTAAAGATTTTTATGATATCAAGCCAGTCCAGTTCAAACTATTATCACGTGGTACAATTCTCATTTACATATTATGAATATTAATTTGCAAAAGTACTACTAGTTTCTGGCTATGTTATTTCAGACTTTTTATAATTTGGATATGTGTTTTAGTATGTTATAAATCAAATATGAGAATTTGAGTCAAATCGGTGAACCTGATTGTGACAGCTAGTGCCCCTTTAACAAAACACGCATTATTCTAATTAAACGGATAAATTGACTAACCGTTTATTATGAGTAAACATCTGTCGATTGGCTTCATGACAGATATAGTAATCTGTTACACAGGAACTGTGAAAGAGAATCGTATAGTGAGAACACAAACTTTTAACATTTACCATTCTCATTTGAAACATTCATGGTTAAGTACTTGCATACTTGTAATGTCCAGAGGTGGATTCAAAGGGGGCTTACGGAGGTACATAGGTTTACTTATAAAGTAAATGCATAGACTTTTCACATGCCCATCTCCATACGTTGCCTAGTTTCGGGGCCACGGACCCCCTTTACAAAATTATAGATCCACATGTGATGTCAGTACTATGAACTAATGAAACGTCCTCAATGACTTGTATATACATTTTAAAAATACGCAAAGTTGAAATTGAAAAGTTTCGAATGTTCGATTTATCCGGATTCTTGCTAATATTTTAATTTGGTTTTGTTTGCTGTTTTATTTGTTGATTCCAGAATTGAGTATTACATATAGACACGAAAATACGGAAATGGGGGTTAGGGGTTTGAATGGGGCTTAATTTAAGTGAAATATCATCCCAACAAACAAACACATTAATTGAAATATCATCCCAACAAAAAAACAAACAACAAACTTTTGTTTTTCATAACTGTATCAATAAAAATATAGAGAACAACATGTACAAAATGTTCTAAAATATTTTTCAAATACGAAATATTTTTTTGTTTGAACTACATGCTGATCCAATTTAGGTTCAATAGTTTCTGTACATACATGTATGTATGTTACATACATGTAGATGGTATCTTAACATATGCAATATTGTTAGGACATAGCTTTATTAGATTATGTTATTGTTTAGCTGGACATAAATTGACTGTGAAGATTTTTAACTATAAGCTCAATTCTGAATGATATTTCCTATGGATAAAAACGATAAGACATTACACTAATATATTCTAGATTATACTTAACAGAAAACAAGAGGTTGAGTAACATTACTCAAATAAAACACCAATGATGACAAACATTTCGTACTTCAGCAGATAAAATATTTCTATCTTAAGATTGTTCGCTCCTAAGTTTCAAAATAACAAGTTATTTAAACAATATTATAAATTGATAGTGTATTACTAACGGAACTTAAGCAGAATATCAATTGATTATTTCGCGGGAAATGATTTTCTTTAGGTTTTTCATACATTTAACATTGGCACCTCTTTCTAATGAAAAGCTTTGAAAAAATAAGAAGGATTTTCTAAAATTTCAAAAATGGCTTTAAAACTATATGTTACAAAATTATTAAAAGAAAAGTAGGGGTTAGCGGACAAAAATTCAATTAGCACTACATTGATAAAACTAGAGGATTCCGAAAATCTGACAAAACGTCAAAAGCAAGAGTATATAGCAAAACATCCTTAAATAATCGCATGGTATTTCATTTCCGAGTTAAATAGAATGGAATTGTAGTAAGCGGGAAGAGGTCAAATATGTGACCAACTATCATAATGACATATATATAATTATATATATATATATATCTATATATATATAGATATATATATATAAACAAGTCTAAATTGAAAACAACGTTCAAACCTATGATTGCGTTGGATAAAAACCGCAATTTTTATACGTGTGCATGCAAAACAAATTTCTTGTTAGAGGGGTCTAAATACAGCACAAACAACATTTTTCAAAAGACCAAAAAAGTGAAAAGGTATATTTTAACAAAACGCATTTGACTAACAGGTCGAACAACAGATGTTCTTAAACCCTGCTGACTGCCATTGGTGATTACCAAATGAACGGATCCCCAATGTAATAAATGGATTTTAATTATAAAATTATTATTAATACTAAACAGAAACTAGTAAACTTGCGGAAAAGATGATATACCGCAAACAAAAGGTGCAAAGGTTTTTGTACACCATATCCGGATTTCGACAATTAATGTCTCTTCAGTGATGTTAGGAATCGAAACGGTATTTGGAAAGCCATACAATTTACCTCAATTTAGGATATATATATAAATTATATATATATTTTCAATTTAGACTTGTTTTTATATATATATATATTCAAACACTGTAGACCAAATATTAATATAGGCGTTCATACAGTTTACAAGACAAGAGTGCACACGCTGAAATGTCTCGCCTTCTTTACTAATCATTGATATTATGTTGATAATCCTAAATATAAAGCTTTATTACAACTGTCACATAAACTTAACATTAACCAAGTAAACTAAACATTGACCAATGAACCATTAAATGAGGTCAAGGTCAGATGAACCATGCTAGGCAGGCATGTACAGCTAAAAATTCTTCCATACAACAAATATAGTAGACCTATTGCATACAGTATAAGAAAAACAGACCAAAACACAAAAACTTAACTATAACCACTGAACCATGAAAATGAGGTCAAGGTCAGATGACACCTGCCAGTTGGACATGTACACCTTACAGTCCTTCCATACACCGAATATACTAGACCTATTGCTTATAGTATCTGAGATATGGACTTGACCACCAAAACTTAACCTTGTTCACTGATCCATGAAATGAGGTCGAGGTCAAGTGAAAACTGTCTGACGGGCATGAGGACCTTGCAAGGTACGCACATACCAAATATAATTATCCTATTACTTATAATAAGAGAGAATTTAACATTACAAAAAATCTTAACTTTTTTTCAAGTAGTCACTGAACCATTAAAATGAGGTCAAGGACATTGGACATGTGACTGACGGAAACTTCGTAACATGAGGCATCCATCAACAAAGTATGAAGCATCTAGATCTTCCACCTTCTAAAATATAAAGCTTTTAAGAAGTTAGCTTACGACGCCGACGCCGTAGCCTCCGCCGCCGTAGCTGCCGCCGCCGGATCACTATCCCTATGTCGAGTTTTCTGCGACAAAAGTCGCAGGCTCGACAAAAACCAATTCAATTTTCATTGAAACAGCAACCCTATACATGCTATAGGTTGCATTTCTGTAAATATAGACAATGCAATTTCCCACAGGAACTCCTTTTACGGCTAAAACTGTACCACTTTTACTATGAAGTTTCGAAAAAAAATATATCCTAGAATGGAAAGCTCATATGTACTACTATTTTTTTCAAAGTTCAAAATATAGTGCTTTGCGGCGTATTTTCAACATTTATATGCCACGAACTTCTAAAGGCTTAAACTTGTACTTAAGTTCTGTACTACCCCTGCCTTCACTGTTGGTCTCCCTCAGAATTCAAGGCTGTCGCTATATTTTTTTATTTATACTGGTAACATTCCCAAGTTATGTCTCTATGAGATGAAAAATAGAGATAATATCTGGGAACCAGTACGTAAACAAAACAATTTATCTATGAATATTATATATCTCCCCAAAAGAGGCGTGGTTTGTGAAACAGCTGTATTTACAAAGTGCAACCTCTAGTATGATTTTAACGTTAGAAAACGTCAGTCATTATACATCGTATGAACTAAAATATCTATAGTTGTTATCCAGGGGCTATTGCATCTTGTAAAAGGTTCCTACATAAGTGAAAGAAAAAAATAAAGCATTGCCAATGTCTCATGGTTTGTCAAAAATATAGTATGCATGACTGTGTATGTATTAGTCACTGCTTAGTATTTTGAAGTCTTATCAACACTTGTGATCAAGATCGACAGTAACAGCACGTTAAATTTTTCGGTAAATAAACTTCATTTAGTATATTGCAAAAGGTGTCGTTGAATTAAAAAAAAACTCATCATTGATAACAGGATTGAAATTTTGTACGCAATGTGGCGTTAAATGTCAGCTCCTTCTCAACAAATATTACAAACAAGAGTATGTACGCAACAACCGGTCTTTAAGAATCATCAAAATTTATACAGACAGTATACTTTTGTTTCAAGCAAACTGTTGAACTATTAGAAAAATAAAATGAACGATCTGGTTAAAGAAAACAGAGAAATAAAAACAAGCTTATAACCATCTACAACCACAAGACTGAAGGCTCTTTGTCTGGGTTAAATTAAATATACCTTCCAGTTTGCAAATTTCAACCTTTTCTGTAGGTATGATATACTCTTTAATACACTGACATACTACTATTACTTGTTGACTGCATATTAGATCGTATGATGATTGGTGGCGCAAACTAACAGCATAGTAGTTGCCATTTCTGGTAGTTGCTACTGCATCAAATCGAAAACTAGAATCCTTTAACAAAATAATGTAATTTAAAAACTTAAATATTATTAAAAGCGATATATACATGTAGCAGCAACCTATATATTATAAAAGCATTGAGCAGTATGATGCACTTGGATGAAATATATCAACTGGACTATCAAAACCCATTAATCGACAAAACAATTGTTAAAACAAATAAATCATAAATAACCAAAACTATAAAGCAAATTTTTATATTGACGCCACCTCATATCATGTTATGGTCTCATCTATGTCATTATGTATTGACTACCACACTATACAAAAACGTCACATTTTGCTTCATCTTGGCTTCTGGTAAATTATATGTAAGTGATCTACAACTAGTCTAGATATAAGAAGATGTGGTATGAGTGCCAATTTCTCGTCCTGAATATGCTACAATAATTTCCATTGGACGTAAAGGAAGCAACAATCAATAAATCAAGTTGATATCCAAAAACCATTAGTTGCAGACACATTGACGACGGTTGAAAAGACCTACGGATAAACCGACGACTTTATGCATCCTTAAATTTTTTTTAGAACGCACAAAATAATCTACTTGTTTTCTGGCAGTTAAATATACCTGTGAACAACCGAACGATTAATAAAACAGATGGATACAGAAGTTTCGAAATCAATGTTACTCTAAATTATGATTTGAAGCAGTTTAAATTTCCAGTGTTTGGCAGTAGAACTTATTTGATACAATGTAGATCAATGGATGGTAACTGTTAAACGGTTTTTCGGTCCTTATATTAGTGAGGATTGGCGCCTTCAAACGAGTTTAACCCCGCCACATTCTGTATGTGCCTGTCCCAAGCCAGGAGCCTGTAATTCAGTGGTTGTCGGTTGTTGTTGTGTAACATACTTGTTCTTCGTTCATTATTTTGTACATAAATTAGGCCGTTAGTTTTCTCGTTTGAATTGTTTTACATTTGTCATTTGGGGCCTTTTATAGCTGACTATGCGGTATGGGCTTTGCTCATTGTTAAAGACCGTACGGTGACCTATAGTTGTTAATTTCTGTGTCATTTGGTCTCTTGTGGAGAGTTGTCGTATTGGCAATCAAACTTCATCTTCTAATTTTTATACTTAATGATCTAATCAAGGTCTTTCCACTCCGTTAGGAAAGACCTTATTGTTTTTCAAATGTTATTTTTTCTTCCAGCATTGTTTTAACATGCCCTCCCCTCGTTTCTATTGGAGTTATCAAGACCAAATATGGCCCATCGATGGTACTCATCATGAAATATTACCAGATCACCCTGTTAAGGATTTCATCATCACCTTTAGAAGTTATCTCCCTTTTATTGTTTTTTTTTCAACATGGTCCCCCTCGTTGTTTTGAATGATATCATGACCTTATTTGTACAATAGGTAGATCTAATCATGATGTTTTACCATATGAGGCTGCGTAGGATTTCATCATCCCCTTTGAGAGTTATATTCCCTTGAAGCAATTTCTTTAATTTGCATTTTTCTTAAAAAGTATTAGAGATAGAATCGAATTGAAAATTGGAAATGGCAGCATGTACAAGAACAGATGGCAATGTAACTAAACATAAACAATTAGTTTGTTATCAACCCTTATAAGGAGTTATTTCCCTTTAAAAATTATACACAATTTTTGAAAAATTCTATTTTGAGAACCGGAAGTCGTAGAGACTTTGGACCTGCATCAATAATCTTTAATTCATGTGACCTTTAATTTGCACCCAAGGTCAAAGGTCACCGAGTGCAAAAAATAATAATGCTGCAATTTCAAGCTTACATATTAGGAAAACGATAAGAGTTTGCTGCATACATACTGTGTATAAAATGTTCCTCTCGACGAGCTCTACATTTTACACATTAAGCTCAAAACTGTCCGACCGTCTGTTCAAAAGTTACAACGAAATAATTCTTAAACGTATAGTAGTGTGTGTATATATTTTTAAAGGTAACAACCTACTATAAATTGCAAAAATGATCAGTATTTAAAGACCTTCAATTTGAGGTCAATGTCAGGTCATGATGAAATTCTACCTTGACCTTCAAAGTGTACCATGACCTTGACCTTGTGACATTTGAAAGGTCAAGTGGTCCTGAGTTGAATGGTGGTAGTCCCATGTCTCTGCGACTTCCGGTTCTTAAGTTTGGTATTGCATCATATATTTGATTATTCATTGTGACCTTGATGAACCTCGGAATTGTCCAATTCTAAAATGTTGTACTTCAACTGCAAATCATTTATCACTTACATGTAGCAGATTTGAGATATTTGTTGTGGTTTTAGAGATAATGCAGTTTGAAATTATGCGCGCGGAGGCATGTATTTCTGAATCAACAACAGCTTACCATCTAAAATTTTGAGAAATTGAAGAGTCTTACATGGTTTCATGTTTGACTAATTACCAAAAACATTCAATGAAAAACCCCCCAAAAAAATCAATTTGAAATTTTCATTTTTTGCATTGTTTTTGTAAGTTTCATAAGTTCTATTTATATAATTGATATTGCATCATATTTGGCACTTTACCATATGCGGTCATTTGGTATATCAAATTGAAGGTCTAAATGAGCTCTACTCAAAAATGAAAATTTTAAAACCCCTTTTTCATCACAGTGGGAAGGGTTGGGTCATTTAGTACAAAAATTTCAAACTTCTCAGATGGTTAGGTTGTCGCATATCGAATGAAAGTCCATAAAGCGTACATTTCAAATATCAAATTGACGTCCCCTAAAACGGGTTGGGTGGGGTCATTGAGTGCAAAAAAAAGTCTCATAAGGTAAGGTTGTTGTATATCAAATGAAAGGTCATAATGTGTACATTTCAAATACAAAATTCCTCTCCTCCAAAAATGAGTTAGATGGGGTTATTAAGTACAAAAATCAAACTTTCTAGAAGATGGTGTTGTCGCATAGCAAATGAAAGGTCATCAAGTCTACATTACAAATATCGTACTTACCATCTAGAAAATTAAGGTGGATATGGTCATTAAGTGCAAAAAGTGAAAAGTTTCAGAAGCTATGCTTGTCGCATTTCAAATGAAAGGTCGTAAAGAGTGCATTACAAATATCAGACTTTAAATGGAAAGACCTTTCAATTGTTTTACAAACAATTGAGATACTAGTTTGATAATAATACTTGGTTTATATAAATACAGAAACTGTTAATGGGCTATTGTCTTCCAATATACGTGTAATCAAACTCAATATAACGTTGGAAATGCTTGTGAATTAAAGTAAAACATATTTTTCTCCCCATTGACACTGGTTCAAATAAGTTTTTATGCCATTGTACTTCCCAACAAGGGGAAATAATTCGTATTCAATTAAAAAATTTCGAAATCAGATTCTGCATTTCGGAAGTGAGTTTCAAGAAAGTCTAAAAAAATAAATAAGCGACTGGTTGACATCATGTATTACCCGAGTTTAATCAAATCTATTTTCTAAATAAGTCTTTGCACACAGTTGAACATTCGTTTAAATATTGCATAACTAATATTATAACTTACCTCAATGAAAGCAGTACAATTTGGCAAAGGAAATATTTTATCAAATGTAAGATCGATTGTCAGATTTCCTTCAGATTTGTTTGTGTAAACCATTGCCTTTGTGTCCGTCTCTGGGGGATCTTGAAGTATATTTTATTTAATAAAGATTTGTAAATAAAGAGTAAAATCATTGTCCGAAACGGTTGTGATAAAATATTTAGGATATGATATCAATATAATCTTGTAAAATTATTTGTTTGCAGCTTCTAAACATAACAATCGAATCATGGAACGGATCAAGATGTGTAGTTGTGATTGAATGGTATGTCCTTCGGAAAACAATCGTATGCTAACATGTGTGTGCTACAGAACAATCTACAATTGTCATCAAATATGGGAAAATGCCATTATATTGTACTATGTAAAAGCATTCATATCGATTTGAAACTCGTATTTCACGATAGGTATAGTGTCCGGCTGGGACCATGGTTTTTCGAGTGATTTAATCGGGTTTTTTCGAGTGTGGCCACTTTTTTCGAGTGCATATGATCAAAAATGTAAACAAACAGACTTCCTTTCTGCGTGGTAAAACGTGAAAACCGATGCTCGAACCTTATGTACAAAATCATAAAGGGTAAATTAGTATTTTTGATAAAAAGATATTATCAACCCTTAACCATTTTGTTCTGAAAACGTCAAATATATCCTTACAATGCTTTATTCCAAAATATATATTAAAGCATTTTTTATACACATACCAATGTAAATATCAACAGAAATGTGCACATTGAATCTATGTATACTTAGATATACAGGCATTTTACAAAAATTCTTGTTTTTGCAATAAAAGGACATTTTGGAGAGTAAACTCATTTTATATATCCGTGTTTTTTCGAGAGCAGTCCGTGTTTTTTCGAGTGTGTCCTTATTTTATCAAGTGAAATAAAACAAAATTCCTATGGCTAAAAATGTAATATGTCAGTGCATTTACGTTTAAAAAACAACAAAAAGGTTCAAATACAGTACTTTTCAAAGCACGAAACAAAACATTAAACCAGTTTAATAATGCTGTATTAACACGTACATGACACAAAAAGTCATCCTTCATTTGCATTCAGCAATCTTCATGTTTGTGTACCGATATGGATTTCATACAGTAAATATTTGGTGATGTAAACATTCTTTATGCGAGCCCAGACATGTTGGACTGAGACGTACGTACACATAGTGTGTAAAGCTGGTAAATGTGTTTTTTTACATAAAATATATCCTTAATGTTTCATTTACTATTTGTCTTGATGGAAATATTAGCTATCTTGCTGTAATCAGGGGTGTACAGAATTTAAAAAATGTTGAAAATATATACACTCTGAGGCGCAGCCGAAGGTCGTATGCATTTTAAACATCAATGTAAAATTCAGTACACCCCTGACTTCACCGAGATATATAACGAATTTATTTCCTATTAAGCGTTCGTTTACATTTTTTATTCCCGGGAATAAATAGAAAAAAAAATCTTATGATGACCAACTTCAAATATACATTTTTCAACACCGACGTTGTTGTGCATTTTTATAATATTGTCTATTTAATTTCTTTTTCTTTTTCGGAAAATTTGGAAATTTTATTATTTTGGAAATATTCGAGAATATTTTCTTCTTCCTTTGTTTTTTTGTTTTTTTTTTTTTTTTGTGGGAAAAAATTCAAAATTTTATTTCTTTTTAAATAAATCTAAAATCATTTTTTTTTTTTTTTTCCAAAATTTTAATTTTCATAATTTTGGCAAATATTTAATTTTATGGAAATTTTGGCAAATTTATTTTTTATCGACCGTTCCTTGCCAAAGGGGAACGTCCGTTTGGATGTGTGTGATGTTCAAGTACGCAGCCACGTCCGGTCAGAATGGAGCGTGTAGAGAGAGTGCTACGCTCATTGCACTTTGAGAACGTACCCTTGCAACAGCTCTTTGAAGGATCCGTAGGTGGCCTGTTGCAAGGCAACATTTATGTCCATATCCAATATACTCTGATTTTCAGTGGCAGTATAAATTTCTCGGCCTTTATCCCGAACGTCCTCTGTTACAGTAACTACTTTTTGGATTTATTGTTAAATTGTTCTCGTCCTGAACATGCATGACACATTTGCCACAATGAATCATTTAGAATTGTCTGTTAATAAATTAAAAATTATAAAGAGGCTAAGGTTTCAACTCCATCAGTTTTTATGTCCTTTTGGTCATATAGCATAAAATCATAAAGTGTTGTTTTCATTTTAAACCAGATATTCCATTCAATACAAATGTTAAAATAATTTTAATTTATCAATTCTTAAGGGGGTCCTCTTTTAGTAGAATATTTGGATGTATATTGCATTTTTCTGATTGTTTACACTTTTTCCTTAGTTTTCTTGCTCCTATGTTTTTCGTCACTGCTATATATATCAATCATTAAATATTATTGACTAAAAACAAAGGTAGCATGCAATGAAATTAAAAAAAATTGAGTCCCTGTACTCGATTCTTAAGACCGTTTCAAACGGACCCATTAATTTCTTATATATCGTAATACTGCTAGGTTACGGTAAAATGTTTTCAGAACAGAAAGTTGTCGTTAAATTGAAAAGGGTTTAATTTTATCAACATTGTAAGATGTTTTTTCGTGAATTATTGGTAATATATAATATTGTCCTTCACTTTATTACAGTTATAGACTAAAATGACTTATTTCTTATTCACATTTTCTTCAAAAAAACCCGGACTAATAATTTGTTTAAAAACGCGGAAGTTTGAACTGTTGCTCTCGAAAAAACACGGACAATGCAAAACACTGAATTTTAGGCTAAATACAACGAAATTGTGCGTCTTTTGCGCTTAAAACTTATATAGTATTTAAAATAAGATGAACAGTCATGAATAAAACTATTATAATTGCGAAATAGCAGGTAATTGACCTGATCGAAAAAACCCGATCTACACTCGAAAAAAAGTGGACCGATTCAGTCGAACAAAAATACGATCTCTGCCGGACACTATACCTACCGTGTATTTATCAAAATTAACATCTGGTTAAAAAAGTGTAAAGGATTAAAACCATGTTCATTGAGAAGAAAGGGACTTCTGTTTCCTAATATTTATTTCAGTATTTTTGATATTATTTCAATTTCAGGCAGACGTAATTGTAAGGTTCAGTCAAAATAGGTTTTGTTTCTCAAATAATTGTTGACAAAAACAATTATTGTGTCTTTGTCTATTTTCTAAATATAAAACCATTTTTTTCAATCTAAACGTACAAAAAAGTCTTTTATCTGATCTTTTCAACATAACTTTTTTTGTGTTCAGAAATTATTTTGATGCTAAGTATTGACGTTAGGCAAACACAAATATTTCAATGAAAAATTAGTTATAGGTTCAGAAGGGGTTACAGTGGAATGCTAGTACTGTTCGGTACATTCAAGGCAAATCAATTACATTTTCGAACTTCACAAAGAGACAAAAAAGATGTACAAGTATTGCAAACTTAACAATTCTTTCTTTATTTCAATTCAAATTTAACCATCCTAATATTCATAATCATGTAAGTTCTTACTTACATTCAAAATTATCTGAAGTGATTCCTAATTTCTTTGTTTCCGTTTTGAAACTGTATCGACATTGGTATTTGCAATTTAAATCTGAATCTGTCACGTTGTTTATCTGCAGCTTAAACTGATTTCCATTTAATAGTATTTCTGCATATTTCAAAGGATCTCTAGGATGACCATTATAGCAAATAAGTTCGTGTCCTTTAGACCACTGTCTTGTCAAGCTTCTGTTGAGGTTTTCTACACCATAGACGGTGCAAACAAGGCTCATGTTTTTACCAATATGTATTATGTTTGGCTCAACATTCCATGTGACTACAAATATAAGTGAATTATAATTTCAGTAATACATGAAATATCATTTTTGCGTCACCATTTCGCAGCTTATTTTGTTGAAAAATCGCAAAAAAAGCAGGGAGGAACAAAGAATTTCAATTCATACATTAATACAGTATGTTTTTGTTTTTTATTTGTAAGTTCGTTTTTGCTACTATCACAAGTTCACGGTCCTTTTTTACATTCTTTGTTAGAGAGTGTATAAGTAGGTGTGCAAATTTTCGGACGAACCAGAAATTAAAAAAAATAGCTTGCATTTTTGTTTTGTGCACGAGACATCGAATAATTAGCTACGAGCACATGTGAAATAAAAATGCAGACACATAATGACAATGAACCACATTCTACATGAAGGCAACATTCATAAAAAAGGAGCAGGCACACGGGGAACAATTAAACACAATAGATCACAAAGGCAAATTACTCATGCTGATCATTAAAAGTCATTGCAACTTACAAAAAATTATTTATGTAACACGAGTCCTGTGAGCTTAAATTGGTAAACTTTTCATCCATTTTTTCATTTTGACATAGAACTTTAATCAACGTGCAGACATCTTATACGTTCAGGTATTTCACATCCAATCTTTTATGGTAATATTCTATACAAAGCGCAAAAATGTCGTCATTCACTTCAAAATCTAACCATTGAAACCTTTAAATAAACTTGATCAGAAGAGACAAAGTTACGATACTGTTGTTTATTTTACATTGGCTAGAGGTATAGGGGGAGGGTTGAAATCTCACAAAATATGTTTGACATCGCCGCATGTATGCGCCTGTCCCAAATCAGGAGCCCTTGGCATTTGTAAGTCTTGTATATAGTTTTTCAATTTTGGTTCATTTATATGTTCCGGAGTTTATTGTGACATTCATTTTCGCTTAACAAGTACACATTTTTGTTTAGGGGCAAGCTGAAGCCCGCCTCGGGTGCGGGATTTTCTAGCTGTCTTGAAGACCCATTGGTGGCCTTGGGCAGTTTTTTTTATGCTTTTTGGTCGGGTTGTTGTCTCTTTGACACATTCCCCGTTTCCAATCTCAGTTTTAACTTTAATTGCTATTAACAAATTAAACGACATACGAATAGATATCTAGTACACCTTATCAAGTCATGAACCATGTAATTGATTGTCAATGACAAATTTTAATTTGCCATGCCTGAATGTGCTTTAGTCGTTTGAGGGGATTGTTGTTGATGGCAGGACTTTTATAGTCTCCTGAAACACATTCTACACTTTTAGACTCAGGAGGATTTAAATTGTACAGCTTATCGTGATGTATAGACACATGTGCAATGTTAAAAACAGTAGTTTATTTCTATATATATCTTTATTTTTTTTATTTTATGTAGTATATGAATGCAGAATCAGTAAAATTTACTACACATTTTTTATTCGTGATATTATTCATAACAAATACAAAAATGTTAAGTATAAGATGAATATCGATATCACCCAATTTAACTATTGGGATTTGTTCTTTGGTGAACGTTTTGACGGCTATTGGTACTTTACGGAACGGAACGGAACGGAATTTCATTTAAGGTATCCATAGGGGGTGTGTATAAAAATTTCGAAAAATCTTTGAAACAATACAAACTTTAAATTTCTCTGTTTACGGTTTTTAATATACAGATAACACAATGTAAAATGTGTTATAATGTATAACATCGGGAAATATCCTGTAGATGTACATTCATGTCCTGATAAATATTCATGAATTTGACGCATTGGCAGGTTAGAGAAAAAAGTCTTCCACCTTGCATTCATTATGATATCTAAGAAGACAAGATCTCCCGTCGTCCTTTCCGACGATGATTAGAAACATTGATTCTGAATTTAACTTTTTAAATTTGTTATTCCGTTCCGTTCCGTTCCGCAAAGTACTAATTGCTCTGAAGAATTGGTATTTAACGGAATGGAACGGAAACAGATTTCTATAATATAATATAGCAGTATGATAAAAAAAATATTGTCCTACACCTCTTTTTTTAAATAAGTGGTAAGTGTTTTAGATATGCATTCAATAACCGAATCAATAATTTATATGAAATAGGCAAGTCAGACAAAAAGTATTACTCATTCGTAATTATATCTAAGAAGACAAGCTAGACCTCCTGTCGTCCTCTCCGACAATGGTAAGAAACACTGATTTGGATTTAAAAAAAAATAATTTGTCATTCCGTTCCGTTCCGCAAAGTACCAATTGCTCTGAGGAATTGGTATTTAACGGAAGAAAACAGACATTCATAATATAATTATAGCAGTATGATAAAACAAAAATTATCTTAGAACTATTTTTTTTTAAATGAGTGGTAAGTGTTCTAGAAATGCATTCAATAACCAAAAATCAGAATCAATTTCTAATCATCTTCGGAAAGGACGACTGGAGGTCTCGTCTTCTTAGATATAGCTACGCTTGAAAGGAGTAATATTTTTTAATTACTCATTCGTAATTATATCTAAGAAGACAAGATCTCCCGTCGTCTTTTCCGACGATGATTAGAAACATTGATTCTGAATTTAACTTTTTAATTTTGTCATTCCGTTTCGTTCCGTTCCGCAAAGTACCAATTGATCTGAGGGATTGGTGTTTAACGGAATCGAACGGAAACCGATTTCTATAATATGATAAAAGCAGTTTGATAAACAAATATTGTCTGACACATCTTTTATGGCATGAGTGGTAAGTGTTTTGGTGTTTATTCTATAATATTTGTTATATCAAATTTGGAATGATTTGCTAGAAAATTCTATTAGTTTCTGCATGTTATGTATAATCTGTTGGTACTGAATATATGAAAAGTACGGTATAGACTTGCAAATCCCATTCGAGATATACAAGTCAAAGCGTCGTAATTTACATGCATGATACATGAATAATACATTGTATTGTAGCAAAGATTGCATAGAAATAGACAACACTAAGCAATGTATTGTTGATCAAGTTGAATCTGATTTACAACTTTTTAATTTATTATTCTGTTTCGTTCCGTTCCGTTCCGCAAAGTACCAATTGCTATGAGGAATTGGTATTTAACGGAATCAAACGGAAACGAACATCTATAATATAATACTAAGTAATAGCAGTATGATGAAAAAAATTGTCGGACATCTCTTTTTTGGCATGAGTGGTAAGGGTTTTGGTATTTATTCTACAATTTTTGATGTATCAAAGTTGGAATGATTTGCTCGAAAATTCTTTTATTACTTTTTCCATGTTGTAGCAAAAATTGCATAGAAATAGACAACATTAAGCTATGTTTTGTTGATCAAGTTGAATCTAATTTAAACTTTTTAATTTTTTAATCCGTTCCGTTCCGTAAAGTACCAATTCCTATGAGGAATTGGTATTTAACGGATTCGAACGGAAACGAACATCTAATATAATTAGAGCAACTTATGATAAAAACAAATTATCTGATACATCTTTTTTGGCATGAGTGGTAAGTGTTTATAAGATAGCATTCTCGACGTGATCAATAATTATGAATTTAACACAAATGAAGGTTAGATAAAAATTCTTTCTCCTTCCATTAGTAATTATATTTTAAAAGAGGGCCTTCCATCGCCCGTTCTAACGATGATTAGAAACACTGATGAAGTTGAATCTGATTTAAACTTTTTAATTTATTATCCCGTTCCGTTCCGTTCCGCAAAGTACCAATTGCTATGAGGAATTGGTATTTAACGGAATCCAACGGAATAATAAATTAAAAAGTTTAAATCAGATTCAACTTCATCAAAAATACATTGCTTAATGTTGTCTATGTGTATGTAATCTTTGCGACAATACAATGCATTATTCTTGTATCACGCATATGAGTTAAGACGATTTGATTTGTATGTCTCGAAAGGAATTTGCAATTCTATACCGTATTTTTCACATATTCAGTACCAACAGATTATACACAACATGCACAAGATAATAGAAGAATTTTCGTGCAAAACATTCCAAATTTAATTTAACAAATATAATAGAATAAACACTAAAACACTTACCACTTATGCCAAAAAAAGATGTGACAGACAATTTTTTTATCATACTGCTATTATTATATTATAGATGTTTGTTTCCGTTCGATTCCGTTAAATACCAATTCCTCATAGCAATTGGTAATTTACGGAACGGAACGGAACGGAATAATAAATCAAAAAGTTTAATTCATATTCACCTTGATCAACAATACATCGCCTAGTGTTGTCTCTTTGCTTCAATACAATACCAATACAATGTTATATTCATATATCACGCATATGAATTAAGACGCTTTGATTTGTATGTCTCGAAAGGGATTTGCAAGTCTATATCGTATTTTTCATATATTCAGGTAGGGGCCTCGGTAGCCAAGTGGTCTAAGTAGCATCAAGAGAAAAAGGTAGTTCTACTACTGTTATCACTAGCCAGTCAACACTGAGGTTGTGAGTTTGAACCTCGCTCGTGCGGGGGCACTCGACTCCAATCTTAATAACAGACTTGCCGGTGTCCTAGCACTCCCTTTTAGTGTTGGGGTGGGGATTGTCCTTGTAATTATTGTTGTAAATACGTTAGCGACACATCTCTATTAATCCCGAAAGGGAGTGTACATGCATGGATTCCACTGTACCCTCGCAGCTCTCGAGGGGTGCTCCGAATAAGGAGGAATCTACCAGTACACACATACAAGCTAGGACTATCAGTTTTCCTATCGAAGGTCGGTGGTTTTCTCCGGGTACTCCCGCTTCCGCCAACCATACAAATTGACCGCCACGAAATAGCCCAGAAGTGGCGCTTAAAAATGGCATTTAAACACCAACAATCAACCAATCATGTATTCAGTACCAACAGATTATAATACACAACATGTACAAACTAAATGAAGAATTTTCGAGCAAATCATTCCAAATTTGATATAACATACTGCTTTTATTATACTAATATAGATGTTCCGTTCGATTCCGTTAAATATCAATTCCTCTTAGCAATTGGTACTTTGTGGAACGGAACGGAACGGAATAATAAATTTTAGATGTTTATATCAGAATCAATGTTTCTAATCATCGTCGGAAAAGACGACCTGAGGTCTGTCTTCTAAGATATCATAATCGGAATGAAAGGAGTAAGACTTTTTCTCTGACCTGCCAATGCGTCAAATTCATGATAATTTACAGGACATGAATGTACATCTACAGGATATTTCCTGATGTTAATACATAATTACACATTTTACATGTGAAGATGAGATTTAGTATTCAATTGTGTTATCTGTATATTGAAAACCGTAAAGTTAATTTTGTTTTAAAGATTTTTCTAAATTTTGATAGATGCCCCTATGGATACCTTAAAAGAAATTCCGTTCCGTTCCGTTCCGTTCCGTAAAGTACCAATAGCCCGTTTTGACTTGGTTATAATAAAAGTAATTGTTTGTCTTTATTTAATAGATTTGATTTCAGAACATTTAATTTCAAACGTAATAACAATATTAATACAACTAATAAAAGTGCAACAATGAAAATTATTTTTTTACTTTGTATTTCTTTGGAAAAAAAACCCCAGAAAATCCTAGTGCAAAACATAACATTTTGAAGTATTATCAGTATATTAAATAACTTGTTACTAAGATAAACATACCAATTGTCTTCGTGTTGACTGATTTGACTATTGACAGCATCAACCAAATTATGCAACGTTCTGTTAATCCCATGTTTTACACTTCTTTAAAGAACTTTTGAATATTAAAATATGCAAGCTTTGTTACAAAATGTACTATCATAACATCTCATTTTTCAGATACATCTATACAAATTGCGTTACACATTAATGTTAGAATAAACTTTAAAGAAAATTTAATTTAAATTCTCTCACATGTACGCCCTCGAATAAGAAAACATATAATTAAAAGAAATGAACAATTTGCCAGATATCTATCACTAACATGTCAAAATAACATGTTTTGTTGTTAAGACCCTTATTGTATTAATGCTCTAAAATATTTTTCGTATTTGTCTACCCAAAACGGATTAACTATATCATGAAAATCTAAACATTTTCATATCCATGTACGATTAATACTAACATGGATGTGCATTTTTTTTAATAGAAGTTGCAAGAAAATCAATAGATGTATGTTACCAAATTCATGTGGTAGCGTGATGGTCTTTAGAATTTTAGAATAGGGATGATGGGATTGATACACTTCGGATCAAACCAAAGATTTGAAAATCCACGTTTGCTGCATTTCCGGTAATCATCTGCAATTTAGGAATAAATGCAAAAGACTAATCGGCTCGGAATCTGAAAAATGTGTCCGTGTATAGTTGCATATCTCCCTGCAATCTGTTAAATTTACCTTTGGAACTAGCACGATTGGAAATCCGGCACAAGGTGTCGGTGAAGTACAAAAAGGGGTTTTAGATTCATATAACACATGTAATGTTCTAGTCCTGATTTGAATATATGATACTTGCCACTGGACGGTTAAACACCTATCCATTCATCTAGTCATTCATATTACCTTGACAATTTAAAAATAAGTCAGCAAATGAACTGCTTATTCGTGTTGAAGGTTTGCTGTATCATCACTTAAATTTTCTTTAATAGTGTGAATTTTGTGGATCTATGATTACGATTGATGGTTGCTTGCTAAATATCAAATAGAAAATTGTGTTTGCATGCTTTTGTCGAGAATACATGGCCATCTCAAGCTGATTTGGTAATTTTAATTGCTGTTACACCACTGTCTCAATGTAGGGGAGGGTTAAGTGCTTGTTCCTAAGCCCCCCCCCCCCCCACCCCCCCCCCCCCCCCACTTCCGACATCATGTATGTGCCTGATTTAAGTCATTAACCTGTTATCCAGTGGTTGTCGTTGGTTGCAGTCTGTTAGGTTTGTTTTTCGTTAATTGTTTTAGCATAAATCATACTGTTGTTTGTTATTTTCCTCGATTTAATTGTTTCACATTTTGCCATTCCTGCTCCATTTAGACCTTACTATATTGTATGGCCTATGGATTTTGTTCATTACTGAATGCCGTGCAGTGACCTATAGATGATTTAATACATCCATATCATTTGGACTCTGGTGGATAGTTGTCTCTTCGGCAATCATACCATATCTCAGTAATTTTATCGATGTTCAGACAGCAAAATCATGATAGAAATGATTGTCTGCAAGAGAACATATATTCTGCATGCAAAAGTCATGCTTTGCTTTAGTTACAACATAGGTTTACAACAAACTACCGAATTTCTATTTTACATAAAATCTTCAATATCTTACCATAATAATAGCGTTCAAGGAAAATATTCTTCATTTGAATTTTTATAAACATGATTTTCATTGGTGGTTATTTTTATTTACCAATAAATAAATATAAATGACCTCCTGAACGATCTGAATATTCATAGATTTATGGCTACAAATAGACATAGATATATGTCA
Organism: Mytilus californianus; assembly: GCF_021869535.1. NCBI lineage: Eukaryota > Metazoa > Mollusca > Bivalvia > Mytilida > Mytilidae > Mytilus > Mytilus californianus. The sequence goes on from NW_026262684.1 coordinate 910,982, forward strand.
GTAATTTGTATTTAAGTCTCAATTAAGAGTAATTTTATTATAAACTCAAACGTAATTGTTCTCTTTTCGAATATGTGTATTTGAGTGAATATAATTATTATTTTAAGATTTATTTTGATAACGATATATCTATAACTAGATTATTCCGGTTAACCCCTGTTTATATATATATAAACATGCACGATATACATATAAAGATTGTATTTCGAGAATCTATTTCAAGTTGAATTAAATCAAAAGAAAAAAGAATCAGAAAGTAAAAAGTACTGAAATGAACGTGCGAAAGATCTTACCGTATTTTCTAATTTCTTTTGATATCAAGAGTAGGCTTAATTGAGATTCAGGTCGTCCGTTTATAGCTCCACTATAACTTTCCTTTTTTCGGGCCTTTTTTTGTTTTTGTTTAATCCGAGTCATATTTATTTTTGTATTGTTCAAGTACATCACGTTTATTTTAATATTCCTTAATATAATGTATACGTTTTCAAATAGTTTTAACACAGCTATCATACTTTTTATCAATCATAAATTTAACATTTAGTCATCCTCTTTAGTCAAGCAAGCACCAGCCAATCAATCGTTTACAGAACAGAAATTTGATAGAAATCATACTAATTTGTTTATCATGTTTACTGAGGCTGATTTAACACAAATTGTGCTTGTATACTATGCATTTCGTTATCACAAATTACTTAAAACCTTTACTGAATGCTTCCATAGATACACAGATTTGGTTTGCAAGTTTGGCTGTACCTGTAGAAAACTTTATTTCAAACGGAATAGCACATCCTAAATAATTTTACGGTGATGTAGTTAACCATAGATGTATAAACCCATATATGTATATGGGTTTATACATCTATGAGTTAACCGAGCCCGGAAATTTATATACGACCTGGGTAAACTTATCAATCCTTTAAATAAACTTTATTCTAAAAGGTTACCTATTCAACACTGTAATAAAATTTTTGAATATTGTTTTTATTGGTATAAATATTGATGTTCTTATCAGTAAATTAAAGCCATACTAAATATTACACATATGTACCTTCACGGTACAACAATCTGTCGATACCTATATTTTGGCATTGCACAAAGTCATGTTTTTCTCTGACTTTTAATGCCGCCTTTACACTAAATCCATTGGATGTTGGATGCGTACTGATTGATATTTTAGTCTTAGATACATGATTTTTTTATTAGTTGTTATTGGTTTTGAACTATAGCTGTCAGTAACTGCGAGTACTCTCAGATCTGTAATTAGTGTCTTTTTGTTGTTAAAGATAAGGGTTGGATATATCGAAGAAGGCATGATTGCTTTCTCGTCTGGTAAAACAGTCTGCTCACTCTGAAATGATTCTTTAAATTGAGGTGGATTGGCTTCTTTTCTGCTAATATACTCTTCAGTCACACCTCCACCAATCATGTTCTTGTTTTCAAATATATTAAGTTTTAGTCTGTCGTCTTCCGGTGTATTCTGTTTCAGATCAATGAATAGACTCCCATATGGTCGCTGTGTCCCCTCTTTGTACTTATTCATGAATTTCTTTGGATTATTAGGATACATCTGTCTAGCAAATATGGCTGGCCTAACTTGATCACGTGGGTTTTTTAATAGGAGTACATATTGGCTATTGATGCTCATGGTTCGACTTTCCTTTCCCTTCGAGAACGCATTCTGCATTATACAAGCTACACTTAGGTTTCGGTGATGACTTCCCTCGACAAATAATTCGCACACATCCTTACTATTAGTGGCGTCTCTCATTAAATCGTCTAGAATGATTAAACTTGGATATCTTGAGTCTATGAATGAATCATCATTCAAATTTTCAGGTAAACCTTGAACAAACAAAATGTTTTTAATGGTCTGTTGCATTTCACTAAATAATGGCTGCCATCGTTTATAACACCATATTATCCTCTCTGGTGATGGTGTTATCATAGTCCGTGCTCTCTCCAATAATGTTTTCATCCAAAACGTCTTACCTGAACCAGTAGGTCCAGCCAACATCAGAGTGAAGGGATGATGTAGTATGACATTATGTGGCGGCTGTGGGCTATTCCCTTTCTGCGGAGGTGGAGGTGGAGGCGGTGGAGGCGGCGGCGGCATGCTATCTTCCTTTTGCGGAGGAGGCGGAGGCGACGGAATCGACTGTGGATATACACCATTACTCTGTAGATATGATTGACTAATTCCATGTTTATTTCTATGATGTTGCAACATATTATCTTTTCTTGAAAATCCTATCTTACACACGGGACAAGTAGTAGACATCTTATAGAGCTCTCTAAACACGTCCACTTCCTTCCAATGACAGACGTAGAGTGATTAAAATATTGATTTGCATCCTTATTATATTCTCCAATGTCCATAGGCCAACTTTGTATCCCATCATTTAGTAAGTATCTTTTATCATCATAAGGGGATAAGCCCAGTTTGTTGATAAATATATTATATAACGTGTGGTCATATGAACGGATCTGTGTCATAGTAGACATGTGGATTTCTTTATTGAAAAAATATTGTTTATAATGTTCGTGTCTTGTGTCATGTTTGATCACACTCTTCTTTATACCCTTCGCCGTCGTCTTCTCGCATAGGTTTTTATTCTCTTCATATATCAATGAGTACATCTTTGACTTGAGACCAACAGATTCCTGTATGGGAATACCATGTGTTTCGTCTTTCATCTTCCCTAACACCTTTTCATTTAATGTGCTGTGACGCCGATGTTCAGGGTTATATTCTGACGTATCAAACAAGTGTTTGTCCTCCATCATATCTTGATATATATCATCAGTGTTGATGTTGTAGCATAGCGAGTCGGTATCCATAAACAAGAGTGTTGCTCTAGACCCATATTTATCCTTCATATAATTATAATGAAAATCGTACATAAGTGTCTTTGACAAATCGAGTATAGTGAATCCCACGTAGATGGGTCTGTTTAAGTATAATCGTTGCTTCAACATGTGAACAGCCATCAAGTCATCGTTGAATATTTTGAAGGCATGAAATGTTGGTTTGCTGATTAATTTTTTGGCTTTTTATTGGTCATTTAAAAGCTTTATATCTGTTCTCTTTCTTAAATTTTCCATTGTATTTCCAAAGACTGCATTATTCATGAGTTTAAAAAAATCCTTTTCGAACTCGTTTATTGCAAGCTTTCTCTTCTCTGTGTTGAAATCAATATAGGTCTTTAACCAGGGTCGTTGTTCAAATGCCATGACCTTATGATTCTTTGTTAGTGTCATTCCAAGTGATAAATAGAGTTTTAAATTTCTGTAATGTACCACGTAGTTTTCCTTTGGATATAAATTTGGTATCAGTTTTTCTGTCGATGTACCTTTTAAGCTTAAATGGTCCAATAGCGTTTTCGCATAGGGTGATAACATATCATCTGTAACATGTAATTTTTCGGGTGCGAGTGGATATTCGTTGTGGTGGTCGTGTAGCTCCCTTGGATATTCTAAGTCAACTTCTAATATATAACCATTGTTACTGTCATCTGCAATGTCACTTATGTTTAGGTTCTCAATTTCACAATCGTTAAGCCATCTGAAACCTTCAACTGGAAGTGCTTGCGACATAGCCCATCCGTATAAGTTGTTGGCATCTAGGTACATCACGTGATTATTGGGTTGTTTTGGATCGTATTCTGGTACATGTTTATTGTTAGCTTTGGCATGGCGATGGGATATCATTGACATTCCCCCTCTTAAACCTTTTTCTATAAACAAATGCATGTCTACGTCTGTGAGTAGTTCCAATTTGACACTTGTCATTTTCAATGCAGCCTTCCAGGCTAAACCGGGTGACGTATAAAAATGTGCAGCATCCAGTCCATAGTAGTTGAGGCAAATCTCTCTGAAATTTTCAAAGACGTCAGCTAATGCAAGGACATCTGATAGTACGTATAAGTCATGGTACTGTCCTAGATTCTGTATGTTAAACAATTGCCATACTTGTTGTGTATGGGCATAATCCTGTGTGGTTATACCTTCTCCCGATAATGTACTGTAAAAAGCTTCAATCGGAGGCAGTTGACATTCTAAAAACTTTGCCTCAGAATCAAAATACTCGTATGGGTATACTTGTTTTCGTAGAAGTAGGCGTATCTGTTCTTCTCAAAAGTGGCTTGTCATGTGTCTTAATTTATTAGCACCTTCTTTTACAAGGTTCTCCACGAGTTTTTGTAATGACGAAGACATGAACTGGAGCGAGTCTATAAAATCCATCCATCCCAATGAAAAAGAAATATACTTTCCCATATCATTAGCGATACAATTCAGCTGCTTCCCTTCTACTTTGCCAATAGCTTGCATGCTTAAATGACTATCATATCCTCTAAGGTTATGACAGACAACTGGTATTCGACCTGTAAACTTGTAGTTGATATTACAGTCGTTGTGAGCCGCCCCTCTAAATTTTCCGGTCACGTGACAATGATCTCGTACTCTGTTTTCGGCTATTTTTTTTTACATATGTGACAAAGGGTTGCCTTTATAAAGGATTGCCAATTATTCCCGGTCATGATCATAGGTTCGCAATGCTTAAATTTCTGTTCGATATATTCCTGTTCCTTCACCATACACTCTACAAATTTACTAGCAGCATCACCTCCTCGATAAACCACTGGGGCATTTGACGTTTCAGGTGTCAGACCAACCACTTTATACGCAAAACCACATGGTACATGGTTTGTCGTCTTTTTCGTCTTTTGATCATCCTCGTTTTTATCTAAGATCGGCTCTTAAAGACTTGAAGATTTCACCTTTAGAATGTCTTCGATAAGATTGTCGAGCCCCGCAATTCTCATCGTTTATATAGCATAATTTTCATGAATTGTGGAAATTCCGTAATTTACGTAATCTGATTGGTTAATTTCGAATCCGGCAAATTTTTTCGATCGATAATCAGTTCAGTCTACTTTACCTGTTGTAGCAATTAGACGTTAATTTCTTTGCGAGCAAGGCTAATTTATTTTTGCAGTCTGCTCCTGATGTAATGCAAAATAACTTGAAATAGAGATGCATTTGGATACATATACGTATCGAAGTATTCATATACGTGCGATACAGATAAAATGAGTTTTTTATCTGATCCGATGACTCAATTAATATATTGATTAAATGACAAAGTGGTATATTGTCATGTGTACTAGGTTTCTATTGTATGCTTTATTTATAAACAAAACATTAATATACTGAAAAAGGATATTTAAAGATCAGATCAAAATGTAACTTCGAGATTCGAGTGCACCTTACGTCTTTCGAGTACTCTCTAACTACTAAAGAATGACTCAAAACTTGTGTAAATACATATCTTCCGTTTTACTTATGTATTAATACATTAAGCAGAATTTGGAGAACTATGTCATTTAAGGAGCAACGAATTAACTTAAAAATGGGGGTATGGTTTTTTGTCTGAGTTACAAACTTTTTCGCGATCAATTTTATTCAGTTTTTCAACGCTAGTAACCAAATGATTTTTTCAATATTTAACATCTTGATTCAACAAATTGGGGATCAGAATATCTTTTTTATAAAACAAAAACATAACCCCCCCTCCCCCTTGAAGTTAAATGGTCGTTCCCTTATGTATTTTTACCAACAAAAAAAAACACCTGTCGAAGTGAATTAAATTATTATACTAGTAGTTGGCTATTTATAATTCAGGCAGGCATGCAAGTTTGAGCATTTTATATTTTGCAGTGCTCTGCGATTCTACGATACATCTTTATGTTCGTTAAACAATGTGTGTCACTGAGTATGTTTATTTGCTAAGTACTTATCCCTAAATGGTAACTTGACTTCAATGGATTTAATAAAAAAAAATTAAAATAGCTTTAACTAAATACAAATTTCACAAAACTATTTTGGTAGGTTATATCGTTTTTGAATCATGCAGATTCATGCATAAATTTACACGAGTTTCCACATAAACGTAAGAGATTGCTATGTAAAAGCATTGACCGGTAACAGTATTTTGAAAAAAAAATCAATAAAATTGCTAACAATCTTATCATGTTAAGAAAGTCAGGTACACCTTTTCTATTCAAGCTTGTTTGGGTCGCCTGTTTTGTCCATTAAACGTTTAATACAGTAACAAAGAGTATATCATCTCGCTTCAGATTTCATTATTTATATATTTTAAAGCTATAGGTATATATATACATTTAAATTACATATTACTAGAAAACAAAATATATGGGTCAACTATCTTTGTAATGCGTCATCATAATAGGGCAGGCGTGTTTGAATATAAAAAAAACCATAGTGCTTGCATTTAATTTAATATGACCAATTATTAGAATAAGATTATTGCATACTTATTATCTTATTCATGAATATGATCTTTAAAATAGAAGTCGGATCCCCTTTTTATGCCAAGAAACTTGGCGAGCTTTTACTTTTGGATTTTTAAATAGCATAGGTAAAAAAAAAATCCCTTTTTTATAGATATTTTCAGTAACTTCTAGCCTTCAACTTCTGAAATTTTCTTGTTTACCCTTGCACGAAATATTTTCATACAATTTTTGAGCCGAATAATAGTGTTTTATTGAACTTTGAAAAATTCGTCGTGACAAGAAATAATACAATCATATTAAATTTTATAAAGACACACACATATGTTATATGAAGAAACCTTTATCTTTCCGAATATAACTTTCACTAACATACGTAATGAAGCAATGTGAATAGAAATTGACGAAAACGCGTCATCTCTACACGGTCTACCGTTTTCTTGATGGAGAAAACTTAAGACAAATACAACTTCATATACTGTGATTTATTAAACTTTTTTTAAATTTTTTTATTTACCGAAGAATTTTGTTCAAGTTTATAGCACATAGATATAGGAAGATGTGGTATGAGTGCCAATGAGACAACTCTCCATCCAAGTTACAATTTATAAAAGTAAACCATTATAGGTCAAGGTACGGCCTTCAACACCGAACAGCAAGCTATAAAGGGCCCCAAAAAATTACTAGTGTAAAACCATTCAAACGGAAAAACCAACGGTCTAATCTATATAAAAACGAGAAACACGTATGAACTACATAAACAGACGACAACTACTGTAATCAGATTCACATATTATATTCTTTACATACAGGAATATAAAAGTACAAATATGGCGGACTCTACAATTTAAATAAAAGAATTGAAGGGGGGATAGTTTATGTTTTATATTTCTAGAACAATGATGAAATACTTGAGCAAATATTTTAATGTAACAACCTTTCAGATGACAGTTTTTGTGAATATATTTCAAAACAAAACTGATTTACGTCAATTTCATCTCCTCGTCGTAAATGTTTTTTTTTCTCTCTACAATTCACAAGTGCAACAATGTCTTTATCTCAGTTTACCCATACCTTTAAAATACATATCTATTGTATTTATTGATAATTTTTGTTCGACCTGAACATGAAATATTTGGCACGACATTAAACAAATAGTTATCAATCATGCACACAGTAGGATTTACTGAATTTTAAAGGTTCGTTAATAAATGTACATATATACTTGCTGCTTACTTCACTGCTTTTTTTTTTAAAGATGTGCTGAAAATGAGCAACTATTTTTTGCTCTTCTTATCATTGAGAGTGTTGAATGTAACATACCTGAAACACCACCCCTATGTTCTCTGGTCTGTGTTCTTATTAAAATATAACCCTCCCTTTAAAACGGTTTATGTTGATTTTAACAGCCCCCTAGTTACACTCACTTCAGAGATTGGTTTATACGTCAAATACGTCTTGGGAATATTCCATTTTACTCATCGTTCGATGTACAACATTTGATTGGTTGAGTTAAACAGCAAAACTTTCGTAGATACATCGGATACGTTGGAGGAACATTCCATTTTACTTTATTTGCGATGTACAACATATGATTGGTTGGGTTAGACATCAAACTTTGTAGATACATCGGATACGTTGGAGGAACATTCCATTTGTGATGCTGTTATTTCATTGGCTGTTCGATACGACAGAAGCTTCACAGGAAGGTTCAATTTACTTGTCGTGCTAATCAAGCGGACCTTGCTAAAACTTCAGTGTACTCGTCATCTGATTGGTTCAGCTATACGTATATTGGTACAGAGAAACTTTTCTGGAATACTCTGTTTTAAGTTTCTATGGAGTGTCTTGGTTTATGTTTCACTTGATATTTTTTTATGTAATAAAATCGAAATTAAACGTCACATAAATTGAGAGAAAAACAAGTATCTTCACGTTGGATTCTATAAGACAACATTGAACTCAAACACGCCTTAATCTTCCAAGTTCAGAAAGTTGAACACACCTTTTATAATACACGAGGCGTGTTTGAACTAACCTTATGGATACGTCGGAGGAACATTCCATTTTTGATGCTGTTATTTCATTGGCTGTTAGATACGTATAGAAGCTTCTTAGGAAAGTCCATTGTATTTGACGTGCTCATCAAGTGGACCTAGATCGACGTTAACTACTTGTACTCATATTTTTGATTAATCTATTATACATATAGTGGCTTTCAGAAACTTTTTCATTTTTTTATTTCAAGTATCTAGGAAGTGATATATACTCTTTTTTGCCCAGGATTTCACATGATAAATATGTTATTTTTTTTATGGACATTAATTATGGACTTAAAATCTCAATTCACGAACTGTCGATTTCAGTAGTTCAAATTTATCCTATTAGGTTGACTCTCACATACACGATATCTATGTAAAAATATGAAATACCATCAGTGAACATAACAACCTGTGTGTATTTAACATAAAAATTCGCCCACCCCTATAAATGTAAGGGAGCTACTATTTGATTTTTATAGGGGCTAGGATGGAAAACTTTGTCCTGTTTTTTTTTTTTTTAGTTGTAATATCTGTTCTGCTTTTTTATTTTTCATTCTATTAGGTCCTGCCTTTTTTATTAATAGTTTATCCTGACTTTTTTTACATAAATTGTCATCGTGCCTTTTCTTTTTGCTAAGTTGCTCATCCTGCATTTTTTACTCAATACTACTGTCCTGTCCTTTTTTTCAAATTGCATCCTAGCCCCGCCCCCTCCCCCATAAAATTCAAATGGAAGCTCCGTAACCCAAAAAACATATTCTTTTAAATTACAAAATCTTACATTGTCACATTGTTTAAATTCTTTGACGCTAAACCATTGGATACTTGTACGAAATTCTTTAATCCCTTAATATATATGAGTTCTTTAATATCTAAATATATAAGCTGTGATGATACAATGTAGTATATTTATTTCATAAATAAGTATCACACAAAACTGGAGCTATACTAGACAAGGAGCCATGATTCCGTTTAACTTCGACTTATCAATGTCCCTTTGGTTTCTTCCGCCTCTTGTATAAAGGGATTGTTGTGTTCTCATTTCATAATTATTTATTTTTATAGTCCACTTGAGTTCTATCAATCTTCAAAATAAGCAATAAAAAATCCCGATTTTCATATATGGTACATGTAGCTGAATTTTATATTCCATTTTTTTCTAATTGTCATACGAACTGTGATTTTTTTTTTCAGAAGATTGTGTCTATATATTTTATTTAGGTTTCTATCGTGAATTCATATTTAACAGTCTTACCACAACAGCCATTCGTTTATTCTTAGCTATACCATTCGATAAAATACAAATGGAATACCCTTGACCAAGATAATCTCCTGGTCCATTCATAATTAAATTATGCTGTTTAGAATTAAGAATAGAACATCGGACCAGTTTCCGGTCATCTCGTTTTCTCATTTACTGTTTATTTACCTTGTCATACACAAGACCTAATCTGGACGACTAAAACACCAAAGCAAACATTCTGAGTTTAATTGTTACACAACATAGATATGTATATATATATATATATATATATATATATATATAAACTGCAAAAATTAAATAAGCTATGTAGTTTAAAAATCTGACTTATGATAATTCATTATAGAAGATAAAGAATTCAAACGGCCTATTCAGGAAATTTTCAATGATCGCTTTAATCGTGAAAAAGGTCGACGATATACTTTAAAACAGTTACTACACTTATCGAGTGGCACGTCTTATTTTTATATAACTTCAATCCTTCATGTAAGGACAATGGAATGAAAAATCGTGTATATTACGAATACATGTAATACCCATTTTATCATATTCACAAATACTTCATATACGTTCCGTCATATACGGATACGTCCCCGATACGTGAGTTCTGCAACAGCTCTATTTCAAAGTAATTGAACATTGGAAGAGAAAGTATGTATTGGAATTTATTTTAATGTAATTGAACATTGGAAGAGAAATTATGTATTAGAATGAACTTTAGACAAAGAAGAGATAGCAAGGGCTAAGCCTATGCTCGATATTTCTGTTTAAATTTTCGGATAATGTTGAAACACGCCATTTTTTCTCGTGCAGATTGTTGGTATGTGGTAAGGAGTTGTTGATTCGATTGTAACGTTAAATTGTAAGTATATTGTTATGTTATGGTATTAGGTTATTATAACATAGGGAAAAAAACGTAACTTTATTTTAATATCGTTGTTCTTTACTTATTTTATTGTCGTTTCGTATTTGTCAGAAAGCTGAATGCATTTTATGTTGTCCATTTTGAATGCGTGACGGACATTAAATTGTTTTCTAGATTCGCATCACCATGTCAGGATATTGTTATATTTTACTGTGGTGGAAAAGTGTTTTTACGGCCGATTATGTATCATTTTGTTGTTCCCATTATATAGAAAATCCACAGCCTTTTTTCTTCACTTTTATATTTACATTATGCATAATAATAAATAATTTTTAAAAGTAGCATTTATTTCCCTAGTTTACTTTCTTTAAGTGAAATTTGGACATTTTCAAGTACAACTTCTAAGGTGCGTTCAACTTTAGGGACAACGTTCAAGGTTGTATAATATTGGTTGTGAAGTTTGTTTAATATTTATTGCAATTATTTAACACTAGGGTATCATAGACATAGAAGGGAGTAATATATGTTTACAATGTTTTTATGAAAATAACAAAAGGTTGGATTTCTGGTTCAAAAGAAAATATATTTTTGTTTGACAACGTTTTTCCCCTTTGTTATATGTGTGGAATCTCACTTTTATGTAGTATAAGTATATTTTTCTGATTGTATTACTTACTTTAGAAGGGGACATACACCTTGTATACTTAGAACTAGAATTTTCTTTTGATGTGTGTATATTCGAGTAGACCTTTTTTTATTGTTGTTTACTTGATATGTGTCATAATTTATTATGCATTATGTCTTAACGAATACAGACTTTGAATAATTGTCAACTTTGTAGGATGGCTTTGTGACATTTAGCTTTTTGTTTCTTTTAGTTGATTATGGCTGGTGTGTTGAAACTTAGACATTCGCTGATAGGGAAGCTGTTAATCCCGGTTATCCTGTAGTGAGGTCTCAAGTGGAGCCGATATCAGATTCAGGTTTAGCAAAGCTGAAAAGGGACCATATTTTAATAGTTTACTCTGTAGAGAAACGTGTTCAGGAGTTTGAGGGTTTAACAGGAAACGGTGAATAGTGTGATGGTGCTGACAGGGAAAGATATACATTTGGAAAACGTCTGAATGCTATTGCATTTTGCAATTTTGCATTCCAATCTATAGTTGATGCCCCAAAAGGGAAGTCTTTAAGAGAAGCATCTAAAGTACAACCGTGATCACCTAGCACGGCTGCTTAAATTGGTGGTGGGACTGAGGCAGTTTCATGGTTAGCGACAACTTTCATGTCATGTTTACCTACATATACTAGAGAAGGAGGTGCATCGCTAGCTAGCACTGGGTTGGCTAGCATTGGTGTTTCGTTGATGACAAATGCAGGAAGTTCATTGTCATTCAGTTAAACATTAACAGATACGAGTAATGTTGCTGGTACATGTACATGTATGTTTGTTATAAGGGGCTTGGTCAGTATCTTTTAGATGGCTTGAGGGTTCATTTAAATATTTTAAGTATCTTGAATTTGAGGACGGGGAATTAAACATTAAGCAAACTTGGCAGTTGGACAAGTACAATGGATTTTATTTATGTTAAAATAAAATATTTAATTGGAAAACGATGCATGGCATAGCCTGGTGGAATGTATAATGGTTTGTTTGTCGGCACTTATTCGTTGTTCTAAAATTCAAAGTAAAAAATTACAAATATTTCTAACCTAGTTATGCAAGAAAAGGAAGGTGTCACTATTGTAAGGGAGAGGGCCATTATATAGCAGATTGATCAAAGATGAAGAAGGAATGATGTAAAGCATGTTTTGTAATTTTTGCGTAACTTTTTCAGGGTAATAATACTAAAAGATTAATAATGATATTTAATTTTTTGGATATGCAACCTTTGACTCAAGGGACACTGAAGCCCTAGTGATTTTATTTTCACGCGGGTCGAGGGTTGAGTATCCACCTTTGTAATTTTCCTGTTGGGTAGAAATACAAAACAAAGAAATATAAAAGAAAAAGAAAAGAAAAGAAAAACTATTTGTCTCTTAGGTTTAATTTTTATCCCAAGAAATTGGTTTAGAAGATAGAAGGCGAAAGCTATCTACATTAGTTCAGAATGGGAATTTTCTTCCGGTTTTTATCAAAAAAGCGAACACAAGTGAGCTGGGATAATCACAGAGGTGAAAAGGCTCAACCCTTGCCCCACATTTTGGCTGAATCGGTGGGTCATACAGAGGCTAGTGTCAATCTGGGTGACTTTAAAGACCCTAATAATTTCATAGCTGGGAATATCAATTTAAATTTAAATGAATGGGAAAATATAGGCGCACCGTAAAATGTTTAACTGGATTAAAAATGGTGTTGATATTGAAGTTTTGCCAAACACTTTGATGAAATTTTAGAGGGGAGTTGTACAATTCAAACACTCTTCCAAAAAGACAATATCCTAATGCTAAGATATGCTACGAGTATAAGGAATTCATTGTGAAAACTCTTTCAAAAAGGATATGTAATGGGTCTTTCACATTACTTGAAAGGTTGGTGAGTGTGAACTTCTGCATATAGTTTTAACAAGAACAGCTGAACTAATAAAACACAGACTTAGCCACGATAAAAGATTCCCCATTAACATTGATACGCTTAGGGAAGTACCCCGGTTGTTGGCAAGGGATGACTTGATGACGTCAGTCGATGATAAATCTTGGTACGACCATATTTTCTATGTGAAAAATCTTGAAAATATTTTGGGATGCAGTTTGATGGATATTTCATGATATTCAAGACAATTATTTCCGAATTCAAGACAAAAGTTCATGGGGGATGCGCCATAACTGTGCTGTCAACAGGGGCGACTTCTTGTCAATGCAATATATAATAAATCATGTGGGGTGGTTTCAAATAGATTTTTGTCTCGCTTGACGGAGTCAAAAAGTGCGACATAGGTATGCTTTTTCCGGCGAAGGCGGCGGCGGCGTCAACAATGTTTTAGTTTGTGATTAGGTCTAGTTTATGGTGAACCACTAGTGGTAAGTCAAAGATATTTGGTATGCAGTTATATTAGTATTGGCACATCTCATTACCATGGAGATTATTTTAGTTATTCTCTATTGACATTGAAACTTTTGCTTAGTTATCATGTCATAGTTTGTGATTAGGTCAGTTTATGGGGAACCACTAGTGGTAAGTTATTGATAATTGATATGCAGTTGTATAAGCATTGATATATCTCATTTCCATGGAGATTATTTTGCATCGCCCCCTCAGTCATGGTCTATTGACTTTGAAACTTTTGCTAAGTTTTCTTGTATTAGTTTGTGATTAGGTAGGTTTATGGCATGGGGAACCACTAGTGGTAGGTCAATGATATTTGGTATGCAGTTATATTAGCATTGGCACATCTCATTACCATGGAGATTATGTGACCCTACCCGCTCAGTTATGGTTTATTGACTTTTAAATTTTGCTTAGTTTATTAGTTAAGTTTGTGTTTAGGTTTGTTTAAAGGGAACTACTTATGATAAATCAATGGTAATTAGTATGCAGTTGTATTAGCATTGGCACATCTCATTTTAGCATTGGCACATCTCATTTCCATGGAGATTTTTTAGCCATGTACTTTCAGTCATGGTTCATTGACCTTGAATATTTGCAAAACTTACATGTTAAAGTGTTGCTATTTTTTTTTCAACATTTGTATTATCGAAATTACTAAAAAGCGAGACATATCTCTGTGATAACAGTTTATTGTAATAGATATTCAAGAGTTACTCAGTTGGTTGATTCTACATCTGTAAGCTTTCTTTGTGCCGAGGTGGCCGATGCAGATTTCGAAAATTCTAATGAAAGTTTTGATAAATTTGGTATTAAACAAGGGTTGATAAAAAACTGACCAATGCTAGTTATTATTAGTGAAATTACATATATTTCCATATTTCCATTGTTTTCACTTGGCATATTATTTCTGTATTTATTGTAGACTTGCTTAAAAATATATTGGTAAATATTTGTTGTTAAATAATATTTATTTCATTTGGTTTCATTTGGCATATTATGTCGGTATAGCAAATTTATCATTCAATTTTATTTTATTTTTTTTTTTTCAGAGATAAATGTCTTTTATTCATTTGTAAAATGGCGATAATGTATATTAGGTATTGTATTAAGAGGCATTGACTTTTGTTGTTTTTAAGATATTTTTTAGAAGAGAAAAAAATATATATATACATAATAAAATGTTGAAAAATAAGTTTCTTTTCAATGACTGAAATCTTGATAATATTCTATATATGATATGGTAGTAACCAGTAGCATGTTATTAAAATGTGAGACATTAGTATTGCTTCATGTCACGGTGCTCATTGTTCAGAAGACGGACACCGTTACTTTTATTCTTCTGCAAGTAGTTAAGTGATTCAGAATTTAAATTATTAGGTTATACCCCTGTCATATTATTGTAATGAGAATGGCTAATGCATTTGGAAATAGAGGTTTACTTAGAATAGATGGTCATACAGAATTAACTAGTCTCATCATACACATATTTAATTAATTGATGGCTACTGAAGTTTTAGCAGAATGGCAGTGTTTTATACTCAGATTATGAGCAGTAGTAAATGAACAAACGCAGACGAAACCATTTTTGAAATAGATAATATAAGTTGTAAACCGTTTTCAGTTACAAGGTGCTCATCTCTTATTCTAATGTTTGTACAAGGCCCGAACAAGATAACCTTTTAAAGTGTACCTTGGCTTAGTTTGTGACATTGAATATTTGCTGTCCTTCAACATATGGTTCTTTTTGTGGTGAGATTACTGATAGCGTTTTGCATAAAGGGCACTAGTAGCAGTTTCATTCACACCCCATTTGTCTTCGTCTATCATCTTTCGATTGTATTGTTAGAAGTTTTAACAGTTATCTTAATTCGTGTCACTAATGTGTAAATAAAGGAGTTTATGGATATATGGTTGAAAATGTTCGATACGAAAGTCATTTCAAATAAAAGATTTAAACAAGATTAACATGCAATGGCACTTTGATTGTCATTCTTCATCTCAAAGTCACAGTGAGATTTTACGACGTGTAAATTGAATACTTTCACCTTGTTGTAAGTTGGAATCAGTATATGTATGGCTTTTCTTTCTGTTTTTGCTGACAGCATATGGATTAATTTTAAGGTTTGAGTTTTGGGATGAGTTTTGGGAAGTCTTAAGGTTTGTTTTGTTTCTGTATGGTAACTTCCATTGTTCAGGTGAAGTATGACTTTGTTTTATATCTACTTCACCACAATACTTAACCGAACCCTAGTCTATTTGAGCACATCTTAATTATGATAGTATCATATCTTAAATGAGATCTCGCGAGAATAGACAAGGTGAGTTATCCTGTCATTCTTTGCTGAACTGTAGTACTGTTAGTAGGATATTGTCCTATTTTATCGAATTGGACGAAATATTTACTTGATATGGGGAAAAGAGAACGCTTTCTTATAAAAGAAAAAGAAAAGACAAAAACATTGATAGAGAATCAATTTTATCAGGTTACATTTGCTTAAATGACTTCGTGTTTTATATCTACTTCACCCCAATACTTAACCGAACCGAACCCTAGTCTATTTGAGCACATCTTAATTATGATAGTATCAAATTTAATGCAAAAATCAGGTACTCGTAATCAAAACTATACTGAGCATTTCTTAGACATTTAATTCAAACCATATATTGAGTACTTCTCAAAGTGTAAATTGTTGAAACTACTAAATAAAAAAAAATAGTCTAAAGATACAAATGTAATGAAACTTTAAGCGAGGTAATATTATCATATTTTGTTTAATAGTAATGTGAATAAATAAGGTAAAGCACGTAGATTTAAATGCGCCAAAATAGGATTAGAGTATTTAGATTTGATCAGGTGCGCACGAGTGACTGAAGAGTAAATAATGTAAAGACGTGAAACTGAATAGAAGCGAAGATTTGAAAGATTTTACTGTTTATCCTGATTTACATTGTGTTTGATTTGTATATACTAAATCGTTATATCCTTGCAATAACATTTATTATCAAAATAGGAATAGGGTATTATCAGTAAAGCTCACTGACCATGCTGACTACCTGTCAGAAAAAGTGACGCCATTTCACGAAGGCACGAAATACAATCATATTTTTTTCATTATAAGAAATTTTTCATCAATATAAATATTAATATACGTATTTAGACACTTATTTACTGTAATCTACCGAGTGATTCTATACTTACAATTATTTCTTACAAATTATATTAAGGCTGACCCCTTATCACAGAGATTGCCCTAAAATCACAATAATCCTGCTTGTACATTGTATGTAGTCTGCTTCTAGTGCTTATATTATCAATATTAAGCTTGTATAGAGTATTATAGTGCCATCAAATAAAACAATTAAGTGTATGACATATATATTACTAGCAAAGGCATAAATCATTGGGACCATTGTTTCTCAACATATCCAATGGTGGTGTGAAAGTGGTGAAACTATCCAAAATCAATACTACTGGTTGGAAGCACACCTAAACAGCAAACTAATACAAGCAGGCAATATCTGGTTATATGTTTGGCTTGGTCCTTGTAACCTAACACAAAAAGAAGGTCGTTATATATCTGAAAACACTCACTGCTGTAGACAAGTGTGTAGAATATACATAGAAAATAATTTACCTGATAAAAGAACACCCAGGCTGCAGAATTACAGTCCTTGAAATTCCCACAAACTAATACTCTATTTCAAAGTACAACAAGACATTACGACACTCATCCCCGGATCAATTTGAAAGTCAAGACAAGCAACTAGACGAACATGTCCACACTCTCAATAACTATATAAGATATTTCAACAGAATATTATAGTGTTATTAACTGGCTGTTTCGGTATTGTCCCTGTTATAGATTCGAGGTTAGCTTATTGGACCCGAGACTCGAAGAGTCGAGGGCCAATACAGCTGATCGAGAATTTATAATGGGGCTAATATAACCTCAAAATCTATCTTATATAACCTCAAAACCATACAAGATCAAAGTTGACAAAGCACTTGAAAAGAAACGCACAAATTGCAATACAGACCATCTACAAACTGTAATGAAACAAAATAATGATTTCCAGGTACATGAGCACAGTAGCATATGAATTAACAAAACCAAAACTACCTTTTCAATACTAAAGAACTATACGGATAATGAATGTCTTGCTATTTCAACACACAGAGGACTCGACCTGAATATTGAAGTAGACACTAGATTGCATGTTCTCAACAAACTCAATACTGGGAAGACAGGAAATTAATTAAATTCACAATTAAAAGCTACTACACAAGCACTTCACTACTTGTAAATGGTTCAAAACTGATTTTTTTTCATTGAAAACATTTCGCCTAAAATTAAAAAAAAAAGCAATAGATGCTTATTGTAACACCAACTGAAGAATTGAAAATTCAATTGATCAAAGCATAAAACAGGGTCAGGCCAAGCACCAACAACTGCTAAAAGCCGAAAAACCAACCTCTGAAAGCGAAGAATCTATACGAATCAACCACATAGGAGCTATTACATATAAGGGCATGCCGGCAGAAACAGAAAGTGTAGATATCTGTCCAGTATGTCAAAAACCGGCTGAAGGTTTCACCATTGAAACGAAGAATGTGATGATTGGCTACTTTTTGAATGTGTTGGACTTACAAAAACACAAGTGCACAAACAAGATAGTGACAAACCATACATATGCAAACAATGCATAGAGGCCCAACTGTATCAACTTTCAAAAGACATCGATGAATCTATGGTCTTGGTGACGAAAAAACAGAACAACGAACAAGAGCCAAATCAAACTTCCACACCCCAGTCAGCACGGTTTGTTTCCGAGCTACACTGGTACTACTAATGACATTGCAAACCATACTACTGACATTCATACAATAGTTAAAACGGTATCTGATACTACACCTCAAAGAAAACAAGTATGTAGCAAGAAGGTCTATGTCATTCCACGCCTTATATATGGTCTAAAAACCTTAAATCTTCAAAACAAAGACTCAATAGCACTGTGTAGTTTTGATCTTAGCACTTAGAAGCATATCCAATCACTTCCAAATACAACAGCAATATCAGCAGTCCACTTACTTCTAGCTTAATGCTAGAGACAAACATTTTTAAACTTAGAACAGTTACAAAATAACTGCGACAATGAAATTTAACAACCGTTACAACTTTGACAAATATTATCAGTCGTAGAATGAGTGTTACTGGTATGGACAGTTGTTTTTTCGTCCAGAAGTGTAGGAGCACTGCCAATAACTGCCAAGCCCCACAAAAGACAGTTGAGTCTTTTACACTTAATAGCAATGAGTCAAAATATCTCAATACGAGAGATCGCAAGGAGGCAACATACAGCAGGTGACCAACTAGCTTCTTCAAAAGAATAAATGACATACTGGAATACTAAATCCCTGGGATGTATTTTAGTTGATTTTAGTCTCTGATGCATGATTTTTTATTATTATTTGTTTTGGCTTTTAACTAGCTGTCAGTAACTGCGAGTACTCTCAAATCATACTTTCTTTTTAATTTGACCTGTTTATACTATTTGTAATGCTTTTTTGTTATTTAATGTTAACATGGATCTTGTCTATATACCAGCTTTGATTATTTGGTATTTAATTTACTACAAATTTTCACTTCTTCGTACTATGAACATCAAAATTATTTCATTTTTCCTTAGATGCTGTTCTTGGACCTGTACAGGAAGTTTTATCTAGCACTAATTGTATATTTTTATTGTTGATATTCACCCCATATGTACCAAGTGTTAGATTAGTTTTATTGATATTTCTTGGTATTCCTAAACGGAAGATTTTATACACACAGAAGAAGAAGTATACTTAACAACAAAATTATTTTCATTTACCTGTGTATAATATGACGCAGGTTTCTTCAAAAGTGATGATTTTCTAAAAATTGTTTGAAATTTCACAGTGATATCATACTTTAACTTTGTTTAAACCTGTTTATACACTTTCTACTTTGGTTGTTTATCCCTTGTGGTTTTTTATTGACTGTGTGTTTGCGTTCGGGTGTCGCAGGTCAGGTTTATTCGTTCATTGTGTGTTGATTTACGTTGTTTGATTGAGTTGGGCCTTCCAGTTGATATTTTGTGGTGTGTTTTTCTGTGTTGTGTGTTGTACTGTTGTTTCGGAGGGGGGAGAAGGTTTGGTGCCATTGGGGCGTTTAGTCCCGCTGCGGGTGTTTGCGCCTGTCCTGGGTCGGGGGTCTGGTTGCAGTGGTTGTCGTCTGTTTGTGTGGTTCATGCGTGTTTCTCGTTTCTCGTTTTTATATAGATTAGACCGTTGGTTTTTCCGTTTGAATGGTTTTACACTAGTAATTTTTTGGAGCCCTTTATAGCTTGCTGTTCGGTGTTAGCCAATGCTCCGTGTTGAAGGCCGTACCTTGACCTATAATGGTTTACTTTTATAAATTGTAACTTGGATGGAAAGTTGTCTCATTGGCACTCATACCACATCTTCCTATATCTATGTATCGAATCTCTTCATTCAACTAAATAATGAATCATCATAACAACAAAATAGATTGGAAACACATCGTGCAAACAGCTACTTCATCTCACTGGACAAATAAAATAAGATCAGATTGTGAAGAAAAATCAACATTCAAATTACTATTAAAAGGAAACCTAAATATTGGACAAACTAACAACGTCTGGGATACAATATCAAACTCCGTAAAGGATGTCAGAAAAGCTATAACCAAAGTACGCATGCTAATTGGAACTTATATGCTTCAAACTTTAAAAGTCAAATTAACCAAGTAGAGGTAGAACCTACATGCCATATATGCAAACTTGAAGCTGAAGACCTTCAACCTTCTAATAAGCTGTCCAGCATATAGAAACATTCGGAAATCTCATTTTTTTTAAATCAGAGAATATGTGGTTAATAAAATTGGAAGTAGAATGTTGACTAACTGTTTCAGTAACAAAGTGGTTATCATAGAATATTGATAGAATGTCAATGTTTTGTTTAAATTCTCATATATGACAAAGAAGTTCTCAGAACAATTTAAATTAAATAAAAGGACTATTGCCACCAAATCAACATGAAAAGGATGAACATTACTAATGTGAAGCTAGTGTGTGGTATGAGGGGGTAAGTTTCTGTGTATGGTCAGTCAGCCGTATATCTTAGATCTTAATAATAGTATTCTATATGAACATTATTCAATCATTTAAAACAGTACTACTCTAACAAATCATATTCATACTTTTAGATTTAAAAAATAGCATTCTTAAGGAACACTTATTATTAAATTGATAGAACTCATGCCGACCTAATATATACTTATTTATATTTCTTAGTATTTTAAACGAACGCTTAGCTAGTTTAGAATAATGCTACTCAAGCCAATCATATACAGTACATATTGTTAGATTTTTAAAAAGTTACATTGTGAATTATAAGACATAACTTTTAAAGTTTTAATATCGCTGATGAAATATTTAAATTCATGACTTGTTGTATATACACTGGATATTATGGATGAGGATAATGTTCATTCATATTTTACAAAGGATTAAATGTATTTTAAAGTGTACATATACTTTTAATATAATGCATAGGTCTCACCCGAGTTCTCCTAGACAGGATGGAACTACGAAGGAAGAGGAGAAGAAGAGGCGAACACGACTTGCTTCTTTGGCATATATAAATATAGGCGAATCGTCGTCTGTCATACAACATCTTAGGCCTGGCATATATGATGAGTTTATTTATATAACTTATTACATGCTTCTTTTGTCTAGCGAAGACATTCAGATCATTTATGGCTTTTTTCATTTTTCCATAGATTTTATAAAATGGAATTTATTATGATGAATTTTCGAGGTAAAAAACAACGTACATTACAAGTTGTTGCTTTTATGATTATTAGCTGTAATCAATTTCTTTTTTTTTAATTACAATACTGCATTGTTCAAGGAAGAGTACACATTTGTACCGTCATGTCATTACTCACAAAAAGTTTCGATTACTTTTTTTTATGTTTGACTTTAACAAATAGTCCGAAAAATAGACATGTATGAAATATGGTATTTAGTTTTGTAGGATCTCATTAGTTTAGTTTTATACCCGAATATGATAGAAGGGGATGTTTGTTCAATTGTTTGTGCGTCCATCCGTTCGTCTGCTCATCCGGTCGTACGTCCGTCTCGTATCAGATTTAAAACAAACATTCATGAATGGTTACTAAGGAACACCCTTAGCCCGATTATTTAACCTACCCACTGGATCACTGAAGCATATAAAAGAGGTCAATGTCATTTAACAATAACGGACTGACTAAAATGAACAAACCCGATATAAATTCTAGTTATGAAAGCTGAGAGTTGGGAGGGGATATTTATTTATGCAACTTGTCATGCCGGCCGTCGCGGTTCCCCCTTTCCCAAACTAAATGTTTTCATTTAAGTTGAGTCTACACTTATTTAAGATTTTTTCGTGTTAAATCACATGAAAACATTTAATGTTTTTCATGATACAAGAGCTTCGCTGACAAAATTATTTGATTTAAGCAGGGTTCTAATTACATGAATTAGGAATCTTTATCGCATCTTCTAGTACTTTTGAATTATATAAGGATTCTGTATTCGTGAAGTTCAAACAGTAATCAATATTTGTAACAACTTGACGGTGCAAATTTTAAACTAACGAGTCCATTTTCGAACTAATGTGCCCATTTATTGACTAACATGTCCGAGGATTATAACATTTCGAAAACATTTACCATACATTTTAAAATTGAGAATGGAAATGGGGAATGTGTCAAAGAGACAACAACCCGACCAAAGTGCAGAAAACAGCCGAAGGCCACCAATTGGTCTTCGACACAGAAAGAAAATCCCACACCCGGAAGCATGCTTCACCTGGCCCCTAAACAAAATGTGTACAAGTTCAGTGAAAATGGACGTCACACGTCCAAAACATATAAATGAACTAAAATTTAAAAAAAACCATACAAGACTAACAAAGGCCAGAGGCTCCTTACTTGGGACAGGCGCAAAAATGCGGCGGGGTTAAACATGTTTTGTGAGATCGATCTCAACCCTTCCCCTATACATCTAGCCAATATAGAATAAACAAACACACAACAATACGCACAGTAAAACTCAGTTCAAAAGAAGTCCGAGTCCTATGTTAGAAGAGGTAACAATAGAAAGTAAGCAAAATGACAATGATATATAAATTAACAAAGGACTACTAGCAGTTACTGACATGCCAGCTCCAGACCTCAATTAAACTGATTGAAGATTATGCCTTCATCAAATGAAAATCAAGCACAATCCCTCCCGTTAGGGGTTTAGTATCATACCGTCATTAACTATATGAGAATAACGTTACCCGTATTATGCCAACAACTAGTTTAAGAATACATGTGTTTATTTCCGATGCAAAGACCCTATGAGTGAATCAATATTAATACCAAAACATGGCATTTTTAATGATCTGACAACAGTATCGGAACTATATCCTTTTTGAATAAGTCTGTTTAAAGGTTTGGTTAGCTTTTGAGGTGAATGCCGACATTTTTGGTGTTTATATAGAATATTACCATAAAAGATTAGATTTGAAATACCTGAACGTATAAGATGTCTGCATGTTGAATTAACATGGAAAAAAGAACTCATTGAAAAAACAATGTTATAGTAGTGTATACTATAACATCTGTCTATCTATTCAACAGTATAACGATATTTTCTACAAGTTGTTTATGAACTCAAAAGTCGTATTCTTTATTCAGATTGTCACTGAAGCATAGGACTACAAAAGAGTGACGCTATCCATCTGAATTAACGTTGTTTTGCGTTATTGCTTTATTATTCTACATATTCCCACGAAGGCCCTTGTTGCTGCTCTAAAACATGCTGCACTTGAAAAAGATTCATTTAAGGGCTAATTGCTGTTCCAAATTCAATCAGACACGTTAAATAACACAAAATGCTCAACTTTTTATTCACGCCAGGTAAACTGTTACCTTTCAAATGATATATAAAGCACTTTATTAAAATGTATAAGCACTTAAAAATATACACAAATCTTCGATACGAATGTGCAATGCTAACATAAATATAAAAAAGTTAGTACAAAATTTAATGTTAATATCGTGGTTAATTATTTTCCATAAAGACAGTTAGGGTTCTGTTTCATGTTTATAAAGCGTAAAAGGGTTTTTGTTTTTGTTATTGTAGTTAAATGTTTAATCAATCTATAGATAATCTCGATGAACTTCTACAGAATCATGTAAAACGTATTAATTGAAAAACATTACTTACGAATCTTGAGGAAATTCGCATGAGCAATATAGCCTAGAAGGAATAAAATTTAAAGTGAGTTAAAGTTCCTTTTTTGTCTATCATAAAGAAGACACCAATTATGTGTTTAGAGGATATTATTATCAATGTCAATGCCATAACATATTTATTTCAATTTAAAGTCTGTCTTTTAAAGAATACAATTTTAACTATTACGTCTTGAAATCGTGGTAAGGTGGTTTGACCTGAATATTAAAATTCAGAACAGATGTTCTCATCAATTGAAATTTTGTTTCCCTTTAAATTCGTGTGGGGTGAAATTGTGGGATTGTGTTCTTTCATTCTGTTTTGATCTATATGGGGGATGGTGAGTTTGACATTTACATTTTTGGTTAAAAAAAAGGAAATGTTGTGTGGTTACCAATGCGACAACTATTCATCAGACTTTAATTGACGTGGATATAAGCAATCATAGGTCACCGTACAGCCTTCAACAATGTGAAAAATCCATACTGTATAGTCAGCTATAAAAGGCCCCGACCTGAAAAATGTGTTACAATTCAAACGGCACAACTAACGACATAATGTATAACAATACAATTGACAATGATTAATGAAACACATATAAGACAGACACGAACAAACACCAACCACTGAATAACAGGCTCCTGACTCTTCCTAACCTTGGACAGTCGGGTAATAACAGAACATACGATCAAAATGTACAATTCAGGTCGTTTGTTGATGTGGTTCATAAGTGTTTCACGTTTCTCGTTTTTTTTATATAGCTTAGACCGTTGGTTTTCCTGTTTGAATGGTTTTACACTAGTCAATTTTGGGGCACTTTATAGATTGCTGTTCGGTGTGAGCCAAGGCTTCTTGTTGAAGGCCGTACTTTGACCTATAATGATTTACTTTTACAAATTGTGACTTGGATGGAGAGTTGTCTCATTGGCACTCATACAACATCTTCTTATATTCAGTTGTAAATAGCATAACTCAATACTTCGGTACGAAGCACATTAACACAATAGCTAACATTAAAACAATAATCACAAAGCACTGATATAAGAGTTCTCGCTGTTACTGAAAGCTAATTCAAAGTCAATTACCACTAATAAATAGATCTTGTTCTCCTAGACTATGTATAAATCAGTACACATCCAACGAAAAAAAAACAACGAAAAAAAGAACTTCCTGATTTATGACTAAACAATAAACGAAACACACTTTTAACAGACAGCGACCAACGGCAACGACAAAATTGCAGGCTCTTGATTTGGGTACAACTGTTTTCTGTGGAAAATCCATATGATACTTTTTGATTTAAGAGTTAATCATTTACTGAAGAAAAAAATTTCAGCAACTTTGTTTGAGTTAATGATTAGTTTATGAAACTTTTATATGATTAATAGAAAAAAAAAATCTGCAATTATCATCAGATTCTGATATAAAATGTTGACAATTATTTACAAAAGGAAACATTGTTCTCTAAAATAGTTTGTTAAGGGTTTATAAGAATCATATTGAAAATAATTAAACATAAAATCAGAAGACAAACTGAGACGAATAATTTCGATAAAATCAATTACAGAGATCTGCAAACTCTAACTATCAACAAATACTTGTACTGTATGTAATAAAGGATGTCACTGAACAAAAAAGGTTAAAAACACCGCATGCGTCCAAATTAAAGTCGACATTTCTACATATTAAAAAAATAATTTGATGTACATATATTTGTAAATAATGAAACAACTACTGAAAGACAATTGAACACTTTTTTTTCTATAATTATAAGTAGATTTATACGTTCCCCACCGTTGATTACCTTTTATAATAGTAGTAAGTTAAATTTCAGTTGTTCATTAGTTCAAATTAAATGATGACGTTATTTTTCTTGATTGATTGGAAATCAACATTTTTGACGTCTAAATTAAAGCGACCTTGTATGATGAAGTCACAGAAGATAACTTTTGTGTTCATATCTTTTGAAAAGAGAAGTTTTGTCAATACATATATGTTTCAAAATCATTAGATTCTAAAAATATCTTATGTCTCCACTCTTGACAGACAAATTTTAAAAATAAAATAAAAAAGCCTCGAACTTCAATTCCAAAAGTTAAATTTTCCAGAGAAATAAAATATCGTACCACCCGTGGTGCAGTTGTGAAATACGCATTTCTCTAATTTATTCGCCGATTTATCCTTTTCCTGACCTGTTGATTATATTTATTTAATCATCAACGCGTGATTCGTGAGTTCTCACTTGCTCATTAGTCAAAACTCAATTATGATATCAAATGTTCCTTCTTCTAAATTTACATTGCAAAATAACGGGACAAAAAGCGACACTACCTGATGACGTCACATTTAAAGAACACATCTTTATACCGACCAATTAAAAAGTGACAGAGAAGGATTAAGTTTGTCTGCATTTTGTCTAAAAGTCAGTAGAGAAACATATTATTCGACCAAAAAACTTCCAATATTGTATTTCCACTCTTTGCAGTTAAATTTTGAATATTCAAAAAGCTCGCGTTTTAAATGGGACAATTGAACTATCTTGAGCGGAAACATATGGTATCACACTTGTACAAGTTTTAGAATTAACATACGTAAGATAAAATCAACGATCTGCATATAAACACACTATTGCTATTTTTTATTCATTTCTAATGATATACAAATGAAAAGTAATGAAAGTGACCAAACTGTAGTCATACTAGGTCTTTATCTTATATAATATAAAGGTATTGAAAGAATGTCGGTCAAGATACATAAAGGTTTCATATGATTTCAGTATGCAAATATTACACATAATAAATTACGTTCTTCCTTATCGATTTAGATAATATTATTTTTTTATTAACATTTGTAACATCAGCAGGAACGTGCAAGCTTTATATAAAAAAAAATGAGACCGACAATATATAGCCAATTAAACATTTTAGGAAGTTAAGATACATGTTCCCTGTCTATGTTCAAAATTAAAAAAACACCAGAGTCACACATATATACTTGAATCGATTCAAGACAAGGCGCATCAACAGGGTAGCATTCATTCTATCGATTACACATGACTATTCTGTGCTACATCTTCTTGTAGAATGATAATTCTTTCAATTTCTCACTTTAACAACTAAAGGTATGCAATTGTTTGTACTTAGAGCGCTTCAGCGTCAAGGTGGCCCTCTGCATTTTGTTTTCTCTTCTCTAAATAATTTTCAAGACCGTCTATATAGATAAAATCGGCATCACTTTCATCACTGGAAACAGAAGCCATTGCAGTTTTTGCAGAAAACCTTATTTCTGAATAGTTTGTTTTGTCCTGTAAACCATGAATGATTACTTCTCGTGTAGGAGGTGCAGGTTCAAATACGACATCAGCGTAGTTAAGACTACTTTCTGTTATCTGAAAGAGGGACGAAAGATACCAGAGGGACAGTCAAACTCATAGATCGAAAACAAACTGACAAGGTAGATCATAGGTATATATTTCCTCAGATAGAATTTTTTTTATACTTTGCCAAAATAAAAATTTTTCTATGCTTTTTCCAAAAATATAATGAAAAGTATGGGTCATCGTGCTTTTTTTCAAGCAACGGTGTGCAAAATTGCCCAAATTTGCTTAGATTGTTCATGAAAAAACACATTTTTGTGCATAAAAAGAAATCTATGAGATAGAATTTTGCAATAAAATATGAGAAGATAGGTTTTATAATATGCTTTAGGAAAATAAAAAGACAATATGGTGTCACCGAAGTTGTTTTCTTGCTACTAGTAAAAAATTTAAATTTCCCTATCAGTTCAGCATAATTATTTTACTAAACGAGTTATCTCCCCTTAAATGGCCAAGTTGAAAAAATGATTCTTAAAACACAATTATTTGGTATTCATTTAAACATTTTGAATAATGCAATAAATCACCAAGTTTTCTTTCATCAAACAAACAGTCTAACCTATAAATTTTCTATTTGTCTCCAAATTTGCAGATTTGGGCAAAGATCTAGACCGATTGTGTACTGCGATTGTACAATCCAAGATGGCGGTATACCATGAATCTACCTTAAGCCATCAAAGATAAAAGATGAATCCAAAAAGGGACAAGGAATGAGTGATGCATCATAAATGCTAATGTAAAATTTCAATTGATATTCGAAATACCTTGAATTCATCTGCTACCTTCAAAGTCAGGTGCTGAAAAGGGGATAAGCAGTTCCTTTTCTATTAGTGCAAAGCGTTGTGTTACTGGCACATGAGTTCATAATTGAAAAAGCCTCAACCCAGAAAAACATGATTAATCCATTGTTTACTGAACGTCCAGTGGCAAATATTTCATGCATGTTCAGGGGAGTTTTGCAATGCCACTGGAAAATGACGGTTTATTGGATGAGGACAGAATTTCAGCCTTGCAACATGCTACCTAATGACCCCTCGTTTGTTGTAAGGCAGAAAACATGTAACTCTCTAGAAGGAAGTACACCACTAATTCATGGCCCAATTGCTTTCTTTGTCAATTTCATCAATTTCAAGCAGGCACAGCTCTTTTGTTTTAAGTTCAAATAAAGTGGCAATCATTGCATGTCAAAGCAACTCTTTATGGTGTCTTGTACTGGAAAATAATCAACATATCTTTAATGGCATATTAGAAAGAACTGGTTCCCAGTACTTCGCGTGTACCAAACCAGGTACTTCAGATCTGACAAACAGGCAAAATGTATCCTCTTTTTTTAATTTTATGCAATTTTTTTATTATTCACAATGATCACCAGTGATTCAGCTTGCATTTGATACCAACATTACCTAAATTTTCTACACATTTTGAAAGTTACACCCATGCGTAGGAACTATTTTTGTTAAATATGTACTATTTTCTGGTATGTGCTTTCTGACCGGTCCCAAGTTAGTAGTGTTACATCAGAAGCGGCATCGGATTAAAGTTCACTATTCCGACCCGTTGTTGCTGCGAATTTATACATTGCGCACAGCCAGTCAGACACAATACTTTGGTAAAGGTTTTAGTCGGAATAACGCTAATCGATGACCTTATATCTATACCCCAGTCAAACCTTGTGGTTTTGGGGGAAATAGAACTGCATTGTGGATACTTCAATCTCAAATATATATCTATAGTTTTCTATGGCACATAAAATCCATTATCGTCAAGCTGATCATGATTTTACATTCAGCATTCTCGATATTTACAAAATCACCAAAAACCTTATTTTCTTATGCAGAATTGAAAAAAAAAATGATTATTAGATTATTCTTGTTTACTTTTTTTAACGGTTAATATATCACTAAATCCTAAATTCAGTAATCTGCAAGAAATTCTGTACTTCAACAATGTTTTATACTGAGGAAAATTTAGGGCTAAAATCTATCCTTGTCATGAGATTAGTTTCAGTCACAACTTTAAAAAGAATCAAAACGAAACATATAGCAATCTTTATGTACTATACAAACCTGTCGTTGACTTTCTAATAATCCAATTTCACTGTTCTCTTGAGATCTTTGTTTGCAAAAACTGTTTGCTACAAAATTAAACAAACAAACATCCATTTCTGACATCTTAGTATAGCATCAATTCTTCAAGATTTGTTCTATACAATTTTGTAATTAAGTCTACCTTACATATACAAAAACTTAAGGAGAATTCTATTATTTTTATATATTTTGATAACACTTCAATTACTACAGAAGATACAAATGAAATCAACGTCCTTTCTTTTGACACTGTGGTACGGATTTGTTTTCGCTTAATCGATTCATCATGATTATTGAACAGCGGTATACTATTGTTGTCTTTATCTATTTTGTTACACAATACAATTTAGCCATAAAGCAAGTGGCCAGGAATATTTGTAAAACGGGATAATTTGTCTAGCTGGAAAAAAAAACTAAAGTAGCGTCTTTCGCGAGGCCAACACTGCATACTGCATATGTTCCTGGTTTTGGTTTAACACACACAGCATTTAAAACAATCTGTACTTTGCTGTTTGATGTTTATATTTTTTGGAAAGCCACTTCACACAAACATGACAAAGTAAATAAATAAACATAGTATGATATCTTATTTTATCATTACCTATCAATAGATATACGCTATTGCCCTAATTATCTATATGTTAGTATTTTAATTATAACAACTATTAACAGTAAGATTTTGCAATTGGTTGTTCTTTTAGAATTAATGTAGCACATAAAAAATAGAAATCATGACCGCATTTAACACGTTTAACGCAATAGATAGAAATTTAATATAGACACGTGGATACCATTTGTGCAATATTGTGTGTGGTTATGATCATAAATAATTTGTTTTCGATCTACACTGTTAGTCCTATGTAGACGAAACACGGGACTGGTGTACTTAATCATTAGCGTGGTGTCTTTGGGAAGGTTTTTTTTTTTGGTTTTAAGTAAAGAGACGCCACTTATAGAAAGGGATGCCATACAATTTATAGGAATATTCAAAATTAAAGCAATAATATACAAAACATTAACAAAACATTAATTATAAAGTTATTTTGCAACAATGTGTTAGTTTTGTCGATGAACTGATAGAACAAGATTTATGTTTTTTTATGACTGCATGGATTTTGTACGTATAAATGACTATATTCAATGAATTGTTTTATTGCTTTTTCTCAGAGAATAACACATACTTATATATTAACATAAACGATACAAACGAGGGACGAAAGATACCAGAGGGACAGTCAAACTCATAGAACGAAAACAAACTGACAACGCCATGGCCAAAAATAAAAAGACAAACAGACAAATAATAGTACAGATGACACAACATAGAAAACTAAAGACTAAGCAACACGAACCCCACCAAAAACTGGGGGTGATCTCAGGTGCTCCGGAAGGGTATGCAGATCCTGCTCCACATGTGGCACCCGTCGTGTTGCTTATGTTATTACAAATCCGGTAAATAGTCTAATTCAGTAAGTCACATTCGTGAAAAGGGAAGGGTATTCTAGTTACGACATAAGGAACATATCCGATATCATCTGTGAAACGGTTATTCCATAACGGTCAACCAACTCCTGATGGCGTCCGTAAAATTTACGAAGGGATGATTTCAACTTCACCATTTGGAACTCTTGGTTTAATAGCTTCCTTGTGAGCAGCAATCCTCTATCAAGGAAATCATGATAGGATACACAAGCCCGGGAATATCGTATCAATTGGGAGATATATACTCCGTATGCAGGCGCTGCTGGAATGTTGCTACATATAAATGGAAAGTTCACAATTGGGAAGCTGAAATCATCTCTATTGTCGTAAAGTTTTGTTTTCAACCGACCCTCATTGTCAATTTCTAGATGTAAGTCAAGATATGAGGCAGACTTAACTGTATCTGTAGTATCCTTTATCTCTAGTTCGATGGGATAGATTCGTTCAACATAGTCACCAAATTTTGTATTATTTAGTGAGAGAACATCATCTATATAGCGGAACGTAGAGTTAAAGGATATTGCTAACTTCTTATCTTTCTTCCTAAGAAGTTGCTGTATGAAGTCAGCCTCATAATAATAAAGTAACAAGTCGGCAAGAAGAGGGGCACAATTAGTTCCCATTGGAATTCCGACAGTCTGTTGAAAAACACGTCCTCCAAAAATAACAAATATGTTGTCAATCAAGAAATCAAGCATCTTGATAATGTACAAATGTTCCTGCACCAGAAGTACATTTGGACATTTAACGTCTGTTTGGTGTTACTTGGGACAACAAGAAAAAACGGATACAAACGATGCAGACCTGATAGAACAAAATAAAAAACCCTGCAAAACTCAGACAAATAATCAGAGCCATACATCAAGTCCAATGTGTTTAAGTCTATTCCAACCATGATGTAGAGATAGTCTCTTTATTTAGAATTTAAGTACTTAACAAACCATTAGAAAGCATTTTTCTAAATAGAAAACAAATATATGTATATAGGCAAAGTTCGTATTAAATGTCTTTACTTTATACTTTGATGTGTCATGATATATATAAATATATGAACTGTTTTACAAAACGCATTGACTTGTATTCATATCAAATATCGACCTTGATCTTGATAGTTTATCTTCCTTTTCGTTTACGTGTCATGGTCAAATCTTTTTGATATGATCACGTTGCACAATGATACGTCTACTCATAATTTTATCAGACACACGAATTTCTTTAAAAATTTATTTACGCACAGTGTGTCTTTAATTTTTGTTTAATTCTTTTTAATGTTCACTCTAGCAAAAACAAAATGTACCTCTGACGTTTGTATTTAGCTGCATCTGATAGATTTGGTTTTCCTGTGCTAATGTTGAAATAAAATGACGTGTCATGCCAGGATTGTCCACTTCAGGTTGCCTTGCACTGTTTAAATTGAATTGTTCAGCAGAATCGTAAAGTCTATTTTCAACTGAATCCCCTAAAATTGATATAGTTTGTATTACTGAAACGAAATTCCCATATCTCCTGCTTTCGCTTTTGTCATAATTACCTCTAAGCCCTTACTGTAACCCCGGAAACCAAAATCTGTGGCTTGTTTAAATCTGCTTACATGTATACATGTAACTTTTGGTAGATTAACTATAACTAAAAATCGAAAAAAAATAATGCATTGATCTCTTTTTTTTTTTGTGAAATATTACTGATTCTTTAAAAATGGTGAAAATTTGTATAGAAAATAAAAAGCACTTAAAATTTGCAAAAAAACGTTCCTAAATTTGTCTTAAAATTATCAAATCTCCATTTTCTGCGACAAAGAACATTTACTTACTGTCCCTTGACCTGAAATGCCTACATGAGGCGTAAACTTTATAATAATATTTAGGCTTTTGAACTTTCAGACTTTTGTCACCATAATGAAACGATATTGAAGTCTCATATTAAAGAAAACATGCGAGCGACTAGAATAATAAAGTTATCTTTTTTACTACGCATTTAGAGATCACTTATTCTGCTTTGAATTAATTTTTTAATATGTTGTGAAACTTAGTACTATATCAAGAATCGAGAGATATAAGGCATAAGCTATTTAGAGACGGAGTAAGTTTAGTAGTATACAAAGTAATTGAAAAGTCTAAACTTTATAGAAATATATACCTTGGTTGTCTATTCCGGAGTTTTCATCAGAACTGCAAACACATATTGTGGTAAAATAACTATTATACAGCAGGAACTTGTGATAGCTTTTTGTCGTTTTTTATTGTCATTTTGGGTTACAAGTTACATGTAGCAGAATATCCGAATGAAAGACCTCATATAGTGTTGTACTGATGATAAAATTGTCAACATGTTTATTTGAAACTATAGGATCAGTTAACTTAAAAACCTGTCCTAAGGTGTCCATACCACATACAAAATAGAATCATACATACATTATACTTTAAATGTTTGATGTTACAGAGATTTGACACGCACGATGTATGTATGGACTCTTATTAACTGCCTTCCAATAACATTATAGGTGTTTGTCAGGGGAATCATTAACTCAGTTCGCTACAAAATGTTTTTGATATATAAGTCGTCTTTATTTCTGCCTTTACAATATTGTTATTAAGAATAGAACTTATTCCAAGCAATCATTTTTAGGTGTCTAAATCAAATAATATTTTTGATTCCCTAAAACATGACTGTTGTTCTTATAGTACATGGTGAAAATGACGATGACGACGAGGATGATGATGATGATGATGATGATGATGATGATGATGATGATGATGATGATGATGATGATGATGATGATGATGATGATGATGATGATGATGATGATGATGATGATGATGATGATGATGATTATGACGACGACGACGACGACGATGACGATAATAATAATATTAATGATAAATTCTTTATTTAAAGAGGGTAACTCAATTAGAACTAGTCTAATTTTCATTGAGGCCCTCAAAACAAAATACATGTATACAGTTAACATTCATACATTAAAATACAATATACAATTATAGCCCGCTGAGGAGGTGAATATCCCAAATTGTCAACCCGAGAAAGGGTTATTCCACGAAGGCTTTAGCCCGAGGGCAATAACCCTTACTCGGGTTGACAATTTTGGATATTCAACGGCTTAATGGGCCATTACTGTTTTACTATACCGAACAAACAGTTAAGTGTAAAATATGGTTAATCTAAAAAAAAAAATAACCAGCTCTTATTTTTTGGTTTTGGCTAAAGGTTTTTAAACATTTTGTCTCGAGCATAACCGATGAATCGTGTTCCTATGAACTTTGCATATATTGTGCAGAACAATTAGTTTCTGATACGTTTCATGTTGTAAAAAATAGACAAAATGGGAAATAAAAGACTTTGTAGTTTATATGTCAAAATAAAATGTAGTCAATAATAACAATAACAACTTCAAACAGAGGACAGAAAATTTAGAGTTCCAATTTTGTTTTTACTGTAACTAATTATTAAACAGAATGTATGTTAACATTGAATGTGACAACACAATTTGATATCATTGGCGTGAATGGCATGTTTTCTATTGGTTTTAACACTATGACAATAACATTTGGGGCACTGGTAGCTGGAATTGGAGAAATAACTATAGGTTCATCTGCTGGAACTGCTTGCATAAACGGTACATCAACGGCGTTTTAATTAAGGTTGGACAATATTATTCTCCATAGGTTGAATCAGCTCCTCAAATTGTTCTTGCGATATTTGTAGTTCCCCATGTATTATCTGTCATTACTGAAGCAGATAGAGCACTGCTCATTTCAAATCTCCTAGTGGTTGACACTTTTGCAGTGTATTTTTTTATTGAACTCTCAGATTTATGTTCTGACACTGACATAATATCCGGATCAGAAAATTTGTTAATATCAAGAACAGTTATTATGGTTGCACGGATTGAATGGTTGGTAAATTCCCTAGAGAGACGAGCTTGTTTTGAGATAGTCCTCATCAAACTGCAGCTGGAGAGAGTGTTTTTACCCAACGAATGGTTATAGTACCATACATCTTGAGAGCCTGTGAACTGATCAAAAGGTTTTTGCCACAATTCAATGTTTCTATGATGAAGTTTTGAAAGGTACTTTCGAAAACTTGCAACTGCACACAGTGGATGACCTATAATATAATATAAACATAAAGAATTTAAGAAACAATGACAAGTTGTTTTATATATGTATAACAAGAATTACACTAAAAAGCAATGGCAAATTTTATTTTTATCAAATACGGTATGGTTTGTTTCATTCAAAATAGTGGCGCATATATAATGCATGAATAGGTACAGGTGTATGTAAATATATAGATTAATTTGTATTTGTTTATTGTATTGATATGCAATGGTTGTTTAAAAAGTAAGATGTTCGTTGACGGTCCATTTTTAATTTTATGTTGGGTGATAAATGATGAGTGCCTCATCTGTTTTGATTCTAAATCCTGTGTGTACAAATGTAATAAAACAAAATGTAATCGATTAAAGACTAATTTTAAAATGCTGCTCGTAACACGTATGTTGTAAATTTAATGTCATGTAAGACCTACCATTTACTGCATTCATATGTGCCTCTGTTATGGTATCATCCGTGTCAATGTGGTTTTTGTCCAACTCATCTACTACTTGGTATACATATTCCCTGCCTTTAGAGTCCTGAGTAATGGCAAATGTTGTTTTATTCATACCTCGGAGATTTTCTCTGCCCCTTATCACAAATAAAACATAATGTCGAACCAAACTTTTTGAAGCAGTCCACAAGGGGTATCTGTGTTCAAGACAACACTGCCATATAATTAACCGAGATCATCCTCGTCCAACGAAGGTGTGTGATCTATCTTTCCTAGACCCTGGCGTTTCAGCTGTATCGTAACTGCCTTAAAAATATCATTTGCCTTTTTAAACCGTATATCTTTGAAAATGTCAATTTCCTTTCTTTTAGGAATTGTCTAGATAATCCAAATCTGATTGATATTAATGCCGAAAGTTTGTAGTGGGTTCCATCTTTTTTACGAGCGGCTACGTAAAACTTACAAAGGACTGCACACAGTTCATCTGCTTTTCAAAGTCAATGACGTCCCTGTTTTCGGCCAAAAGATATTGTAAAAACACATTTATTGCTGCTTTGGTGGCCTTTTTAGTATTTTGAGCATCCTTATCTTCAAGCAACTGGTTTAATGAATTCTTATCAGACTGACCAAAACGCTAACCTTGTACTGCGAAATCCATCATATTTGTTTTTGTTTATTCGACGTTAAGTGACGTCATATTTTAAAGGGGGTTAACTCGTGATCATTGAGATATCCCGCAATGGTGGTAAGTCGTGCACTTAAGGACATTTTTTATTTTATTTTTCTGTAGACTTAGCTCTGTTTTTTTATTACTGTGTATTGTCAAGCTTGGTTACTCATAATTGTTTCTCAGTCACTGAATGTACGATGTTGTTCCATACTGCAGCAGCTGACCCGGTTTGTTACTTTCAAATTCTAATGGCTTCAAAACCACGTGACACATTGAATCGTTATATCCAATCAAATTGCTCTACTGTCAATTAGGTGATTTTTTAGTACAAGGCAATTATATTATTTGTTTGTATGATATTGCTTTGAAATAGTTTGCAATCAATTGGGGGTTTATTCAATAGGAAACCTCATTATTAGCCATGAAATTCGATATCAATGGAATTTTATATGAATATTTACTTATGGTCAGAATATCGATCTCTTTATATTGAACCAATTTTTTTTTATGAAAAATATATGCATATTGTTTTTTATTAACCTACTCTATATTCCTGAACAAAAATATGGCATGATTATCCTTTGTTTCCCAAAGTTTTTCTTTCAATTTGGATGGTTTTTTTCGCGGGAAAATCGCGTAAGACGTAAGGTGCTTGCCATTTTGAAATTCTTAAAAATACGATTTGCTTGGCCTGTTTGGTCTGCCATTAAGATTGATGACGCTAAATGGAATGTAAACAAAGCAATGGAGGCCGGAAGAGGGGATTTCTGAAGTTCTGGAATGTTATTAGGCATTCGGAAGTCAGGTTTGAAACGGCCATTAGAAAATTGGCATTTTTGTACAATGCTTTAGAATAACAATGAAAACATATCGTTAGAAATGTTTGTTTATTTAGAAGTGTAGAAAAAATGTATTCTGCACTAATTGTGTACGCTGGTATTAGCGTAGTGACGTCAATGCGGAGTTTTCCCGTGTGATAAGTACAATCACAAAATCCGAACGAACCAACATTATGACCGATTATAGACTACGGTAGGATACGAGAAGGGTTATTTACCGGGGAATAATAGGGTTGTTTGATGGAGGCTACAATTTGTCGGGTTTATTCATCCCTCCTGCCAGTTTTTGGAAAAAAACATCTAAATTAAACTATGACACGTGATTACGTATTAGCCAATCAAATAGTTACTATATAATGTAAGGTATATTATTATATATTACTAGTATATACACAATTCAATCATTCAAACATACAAATGGCAGTAGACGTATTTACACTTGTATGCAAATTTGTCCGCCATTACGTAAAATCACACAGGTTAGCGTAAATTTTGACATCATAATTCAAAACATTTGACGTCACAATTAAAAAGTGATTGTTGCCTGACGTCAAAAGGTGATTCGGAGTAGATCTAAGGTCATTCGGAGGCAAAATATAGCTAAATACCAAAAGTGTAAATACGTTTATAATTGATCAAGTTTATTCTAACCATAAAAGAAAGAAAACAAATTATTCGACTTGAAAGAATTTTCAAGAAAATGATTATAACAATCTTACTTGAATAATTCCACATTACGACAATTTTTTATTGTGAGTGGTAAATTATTTCATACTTTGATTGCAGAATAATGAAAAGATTTTTTTTATAAAAATGTGTATTTGGTCTTGAAACAAATAGATCATTACTAGAGACAGATCGTAAGTTGTAGTGTTGAATATCATTAATATTTAGCATTGCTAAGTAATCAGGTGTTAGTCCATTTACAATTTTATACATTAGAATTGATTGTTGGTATTTTATATTTTTTATAAAAAATAGCCATTTTAAAGAAGAAAACATAAAATTAAATGGAACAGAAATATCACATTCAAGTATAATTCGGTCTTCTCTTTGTTTGAAGTTTTATGATTCTATCTTCTGACGAGGACGATAATTATAACGATGATGATGACTATGATGACAACGATGACGATGCTGATGACGATGATGACGACAATAAAAATGATGATGATGATGATGATGATGATGATGATGATGATGATGATGATGATGATGATGATGATAACGGTGACGATGATGATGACGATGACGACGATGGTGATGACGAGATGACGATGACGACGACGACGATGATGATGATGACGATAACGATGATGATGATGATAACGATGATGACGATAATGATGATTATGATGATGACGACGATGGTGACGACGATGATGACGATGATGAAGATGATGATGATGACGATAACGATGATGATGATGACGATGATAATGATGATGACGATAATGATGATTAGGAAGATGACGACGATGATGACGATGATGGAGATGATGATGATAACGATGACGACGACGACGACGACGATGATGATGATGATGATGATGATGATGACGATGACGATGACGATGACGATGACGATGATGATGATGATGATGATGATGATGATGATGATGATGATGATGATGATGATGATGATGATGATGATGATGACGACGACGACGACGACGATGAAGATGACGACGACGATAAAGATTACGACGACGAAGATGATGATGATGATGATGATGATGATGATGATGATGATGATGATGATGATGATGATGATGATGATGATGATGATGATGATGATGATGATGATGATGACGATGATGACGATGACGATGACGATGATGATGATGACGATGACGAAATATTAATAATATAATAACGTTTATGTTGTACTATCAGAACATCGTTAAAACGGAAAGTCCGTAATCAAAAGGCAAAATCAAAAGCTCAAACACATCAAACGAATGGATAACAACTGTCATATTCCTGACTTGGAACAGGCACTTTCTTATGTAGAAAAAGGTAGATTAAACCTGGTTTTATAGCTAGCTAAACCTCTAACTTGTATGACTGTAGCATAAAATTCCATAACATTAACAACGATGTGTGAACAAAACAAACAGACATAATAGGTAACAATGTCAAAAATAGGGTTACAGCAGTCAGCATTGTGTTATAATCTTAATCACTATGAAAACAAACAATTATGTAACAAAGAAACACAAAAAGGAACCTGATGTTCTGTAGTTGTCGTTTGTTGATGTGGTTCATAAGTGTTTCTCGTTTTTTTATATAGATTAGACCGTTGGTTTTCCTGTTTGAATGGTTTTACACTAGTCATTTTTGGGGCCCTTTATAGCTTGCTGTTCGGTGTGAGCCAAGGCTTCGTGTTGACCGTACTTTGACCTATAGTGGTTTACTTTTAAAAATTGTGACTTGGATGGAGAGTTGTCTCATTTGCACTCATACCACATCTTCTTATACCTATATATACAAAGCACATTAGCAAAAATGAAAGACAAGGATACAAAAATTCACCATAGCACAATCATACAATGACGGGATGTATAAGTACAGAGCCACGACATATGCAACAAAGAAACACAACAAGGCATACAGACAAAGCACATTAGCAAAAATGAAAGACAAGAATACAAAAATACAAATACAGCGATAAGTCTAATTTATTAGGTCACATTCGGGGAAAAGGGGATAGGATTGTACCATTGGAACACATTCGTTGTCACTTATGAAACTGATATTTTATAACAGTCAGCCAACTAGTGATGTTGTCCGTAAAATTTATGAAAGGACGATTTCAACTTCACAACTTGGAACTCTTGGCTTTATAACGTCCTTTTGAGCAGCAACCCTCTATCAAGGAAATCATGATAGGAAATACAAGCCCTGGATTATCGTATGTTCTGGGAGATATATAAGTATACTCCGTGTGCAGGAATGTTTCTACATAGAAATTGGGAGTTCACAGTTGGGAAGCTGAAATCATCTCTTTTATTGTCGTAAAGTTTTGTTTTCAACCGACCTCCATTGGTAATGTCTGTATGTAAGTCAAGATATGAGGCAGAATTAACTGTAAATGTTGTGTTCTTTATCTCATCTATATAGCGGAACGTGAAGTTAAAGTAGCTTTACAAACAAATGTAGATATTGCTAGTGAAATGTTAATTTCCGAGGGTACTACCCTTTCAGACGTCAGTGTTTCGGCACTGACATTACTTAACATATGTGTTAGTGAATGTCCCTGTTGATCAATAAAGTTATAACTAAGAAACTAAGGTCCAAACTCGATTAGTTAAAGTAGACATTTGATGAATTTGGCTATTGTGTATGTCCCATTAGGTGAAATAACTCTTAATAGTTCTACATATTTAAAAAATTTTGGCTTTCAAGTGTTTTGGTTTTAAGCATTCCTGATCAAGGTAAATCCAAAGAACGCTTTGGATGCACACTATTTATAAAGTGTTTTTTTTTTACATTCCCTTTGGAACAATCATGTGCTTAGTTTTAGCACGAACATTAAAGATTGTTGTCTTACGTATATGTCAATTGTTGTCCTTAATTTGAACGTTGCAAAGGATTAGTGAGAATTTCAATTAAATATGTACTCAAGATAACTAGAAGTTTATTTTTAATTTGATTGGAATGTTTGAGTTTCAATCAACCAAAAATACCAAAAACAAACAAAACAGACAATTAAAAAAATGATGAAAAGGAAGAAATAGAAAAGACAACGTATCTAAAAATCTCATATTTTAAAAACGGAATCAAGTATTTCACATTTTTCAATAAATTAGTTTTATAACATGTAAAGATATTTTCTGTTTTTATGAATAGCATGAATAGTTTAAATAGAATTTCGGTAAAATGATTTAACTTTTCGCCATTTCGATACTCTACCACTTTTCCGTAATCGCTGTAAGGTATGGGTTTCAGTATGAGTGTAAAACGACTTTCAAAATTTGTCTTATAAGCGGTTTTTGTATTATTGGTGATATTCGTGGATAATCCAAACCAGCAAGAATACATAATATGTTTCATAGTTTATGACCAGTACATTGCAATTTACAAGTACCTTGGACCCACGTCAATTATATATTCATGTATAATTTAGAATTAAGAATTTTTCATAGGATTTGGTGTTTCTTAATTGTTAAGAATGAGTGAAATCATGTTCTTATTAAGGGATTAGCCCAATGTTTATACCTTTTTACAGTTCAAAACAAAGAATTTCTATAAATGAGTTACAACTGCCCCAAAGTACATTTACCACCTTGAAAGAATTTGTGATTGAAATTGACTTAACGTTGGATTTTGAAACAAACAAAGAAATAAAAATAAAAAAACAAGACGGGTGTAGTAACATTGGTACCGTTAATTTCATTATAAGAATATTCATAATAACTTCAAACTACTATTAAAAAAAAACAATAGCAAAGCAAATAAAACAAAAAGGATTTTTAATAAGATATAACCTAAATCGTTAGCTTACACTCTTTCAAAAACTCAGATTAATGGATCCGCAGTTGGTGAGAATAGTAATTTCCAAAATTCTGATAAAATTTTAAAAACAGGTATTAAGTTAAACTTTTGAATATATTTTAAACTTTTAAATGTATTCCATTGAACATTTTCCTAACATAATGAAGTAGTATCTGATGTTAAGGCCTGGACCAAACAAAATTTTGTTTGTAACCCAAATTTTTATTGTGCCCCACCTAGGGCATTTATTGTGCCCCACCTAGGGGCATTATGTTTTTCGGTCTGTGCGTCCATTTGTTTGTTCGTTCGTCCATCCGTCCTTATGTTCGTCCGCCCGTCTGTCCGGCTTCAGGTTAAAGTTTTTGATCAAGGTAGTTTTTGATGAAGTTGAAGTCCAATCAACTTGAAACTTAATACACATGTTCCCTATGATATGATATATCTAATTTTAATGCCAAATTAGAGTTTTCACACCCAATTTTACGGTCGACTGAACATAGAAAATGATAATGCGAGTGAGGCATCCGTGTACTATGGACACATTCTTTTTTTTTTTTATTTTAACTGTAAATAACCAAAAAGATTATTCCTTGCTAAAATATTGTATGATTAACATTCATACTCATAATCAGGAAACATTTCATTTCCATTTCATTATACTGTTTATTATCAAATGTTTAAAACACAATTTATCATATTTTACAAAATTATAATACAATCTTTACATCACTAAAACTAATTCATAAATGAAATGCCTACAAAAGAAGTCCTGCATTAATTACAAACAGTGCACTGACAGTGAAACTAACTCTTGCATACAATCAATCAAGAGATCATTTGAGCCTTGCGCACTTTACAATATTCTAAGTTTGGAAGAAAGAGGGGTTATCATTCTCTTACATATACGTAGGATATAAACATACCCAAACTAACAAACGACAGTACCATTGTCTGTAATATCATGTGATTGCGTAACTGTTGTCATAATGTTCTATTATGTCTTATGTAGGTCGTATTATCATTTTAGTTTATTTATTTAATTATATATTCGATATTGTAATGAATGAAACGAGACAGAAAAAGTCAAAACAAGTAAGGAATTAAAGCTTACCTCGTCTTTTCACGTAGCAAGCAATCCCCAACATTAAGCCTATCACACATGCAATGACGACTGCGGAAACTATCTTGTTCAAGTCTTGACTTGTATCATTGCTTTCAATTCGATCTTGAAACAAAAGGAATTTTTAAGCAATATATAATTGACACTTTTCAGTATTGTTACTGACATAAAAGTAAAGGAATTGCTTTTTCGGATAATGGTCGATAAGGCCCCAATATGGGCCAATATTCTAGTTAATGATTGAAAATTTCAAAAGTGATTTTATTTTCACGTTTCATATATATTACAACAGGACAGGAAAAGCTTTTTTTTTTATGATTTACGAATCAGAAGCCAGTTTCTCGGTACTTGTATGTCATATGTATATTGTTTTTTATTGAAATAAGTGTTTTTTCTCAAAAAACCTTTAGCATCGATCATCACTGAAGATATAAAATGTCAAAATGTGCATCTAGTGCAGTAAAATTGGTACTGTCATTACATATTTGTACACCTTATATATGTTATATTTCAAATCACTATCTTGTTTTCTAGTTAATTTTTTTTGGCAATTTCCTTGTACAAGTAAGATATGATGAATGAGTAGAATTAGATCTACGAATTGATTAAGTAAAACATATTTAAATACCTCGACACAACAGTCATTAATATATATATATATATATAATCTAAGGAGTTTTTCAATTAGTAAATAAAAGCGATAA
Organism: Mytilus californianus; assembly: GCF_021869535.1. Classification (NCBI taxonomy): domain Eukaryota; kingdom Metazoa; phylum Mollusca; class Bivalvia; order Mytilida; family Mytilidae; genus Mytilus; species Mytilus californianus. The sequence continues at coordinate 954,162 of NW_026262684.1, forward strand.
TATATGATACTGTCTAATCAAACTTACCAAATATTTGAAATTTTACAATATCGGACTTGTTGCTGTCTCCATAAATATTTCTGGAAAATACCCGAACAAGGTAAAACTTATCTGGAGTTACGAAGTGCAAAGTGAAATTGATTTTATTTTTCATTTTACCAGTAACAGGTCCTACAGATGTCCAGTTTGACAAACTTTCGGTCTTATATTCAATAAAAAAATTCTGTTTAAATCCACCATTAAATCCTGGACACCAAGACACAAATAAATGATTTGCTTTTCCTATTATAGATACATTCGATGGAGTTTCCGGGTGATCTATTAAAGAAACAAAGATACCATCAATAATAACTATTGGTTTTAAGATGATATGGTATAAACGATAATAATAAATACATACCATTTACCTTATTTGCATTGTGTAGTATGAATAAAAGCAAACTTTATGCGACTGTCATGTAAGTGAGAGTATTAGCTAGTTATTAAACAAGTTTGATCCACCATTTTCTACATAGGAATATGCCTGTACCATTGTGTACCAAGTGAGGAACATGACAGGTGTTATCCATTCGTTTGATGTGTATGAGCTTTTGATTTTGCCATTTGAATAGGGATTATCCGTTTTGAATTCTCCTTGGAGTTTGGTATTTTTGTTTTTTAATTTAGGTTTACGTTATTTTTAAGATTGTCCTTATATGCATAGAGTATTCAGCCAATTAATAAATATTGTATACCACGTTTTGAAATTATTTTTCATTAAAAAATATATATTACAACGTTTCCTTTCTCGGTGTTCGAGTCGGCCACCAAAGTTCACAGGTTACATAGAAGAAGGGATTTCTTAACTGGTATTACTTATAACTGTAAAATGTAAGGCCCGACGTCTAATTAAAATACCGTCAAATCAACACACTTTACAGCTTTGTTTAACCTTGATTCTAGATGTCTATCTATTTTATATAATATTGAGAAATATAAGACATGACACATAACAGTTTTGATGCTTTATTTTACAATTATAAACGCGGTGAAAATGACTGTACAGGCTCTGCCATTGGTCTGGTCGGGTCCGCGGTACGGTTGGTTATACTTTATTTATTTATAAACTAGTATATGTATCTCTTTATATATATATATATATATATACAGTATATATATATATATATATCAATCTAGATATATCAATCTAGGATCACCACTCAGATAACTACACACAGTTTCAAAACTACAAGTAGCGTATAGCTCGAACAAGCTTACAAATGTGCCTTTAAAGAACACCTATAAAATTCGTATCTAGCTTAATTTAATATATATCAAATAACTTTCAGCATCAAAGTACTTGCTATTATTGATACCATTATTACTAAAAATATTGGCACAATGTACACCATAAAATGTCACCGAGTTATTAGGTCAAGACCAATCGCAACGAAATTGCACTTGAACTTGTCACCGTATATTTGTTCCCAAACTTGTCACCCGTCAGTTTGCACCTAGAAAAGTCACCGACTATTTACACCTCAAAACGTCACCGACTATTTACACCTTAAAACGTCACCGACTATTTACACCTAAAAAGGCCACCGACTATTTACACCTTAAATTCTTACCCAACCATTTATACCTAGAAAATGTCACCAACTTGCATCCGTAAAAAATCATTGTTAATGTAGGTGCAATTTCCTTACTTTTCCAATCATACTTTAAATTTGGCGCTTCGTAACATTCAAACAAACACGATCACTGCCCTCCGTAGTTGTTTCTTTTCAGTTTTTTTCGTCGATCAGCCAATCACAGACGCTTTTACTTCTGTTGAAGTCGTCAGCACCCATCTCTCTGTTTAGCAAAATTCCCGAAATGGCAAGTCAAAATGTAAACACCGGAAGTTTTGTGTAAATAAAGATGATTTCCAGCTTGATATCAATTAGAACCAAAATATTTTTCATCACGAAGGTTCTTACACATACAGGATAACTTAAGAATACATCTAAAAAGGTTAATAACTCAAATAAAACGACAGAAATATAGGTACTGGCACTACGGGGACAAACTTGCAAATTTGTCATCGCGAGTAAATGCCAGTCATAAAATGACCCTATAAACATGATACAGTTTTAAGAGTTAAAAGAAACTCCTTATTTTCAATCATGACAATCATCGTAACAAATATACTCATTTGCATACTATATCATCTCACAGACATCTTCCCCCCGTATTATTATTTGTACGTAATAGTTATTATTACAGCAAGTTAAAAGTTAATAGTCCTTTAATGTAGGTATGACGTTCTTCAATCACGAAATGTGAAGAACAAATCGTTAATAAAACGGTATTCATCAAATGAAGATATCAAATATTATGTATGTCTTGTAGACATGTAAAACATATAGTCTTGTTACAAAACGTGACATTTTATAAGGGTCATACATTAGAAACTAGATTGTACCCACCGATTTCCTGTGTTTGAGTTCTCGAAAGCTGTATCTATTTGTATTAAAAAAACATGAAAAACACATTTCTAATATCAACTTGTATATGGTGTAAGCAGGGATCCCAACATTGTTTTCAGTGAATTTATAATATCCCTGACAATTCCAAATTCACTGTAAAAATAACCCTCACGTAAAGCTCTGATTCCGTGCCTAAAATTGAGAGTGAAAATGGGGAATGCAAGAGACAACAACCCAACCAAAGAGCAGAAAACAGCCGAAACCAACAATGGGTCTTTACCACAGCTTTTGGTTATACTTTTTTTTCTTTTTTTTTCTTTTATCAGCTCTTAAATTTTAATATGCCCGTTTTCGGGACGTATAATGATATACCGTTATCTGTTTGTCTGTCCGTCCTTCCGTCCTTCCGTCCGTCCTTTCGTCGTCAACGCTTAGGACAATAACTCAGAAACGCTTTTTCGATTGTTAATTACACTTTGGTGAATTGGTTATCAATTTCAAATTAAACATTTCCATGTAATGGGATTTTATTCATAAAAAAATAGTTATTTTGTAGTTTTGCACTACGATAATGTTGCATTAATTAGCTTGTTTTGTGATTTCAACTATATTTTTTAAAAACTCTATCGTGGAAAATTTAAACGTTATGCATGTTATAGTTGATTAAAAGTATTGTCTAATTACATAACGCCTTTTTTCAAAAGGAAGAAAAATGACATTACATACATACATGACATACGCAACTACGAATAAATATGTATAATACTGTTCTAAGTGGAATTAAAATATACCAGCATGCTAATTATCTATTTACGTACACGTATTTAGGTTCATATTCAAGATATTTTCCCCCTGCTATCCACGTATGCATTCTATATTTTAAATAATATGAATTCTAAAATACTTTATTTTTGTACCACATATAAAGAAGATAAACTATTACGATTAATACAACTATTAATAATTACATGTAGCCTATCTGGTAAAAATAAAAGGCATAATATACATATGGTAAGACATTTTTAGTAATGGAAAAATATGATGATGGTATAAAATCACTGGTTAAGACAACTATGCATTTGATAGTTTTAGTATGAAAACACAATTTTCCACCTGAATTATTAAACCTGACGGTTGGCACTCAGGTTATATTCCACAACCAGCGAATATCAAAGTATTTTATCGATGATTTTGACTTCAGTTTGATCTAGAGTTACCTTCGTCTGGTACGCTCGTTATCGAAACATTTCAATTAAAAAACAAATTAACTGGCATTAAAATCAGAATGCAAAAAAAAATAAACAACTACAATGGCAGAAACATATAAATATCACAAGGTTTACTTTCTAACATGTACTATTAATTTGTAAATGAGAATTGCATTTAGAGTTTAAATGTAACATGCTAATAGGATAACTAGCGATGACTCGAATCCAAACGAACATTTTAAATATGGTTAGCTTAGATGAATTGATTTTGATGAAAGAGTAATTTAAAAAGTCAATTAGTTACATCAAAAAATCTTTATTCTGTTGGGAAATTAAATACTTATTGCAACATGTATGGGTGCCCTAGGCTTGTGATATCAAATGAAATAATAACAAGCAACCAAGTAAACAAAAAATGTAAACAACTAAATTTGTTTAATACCCAAGCTTCAAATGTGACCTTCGATGTTCTCGCAACACCTATCAATACATAAAATTTACTCACAACTGATCATCATTGAAAAGTACATTGATATTATGTCATGCATTTTCAAAATTGCATATTTATTTATTTTTTCAATTTCTCGCATAATCATCAAACTTTTAGAATTTTTGGTCCTCAATGCTCTTCAACTTCGAAAGGTATTTGGCCTTTTCAACTTTTTTTGATTGGATCACTGATGAGTTTTGCAAAAATGTCTATGTTCAACAGATTTGATATTTTCACTGAAGTTCCGATGTATGCTATTGTCTAGAAAGGGCGTTTGAACAGGTTAACATTGTTAAAATTGTTATTGATTGATTCAACGGGTGTAAATACATTTGTCATAGATGACCTTGGATATTTTCAGATTGTTGTAACCAATCTTTTTCTTGATTGTGATATTACTTAATAATACTTTTAGACGAATGTGTACTATCTATTAGCAACACGACGAGTTTGGAAGGTAGAGCAGTACCTTATTATCTTTACAGAGTATGTAATAACACCCATAGGTTTTGGTGGTATTCGTGTTGCTCACGTTTCTTTTAATGACCCATTTATGGGCATTATGTTTTTCGTCCGTTAGTTCGTCCGTTCGTTCGTCCGTCCGTCTGTCCCGCTTCGGGTTAAAGTTTTTGATGAAGTTGAAGTCCAATCAACTTGAAACTTAGTACACATGTTCCCTAACATATGATCTTTATAATTTTAATGCCAAATTAGAGTTTTGATCCCAATGTAATGGTCCACTGAAAATGATAGTGTGAGTGAGGCATCCGTGTACTATGGACACATTCTTGTAATGTAGTGTTGTGGGTTTATTTTTTGTCAGATTATTGTCGAGTTTTCTTCGACTTTTAGTTTTTCATTGTCCCTCTAGATCTGGTATTGCACAATGCTATTATCATATCATAATATTCACGTTCATTTACTTAAATACTTTACTTACTAGCTGATTTAAATTCTACATTAAAGCTGTTACAGCTTTTATGATTGCATGCTTCAATTGTGTAATTGGTAAAGTCCTCTTCGGTCGCTACAGGTAGGTAAATCAAATATTTGATCGCGAACACCATAATAGTTATCCCGTGAAATGAATCACTTGTCTTTACTCTTTTCTTTTTTCTTTTTAAATTAAGAATTTCTCCGTGTTTTTTTATTGATTTGAAAGCATCTTGTTTATATATATATATGGTAAGGTGCGATTCTTCCCCATATTGTCCGTACTGAACGCCTTTATTCTGTGTCGGATATACTGGAAAGACTGAAAAGTATCGGAAACATATATTTATCACATACAAGCGCTACTACATATTTAATTACAAACTTAGTATCTATGAATGTGAGTTTTTACATACAAATATGGAGAGTTTTACGGTACTTATGCCTATCCTTGGTAAAATAAACCGCCTCTTTAGTATCTTTTCATAAGCGAGTGTGTGATGCTTTAAATGTCCCACCATAGTTTCGCATTTTCGTGACTTTTAACAGTCTATACTGGTATACTATCTAGTTAATTCATTATCTATTTGAAACATAACATACAAAATTTGATTGCAGTGATATACAATTGAATTTGAAACAAAATTGTACATGTATTAATTTGTTTCTCTGTGACGTTCCGCAACTGAAGACATCGTAGATATTATTAGTTTCATTTGAATCATAATTGTCTATATAAATAGTTAAAAGATTAGACATAATACGAGATTGCTTTGAAGTCAGACGACCTTTTATAAGAGGACTTCATAAGTTGGTATATTTGTATCTTTGAGCAATAACAAATAGTTATAAAACAACCTTGACTTGCACGGACAATTGTCAAACGCCCTTGATAAATATGTCGACCCCGCATATCTTGCTTGGTAATTACGCTGTCTTACTTGCTTCATTAATTTCATTTTTAATCTCAGTAAATACCATAACGACATATCAAAAATGAAATATCTGTTTTACGCTTTATTGTAACTGCAAGCGAAAAAGACGAGGAAAACAGTTTATGGCTGTGTTATCTTTTACTGCAGGTACATTTTGCTGAAAAAAATTGTTGCGATCCGATCATTCTGATTCTTTAACAGGTTTAATAAAGGTGATGCATCGAACTGTGTACTTTTTGTAATTGATATGATATTGCTCTGTTTTGGTAGATAGATATATGTATTCTCAACTGACGTACGATAAATCCACCTTTCCTGTCTTAAAACTTATGTTTATGGTAATATACATGTAGTACATGGATTCAATTTTAACATTTTTAAATTGTCTGGTACATTTACAAAGCAAGCCTAATGATACGTTCGCTTTTAGAAACATGTAATAACCTGTAGATTCAATAACGACCCTTCCCTCCTGATAAATAGTGTCATTTGAATTTGGGATACCATTGGATGCCCTACATACATAAACTCCGTCATCTTCATGATGTCTACTTTTTGATTGTCCAATTGCAAGTATTCCTTGAGGTGTTCCTTTAATACGTCGAATTAACTCATTAAATTCTGATTTATGCTCCCATTCATCAAAAGTGTAATTGTCTGGTTCTCCACTTGGTTTACATTGAAGCTGGATAGTTTTTTTAAGACGTTTGTACGTAACTGTGACTGTCGGTGGATCTGATAAACAATTGTAAATGCTTCTAAAGTAAGTGTTACATAATCAGGTTATTTGTCGTTTAGATGTCATAGTTTCTAATTGGCGTCATACAGTTCAGTTCAAAAGCAATTATATAAAATTGAGTCATTTATGCTTATTATGTGATTAATACGTTATGTGCATTTTCAGTTAGTGAACAGAAATCAGTTAATTAGCCATGGCAATTCAAATTTAATGAAATTAGACACACAAAGGAAACAATTGAATATAATTTGGTGAGTCCATTTCAGCGGCAGATTTAGGAAGCGTTGATTCTAGAAAAAGATTCCACGGTAAATGAATAGGCTGACGTCACCACAATGGTTTAATGTCTAACATTACCTTTTTAGAACTATTCCCAGTCATGGTATCGATCATTCTGTGGGGGTCCGAACTTAGAAATAAAAAGGTGTTGTTTCATATTGATAACGAAGGAGCAGTGCACATTCTTAACAAGAAAACATCAAAATCATCGGATGTCATGATTTTAGTTAGACGTTTAGTTCTAGAAACATAACATAATAACATATTAATTAAAGCAGATCACGTCCCAGGTAAGATCAATATTATAGCTGATGCTATTTCTCGCTGCCAGTGGTCCTGCTTCCGGAACCTAGCACCAAATGCATCTCTGACACCAACTCCAATTCCGAACAAAGTATGGATTCTATAACACCCAAGTATAGAAGGTATTTCTAATAAATACTCAAATGGGTCAACATCAAATAAACTTACTTTTCAGCCTATAAACGAAGAATTTGTTTCTAAAAGAATTGGTAAAATAAATGTTAAAAAGGCAACTGGTATAGATGGTATATCACCAAAAATTTTACACGCTGCTAAACCTGTAGTGATTAAACCTATCACACAGCTTGTTAATTTATCATTATCCACTTCCATTTTTCCAGACTCGTTAAAAATCGCCCAAGTGGCACCAATTCATAAAAAAAATAGTGTGCTTGAAAAGGGTAACTATAGACCAGTTAGTGTTCTACCTGCTATATCTAAAATTTTTCAAACATCCATAGAAAATCAACTTACTAAATACTTTGATGATATTTTCGACCATTTCCTTGCGGCTTTTCGATCAGGCTACGGCTGTCAGTCAACATTACTTAAAATTTTGGAAGATTGGAAAAAGGCACTGGATAATAATAAATACTTAGCAGCAATATTGATGGATCTCAGTAAAGCTTTTGACTGTCTTCCACATGATCTACTTCTTTGTAAATTGGAAAAATATGGGCTTAGTCCGTCTGCTCTTGAATTGCTCAAAAGTTATCTGACGACAAGAAAACAGTGTGTAAAAATAGGACAGAGTATCAGTCAAATGCAAGATATCTATAAAGGTGTTCCTCGGGGATCTATATTGGGCTCTGTATTATTTAATGTATTCATAAATGACATCTTTCTTTTTGTCAAACACTGTGATTTATATAACTATGCTGATGATAACACCCTCTCTAAATCAGGTACTACTTTGGAATCAGTAATAAAACCTTTAGAGGAAGATAGTAACTCCCTAATATCATGGTTCTCTTTCAACAAAATGCAGGCAAATCCAGAAAAATTCCAGGCAATTGCCATAGGTAAAGCAACACACACTCAAAATATGGTCTTCAACCTAAATGGATTCAACATAAAATGTGACAATGAGGTGAAACTTCTAGGTGTAACAATAGACTTCAAACTGGATTTCAACACTCACATTTCAAATATATGTAAAAAAGCCGCACGACAACTAAACGTACTAAAAAGACTCGGCACTCATCTCACCAGACTTTCTAAACTTACAATATACCACTCATTTATCTTGTCAAACCTCAGCTATTGTCCTCTCACATGGCACTTCTGCAGTGAACAAAACACAAAGAAAATAGAAAAAATACAAGAAAGAGCACTCAGATTCATTTATGATGACTACAAAAATTCTTACGATACACTCCTTGAACAGTCTAAGCTACCAGCACTAAAAATCAGAAGAATGAGAACCATGGCATTAGAGACTTATAAAATAATTAATAAATCCAGTCCAGAATTCCTACATAATTTAATAAACATTAAAGAAAATTCATATAACTTCAGGTACAAAGGCATAGCGGATATACCACGGCCAAAAACAACAAGGTATGGTAAGAAAAGCTTTAGTTATGAGGCAGCAAGACTCTGGAACTCCTTGCCAAATGAGGCAAGGAGCTTATCAACTTTTGGCCAGTTCAAAAATTTTATCTCCACCTGGTGTTTTTCAGAAAGTTGTACCTGCAGTTCCTGTAAATAATGTAACTCCTTGCTGCCACATGACTTGACCTTGAAGCCTGCTGTTTGTTTAATGTTTTTATTTTTTATTTTTTGCAGTTATTTTTATTGATTATTTATTTGCTTTGCTTATGCATTACCTGTGCTGTAGCTGCTTGTAGTCTTTTGCTTGTGCTTTATAGTGTTTAATTTTGCATGTGCTACTTGGATACACATATTGTGTGTTACTATGTGTTGATATTTGACATTTGTTTTAATATATATCTTGCCTAGCTTTTATAATGCATGTGCTATCTATGTATTAACATGATTAATACATGTATGTGCTGTCTGTATGTTTGTGTTGTATATGAATCTGATGTTATTACATATATGTTTTGTTTATTACTATCAGTCGGTTAAAGAGCTCTTAAGAGCTCATGTTCTTTGTTATTATGTATATATGCATCCCGACTTTAAATAAAGATTACTTTACTTTACTTTACTTTACTTTACTTTAACAGAGGAATCAGCTAGACTTTTTTCTGATTCGTTAGCCGGAAATACATGGAAAAGCTATTCAAGAGCGAGATCTGTTCTTGATTTATTCCAACTTCTATATACACTGGAAAAAGTATGGCCAGTTCCTGTTGAACAGTTAGTACAATTCATCGCTTATTTATCCTTGAAGCATTTATCTCCAGCTACAGTTCGATTATATATAAGTGGCATTTCCTTTTCTCACAAGGCACGTAATTTAGAGGATACTACAAGCATTTTGTTGTATCGAAAATGCTTGAAGGTTTACACATAAATCACACACAGAGAGACAATAGGGCCCCGATAACATTATCATTATTACGACAGATTACAGACGCTCTCCCTAGTATTTGTACATCTACTTACGAATCTTTATTATTTAAATCTTCATTTATTTTGGCATTTTTCGCTATGTTACGTGTAAGTGAGTTTACGACAAAAAATAAATCTGATTCTAGTACCGAAGCACTGCAATTGTCGGATGTGGTCTTGTTAGATCGTCAACTAAAAATTAACATTAAGAAAAGTAAAACAGATCAGAGAGGTCATTCAACGTTCATTGTGATAAATAAAAACAGAGATAACGCGAACATTTTGATCTGTGTTAACCTTGAAGAAATATGTAACTGCACGTCCTACGGTTTCAGGTCGTAATCAGTTATTTATGCATTTAGACGGGTCACCGCTAACCCGTTATCAACTATGCTAAGGAAGTCGGTAAAGTTTTGTAACATTCCAAACCCTAACCTTTTAAAATCGCATTCTTTTATATTTGGAGCCGCCACAGAGGCGGGCACTCGTGGTATTAATGACGAAGCTATTAAAAAATTGGGAAGGTGGTCGTCTGGTGCATTTGAGCGCTACATCAGGATTCCGTGGTGAAAATAAATTCAAATTTTCAATTTCTTTATATGTACATATAGAACAGAAGTAAACAACATTATAGCAAACTCCTTAAAATAGTTTTCGGTTTGTAGGTCATGAGGTGCAGTCAGCTGTCTGGATAATGGGATCTTTTATTCCGCATTAGGCTGGCGTAACAGCTGCTAGCCGATCTGGTGGGGAAATCTTAATTTGGATAGGCTAGGAGTACAAGTTAAATGGATAACAAAATCAGGAATGAAATGGAAAGATCTGGATTCATCTTTAGAATGTGAAATTAAAAGTGACCAGCCCCAAATTATATATTTATACATCTAGGTGCAAATGATTTAGTACTTATGAAATCAAAAGAGTTAATCGAGAACAGGTCGAACAACTGATGTTCTTAAACCCTGCTGACTGCCATTGACGATTGCCAAATAAATTAATTACGAGATGTAACATGGATCTTAATTATTAATTTAATACCAAACAGAAAACAATAAACTTGCGGTGAAGATGGTATACCGCAAACATGAGGTGCAAAAATGTGTACACCATATCCGGATTTCGACCATTAATGTCTCTTCAATGATGTTAGGGATCGAAACGGTATTTGGAAGGCCATATAATTTACCTTAATTTAGGATAGACTCTTGAATTTTGATAGGATGAACGGATCATATAAACCAGAAGGCAATATAAGACAAGCCCAAACGAAAAAATAAAAACAAGTCTAAATGGAAACAACGTTCAAACCTATGATTGCGTTGGATAAAAACCGCAATTTTATACGTGTGTATGTAAAACAAATTTCTTGGTAGAGGGGTCTAAATACAGCACAAACAACATTTTCCAAAAGACCAAAAAAGTGAAAAGTGTATTTCAACAAATCGCATTTGACTAACAGGTCGAACAACTAATGTTCTTAAACCCTGCTGACTGCCATTGACGATTGCCAATAATTTAATCACGAGATGTAACATGGACTTTAATTATTAATTTAATACCAAACAGAAAACAATAAACTTGCGGAGAAGAAAGTATACCGCAAACATGAGGTGCAAAAATGTGTACACCATATCCGGATTTCGACAATTCATATCTCTTCAGTGATATTAGGAATCGAAACGGTATTTGGAAGGCCATATAATTTACCTCAATTTAGGCATGTTAGGATAGACTCTTGAATTTTGAAGTGTCAAAATAAGATTAACGGATCATATATACCCGAAGGCTAATAGAATACAAGCCCAAACGAAAAAATATAAACAAGTCTAAATTGAAAACAACGTTCAAACCTATGATTGCGTTGGATAAAAACCGCAAATTTTATACGTGTGCATGCAAAACAAATTTCTTGGTAGAGGGATCTAAATACAGCACAAACAACATTTTCCAAATGACCAAATGAGTGAAAAAGTATATTTTAACAAAACGCATTTGACTAGCAGGTCGAACAACTGATGTTCTTAAACCCTGCTGACTGCCATTGGCGATTACCAAATAAAAGGATCACAAGATGTAACAAAATAGATCTTATTATCAATTTATTACCAAACAGAAAACAATAAACTTGCAGAAAAGATGGTATAGCGCAAACATGAGATGCAAACATATGTAGACCATATCCGGATTTCGACAATTAATGTCTCTTCGGTGATGTTAGGAATCGAAACGGTATTTGGAAGGCCATATAATTTACCTAAATTTAGGATAGACTCTTGAATTTTGAAAGAGTCAAAATAGGATGAAAGAATCATATTAACCCAAAGGCAAATATAGTACAAGCCCAAACGAAAAAATATAAACAATTTTAAATTGAAAACAACGTTCAAACCTATGATTGCGTTGGATAAAAACCGCAATTTTTATACGTGTCCATGCAAAACAAATTTCTTGGTACAAACAACATTTTCGAAAAGACCAAATGAGTGAAAAAGTATATTTTAACAAAACACATTTGACTAGCAGGTCGAACAACTGATGTTCTTAAACCCTGCTGACTGCCATTGGCGATTACTGTATCTAAATTACAACAATCCGAACATTTTGATAAAACTGAATACTCCATTTCGATCATTTCAGTTTCTTGAGATATTTGTTGTATAGCAATTAGCAAGAAAAGCCTAAAAATATTAACAATATTGTTGTATCAGGTTCACCCATCAAGAACTACTTCGTCTTTTAGGTACATTAATATAAATACAAAAAATAATCTGAAAGTAGGTATAATATTTTTCTAATTATATTTTCATTTGTGAACTACAAATCAGAGCTTTCTTCAATTTATTAACAGGTCAAAAGTGACCATGTCATACCGTGCAAAGCATTTTCGCATTCCATGTTTATTTTTAACTTCTCATTGACAAGGACCTTACGCAAGTAACAATCAATCAATATGCTTAGTGAATACTTACAACGGGGCATCTTTAGTGATTAGTAGCTCACAGTTCAACTTGTTCAAAGCATATTAATACTTAGACTGTTTTACAGCTTGACATCAATTGTACACGTATTGACATTTTTCACTTGTTATAAACCTTCTATATTATAAAATTGAGAATGAAAAGATGGTATAGCGCAAACATGAGATGGAAAAATATGTAGACCATATCCGGATTTCGACAATTAAAGTCTCTTCGGTGATGTTAGGAATCGAAACGGTATTTGGAAGGCCATATAATTTACCTCAATTTAGGATAGACTCTTGAATTTTGAAAGAGTCAAAATAGGATGAACGGATCATATAAACCCGAAGGCAACTATAATACAAGCCCAAACGAAAAAATATAAACAAGTCTAAATTGAAAACAACGTTCAAACCTATGATTGCGTTGGATAAAAACCGCAATTTTTATACGTGTCCATGCAAAACAAATTTCTTGGTACAAACAACATTTTCGAAAAGACCAAATGAGTGAAAAAGTATATTTTAACAAAACACATTTGACTAGCAGGTCGAACAACTGATGTTCTATAACCCTGCTGACTGCCATTGGCGATTACTGTATCTAAATTACAACAATCCGAACATTTTGATAAAACTGAATACTCCATTTCGATCATTTCAGTTTCTTGAGATATTTGTTGTATAGCAATTAGCAAGAAAAGCCTAAAAATATTAACAATATTGTTGTATCAGGTTCACCCATCAAGAACTTCTTCGTCTTTTAGGTACATTAATATAAATACAAAAAATAATCTGAAAGTAGGTATAATATTTTTCTAATTATATTGTCATTTGTGAACTACAAATCAGAGCTTTCTTCAATTTATTAACAGGTCAAAAGTGACCATGTCATACCGTGCAAAGCATTTTCGCATTCCATGTTTATTTTTAACTTCTCATTGACAAGGACCTTACGCAAGTAACAATCAATCAATATGCTTAGTGAATACTTACAACGGGGCATCTTTAGTGATTAGTAGCTCACAGTTCAACTTGTTCAAAGCATATTAATACTTAGACTGTTTTACAGCTTGACATCAATTGTACACGTATTGACATTTTTCACTTGTTAAAAACCTTCTATATTATAAAATTGAGAATGAAAAGATGGTATAGCGCAAACATGAGATGCAAAAATATGTAGAACATATCCGGATTTCGACAATTAATGTCTCTTCGGTGATGTTAGGAATCGAAACGGTATTTGGAAGGCCATATAATTTACCTCAATTTAGGATAGACTCTTGAATTTTGAAAGAGTCAAAATAGGATGAACGGATCATATAAACCCGAAGGCAACTATAATACAAGCCCAAACGAAAAAATATAAACAAGTCTAAATTGAAAACAACGTTCAAACCTATGATTGCGTTGGATAAAAACCGCAATTTTTATACGTGTCCATGCAAAACAAATTTCTTGGTAGAGGGATCTAAATACAGCACAAACAACATTTTCGAAAAGACCAAATGAGTGAAAAAGTATATTTTTACAAAACGCATTTGACTAGCAGGTCGAACAACTGATGTTCTTAAACCCTGCTGACTGCCATTGGCGATTGCCAAATAAACGGATCACAAGATGTAACAAAATAGATCGTATTATCCAATCAACTTGCGGAAAAGATGGTATAGCGCAAACATGAGGTGCAAAAATTTGTACACCATATCCGGACTTGGACAATTAATGTCTCTTCAATGATGTTAGGAATCGAAACGGTATTTGGAAGGTCATATAATTTACCTCAATTAAGGATAGACTCTTGAATTTTGAAAGAGTCAAAATAGGTTAACCCGAAGGCAAATATAATACAAGCCCAAACGAAAAAATATAAACAAGTCTAAATTGAAACCAACGTTCAAACCTATGATTGCGTTGGATAAAAACCGCAATTTGTATACGTGTGCATGCAAAACAAATTTCATGGTAGATGGGTCTAAATACAGCACAAACAACATTTTCCAAATGACCAAATGAGCGAAAAAGTATATTTTAACAACACGGATTTGACTAGCAGGTCGAACAACTGATGTTCTTAAATCCTGCTGACTGCCATTGGCGATTGCCAAATAAACGGATCACAAAATGTAACAAAATTGATCTTATTATCAATTTATTATCAAACAGAAAACAATAAACTGGCGGAAAAGATGGTATAGCGCAAACATGAGGAGCAAAAATAGTTACACCATATCCGGATTTCGACAATTAATGTCTCTTCAGTGATGTTAGGAATCGAAACGGTATTTGGAAGGCCATATAATTTACCTCAATATAATTATATAACTGTAATGTTTGCCACTTACAAAAATGTCTTTATATTTTCAACAAAGATTTTGTATTTCCTTCTTTATCAAACTGATTCCTGATCAAAGCATATTGATAAATACATCAAATACATGGAAGTATCGTTTATTATGTTATTAAAATACTTTTTACTTTGGTTACATAGAATGCTTAAAAATTCGTTTAACAGTAGCCTTACTTTAATTTTATCCACAGCGCATAAAAGTATATTCCTTTATACTGTATATAGTACTGTATCTAAATTACAACAATCCGAACATTTTGATAAAACTGAATACTCCATTTCGATCATTTCAGTTTCTTGAGATATTTGTTGTATAGCAATTAGCAAGAAAAGCCTAAAAATATTAACAATATTGTTGTATCAGGTTCACCCATCAAGAACTTCTTAGTCTTTTAGGTACATTAATATAAATACAAAAAATAATCTGAAAGTAGGTTTAATATTTTTCTAATTATATTGTCTCTTGTGAACTACAAATCAGAGCTTTCTTCAATTTATTAACAGGTCAAAAGTGACCATGTCATACCGTGCAAAGCATTTTCGCATTCCATGTTTATTTTTAACTTCTCATTGACAAGGACCTTACGCAAGTAACAATTAATCAATATGCTTAGTGAATACTTACAACGGGGCATCTTTAGTGATTAGTAGCTCACAGTTCAACTTGTTCAAAGCATATTAATACTTAGACTGTTTTACAGCTTGACATCAATTGTACACGTATTGACATTTTTCACTTGTTAAAAACCTTCTATATTATAAAATTGAGAATGGAAATGGGGAATATGTCAAAGAGACAACAACCCGACCAAAGAGCAGATAACAGCCGGAGACCACCAATGGGTCTTCAACGCAGCGAGAAAATCCTGCACCGGAGGTGGTCCTCAGCTGGCCCCTATAAAAATGTGTACTAGTTCAGTGAAAATGTACGTCATACTAAACTTCAAAACATATAAATGAAATAAAATTAAAAACATACAAGACTAACAAAGGCCAGAGGCTCCTGACTTGGGACAGGCGCAAAAATGCAGCATGGTTAAACATGTTTTGCAGTGGCGGATCCAGAACCTTTCAAAAGAGGGGGGAGTGGGGCGCTGACTGACCGAAGGGTGGGCCCGCTCCAGTCATGCTTCAGTGATTCCCTATACAATCAACCAAATTTTTCCTACCAAAGGGGCGCCGCCACCCCTCCCCCCCCCCCCCCCCTGGATCCGCCTATGTTTTGTGAGATATCAATCCTCCCCCTATACCTCTAGCCATTGTAGAATAAAGAAACACATAGCAATACGCACAGTAAAACTCAGTTTAAAAGAAGTCCGAGTCCGATGTCAGAATAGGTAACAACAGAAACTATACAAAATGACAATGATACATAAATTAACAAAGAACTACTAGCAGTTACTGACATGCCAGCTTCAGTCCTCAATTAAACTGATTGAAAGATTATGTCTTCATCAGATGAAAATCAAGCACAATCCATCCCGTTAGGGGTTTAGTATCATACCATCATAAAATATATGAGAAGAACATAACTCGTATCATGCCAACAACTGGTTTAAGAATAAATGTGTTTAGGTCCGATGCAAAAACCCTATGATTGAATCATTATTAATACCAAAATATGCAATCCTTAATGACATTACAACAGTATCGGAACTATATCCCTTCCGAATAAGTACGTTTAAAGGTTTGGTTAGCGTTTGAGGTGAATGCCGACATTTTTCTTCTTTGTAAAGAATATTACCATAAAAGATTGGATGTGAAATACCTGAACGTATAAGATGTCTTATATTAGTCTTGATTTTATTGTGTGTTTGGTTTAATGTTTCGTTGAAGTATATCATATCTTACATTGTACATCATACGTATGAGAAGGCGCTAAATTATTTTATAGAGACTTGATAAAAGATAGAAAAGAGATACCAGATGGACATTCAAACTGATAAGTCGAAAATAAACTGACAACGCCATGACTAAAAACGAAAAAAGACAAACAGACAAACATTAGTACACAAACCACAACATAGAAAAAGAAAGACTGAGCAACACAAACCCACCAAACACTGGGGCATGATCTCAGGTGTTCCGGAAGGGTAAGCAGATACTGCTCCACGTGTGGCACCCGCCGTGTTGGTAATGCAATTTAAAAAGCGGTGATAAGTCCAATCCGTTGATGAAGGTGAAGAATTTTCAACGAAAGATGTTATCACATTTTACGTACGGCTATAATTTATCTTGTCTTGGATATGAACAGTGGCTTAAGGCAATTTATAGTAAAACATCCTTATTATTATTTAAAAGCATACTAAAACAGAGGGGCTAAATTAAGGTAATATGTAAAAACATATTCAAGATCATTTTGAAAATATTTGTTGCAAAGATACTGTTAAAAGCGTAGGTGTTTATTTTAGACAGAATAAATCTAAATGTATGAAGTTGAGTATAGGAAAACAACTTATACAATTGGTGAAAGTCTTGACTCATTGAAGAAAAGAAAGTTATCAATGCATCGGAAAGTGACAGTTGTGAAATCTCTGATAATACCTTATATTACATGTTTAGCTTCAGTTTCTAACATTAACAAAGATTCATTGTATGAGTTGATTAAAATGATTTAATGACTTTCATTTTGGGATCATAAACAAGAAACAATTAAACGCAATACACTAAATATGATTAAAACTGAAGGAAGACTTAGAATGATAAATATTTACAATAAGTTTGTTGATTCAATAAAAATTAAATGGGTGAACACATTAATGGAAAGTGAACAGTCAAGTAGGAAAATTACTCCAACGTTTTATTTTAACTAATACGGACAAAAACTCTTGATGTTTCACACGGATTTGAATACCGAAATAAAACTAGCTCCCTTATTTCTGCTTTAAAATACTTTAATCATGGTTAAGATATGGAGGCGGCCAAACTAACCAACTAGGAAACTTGGAACCATAAGGCAACTCATGATATGGGGTAATAAATATATAATCGTTGAAAAAACGAAAACATAAAATTGAGAATGGAAATAAACTATATCAATGACATAGATGATTCTAAAGGTAAACTCACAGAAGAAAAAAATCTTTTATAAATAAAAATGTTAAAATTGTTAAAAGAAATTGGATTGCCGTTTAATACAAAATAAAAAGAAAGAGTATACCAAATAATTGGGAAAACATATTTCAAAAAGAAGACTCAACATTAACTGTTAAATGTTATATAAACAACTCTCCCTACAGCAAGGTTCAATTATATATTATTTACAAACAATTAAAAATAGAGACATTTAGTGGTCAGAAATTAAAAAAACCAACTACGTAACCTCGACAGTAAATAAGCCCCTTTTTCGCACATTCAAAGATACAAGTTAATAATTTGATGAGAAAGGGAAAGAGCTATATTAAAAAATTGAAAACAACACGTTTAATAATTTCATGCGTCCGAAGCGCTTTTCTGGATTTACCTTCATCAAGAACGCTCAAAGCCAAACATTTAAAATCCGAGGATGTATAAGTACCGAAACCGTTGAAGAGCTATATGACAAAAATACATGTACCTAAAATAAATAGCCAAATTCATCTAAAGTCAACTTTGCCTGAGGGAGTTGAAACCTTAGTTTCATTATTATTTCAAAATTTAAAAACGGACAATTTTAGAAAAGTTTGTTAAATCATGTCAGTACCGAAGTACTGACTACTGGGCTGATGATACCCTCGTGGACTGATAGTCCACCAGCAGAGGTATCGACCCAGTGATGTAAAAAATTGAAAACAACACGTTTAATAATTTCATGCGTCCGAAGCAAAGTGTGTCATATTGTCTTACATGCATTCTTCTTTTTTAAAACATTTATATTATTACACATGCCATTTTCTGAGAAATTTATGAAAAGTCATATTTGGCAATGGTTTTGTCTGTCTTTCATCGACAGATAATTTTAGATTTCCCTCCACGTTTGGTAGCATCTTTAAAATACATTCCTATTCCTCTTTGTTCGTATACACATATAAGCATCGCCTGTTATAAAAATGGAGCCTATCAAGGTGGATAGGGGTTCTTCATAATATCCATAGACTTATTTAATAATTTGTCAAAAAGTAGTTAATATCATGCTTTTTTCAAAAATATAATAAAAAGTATGGATCACCGGGCTTTTTTTCATCCTATAGGTTGTGCAAAATTATCGGATAGTATATAGATTATGCATGGAAAAAATCAATTTTGTGTGATAAAAAGAAAACTACACTTCAGAATTGTAAGATAAAATATGAGAAGATAGTTCTAATAATATGCTTTTAGATAAGAAAAAGAAAAAAGGGGGTCACCGGACTCATTTTCTTGCTACATAATAAAATAGGTAGTTTCACAACACTTTATATTATAAAAGTTACTTGATATGAGTTATCTCTACTTCTTTATGAGTTATCTCAGCTTATTGAAGTTGAATAAAAATGAATCAAACAAAAATATTCTTTTTTTTGTAAAATACAGCTGTAAATAAGATTAAACACATAATTTTCTATAGTTAAACAGAAAGTCTTCCACATGAATTACATACTACTCTCGAAATTTGCACATTTAATTAAAGATATAGACCGATTGTTATCTGCTATTTCAAAATCCAAGATGGCGGAAAACACCAAGCTATCTTAAAAGTAGTCTTCGAAGTTTATTTTGATGTAAGATTTGTTCCTGTATTCAAAATCCTTTTCTGAAAATGAATTCCGGTTTATCAAACTTTTAAGTAACATTCCGTCATTTTCTGACGGTTCTAAAAAGTATGAAACTTACATTTTGAATAAAGCCACGCATCAAGGGGCGGTTTTCATACATGAATTATCTGTTTGCTTGATAGATGAACGTGTAGTCATGGAACCTAAAATTTATTAAATATTTCAAAAAGAGATAATGTCTTTGGTATTTGTTTTCTTTTATATTATGTTTGTTTTGTCAATGAACTTTTGTTTTGGAGGATGTTTCGAATTAAATTAAATAAAGATGTGTAGGGATGCAAAGTTTCATGTTTCTATTTGGTTAAGACTTCACACACGACGTAAAACAGTTGATTAAGAGAAAGTGAAATGGAAAATGCTGTCTGAATCTTATGTGGGAACCACACTTTACACAAAAATACCTACATGTACATGGACGGATTTTAAGTGCATTTTTCGATGTAAAACTATTCAGGAGGAAGCAAATTTAACTCGATACTTTCATTTTGTATTAATTGAAGATATGCCGTTGACGATATTTGGTTGCTACGTTGACCAGCCACTACATTCTAAGTATAAAATTAAGTAACTGCATTCCCGTCTGGAGTACCCGAGGTCACCGCATCCCCTTTTCACGCGGCATTAATAATAGTAAAGACTGGTCGATCCGGAGTCAGAATAATGTGTACATATAAAGTGAAATGTCTTCTTGCGGACTGTTAATTTGTGAAAAAGCACGGTAAAAATCTTGCTCAGCATATCGGTCTAGGTCAAAGTAGGGTTAATATTCATATTACATTAACATGTTATCGTCCTGAATATGCATATCAATTTGCCGCAGGACGTTAAGCATCCCTCCATCAGCATCATCATATTCTCCCCTCACTACAAACCAGCAAAAGTCTGAAACGGCCTATATCTGTACTCGACTGTACTAAATTTTACTCGACCAGTCTGAATTGGTCTGAAATTTACTTGATATTACTCCACTATAGTCTGAACCATACTTAAAGATTGCATATTTTGGCTTTAATATTGATTCACTTATAGGGTCTTTGCATCGGAATTACACATATTTATTCTAAAACCAGTTGTTGGCATGACACGGGTTGTGTTCTTCTCATATATTTTATGACGGTATAATACTAAACCCATAACAGGAGGGATTGTGCCTGATATTCATATGATGAAGACATAATCTTTCAATCAGTTTAATTGAGGGTTGGAGCTGGCATGTCAGTAATTGCTAGTAGTCTGTTGTTATTTATGTATTATTGTCATTTTGTTTATTTTCTTTTGTTTCCTATTCTGACATCGGACTCGGACTTCTCTTAAACTGAGTTTTACTGTGCGTACTGTTGTACGTTTGTTTTTTCTACATTGGCTAGAGGTATAGGGGGAGGGTTGAGATCTCAAAAAACATGTTTAACCCCGCCGCATTTTTGCGCCTGTCCCAAGTCAGGAGCCTCTGGCCTTTGTTAGTCTTGTATCATTTTTAATTTTAGTTTCTTGTGTATAATTTGGAGTTTAGTATGACGTCCATTATCACTGAACTAGTATACATATTTGTTTAGGGGCCAGCTGAAGGACGCCTCCGGGTGCAGGAGTTTCTCGCTGCATTGAAGACCCATTGGTGGACTTCGGCTGTTGTCTGCTCTATGGTCGGGTTGTTGTCTCTTTGACACATTCCCCATTTCCATTCTCAATTTTAACAGTCTGAACTTGTACTCGACCTTTAGTAGACCAGTACTTAACCATTTTATACGAGTCTGAACCATACTTGACATAGTCTTAATCATTCTTGACCAAGTCTGAACATTGCTCGACCTAGTCTGAACCATACCTGACCTAGTCTGAACCATACTCGACCAAGTCTTAACCAACCAAGACCTGCTTTTTTCTATCTATCTATTGCATTTTATCAATTCAGGAACTGTTATACATATAAATATATATATATACAATGTATAAAACATTTAAAATAAAAATAAAACAAGATGATCAAAGGAAGTAATTTCTGGTTGGATTAAAAAAATATCATGAAATAGATTAAGTTTTGTTAAATGAATTTTTATATAGTTTCATGATATCATGCTCACATTGCTTTTTGTACATCAAAAATACTAGAATTTTCAACCATGGTTCAAATATCTTAAATGTTATTCATTTTTTTTTGTTATCAAAATATATACAAAATAGTATATAAAGCAACTTAGTAAATGTTAACATTGACACCTTTGTTTTGTAAAAGCAAGAATTTAATATAATAATAATAATAAAACTTTCATAGCAATCCTTGATAACCTTTTAAAAAAGGAGATGTATTCAAAAGTTGCAGTAGAAATTTATTTTAATTAAATAAAAATAAGTTTTGTCATACAAGAAGCACTTAAATAAGTTGTAATTACCTTAGAACAGTTGTGTTTTATAGGTAAAAAGAAATCCCTATTTTTCTTAAACTCGTGTATTACTTATCTTGTGAATTCAAAAGGCCTTGTTATTTAAATTTTACAGGATGTTGTAATTTTCAATGGATGTTATTTAAAATTTTTAACTCTCTGATCAGGTGTGATCATCTTTTTAATCAGTCTGTGCCCCAAGCAGGATGTATTACCTTTATAAATACCTTAATCAGAAGAAAAAAATTATTAATTTCTTTAATTTTTTATCCCTTTTTAAAATATATATATATATCCCAAATTATAATAAGAATAAAGATATACTTCTGATATAAGGCTAAACATTGTCAGTGATTTTGTTGGCTGTTGTTACCTCATTAAAAAGATAGTTATATAACTAGTGTATCTAACCATGAAATCTTTGTAGTTCTATTTAGGAAGTTAGGAAAATCAAGTTTTGTTTAAAAAATCACATGCCAAACAAAAAGCACCTTAATATAGTTTTATTAACCTCAGTATAGGTGTGGTTTTCAGGTAAAAAAAAGTAATTTTATTTAACAAGACTTTGAAATTAGATAATGTAACTATCTCGATTTGATAAATCTGAGAATCATGTGAGGAAGTAAAAATCTTTTTTATATACATTGTATACAAATGTATCTTTATTTTATTGTTGCTGTTGTCATGTCAGTATTAAAAAGAAATTTATTTTAACAATCAAAATTATAAAAAGTAGAGGTGATTTGGTCGAGTATGGTTCAGAATGGTCAAGTATTGTTCAGACCTTTGGTCGAGTAAGGTTCAGACTGAAAAAAATAGGTAGAGAGCTGGTCAAGTATTGGTCGAGTACAGGTCGAGAATGGGTTAAGACTGTTTCAGACTAGTCGAGTAATAGTTCAGACTATTTTCAATAGCAAAGATAAGGGTCAAGTACAAATCAGTACAGTCGAGCATGGTTAAGACTGGATCGAGTAATATTAAGTAAAATTCAGACCAATTCAGACTGGTCGAGTAAAAAACAGTACAGTCGAGTACAGATATAGGCCATTTCAGACTTTTACTGGTTTGTAGTGCCTTGTGTAATTCGTATAAAAAAAGTTTCTACGGCTTTAGGATGAAAAGGAACATCTCGATATACAAGCCGATGTTTCTGTTATTAAATATTTTCTTTATTGTCATACAAGTAAAACATGATACTTGTGACAAATAAAAATAATAACAACAACAAAAAAAAAAAAACAACTGATTTGAATACATAAATATATATAACAAACGTTCTTATCAAATAATTATTTCTGTGACTGCATCTTACGATCCTTTACGATAGATAATTTAGCTCATCTGTAATCAATTCTACCTTCATAGATATAAGAAAATGATGTGGTATGAGTGCCAATGAGACAACTCTCCATCCAAGTCACAATTTGTAAAAGTAAACCATTATAGGTCAAAATAAGGTCATAATATATCATGTACTGTGTTACAACTCTAGATTCTACGGACGAGGAAAGGTAAAACTAGGCCACCGAAATTAAGCTGAATTTGTAGTTCAGTCTAGGTGGTCGTGTGGTCTTGAGCGCTGAACATAGTGCAGGCGGTGTTGTCAAGATATTCCAACAGCATTAGTTCAAATACCGGCAACCTACATAAATTATTAAGTTTTCTTTGTGCTGAATTTTATTTCTCTTTTTTTCTGGCAACCTCTTCAGTCCCGATTTTAATTTGCACAACTGTGTCCTATACCATGGTACCAGTCATACCTGTTAATCCTTTAAAACGATAGAGTCTGAGTAGTGTGTTTCTATGTACTATACAACCATACCAAGGATGTAGTAAATTAAGCAGTCAAACATTTGTCGTAACAGTGACCCTATCGGCACTCAATCAATACACTTTCATTTTGCACTTAATGTTTTCACGTCCCTGTAAAAAGCGAATCGAGAAATAATTGAAGTACTGTTGAATTGCAATTACGACACGGTTTATGAATCAATATTTCCTTGATTCGTATTTGGTATTAGGACTTTAAGACACCAAGCGCAATTGGATTTTTTTCTTTTCCTGTTATAATAAAAAAAACTATAGAATAAATATACTACCACAAGTGCAGATATCTAATTTTAGTAACATACTTGCAATGTTGTTTTTGAATCATGTGTATACTTGTTCTTCAAACAGTATGCATTGTTCAGTGCAAATGATAATACAGATGTTTGTCGTCTTCCTTTTTATATAAATGATAATAAAGACCTGCAGATGATGGTCTCTATAAAGCTCTTTAAAAAACAGAACAAATGCAATTAAGGTAAATTAAAGTGCATGGGTGTATGTTGTTTTCCGATAATTTAACTATCTTTTCTGTGCAATAAAAAACTGTCATTGTCTTTATAATTTGCATACATTTATGAGTATACACGTTATACAAATTATGGGTTAATATATAGCGATGGATAGCTTGCATTCGTTAACTTATAAGGTATAATTGCATTACAATGATGATGGTCTTTTTAATTGTTATATTAACAAAATAGTTTTCAGGAGCCTGTAATTCAGTGGTTGACGGTTGTTGTGGTATATCTTATTTGTTTTTCGTAGCGATATAGGTACAGGACGTTTGTTTTCTCGTTTGAATTGTTTTGTCATTTTGGGGCCTTTTGTACTTGCTCATTGTTTAAGGCCGTATAGTAACCTATAGTTGCTAACCTTCTGTGTCATTTGGTCTCTGGTGGAGAGTTGTCTTCTTGACAACCATACCACATTTTCGTATTTTTATATTATTTTTCTATGTTCTAATGTTTAAGTTACTTAATTCTAGTAATACGCATAATAACTCAAATTCTTGCAAAATACTCAATCACTAATTCGTGTATTTATTCGAGGAAAACTGGAATAGTGTTTGACACGCCTGAAATATGCCGGAAGCGATATGTATTGAAATCCTATACATTTATTTTTTATTGGTACTCTTAGCAAGATTACCTTTGTTCAGTTCATTGTTATGACGGTATGGGGTTAGAGATCTTCATCTTCCTCCCAAACGTGAAACTCCCAATGTTTCTCTGTTTGTATGATTTCTGATGTAAGTGTTCAAAATTATCAAGGATACCAGGCGCATATTTATGTACGAAAAGAAAACTGTTCGTTAGATCAAACGCATCAGTTTTGTGCGAATCAAAGATAGTAAAAGACCCAAATCAATTTTAAAGTTAAGGAGCATTGAAAACCAAAATTTCAAAAAGTCTGGACAAACATTTGTCACGGCAAACATTAAAATGTTGCTTGATACCCTTTCGGACATCCAACCTAATTTTCATTCATAAATTTAACATTGACTCTTTCACATGTCAAATTAAAAAGTACTGTACTGCCAGCCATATAATAAGATGTCAAAGTAGACACGTTAATAATTACTTAAGACGTTTTGTTACAGTTATAAATCTTAACATTTAGTAATTTACGTCTATGGGTATAAGTCAGTTTGCTTGGTTTTCCATTGTTTGTCCAATCTCAGGATAAGATATTATATAGTTTTTAAGTGATTGAACTTAAAGTCATTTTGAAGTGATTGTGAATTTGCTGAGTCATTTATGCATGGTAAAGAACGCCTTGTGCTAACTAAAGAAAATCGCAAATGTAATGGCAAATATGTATAGTATTTGTGAAGACTAATTGTCAACTTCCTTCAATTTTGATAAATCGCTCACTAAATTGTCCAATCTGGAATGGCACCATAAGAACTCATCTATATACTATTAAATGGTACACAATATTTATTTAGAGGAAGACTACGAAAAAATTGTCCACAATCATTTCCTGTATGAAATCACTCAACATTGGTCAAACACTATTTCAGATTTTACAAGAAATATTGTGGGGGTCTTGTTTTGATATCTTTCAAACATATACCTTTTTTTTAATTAGCCTTATTCTCCATATTCGTAGAGACATTTATACATTACGAGATCACAGATACATGAAGATGACTAACTCTATTTTGGTTTACAAAGAAAATGACAAAAAAGATTTAAACGATGATTGAAAATTCCATTGTACAGATTCCTACAAAAGACACGTACACACATATCCAAGACGAAACGTCAAAGGGATCACATGTACTTTAAACCAATTTTACTTCTGAATTAAAATGTCTAGATCGAAAAGATTGTATTCATTGAGATCAAAGAAACCGCGCATTGCATCAGCGGACATTTTGATTGTGTGTTTGCTACATTAAACATCTTCATCTTGATCAAATATCGTGGGTTGGGCGAAAATGGCGTAATTTTTATAAACGGTGATAAGTGATTTTTACGAAGATCAACGTGTACAGAGTTTAGACGCCTTTATGTCCCTCCATCGTGATCGACTCTCCAATTCGCGAGTGTAGCAGTGGAATATGACGACTGAGTTATTCACCTTTGTGCTGCTGCTCCTTGTAAACTACCTTTTCATTGAGTGTAAGATCACTGATTCGCCATTCGCCAGTCTTCGATCGGCACAATAACTTATTTTAAATTTCACTAAAATGTTGGAAAATGTTTTGTGAATTTGAATAAAATTACCCAAATAGTAATTAACTATTCTTATGCGACTATAACTTGTTATTTGTCTGTCAGAGTAGGTCCTTATGGTTCACAATAGAATTATTAACAATGAGTTACAAAATGTTCAGATTTGTAGAGATAAAAACGTTTCGAATGACTGTGTTGGAATTCTATTGTGTCATCTTCTTTTAGAAGGAACAGAGAGGTAGACGCGACTGAAGATCGCTCTTGTCATTAGAAAAACCGCACCGCTAATAAAAACTAGCTGCGATTGATAATATCAGCGCTTTGAAAATGCATAACAGAGTTTTTACTCACATTTTATCGAAACTTTCTAGCAAAACCTAAATGTTTATTTTATATATATTATCACTCCTGTATATTAGTGAGGTCTTAAATTCTCTCTTTTAATGACGTATGTTATACATTTCTCGTCGTCGATTTATTAGTTTTGAATGGATAAAAGAAAACATAAAATTGAGAATAGAAATAAACTATATCAATGATATAAATGATGCTAAAGGTAAACTCACAGAAGAAAAAAATCTACCATAAATAAAAAATTTTAAAATGTTAAAAGAAATTATATTGCCGTTTAATACAAAATAAAAAGAAAGAGTATACCAAAACAATTGGAAAAACATATTTCAAAAGAAGACTTAAAATAAGTCGTAGGTACTTTAATTTAGTCACAGATCCGCAATGTCGCGGGTATTTTCTAGTTGAAATAAAATAACGAGAGTGTTCATATCAAGAGAAATCCAATTTTCACGAGTTGTTAATTATAGGTTTCATAACGATTGAGAATAGGATATCGCTTGATATCATCTCGAGTTATTTAATTTCAATATAATAATAAACGAGCCATTTTTGTTAAACCTATTTCTCTTATGGTCAATACTCTCAATGTGTAAAATTAAAAATTCCGCGAAATATTGATCTAGCCTATTGCACATTTCAGTATGACGTCATATGTCCTTTTCCGGTATCAAACTTTAAGTGCCAGTCTGCCTAAGGATCAGGCAGTGACCAAAACATGATAGTCTCAGATTTTGATTAAAACTTGCACAAAAGAGGGACGAAAGATACCAGAGGGACAGTCAAACTCATAGATCGATAATAAACTGATAACGCCATGGCCAAAAATAAAAAGACAAACAGACAAATAATAGTACAGATGACACAACATAGAAAACTAAAGACTAAGCAACACGAACCCAACCAAAAACTGGGGGTGATCTCAGGTGCTCCGAAAGGGTAAGCAGATCCTGCTCCACATGTGGCACCCGTCGTGTTGCTTATGTTATGAACACAAATCATCATTGTCAATAACAAGTTTTAAAGAAAAAAATACTTTTCAAACCATTAACATATGGTTGCTATGGTTACCAAGCCATTTGATTTTTCAAAAGCAACAGTTAATGAGATTAGCATAAAACTCAGTTTTTTTCACTATTTCAGTCTCATGAAAGCTGCTGATAATATAAAATCTAGTATTTCTCCATTGTACTGCAACTTTTTCAACTATTGAATATTCTTGAAAAAACAGCTGTTATGATGAAAATCTATTTCATTCTTGAAATTTTGGGGTACGGATGGTCTCCATGGACTATAATGTCCAAAATAGCCAAAAAAGGCCAGAAATCAAGTTCAAATATTTTCTATTACCAGAACAGCACATACATGGTGTTACTTAATATGGAACAAGTAGTGGTCATACTATCATTATTATAAAAGCTCGGTGGTTTTTTTTCCAAATATTGAGTAACCATAGCAACAAAGTTAACCCTTTAGCAACAAAGTTAAAAAAACAAATTGTGACAAATGTATTCAATATTAAAGTCTAAATGCATACATATGGACTAAATAAGATTTATTTAAGCTAGTCACATTCGAGTGTTATCAACTGTTCCCATTTTTGCCCAGAGTGTATTACATAGCAACCAAAAAAGTCCTTAGCAACCAAAATGAACAAACTTAAAATTTTGTTTTTTTTAAACACAAATATTCCCCAGTGCAAAAAATGACATTTCTGTGATCAGATATCAATCATTTCTATATAGAATAACTAATTAAACGATATCTACATTACATTAGCAACAACTTAAACCTCCTAGTAACAAAATGGATTCTTTCCATGCCAAAAATTAAAATAAAAAAAGATAATAAAAAAATACTATCAACATGTATTTTTTTTATCTAAAGAGCTGTTTTTTTAATAAAAATCTAGGAAAGCCATTATAAATATTGTGATGGGTTCTCATTACCCCCTTACTTATAACTGATAGACAGTTGATTGCATACATGTATAACTATAAAGGAGGACATTTTCAAAAAATCCAATTTTTCGTGTGAGCTTACTTCTCATATCAGATTCATATTGGTTTGAGACCTAGCATTATAGTCACTGACACTATCGTGCTTTAATTTTTTTTATTACAACCTGGTTGTTGTTTTTTTTTAAACAAAGGAATCTGCATAACAACCATGAATACTCCTTAGCAACAGTTAAGTATGCATATTCCATCTTCATTCTATCAAAATTATAGGCTATTATCAAAATTATGCAATGTTTTTATGTTAAATGCTTCAATATTGAATTGCTATTTATACTTGAAAACTGACTGGAACTAAAAAACCTTAGCGTTGACCTTTAAATCGTAAAAATGAGGTCAAGGTCAGATAACACCGACTTCTTGACACTGCAACCTTCAGATAGTAATGCCTTTGTCTGGCATACTGCCAGACAAAAATGTATGTTATAATAAACATGCAACATTTTTCAAAAAGAAAACAATAAATTGCACAAATTATTGCATTCATTTATTATAATGTTTTTTAAAAATAACTGACCAAAATTAGAGATTAATTTATGCTAGTACAGGAAAATCTCATCCAAATTCTGATTTCAGAATGCAAGTTCCTCAACCAATCTCAACATTCAAATGTTTTAAAAAAATTTACAATATTCAGATTGTTCAGAGTCTTCTTATATTTATCATTGTTTATCATGTCTTATTATTTATCTGTCATTCAGATTTGGTATATCTGTTCTTTAGGTTCAAACATGGCTATGCAATCTCTATGAATAGAGGCTATAAGTTGTCATCCTTCACTTCAGAAATGTTGGTCAATTTGAAGGCATGCTATTTTCTTATGTTCCTTTGCTACAAACATTTAGATCTTCCTACTCCAGTGCGCAATATTGGCATCACAATTTGATGAGCCTCATTGAACTTTGCTGTGGTCGAATCTTTTAATCGTCAATCCTGCAATCATATGAAATTTCAGTAAAAATCAAAATAGATATATTAGCAATTTATTTACAGTTCATATTGATAATGTCAAGTTCAAAGGATCATTTTGATTGAATGAAATGTAAATGATTAAAGTTTAAAAAACGAACACTCAGGAAACGGCCATGAATTTTGGTACATGTATGTGGAAAATTGGACCAATATATAAATTTATGTGCAAGACCCAGGTGGAAGATTGTTTTTTCTTGCTTACCAGTGATTTTGCAATCACTCGTAATTTTTCCCTTTATAAATATCAACAGTATTTCTTCATTTTTTGTCACTAAAATATGTAAAAGTTAGTTAAAAAATATACTTGACACAGTCTGTATATTAATTTGATAGAAAAATTCAAATGATGAAATCAAATAGTTATACTCTGAAATGTAAAAATATGCCAAATATTCAAAGTGAATGAACCATTCCCCTACAGAAAAAAAAATTGAGGGCCAGTTGAATGCCATGTTGCGGACAGTTGAGGGCTAGCTGTTTTAAACAAAATAGTTGAGGGCTAGGTGTTGAGCAATTTAGCTCAACTCAAACCTGGCCAAGCACTGTATGTTGGATAGATGTCGCTCAACTAGCCCTCAACTGAAGCTGGCCATTAAGTTGAGGAAAAGTTGAGCAATTGACCTTTGGTTTTCATGTACGTAGTTGAGCAAAAGTTGAGCATTCAGACTTTGATTTTTTTTGTAGTTGAGCAAAAGTTGAGCATTTAGACTTTGATTTTTTTGTAGTTGAGCAAAAGTTGAGCAACTTTCATGTACTTGAGCAAAAGTTGAGCATTCAGACTTTGATTTTTTTATAGTTGAGGAAAAGTTGAGCAAATGATCTTTGATTTTCATGTAGTTGAACAAAAGTTGAGCAATGAGAAATATGATCTGGTGATATAAATGTCACGTGCCATCTGTTTTCCATTTGTCTATGTGTAATGCAAGAAGACAGGAAGTATCATTATAAATGTACACAGAGTTTGAGGCCAAATTAAGGGAAGCACTTGTTTTTAAACATTTTTCTGTAATTACTATAACTCATAACATGAAGATAAAGATAAAAAACAAACAATATTTTTTTATTATAATATATATCGATATATATTCAAGATTGAGGTAATTAACAGTTATTACAAGGGGCACATTTCAAAGGGATCAAACTGTCACAATATCCTTAACAACCTCAAACAATTTTAAAATTTGAACTGGGCATGAACATGCACATGGCAAGCAAAGATGTCTTCTAGCTATCATGAACAAAATATGGATTTTACAATGGATGTAGATCAAAAAATTACAAATAACTGTATTTAAATTGGAATTGATTAGTGCAGATGTATTCTTCTGATGACATGACTCTTGGATTTAGGAAGATTGATGTTTACACATATTTATGGATAACATCTTTTGGTAAGTATATTGGATTAGAATTTCCACCATTTTGAATAAGTGCATATGCTCTTTTAGTTAAAAATAGTGATACAGTACATTCCGCGACATGGTCTGAAAAATGTCGCTGGTTTTAAAAAGGCCCAGCATCAGCGACCTAAATGTCGATAATTAGATAACCTGCTGTCAATCAAATCATCAGCTGATAACGGGTGCTATAAAATCAGTCAGGCATTCATGGTCGGTCGCACATGCTACTTTATATATGTAATTAGTTGTAATAATGTTACAGGTAAAATCCATAATTACATAATAGACATTTATAAGGCATGAACGGTTTTTAGATTGTTTCAGTTCAAACTATTTAATTTGAACTATTTAAACTATTTAATTTACCAATAAAAGAAATGTTTTTTATTAATCTTTCTTACGAATAAAAATTCAAATATCTATTCTATTTCCTTCTCTTCATATTACTTCCACATTTCGTCGAGAATTATATGTTCATGCAATTTTAAGATTTACTAGCTTTGGTTTTCAGTTATCTTTTAAAAAACGTTATTCTCCTGTCTTTATTCATATTTGAAAACGTAACTTTAATATATTCTCAAAACGTGAAATCTTACTGTAATAAGAACTGAAGAAATACACGAACAAAACAGCTGATGAAACGTAAATTATTGACAGCTATTTTTCGTTTGTAAGATACGATGGTTATTGACATTGTAATAAAATATTTGAACGGGAAGAGATTCAGATTGAGTATTTAAATGTTTTTGCTGGTGAAAGCGGGGTCAAGGTTGACACGATAAAAACACGTGTGTACATGTGTTGTAAAACTTTTGGGGTTTTCCTGTTCAATTTCATGAATTTGATTATTAAGAACTTTATTAACCTTACATATAACACTTTGTCCAGTTTATTCTACGTGAAAAACATCGTCATACACGACTGTCTAAATAATAATGATGAAAATTTAGAAGAAAATACTTTTCTGAGATTTTTTTTTTCTCGATAAAATAGTGTGCAGCAAGTAATCTCGATTTTAATTTAAAACTGACTGAATAGCATAAAAACGTGTTTACATAAACTTTGCAACATTATGACAGTGTGCATTGTTTTAAATTTACGATATTTATTTATTCGTTTAATAGCTTTTGTCAAAGCTGCATTTCAACACGAATAATAAACGAGTTAAGAGTTTTATGAAATCTAAATGAAGATAATTTAACACAGAATAGAGAAATTTCGAATTTTTTTAAGTACTTAGTACTTGAAGAACAAGGAGGATAAACAAATATATACGTTTAAGCGATCAGTCGCAAACAGTACAGGGTCATAAGGATAAGGAAACGGGTATTATTAGTAAAACTCTTTGAATGTACAACAAATTAAAAATATCGTTTTGAATAATTTTGATAGCCTTAAAAAAAGGCTGTTATAGTTATGAAATATTTTCTGCTTAATCTTTTGGTCCCTCGGTCTTCTCAGTGCGGTAGAAGGTGTTTGATCTTCATGGTGAAACTGGGGTCATCCAACTTGGTTTTGAAATATTGAATCGATTTACCAAACGACCTTTCTGGAAATATTTTACGAGGTACATCGGCTGTTGCACGTCCTTCTAATGCGATTACTACTGGGACAACTTTGTATAAATGGTCAATAAAGCAGTTGCAGTACTCAATAGTAAGGTCTCTGGTCCAAAACTCTTGTAGAGCTGTTCGAAGGTCATCTTTAGTTTCAAGGGTTTTCTTAGCAAGTCGGCGTTTCAGCATATTCCATACCATTTCAATTGGGTTTATATCGGGAGATTCGGAAGGCAAGCAGTCCCACCATTTAATGTCATTGTCTATCATGAAACCTTTGGCAAGCTTTGTGCGATGCTTTGGGTCGTTGCATGTCTTGTTGATAACGATGACCATCGGGATAAACAGATTTCATAAAAGGCAGAAGTGTCTTTTCTAAAATGTTTTCGACGAAAAAGTCGGACTTAAGAATCCCGTCGAAAATAAGAAGACGTGTGGTTCCCCTTCGACTAATGCCTCCCCATACATG
This sequence comes from Mytilus californianus, assembly GCF_021869535.1. Classification (NCBI taxonomy): domain Eukaryota; kingdom Metazoa; phylum Mollusca; class Bivalvia; order Mytilida; family Mytilidae; genus Mytilus; species Mytilus californianus. The sequence goes on from NW_026262684.1 coordinate 987,719, forward strand.
GACTTTCAATGGATGCTTCGGTTGTGGAATAGGTGTAGCAGATTCATCCCTTAAACGATAAACAACAACTTTGTTGTCATGAAGTTGTACTGTGCATTCATCGGTGAATACAATGTCATTGAAATTGTCATTATCTAACACAAGCTGTTTGCAGAAATCTACGCATTTAACTTTGTTGACGTCACGAATCATTTGACAATTACGAGGTGCACTTGCAGTGTAGCCAGCTTCATTTATTACTCTATGCACGGTGGACTTTGATAAGTCCCTGTTTCTTGGAGTTGGTGCTGAATGTCTGTTGCAGTCATGGTACAGTTTTCAGAAAGAGCGTTTTTACTGTCAAAATATCGGAATCAGAAACCTTTCTAAATTTAATAAAGCTGTCGGTTGGCATTGACTCAGCGAAAAGATCTCCTGATTTGTACTTTAGTATAACCTTTTTAACAGTACACCAGTCGATGTTAATACCATGTTGATCACCTAAATAACGGACTATCGCGCTGACTTTTAAATTCTGACGGAATAGAGATATTATTTCTAGTCTATGGCAGTGATTAAGTTTAAATTTCGGCATTTTCGTAAACGATCTTCTCTCGGAATTTGCATTTACAATACTGAATTAATAATCTTTATTTACAAGTCTATATATAGGATATGTTTTAATGATATAACTTTAATATTTACAATCATATGGAGGTAGGCCGGTATTTCCTTTCAATAAAAAAGCATGTGTCACTTTGAATTAACACACTTGACAATTATCATGCATGTCTCCTCAATGTCTATCACATCTACATGTATAAAACTGATGGGAAATAATTCATATTTGAATAAATATTTGTTTACCTGCCTTCACATTAATGTATGTTTCTTATAAGAAAAAATATATATTAACCTCATTTCCAAAACAAATTTCCAGTGAAATTATTTAAAAAATTAAATAGCTTAAAGGTGAAAATAAAATTTAATTGATAAAAGATGATTTTTGTTCTTTTTCTTGAAACAGTTTAATTTCATACAATTAGAAATCAAAGAAATAAAGGAAAATTGTGTTGACAAGCATTATTAAATTTACAAAAAGGAAAGAAAAATATTTGTGTTTATTTAATCAATTAATTAACTGGATTAGGAACAAATTATTTCTTATTTAGAGGGATGAAGGGATTTATTAGCAATATTTATAAACAATGATAAAATATATTTTTCATCTATAGAAACATCAAAGCATACTTATAGGGATTAATCAATGAGATCAAATGCTTCAATTAAAGTTTAAATTAGGACATGGTTAAATGTTTTCATACTAAACAAAACATGCCAAGCTGATCTTTAATTAAAGATGTATATAAAGGCTAACATTGTCACTTCAATTATATCACTTAGTAACTTGTCATGAATGCTAGAACAATAACCAAAGAGTATGGCCATTTCCTTGTCAAATGGGGTGGCCAAAGTAAAAAGATAGAATATCATGTTGTACCCAGATCTAAAGTTTTATCAGAGGGACGTATAAGAGTTGGAAATGTACACAACATCATATGGAGAGACACATCTTCTGAAGCAGACTATGCTGAGTGAGATGATAAACACTGGAGAATGGCTAGAGATGAGAAAAGAGCTGAAAACCTACACAGAACAACCTTCATATACGTCTCCTGTCTTGACTTCTCCTGAGAGCCATGCATCAAGCTACTCCTCTCCAGATGTTCCACCTACCAGGAAACGTAAAAGAAAAACGCCAACCAAACCTAAGAAACCAACTAAGCCAGACGCAAATGTCATTTGCTGGGTTGAAGGCATCACCAAATATGCTCCTCCATCAGCAGATCCATATGAATTTAAGTCAGCAACTCCTTCTCCACAATTACCATTTGACCTGCAGCCTCCAACTCCACCCAGTACCCATTTATCGCCTCCAGCAACAACAGAGCCAACTCAAACAACTGAGAAAAACCAGCTTCCTGGTAACCAGATGCTAGCCATGATTACTGAGCTTAAGACACAAGTGCAAGTTCTGAACAACAGGTAATTGTCTCAAGAACTTGCAATGAGCCAGCTAATTAAACAGAACGAGCGTCTCATCACTTTAGTCTAAGACTTGACAAATAGACCAACAGGTTTCACACCACATAGACCATGGGCATCTTCAGTCTCAGATACACCAACTAGATTTTAACCCGCCACTGCAAGACAACTACACTTCAATACGCCTTCAACACATGTACCAACAACTCCACAACCAAACATGGCTACTTCTACTTCTACAAAGGCTCCAACTCAAAGAATCATACCATCAACAAGTATATTTGAAGTCATTGATGCAAAGTTTCAATCCATTCCAGCTCCACATAAGATTGCAGCAACTGATTTACTCAGAGAATTTAACTCATCTTCTGGCCCAGGTAATTTTGCCAAGCATATTGTTGAACTGTTGTTTCCTGAACTTTTTTTACGTTTGAATGTTTGAGGAGATTTTATTCTTATAATGGTGATGAAGAAAACAGCAAAAACCCTCTTGATACAGTAAGGCTTCAGTATTTACAACAGTATGTCAGCCTTTTCTTTCCGGAAGTTACCAAACAACAAGCATGGAAGCTGATGGTAGTGACAAAGATAAATGAAGCCTTAAGGAGACCAATTCCAGGAAAGCAGAAGAAAACTCTTTAGTAACAAACATTGGACTTTAAAATGCAAATGTATTGCTTTATTTTATTACTACTTGTATCTGTTTTTGTTAACGTTGTCATATATAATATGTGCCCCTAATAAATGCTATAAGCTATCTGTATTTGTTTGAGTATATTATTAAATAAACAATGCTGTTACACCAGAAAATAAATTTATTAAACTATTATAAATATTATACATGTCTATACTAGAAATATTTGCTAATGACATATGTAATAAATATAATAAATATTTTATTTACTGGTGAAACATCAAAACCAAGATTTAAAAATAATATGATTGCTACAACTAAAGAAAAAAGAGAAAGAGCTTTAACCTAAAAAAACAATCTAACAAGAAGTTCACACACCAAAAAAAAGAAATGAATCTCACATATAGATGCACATGTACCAATTCAAAACATACCTTCTATTGGACATAAAATTAAAATCCTTTAAAATGACAATTTGTTTTTGCACAAACAAGAGAGACAAAATAAACAAAAACTATTATTTGATTTTTTTTATTAACTGATTTCTTATCAAAAACAATTAAGATCTTTTAATTATTTCTGTGAGGAGAACACGCAAGTAAATTTACCTGTACAGCTTAATATTATGTAAACAAGACATGAAACTTTCTACCTGTTAATGGATTTAAAACACCTGGCTGACCACCTTTGATTATCCCAGCAGGTAGTCTGACAATCAGCCTGTGATTTATGACCCCCAATAAAAGCCCAGCATTTAATGCCAGGCATACAATCTGCTGATGATTTTTCATACTATGTCCCAGTGTGTACTGTATCTAAAGTGTCTTTTTAGAGTGAAGAAAAAAATTAGACAATATATTTATGCATTAATTCATATATTATCAAAATGTGTAAGACAGAAGACATATTTTTTTTATTATTTAAGACAATTAGTTTTAGAAAGTATTACTAATAAAATAAGAATTTTCTAATATAATGAATTTGGTATAAAACTAGAGATCTGGGGTATGACTGCGAATAAGACATCTATCCACAAATGACAGATAAATATATTTATCTTTTTTTCTGGTTGAACAACACTTTCTGTTTTGAATATTTTTGCAATGTGCACTTTGAATACCCCCCTTTGTACTGACTGTTGCCATTTCGGTTTATCAAGGGGGGGAGGGAGGGAGGGGTAGAAATTTTTAAGGAAAGATAATTGTTTTAGGGTTAAATGAGCAGGTACACTTAATACAATTAATAGGGTAATAGAAATTTTATTAAGGCCTTTAACTATAATTTAAAACAATTTTGCTTAGACATAGCTAGAGCAATTTTACAAGCCTCTGGTTTAAACTATAGAGTGATCAATCATGAAGACAGCATTTAGAATTATTTTTACAATACTTTGCTTTATCGAGGCACTCTGACAGTCAACTTGTTAATTTTACAAACAGTGTTTTGTCACATTTATAGTTATCATAATTATATATATATATAAATAGGTTTAATTTCTTTTTACTTTCAGACTTTGGTCTTATCCATTTCAAGATGATGTCCACAGATGTCACACGTGCAATTAATGAAAAAATGTACAGTGGAAGGAAGATATTACAAAAGAAAGAAAAGGACAATTAAGGATTTTTCAACATTAAACATTGTTTCAATATATATATCTTACTTCTTCGTGCATAAAAAGTAATATGGCTGCAGGATTAACTAGATTTAATTTACTAGATAACATTTAAAATGCAAGGATAAAGCTGTCATGTAGTCTATTGTGAGTTTAGATCTTTCAGTAGTATTTTGGCTTTATAAAATACACAATTATTTTAAATTTATTTTTTTTTACAATTTGTAGTCATCAGTTTGCAATGACCAGCTAATGCTCAACTTTTAAAGACCTGGCCCTCAACTATTGGCCACCTAGCCCTCAACTTTTAATGACCTGGCCCTCAACTATTGGCCACCTAGCCCTCAACTTTAAATGACCTGGTCCTCAACTGTTGGCCAGGTAGCCCTCAACTCTAATTGCTCAACTGCTGGACACCTAGCCCTCAACTATGATATTTTGCTCAATTACAACCTTGCTCAACTAATTTGCATAAAGTTGAGCAATTGATAGTTGAGGGCTACCTAATTTGCATGGCAAAAATCCAGGTAGCCCTCAACTATTTGCTCAACTGACGGCCAGCTAGCCCTGAACTGGCCCTCAACTGTTTGCTCAACTGGCGGCCAGTTGAGCAATGCAGTTGGCCATCCTACAATAGATATTTCAGCTGATCTGTAACAATTTCATCTTCATGCCTTATATATCATGTACTGTATTACGACGCTAGATTAAAACTGACGAGGAAAGGTAACACCCGGCCACTGAAAGCTTTATTATGAAGCCTAGGTGGTCGTGTGGTCTAGCGCGTCGGATACAGTGCAGGCGATTTGGTGTCACGATATCTATATAGCACGAGTTCGAATCCCGGCGAGGGAAGAACAAAAAAATTGCGAAAGCAAATTTACAGATCTAACATTGTTGGGCTGATGTTTAGACGAGTTGTATATACAGAATGTACACAGCCATGTATCACCATCACTGCTGGTGATCCGATGGATTAATCTGTAATAGAGTTGTCACTGGTTCAGACGTACTTATAAATATAATTATTTCTGTGACTGTATCTTGCATTAATTTGTAGGATCCTTTACAATAGATATTTCAGCTGATCTGTAACAATTCCATCTTCGTGCCTTATATATCATGTACTGTATTAAGACGCTAGATTAAAACTGACGAGAAAAGGTAACACCCGGCCACCGAAAGCTTTATTATGAAGCCTAGGTGGTCGTGTGGTCTAGCGCGTCGGATACAGTGCAGGCGATTTGGTGTCACGATATCTAAGTAGCATGAGTTCGAATCCCGGCGAGGGAAGAACAAAAAATTTGCGAAAGCAAATTTACAGATCTAACATTGTTGGGCTGATGTTTAGACATATCTTATATCATTAGATGAATTCACCACTTGCTCAACACTGAACCAATATGCAAAAATCATGTTGTAAATCAGCATTTGCATACCGACCGGGAAATCTATGAGCTGTCCCGTTGTGGATGGGAATCATCACGATGCCAAAAACATCTTGTAGCACAAGCAATTACTATCTATTTCATCTAACATCTAACATTGGTGGAAAATAAGATCATTCAGAATTTCGTAAACGATTTAAAGAAAATGTCTATGAAATTCAACGATGTGTGGCATTACGTCCTGCCCAGGGTATTTATGGCATGGTGGTTCATGGGACTTTTAAAACTTTGAAAACATCTAACGATATGTCTACAATCTGTCAGAGCTCAGACACATACAAGTCTAAACATGTTTTGACTTCTGCAAGTCAAATAAGGTAAAACACAAGAGTTATCTCTCTTTTTTCATTAATCGCAATTCGACGTCAACAAGTCGATTTAAGGCAAACCTCAATCAATATATAAAATGACTTTTGAAAGTCAATTTTTGTACAGCTGGTAATGCACATATTTTGCTTATTATTTAGTAGGGATTATGTCCCCTAATTACAAGAATGGACCTGAAGAAGTCAAATTTAGTCTTTGACTGGAACAAGTCTTTTCTGGTAAAAAGCTGCTTTGGGTGAAAAGATTATAATGAGGGGACAAAGCTTTAATGAATATAATCTCATCTCAAAATATTTGATTTCAGAAATGAAAAGAATGTTTGTGTCTTTGCAAAGTACAATACTTGACAGTTTTTAATGGTCATTAGGCAATAATAACAAAAGAATTAACTTCTAACTTTTTTATTTTTAACCAAGTAGTATAAAAACCAAACAAGTATTATTACAGCACCATTGTAAAACATGTATGTACATATCAAAAACATAGTATAAACATTTTTCAAAACAATAACCTCTAAAATATGATATAAAAAAACATGGGAACTCCTGTTTAAATGTTTAAACCCATGAACTTCATATATTTTTTTAACTTCTAATCAACTCGTTCAATTAAATATAATATCATTTCTGCACCATTGTATAACATACATACAAAAACATAGTATTAACATTTTTATCAAAACATGAGACTCTAAAAATAAATCAGAAAGAGGTTCCTTTTAAAAATTGCACATTGTTTTATTGAGACATGTGAGACAGGGACTATGAGTGATATGTTAAAAGCTAAACACACAACACATTCTAATACTTAAAATGTATTTCTCCATATTCACTCAGGAACAAACTTTTATACAGCAGGTATAGATGAAAATCAATCAGAATAAGTAGAACTCCTCACAAACATGACTAGTTGTACAACCATAAACCTCAAAATTTTATTGAAATTTAATGAAACAAGAATGTGTCCATAGCACATGGATGCCCCACAGGCACTATCATTTTTTATGTACTGTGGACGGTGAAATTGGGGTAAAATCTCAATTTGGAATTAACACTAGAAAGATTATATAGGGAACATGTGTACTAAGTTGCAAGTTGATTGGACTTCAACTTCATGAAAAACTATCTTGAACTAACTGAAGTGTGACAGGCAGCTGAACAGAAGAATGAATGAACAAACCAACAGACCAGAAAACATAATGCCTCTCTACTATCGTAGGAGTGTAGGTTGGGCATAAAAAATAATATATCTAACATGTGCTCCCCCTCCCCCTCAAAAATAAATCTTCTAATTGGTGGCATATATCATGTATATCTAAAAAATATGAGACACAGTTTTATAGCTTGTGGATGGTCAATTAAATGTATAAAAATCAAATTTTTACCACCATTCAAAATGCAATGTGCTGTTTTTATCGAAGTCGGTAGACCACTTTTTTTGGGCAGTAAATGAACTATATCTTTAATTGATCATACCAAAGAACAAAATTATCATCAGACTAAGAATGAACGATAAATGAATTAAAGATTATAAAATTCCATGGAGTGGTTTAGGAGAAATTAATGTTTAAGTCTGTTTGGTGGAGTCATAAAAAGTCTGACTGTAGTGCTACCTTATGTTATCTGTAAACAGATGGAAAACAATACAAAAAAAATTAGTCAGTCAGTGCTCATAAATTTCTTTATTTTTTTTCCGACTTAAAAGGATGATTAACATAAATTTATTTTTATGTTTCAATAAAAAGTGGGATTCCTTGGCAATGTCCAGAAAATATTAGACTTGTTTTAATAGGTCTATTTGTCATATTTGTATTTCATTAACTGGATGAAAACACTTGATTGGATAAGGATTTTTTTTATATTTTCTACTCTTTTCATGTCTTTCTTCTTAATTTTGGAATATATGTAGATAACTATATTTTCACTTATTTCTTATTAATAATGGATTCACAAAGTTAAAATAAACCCTGACTTTTATGATTTGGAGTGCAACAGACTGACCACATTTGACATGTTTAAATAATTTCATGAAAACAAATTATATTACAATGCAGTAATCTAACACTGCTAAAATAAACTACATAACATGCATAAAATAAAAACTTTCATAATATTTATATACATTTTCAAAAGAAAACTGAAACCAGGGAGAACAAGTATTTTAAATGACATACATAATCAAACAGCTATATGAAACCTTAATTATTCTTTTTAAGCAATCTTAATGACAAATATGATCCATGAAATACATAAACAGTTGAGCAATGTTTTGAATCAGAAACTATAAAATAGACATCAACAAAGGCAAAATTATAATATCATGAATACAAGTACTGAAACATGAAAAAAACCTGAGTTTAAAAATATGTTAACAAAAACATTCAGTAAAAGTTGTATCAAAGAATTTAAAAAAAAATGGTTTTAAACAAAACATCAAAACTTAATTCTGTAAAATAAAGGCATTACTTAAAGGGGCACTAGTTGTCAAATTCATGCTCACTGATTTGACTCAAATTCTCATATTTGATAATTGACTCAAATTTTCATATTTGATAATAACAATGTAAAACTTTTATCAAAGTAATAAAAAGTCTAAAATAAACAAAATACCAGGCAGGGCTCCATAATATGTAGCTTCATTTTGTAGTCCTGTGATATGCATTACAGATTATTCCAATTACATTAGCACTAAATGTTATATTCAATGTTAAAAAGCACTAAAGTGTAGATCTCAAGGTGAAGCACTAACATGAAATATTTAACCAGCACTTCAATGAAATTTCCAGGTTTTACAGCACTTAACATTTCATGAAAAGGACGAGTTGAAATTGGAAAAATCTTAAATTCATGAACCTTGTAACACTTGAACAACAACAGCATGAACATATACATTAAAGTATATTTCTAAATAAAAGTTGTAATATTTGACTTGTCTTGGCATTGAACCTTGTAACACTTGAACAACAACAGCATGAACATATACATTAAAGTATATTTCTAAATAAAAGTTGTAATATTTGACTTGTCTTGAAATTTCAAGGCTTATGGAGGTAAGATCATGCTGATCACTATCAGATATAGTTTATTCTTTAATTATGTATCCAGAAGCAATACACACTATTGATTCGATGAGTCGTAACAATGTGTATGGGGCAATTTTACTCGCATAAAACAACTTATTTTCTTAATCAAGGAATGACTGTAATATTTTTTTCAAATAACCCACATAATATTTTTTTCTATCTATTCGTAATAACATCAAAAATGTGGTGCACACAGAATAACCTGTGTAGCGGGTTATTTGAAAGTGTGCACCACATTATTTGTTATTTTGAATAGACAGTAAAAATATTACAGTTATTTCTTATAATTTCCAAAATTAAATCATTGTTTGATATCAAAATTTTGTTTTGCTTTTTTAAAATTTAAAGTTAATATTTCATAAGTATATGCTTGATAACATATTGAGATAGGGATAATCCTTACATAATGAGTAAATCTTTATACATAAGTACTTCCATAAGCCTTCAAATCTCTTGACCAGTAAAATGTAGGGACATCAATCAGTAAAAAATTTTTTGCAAAAAGATAGAAATTTGTCCTGTATTTCTTTATACTGTTTAATGTGCCATATCCTGCCATAGGAGTCTTTGGTAGTAAGTTCAACATTGGTTTCGAAAATAAATTCTTTTCTGACACAAGATGTGTCCTCCTTTGCTGGCCATTTAAAGTCATTTCCCGTTGAAATTTTTTTTAGAAAATTTATCTTAAAGGTGTCATCCAACTTTTCCGTTACAAGACCAGCGAACCATTAGCTCTCATAGGCAACAGCGACATAGTGACCCACTTTGATCATATCATCTTCTGAAAAGTAAATTGAAATAATTAAAAATATATCTTGACTATGCTAACCCTAAAGGTCTAGAAAAAAAAATGACTATTTTTTTTACCAAAATAAAATAATTCACAATATACATAATTCACAATATACAGATTTTAGTTTCTTGTGTACAATTTGGAGTTTAGTATGGCGCTCATTATCACTGAACTAGTATATATATTTGTTTAGGGGCCAGCTGTAGGACGCCTCCGGGTGCGGGAATTTCTCGCTGCATTGAAGACCTGTTGGTGACCTTCTGCTGTTGTCTGTTCTATGGTCGGGTTATTGTCTCTTTGACACATTCCCCATTTCCATTCTCAATTTTAGATGTCCTGTCCTCCTACTACCACAAACACACTATTAGCTAGTTTAATTTAGAATATGATAAACAAAATTCTAGTATCTTTTACACTTTCATAGACTTTTGATGATAAAAAGTATGATTTATATCTCTGGTTTATGACACTGGTTTGCATACAAAAACTTAATCAAGTAAATGGATAGGACATTTTCCATTTTGTAGTATCAATTATAATTATGTGTCATTATACAAGTACTACTTTATGATTAATATGATATTATTATAATTTCCATTTTTTTTGTTCAGCATGTTTGTTGTTGGTTATTGTCTAATTTTCCTTACCTTTGCTCATGTCAAATTCAAAAATTCCTTCCTCAGTATTCATCTAAAAAAAGAAAGCAAAACAATGAGATATAAAATAAACGTCAATTTTTCCTTTCTTGGAAGGATAAAATAAAAATATGAAATTGACATACATAGTGTGTTTATTTTTTAGTCAAAGTCCTTTTTTGGAACACCATAGAGGTTAAACATGAACAGTTTAGGATGTCATGATAAAACGATACATTAAATATCAAATCCATATCTCCAAGCATGACGAAAAGAAGTGTGGAAAACTGATCTGCCGGACTGACAGATGGACAGAGTGCAAACCCAAAGTCCCCTTCAACTTCATTGCTAGGGGAGTAGAAAAAAGTTTAATCTGTTAATATTAGCATTATACAATGAAAATTTTAGTAGATTTATTACCTTAAGCTGCAAAAGATCCTGGACAATGGGATTTCCCAATTCTTCTGTTAGAGTAGCAGCATACGAAAAGCTAAAATAAAAATAAAGTTAAACAACTTTTTCAAGTTTATTGTTGAGACAAATAAGTGGTATTTGTTTTATCACTTCTTGAAAATTAAGAATGTGATGTAAAAATATATTCCACATTGTACCTGTAACAGTGTTGTTTAAGTTGTCTGTATATTTGTAATCATTACTGTTAAGTCCAATTTTGGTTGTATTGACATTTATACTTATATTTTCTGCTTGTTTTGCTCACACTCTGCCAATATAATGGCATGCTACAAGACTTTTGTCAAATGAAAGATTTGGCTAGGTTTAATCCACCATTAGGAGTAAGAAAATGTCTGTACAAAGTCTGGAATATGTCAGTTGCTTTTTTTATCATTCTATTTTTTTTCATTTGAATATGGACTTTCCATTTAAAACTTTCCTTTGAGTTCAGTATTTTTGCTTATTTTACTTTTTCTTGTAAATTGTTCCAATATCTTTTTCACTTTATTGTTAAAAGATAAAATACGTTCACTTTACTGATAGTTTTATCTCATTGATCATTATTTCTTTTCTTCATATTTGTCACAAACCTGTCATCTTGCTGAACTTCTTCATAATGTGTTTCTTTTATTTCTTTCTCTTGAGTAACATCTTTCTCTACTTCCTCTTGATCGTTTTCTTGCTCTACTTTCTCTTGATCGTTTTCTTGTTCTATTTTCTCTTGATCGTTTTCTTGCTCCACTTTCTCTTGATCGTTTTCTTGCTCTACTTTCTCTTGATCGTTTTCTTGCTCTACTTTCTCTTGATCATTTTCTTGCTCTACTTTCTCTTGGTTGTTTTCTTGCTCTACTTTCTCTTGGTTGTTTTCTTGCTCTACTTTCTCTTGATCATTTTCTTGCTCTACTTTCTCTTAGTTGTTTTCTTGCTCTATTTTCTCTTGATCGTTTTCTTGCTCTACTTTCTCTTGATCATTTTCTTGCTCTACTTTCTCTTGATCTTTTGCTTTCTCTACCATCTCTTGATCTTTTGCTTTCCTATCCTTTTGTCTGTCAACTCTGACAAGAGAAAAAAAATGCATTCATAACTTGTGACAAATAAGAACTCTTACACAACATGTTAACTTTCCAATTCGACATGTTAAAGACAAAAAGATTTTTTATATATATTTTATATATATATATACAAGTCGAAAATAGTTGTTGTAGTTCCACTGAAACTAGCATATATAAATGCATTGAAATGGGGTATTAAAGATTTCATTTTAAAACAAATGAAACAAGTGAAACTGCGAGCTACTGCTCACTGATGATACCCCTGCCGCAAGTGGATAATATTAATAGTGTAAAAATATGCAAGTGTTCGGTAAACAGGAAGTTGTGGAGTGATGACTCTGAAAAAACATCACACGGTATAGCTGACTTATATAAACCCTGAAACCAAATTTCAGAAGTCCTTGTATTGTAGTTCCTGAGAAAAATGTGACGAAAATTTTCAACTTGGCTATCATGTGTAAAATCATACAAGTATTTGGTAAACATGAAGTTGTCCAGTGATGAATCTGAAAACGCATCACACTGTAAAGCAGACTTAGGCCTAAAAAAAAATATCTGTGTTTCCGGTAACATCATTTTGAAAAATAGGGTCGGTAGGTCGGATTTTTTTTTTTTTTTTCTTTTCTTTTTTTTTTTTACATTGTAAACGAAATCCGGAAAATTATCATGGTTTTTCCAAGTCCGGGTCCGTAATTAGTTTCAAATACCGGAAGTGCGGCCATTTGCAATGTTTTTGAAGCACCTGCTGTGCAAATTTCTTGGATTTTAACCTATTTGGAATACCTTTTGACATAAATAAAATGTTTTACTGGCTTTCTGTGCCAGTATAAGCAAGTTAGATAAATATTTATGTCGATTAACAGAAGCCTTTGACAAAAACAGGGTCGATTGATACCTTTTTTTTTTTGAAGATCCAATAAAAAAATTAGGGTCGGAGCTAAAAAACAGGGTCAGTCGGGTTACCGGAAACACAGATTTTTTTTTTCTCGGCCTTATATAAGCACTGAAACCAAATTTCAGAAATCCTTGTATTGTAGTTCCTGAGAAAAATGTGACGAAAAATATTCATGGGACGAACGGACTGACGGATTGACGGAAGGATGGGTAAATGGACAGACAGAGGTAAAACAGTTTACCCCCCCCCCCCTTTTTTTTAAAGCGGGGGTATAATAAACATATCTCATAAAACCGAAGCCAAATACTGCTACATACTTGTTTATAACAGGACTAAGGTCACTGTCATGACTGCTTATATTGGTCTTATCATTGTCACTTTCACTACTCTCAGTACTGCTACTTTAGATGCTGTCAAAAAATAAGAAATTGTATTATTTTGGTCATTTAAAATGAATTGATGAAAACATAATACAACTTAAACAATTCAAGTGATATGTCTAAAGGATGTATAAAGTTAAGGTTTTGTAATTATTTGTCAGATGTCTGGACTCTTTTTTTTTTTTTTTTTTTCCTAAGATACAGGAAATTTAGCCCCATATTACCATTTTTTTTCATACAATATAAAAAAAGAGGATGTGGTATGATTGCCAATGAGACAACTCTCCACAAGAGACCAAAATGACACAGAAATTAACATTTAGAGGTAATCATACGGCCTTCAACAATGAGCAAAGCCCATACCGCATAGTCAGCTATAAAAGGCCCTGAAATGACAATGTAAAACAATTCAAAAGAGAAAACTGACGGCCTTATTCATATAAAAAAAATGAATGAAAAACAAATATGTAACACATAAACAAACGACAACCACTGAATTACAGGTTTGACTGGGGACAGGCACATACATACATAATGTGGCGGGGCTAAACATGTTAGCCGGATCCCAACGCTCCCCCTAACCTGGGACTTCATATAACCAGCTCATAAAAGTTTCCCAGCAAAATTTGTAGGTTTAATTTCTAATGTTAAAGACCAAAAAAAATACCAAAGATAACTAAATTAGTCCAGAATGAATGTAACACACTTTTACTGCCATTTATAACATTTTTGCTATACAGTACATATTTCTTAAAAGAGAAAAATTTCTAAAATAATTTAAATAATTTGTGTCAAAATAAAACAATGGAAATTAAGAAAGCTTATGGAATTATCACAGGGAATCTGCATTTTTTTAAATTCATTTTCAGACTTATTCAAGTCCAAATATAGGACTCAGACAGACATAACCTTTTTTTTTTTTTATTGAATGTTAGGATTCCCCCATTTTTTCATAACATCTGATAGTGATAGTACTGATGAATAAATTCAAATAAAAATGAAATAAATATAAAATGAAAATATATTGGGAACAAAACCTAATTCAATAATAAAACTTACACACTTCAAGTTTTTTTATCTGAAAGAATGTTTATATTAGACCTAGTGTCTCTTGTCCAATCATAAATAATAACACGAAAGCTTTTAGAACAACAAATAATTGTAAAAGAATGCTGTAAGTAATTCTTCCAAACAATCAAACTACATGTATGTTTAAAATTACTTATATTAACTATAGTGTAACTTTAATTGGGGTTAAGAATCTCCCCTTGTCTTATTCCAGCAAATAAACTGATGGATTTAGATAAATGTAACACACTTTTACTGCCATTTACAACATTTTTGCTATACCGTACATATTTCTTAAAAGAGTAAAATTTCTAAAATAATTTAAATAATTTGTGTCAAAATAAGACATTGGAAAGAAAGAAATGGAATCTGCATTTTTTTAAATTCATTTTCAGACTTATTCAAGTCCAAATATAGGACTCAGACAGACATAACCAATTTTTTTTTTATTGAATGTTAGGATTCCCCCATTTTTTCATAACATCTGATAGTGATAGTACTGATGAATAAATTAAAATAAAAATGAAATAAATATAAAATGAAAATATATTGGTAAAACTTATTTAATTAAAAATTGTACTTCAATATTACCTTGCTCCAAGCAGAGTACTTGCATGACTAACAAACGTCCATTCAATTTTCAGACTTATTCAAGTCCAAATAAAACTTACAAAGACAGGGGTCACCACACTTCAGAATTATAGGGAGAAGACACTTCCCCCTGGCCTTTGTCCCATACAAGAATACATTTGGTTTAGGGGTGGGGATCTCGACTGTTTACAAGTTCTCAAACAGGTTGTAATTGGTGTGGGAGTGACACAAGGGGACTTCACCTATATTTCATTTGATTTGTTTTATTGTCCCATGCAAGAATATATATGGTTTAGGGGTGGGGATCTCGACCGTTTACAAGTTTTCAAACATGAGGGGTGGGTGTGACCCCCATTGACTTCCTCTATATTTCATTTGATTTGTTTTATTGTCCTATACAAGAATATATATATGGTTTAGGGGTGGGAATGTCGACCATTTAAAAGTTTTCAAACAGTAGGGGGTGGGGTGACCCCCAGGGACTTCACCTATATTCCATTTGATTTGTTTTATTGTCCCATGCAAGAATATATATATGGTTTAGGGGTGGGGATCTCGACCGTTTACAAGTTTTCAAATATGAGGGGTGGGGTGGGGGTGACCCCCGTGGACTTCCCCAATATTTCATTTGATTTGTTTTATTGTCCCATACAAGAATGTATATGGTTTAGGGGTGGGGATATTGACCGTTTACAAGATAAAAGCACATTCTCTAATTGATTGGGGGTGGGGGAGACACCAATGAATCACCCTATATTTCATTTAATTTATTTTATTGTCATGAAGACTGCGTGTGTCTATCACTTACAGTTTTTAAGTTATAGTCATTTGAAAATTTAAAAAATTAAAAAAAAATTAATCCCTTAGGGTTCTCTAGTAAACCCCTCCCTTCTTAGGGCCCCTCAAAATACCCCATAATAGATCCTAATGCAAACGAAAGATTAATGGCTCACCTAGACATGTTAGTCTAACAAAGGCGACAAAATAAAACATTTGAATGAAAATTTTGGAATCAGCAGGAAAGTTTTGTACTCGTTCCTACAAATCATGATCTTACAAAATGAATAAATTAATTTTCAGACTTATTTAAGTCGAAATAAGACACAGACATTTTCAGCCCCTTGGTACATGTACATGTAAATTATCAATTTACATTCCATCCCTTTTTTATACTATATATATGCATGATAGACATGATAGATTGAAAAGTTTGAATAAATAGAAAAATAAATATGAATATAAAGAAAAGTAATATAATGAAAACTTTTAGAAATGTTAGAGGATATGATATGTCATAAAATATTGCACTTCAATGTAACCTTGTTCCAAGCAGAATACTACGGTAATTAGAAATAAATTCATTTTCAGAAAATGAGCATGTACATTAAACATGTGTTAAATGAACAAAGACCGCAAAATAAACATTTGAATGATAGCTTTTAGTATCATTACATAAATCAGCAATGAGCTTTGCTGCAATCGAAGTTCTAACAATTTCACTTTCAGACCTATTCAAGTCCAAAAAGGACTCACACAGACATTATAGCCATAATCTAGTTTATCTTTTAAGAAACAGAAGCTTTCAGAAATACCAGACGATATGTTTTATATAAATTTATTAAAATTGTACTTCAACGTACGTGAACCCTTGCACCAAGCAGAGTATTTACAAGAACTTAATTGATTTCAGACTTATTCAGGTCGAAAATGAATATGTGAACAAAGAGGACAAAATAAAACAATTTGAAAAAAAAGCTTCTTGAATTATTACATGAAATCTGACAAATTTTATCAAAATTTATAGTCAAATGCAGCCTAAGCTTCCTCCAATCAAACATCTAGTGGTTCCCCATAAACTGACCTAATCACAAACTAATACATGTATACTAAGCAAAGTTTCAAAGTCAATAGACCTTGACTGAGGGGGCGGGGCCAAATAATCTCCATGGTAATGAGATGTGCCAATGCTAATACAACTGCAGACCAAAATCACTGACCTACCACTAGTGGTTCGCTATGAACTAGACCAATCACAAACTAATACATTGTTGATGGCGCCGCCGACGCTGGAAACAGCATACCTATGTGTCGCTTTTTGACTCCGTCAAGGCGAGTCAAAAATCATTTCCGTAAGTACAGGTTATGCAGAATACAATGCATGTTTTAACCCCTGAGAGCAAGAGTTTCAAGGACTTTGTGTTAATGATATTTTTTTTTTTGGTACATTCAAAAATTATAAATATGGTAATGGGCCTAAGGCAAACCAAAAATGTGTACATGTGTGTTTGAAGTACTTATAAATTTTAAAATACTGACCTTTATTTTATGAATAAAAACGCCTTCAGTACACCGCAAAGTTTTATTTGTCTTTTTTTAAATAGCACTGATAAAAACAATATATGCCTCCAATAAAGCCAATAAGGTACGGTTTAATAAATCATCAAATAAAAATAATTTCTGTAATTTGTTGAAGGCCTATTTAAAAAAAATTATTTGTTCCTTCGATAACCTAACCAATTTTTGCGCATGCGTGGACCTGAATAGACGATCTTCTTTAGGCTCTTAAAAATTTGTGAAAATTGGTATTTACAAACATCGTTACCACCCTAAATCTTGAATATTATTATATATTTACTCAATGTACATAGGTATAATCAATACATAACTAAAATACACCTTTAAAAGCAGATTTCACTTTTTGAAATATATTTTGACAGATACCGCCAAATATCATGTGACCAAATTGTAAACCGGAAGTAAACAAACATCTCATTCAGAAACTTTACTTTGCTGTGTATTAATCAGGCGTATTATATAACCTTTACTCCTGAGTTGCCCAGGAGGCGAAGATTAACACGTGTACACTCTACTAACAACTGATATACCCTCTTTCCACACTTCTGATCTCAAGCACAGGTATTTAATCGTAGTAAAGCATTAATTATACGAAAACACGGTGTGCCATACACGATCAACCATGGTACTAAAATACTGTATTATTGTACTACCTGTCTTATTCTCACTATTTAATATTCTTGGTGCTAAGACAATATGCAACATAACACCACATACAAGACCACTTGCTTATAACATATTATTACAAATTCCATCTATTCATTATCCCATTATAAGTGTATTTGCACTCCAGAAAAGTAGTTGGGGCAGGCCAAATTCAGTCCAGATATTGCAAGCATTGAAATCAAAGGCTCCGCAACAAGTGCAGTCATACGTATTCATCCTGCTAATTGCAAATGCCTTTGACACAGAAACAAACCCTGGTCCTAGGTGGCCATGTGGAACATGTCAAAAGGCTGTTACATGGAAACATAAAGCACTTTATGTTTGGTATCACATTGATTGTCAAGGAATGTCACCTCAACACTATGCCTGTATGAATGCCAGTAACATCAGCTGGGAATGCATACAATGTGGTATGCCCAACTTCTCAACTAGTCTGTTTAACCACTCGACAATTGAAACATCAAATCTATATGACACATTGAATGATAACTCAGTGTTGGGGAGCCCAGGTGCTCCAAAAGCCACATCCTCACCGATACCTAAACAATGTAAAAATAAAAAGAAACAGCGTACTACAAATAAAAACAGAAAACCTATTCGAGTTCCATTAATTTCCAGTCCATTCGAAATAAAAAACCAGAACTTGTACAATTGATAGACTCTGCAAAACCAGATATCATCCTTGGTACTGAAACTTGGCTTGACAAAAACTCATCCTCGTTCGAATACTTCCCAACAGATCTTTATAACATCTATAGAACTGATAGACCACCAAGTAAAAACAACCAAAGCTATGGAGGGGTATTACTTGCAGTCACCAAAGAATTTATCAGCACAGAAATCCAAGAACTAAAAACTGACTGTGAAATCATTTGGGCACAAATAAACATATCGGGTGCAAAAAACCTTCTTGTTGGAAGTTATTATAGACCACCTTCAGATGATGGGAACTCCATAAAACAATTAGACTTATCATTAAGTAGAATAAATCAAACTTCAAACAGTAACATATTAGTAGGTGGCGATTTCAATCTAGGCCACATTGACTGGTCTGTCCCTGAGGTAATACCAGGGAAACCAGATCAACAACAGCATAATTCACTTTTAGAACTACTATATGATCATAATTTACAACAAATAGTTAACATACCAACACGAAAAGAAAGAATCTTAGACTTAGTACTCGTCAATAATCCATCTAACATTAACAAGGTCAGTACACTACCACCAATAGGCCTTAGTGACCACGACATTGTCTATGTAGAATCTGACATCTGGTTACGCAGGGTGAGAGAAAAGCCTAAAAAAATATTAAAATATAACAAAGCCAACTGGAGTAACATCAAGTCATATCTAGAAAAAACATACAATGATCTACAAAACCTAGAGGACAAAACAAATGTAAATGATATGTGGAACACATTTAAAACAAATCTTACACAATCAGTGGAAAACAACATCCCACACAAGTTCTTCAACATACAAAAACAGACTACCTTGGATTCATAACAACCTCAGGAAAATGATAAATAGAAAAAATAAATTATATTATAAAATGAAACAAAACATCAAGTATACAGACAAGTACAAACATCTGAAAAAACAAGTACAAAAATAACAGAGGGAAGCATATTGGGGTTATATTGAAAAAATGATATTGGATCTACCCATAAATGAACCGGACCAACCATGTAACATTCAGTCAAAACCTAAAAAACTGTTTTCCTTTATAAAATCACTGCGCACAGATAACACCGGTGTAGCTCCTCTGAAAAAAGAAGGACAGTTAATAGCAGACACAAAGCAAAAGGCAGACATCTTCAACACACAGTTCCAATCAGTGTTTACAACCGAATCAAATAACAGCATTCCAGACAAAGGTCCAAGCTCACACCCCACAATAACACCACTAGAAATATCACTACCAGGTGTCAAGAAACTACTACTCAACATAAACCCACATAAGGCAACTGGCCCAGATAACATCAGTGGCAGAATATTAAAAGAAATCAAAGATCAAACAGCTCCAATTCTTACACTAATCCTCAAAACATCACTTGAAACTGGCATAACACCAACAGACTGGAAACATGCCAATGTGGCACCAGTATTTAAAAAAGGGGAAAAATACAAGCCAGAAAATTACCGCCCAATATCATTGACATGTATTTCCTGTAAACTTATGGAGCATATCATCACCAAACACATCATCAACCACCTTGAAAAGAACAATATACTGTATGACCTCCAGCATGGCTTCCGTCAGTCACGATCATGTGAAACCCAACTCATTTCATTCATCCAAGAGCTTGCAGGAAATAACAACAACAACACACAAACAGACTTAATTATAATGGACTTTGCCAAAGCATTTGACAAAGTCCCTCATAAAAGACTTCTCTATAAACTGAACTACTATGGTATTCAAAATGAAACACTAAACTGGGTCTCTGCCTTCTTAAATGACAGAACACAAACAGTTGTCCTGGATGGAGAGTCATCTGACCTGGCTCCAGTCACCTCCGGTGTCCCTCAAGGCACAGTTCTGGGCCCAGTATTATTCTTGGTATACATCAACGACCTACCAGAATACTTACAATCCAGTTAGCTCAGACTGTTTGCCGATGACAGTATCATCTACAAAACCATCAAATCTCAAAGTAACTGTGATGAACTCCAGTTAGATTTAGATGCAGCTGCTAGGTGGGAACAAGACTGGTTGATGGCTTTCCATCCAGACAAATGCACAGTCCTCACAGTATCACAAAAGAAAAAACAGTTTAAACATGACTATATCCTTCACAATCACAAACTTAAACTAGTCTCTTCAGCTAAATATCTGGGCATTACACTACAAGCAAACTTAAAATGGTCAAAACATACAGACAACATCATAGCTAATGGAAACAAATCTTTGGGCTTCTTAAAAAGAAATTTAAAAACATCATGTCAGAACATCAAAACCCAGGCATATCTGGCACTAGTTCGTCCTAAGCTCGAATATTCATGTTCAGTATGAGACCCTCACACAGCTGAACAAACCTCTAAAATTGAGATGGTCCAAAGACCAGCTGCCAGATATGTCTGTGACAGGTACCATAACATCAGTAGTCCTACAGACATGATACACTCACTAAACTGGCCCACGCTACAAGAAAGAAGACTACGCACAAGATTGATAATGTTCTACAAAATACTAGTAGTACATCAAATCGTAGCAATCCCATCTGCTATTCTCATACCATCAGACAGTAGAACCCGCAAAAACCATAGTTTCACTTTCAGACACATTTCTACTAAAAAAGATACATATAAATTTTCATTTTTTCCGTACACCATTACTCAGTGGAATTTACTAACAGTCCACACAGTCGCTGTAACAACAGTCGACACTGTCAGAGAACAGTTTACACCAACTGTTCTCCACAAATTCATTTAACTCATTATTAGCCTATGTACATAGTTTTAATCACAATTTAAAATTCTTACGCACTCCAAATTCACTTTCAATTATTTTTGTGTTTTTGTAATTATATATATAGGCCACGCAGCTCAAAACAGTATATAATCTTCAGATATTGAAGGACTACTGAAAACCGAAAGAAGAAAGAAGTATAAACATTTCTGTAAGCTTTGAACAAGCCCTATAAACCAGTCAAAAGCTTTTACAAAAAAGTCATTTTCCTAAACCTTAAACATTTGCTAAAGAATTGCATGTGAACCTTCCTTTGGAAAGGCAATAATTCATTAATTTCAGGTGTCTCCTTCAGTTTAGTACAAACTCATATTTTTGGTATCGGGTTCCGTTCGCGCCCAATACACGTTTGCACCCTACACGTTCGCACCCCACACGTTCCAGAGATGCAACTAATAGTCGGACCTGTCGGCCCAAGGGGGCAGAAATTGAGCAGGTCCGGCAAATTATTTCAGAAGAAAATACTGTTTAAATAAAAACTTTTATTTAGGCTTTGCAGGTAGTCATAATAATATGAACAATGAACAAACGAAGAAACACAATGTTCATTAACAAATTAACTACGCTGATAGAAGTTTCAACGACAAACTAAGACATATTTAAACATAAAAATTCTAAATTATTAAAATGTTGACTACCTGTTTTCTGGTGTTTCTGAAAAGTGAAAATCAGTAGTGAGTTCTACTTTTAAACTGAAATTGTTATCCAATATAAATTACTGTACTGCGTGACCAATAAAAACGTGTTTAAATTAAATTAGAAGTCAGCCCAAACTAAATCTTGACCAGAGATGAGTTCACTGTTAAATGAAGTGAGACCAATTGTCCATTTACCAATTCACTAAATTATTTTTCTGATTCTTCAATAATTATTCATTTTTAATCAAAAGTTTACAAATTGGCCTTTTGTGCAAGACCTAATGACCGGCAGGCAGTTCTCTAGGATTTTAGTAAGATTTAGCATTTTTGGTGCTAACCTATTAGAGGGGAATTGAAATTTGCCTTGTTGAAAATTTATTAATTAAAGTTAGTAAGTATGTTTGCTTTAGATGATTCAAACATAAATGCTTTGTAGGTCAACTTTCGCGGTTAACAATGGGGAAACATGAGATTGGGGAGAGAAACGGCAGATTTCATTCTTTCTGTAACTGTAACTGTATTGCGAATCTTCTTCCAATAAAGGAGCACCTCAATTGATGAGTAATTATCCACCAAAATAAAAGTTAATGTATCTGAACACTTAAAATGTTACATTTATTATATGAAAAGTAGTCTTCCATTAAAACAAAATTTTGTGTACCAACATAATGGTAAAAAAAATATAAAATTTTCAAATGTTGCTTTTTAAAGTTTAAACATATTTATTCATGCAATTTACAGGTATCGGGTCCGTTCGCGCCCAATACACGTTCGCACCCTACATGTTCGCACCCCACACGTTCGCCCCCTAGGTCCGTTCGCACCCTTTTTTTATTCAAAAACCTGATAAATTTTTAGATGTTTTGTAAAATATTTTTATTTTCATAAATAAAAATTCGGGAATTTTTAAATGAAATATTGTTTTAAATTGATTTGATGATTAATTATTAAATGTTAATTATGTATGATTACTGCTAATTGGTATTTATACACAGCCTAATATGATGTTATTGTTGGGTGTTTAAAAATCATGATTGTTGTCATGGTTGTTTTAACTTGCTTTAAATGTAAATACTGCATGTATTTAGCTTGGTATGAGTAAAACTTTGAAGATTTTAAATAAAAAACATGAAAGATAATTGTTTTTAACAGCTTGGCTCCTTTGATCTCATGTGTGTCAGAATCTCACTTTATTCATAAACAATGAAAAAAAATATTTATAGCAATACACTATCCAAAACATGATTACGAATTATTCAACATATAAAAAAAAAACGTTGTCAGAATCCCATTTCCTTTTGAAACAATAAAAAAGAAATATTTATAGCAATACACTAACCAAAACATGATTAAGATTTTATCAACACCTAAAAAAACGTTGTCAGAATCTCACTTTATTTAGAAACAATGAAAAAAAATAATTTATATATATATATATATATATAAGTGCCTATAAATAGCAACACATGACATACAAATCTATAAGAGTGTGGATTAATCAGTACAGAGATTAATTCAATTACACAAATAAAATTATAGATTGCCTAACAATGTAATTTTAACACACTATTTAGTATGTAAATATAAGAATGTTAAACTTTCTCGACACTACGAGTTACATCAAGAACGGAACCATTATAACGGACCTTCATACCAAACAAACGGACAAACATCAATTCCTTTCTCCTAAAAGTTGCCATCCTAAACACTGCTCCCGTGGCATCCCATTCAGCCAGGCATTGCGAATCAAGAGAATATGCTCTACTGAAAATACGCAAAATGCTAGACTTGGACAACTACGTAAACATCTAGTTGTTCGAGGATACAATAACAACATCATTGATAGCGCTTTCGAAAGAGCAAACAAAACTAGTCGCCAAGAACTTCTAGAGTACAAAGATAAGAATAAAGCAGCTAACAGAACACCCCTTGTACTCACTTACCATCCTGATTTTAAAAATGTGTCTTCCATTGTTCAGAAGTATTGAAAAATTATAGAAAATGATTCAAATCTTAAGAAAGTATTTTCCTCACCACCAGTCATGGCCTTCAGAAGACCTAAAAACATCCGTGACAAATTAGTGACATCTGTATTAACAAAGCAGCCTACTCCATCTCCCGGTTGCTACAAACAATGTGGTCGAAGGAACTGCTTGTGTTGTAAAGCTGCCAATACAAGCAGTTCTTTCATCAGCTCCGTTACTAAACAAAATTATACCATCTACTCAAATTCCAACTGTAAAACGGAGAACTCAATTTATATATTAACATGTGACACATGTGGCATTCAGTATGTGGGAGAAACAATGGACAAATTTAATATTCGGCTCAATAACCATCGTTCATGGTACAAAACCAACAAAAACTGTCCTCTCACAAGACATCTTCGTTCAACGAAACATTCTTTTGATAATGTTACCTTCCAAATCATAGAAGTCAACACCGAGTGGGACACCACGGCGAGAAGGAGAAGAGAAATTTTTTGGATCCACCAACTCCACACTTTAGAACCTGATGGTCTTAACGAAAAAGATGAGAAAAGATACAGGAAAGATAAAGAATAATTTAGTACACAATATCGTCCTTTTTATCCTGTAATATTGGCCAATGGACGTTGCTAACTTCAACTACCAATTTTGTAAAAATCTTGAACTTCATCCAAATTATGTATTATTTTCAAGGCAGCTAAATTCAAGTGCAACATATACATTGAGCTGCAAAAGTTTCTTATCATCTACATCCGATTTCACCTGGATAGATGCACGCTTGATAAAGCTAGTTAGTCTAGCGAAATATTGCGTTTATTTTCATCATTTTGTAAATATTTTAACATTCTTATATTTACATACTAAATAGTGTGTTAAAATTACATTGTTAGGCAATCTATATATATATATATATATATATTTGTTTTACATGCACACGTATAAAAATTGCGGTTTTTATCCAACGCAATCATAGGTTTGAACGTTGTTTTCAATTTAGACTTGTATATATATAGATATATAGAGAGCAATACACTTACCTAAACATGATTAAAAATTATTCAACACAAAACTAAAATACTGGTCGTCAGAATCTCACTTTATTTAAAAACAATGAAAAAAATGTTAATAGCAATACATTTACCATTTACCATGACACAAAAAAAACCTTGTCAGAATCTCACTTTATTTAGAAACAATGAAAAAATATATATTTATAGCAATACACCTACCAAAACTCGTTTACAAGTTATTAAACACAAAAACAATAAAAATTGGGCGCGAACGTGTAGGGTGCGAACGGACTTTGGGTGCGAACGTGTAGGGTGCGAAAGTGAAAGGGGGGCGAACGTGCATGGGGGCGAACGTGATTGGGCGCGAACGGACCCGGATTCCAATTTACAAATATATCAAAATATACAAGGATAACAAAAAGTAAGATCTGGAAACAAGCTGCACACAGCTTATATCAATCTGATTGATTTTTGTAAGTACATGTATCCCTGTGATGAGAGTTGTAACTGGGAACTTTAAAGAGGGAAATTTAAAACTGAATTGACTTTTCAGTCCTCACTTTCCTGAGAAAGTTGTAATCAATTAAAAATCTTAGAGCACTGTCAAAAAAAAAAATGGAGAATGGCCCTAGCCTGATGTTCAGTGGTACACAATAAAAAAAATTAAAATATATTGTAGTAATTATTAAATAAAAGCATTGAAAAGAACTCAATTGAATTTTAGATATTTTCTAAAAATAATCCACTAAAGCAGCTGTCACTGTAAAGACATCCTATCTCCGTTCTCTTACTGTATAAAAAGCTGATATAAAAAAAATGTAGGTCTGGCAAAAATTTGATGGGTCTGACAAAATTTGCTACCCTGTAGGCCCCAATGTCTGACAGAAAAAAATAACTGTTTGCATCTCTAACGTTCGCCCCCTAGGTCCATTCGCACCCTACACGTTTGCACCCTATTTTTATTCAAAAACCTGATAAATGTTTAGATGTTTTGTAGATGTTTATACAATGTATCAAAATATTTTTATTTTCATAAATAAAAATCTTTTGAAATAAACATCTACAAAACGTCTAAAAATTTATCAGGTTTTTGTTATTTTCATAAATAAAAATCCGTGAATTTTAAAAATATGGTTTTAAATTGATTTGATGATTAAATATTAAATGTTAATTATGTATGATTACTGCTAATTGGTATTTATACACAACCTTAAATTTGGTGTTATTGTTGAGTGTTTAAAAATCATGATTGTTGTTTTAACTTGCTTTGATGTAAATACTGCATGTATTTATACCTTGGTATGAGTAAAACTTAAAAAAAGATTTTAAATAAAAAAACATGAAAAAAAAAAATATTTATAACAATACACTAACCAAAATTTAAACATGATTAAAAATTATTCAACACAAAAATAAAATACTGGTCGTATGAATCTCACTTAAAATTTATTTAAAAACAATGAAAATTTTTTTTTTTATAGCAATACATTTTATACCATGACACAAAAAAAACCTTGTCAGAATCTCACTTTATTTAAAAACAATGAAAAAAATATATATTTATAGCAATACACTCACACAAACTCGTTTACAAATTATTAAACACAAAACCAATAAAAATTGGGCGCGAACGTGTAGGGTGCGAAAGTGAAAGAGGGGGAGGGCGTGCAAGGGGACGAACGTGTTTGGGTGCGAACAGACCCGGATTCCATATTTTTGGCTAGCTGCGGAACTGTACATGTAGCTCTTAGGTCCTTTTGTTATTTTTACTATTTGCGGATGGTCCGCAAATAGTTAAAAAATAACATAAGGCCCTAAGAGCTACAGTTCCACAGCTAAATTTTGGCATTATTACCATTTTTTCTAAACATCCTTTATAAAATATGAGAAAAAACCCAGCTTACTTGTCAATCTACCAGAAAAGCACAGCCAAAAAACAAAATATAAGTCCCCCCTTTTTTATATTCATGTTGAATCTAAACCATTTTCAATAAAATATATAATAGGGGAGAAAATTGTTTATGACCAAAACCATCTTTTGAATATACATGTAAATAGTGTACCTTGTGTTTCTATTAGCACATATTGGTGACATTTAAACATTGATTATTAAATAATATTGTATTATAAGTGTATTTTTTAACTTAAAAATGATTTATAGAAAGCAGGTAAGTTCATAAAGATCATTATAAATATTAATGTGTACATTCAACATGGCGACCAAGGAAAACACAATGGGAACAATAAAAGACTGATTGCATATGCAATCAAAGGGAAAAGCTATGAAAATAAAGTATTAAATAATGTACTGTATATACAGAGTATTGTCCAATAATTGTTTTTCAGTAAGGTTTCGGAAAGTTAACAAGTACATCAAAGCCATGCAATTACTCCAATCACCAATTAGTTTTCTGAACGATTTACCGATTTTAGAGACGCAGAACCCGTAATCGATGTTAGAGACGCAGAACCCGTAGTCGATATTTCAGACGCAGATGCATCATCATTTGCGGATTTAGCATTTGATATTAATTCGACAACTCGATCAGACAACTTGGGCTAAAAAAGGGCCAAAAACAAGCATTTTTCTAGTTTCCAGACAATAACTTGTGTGTAAGTGTATGGATCTCTCTGAAATTGTACTACAAGGTTCCATACTACAAAGGAAAGGTTGGGATTGAGTCTTGGGGTTATTGCTTCGAGGGGGGTTTCAAAATGTTTTTTTTTGGGGGGGGGGGGATTTTTTTAAGGGATTCATACTTTTTTTTCAAAATTTTTAAAATTTCGAATTTTTGAAAAGTTTCAAGAAGAAATCTTCAATTGCACAGTATTGCGCAATGGATTTATAAGATCTTTGACCACATTTATTTTGTGTCAGAAACCTATATTATGTCAAAAATTTGATCACAATCCAAATTCAGACAGTATCAAGCTTGAATATTGTGTCCAAATTTGCCCCATATGTTCAGGGTTCGATCTCTGCGGTCGTATCAGGCTGCGCTCAGCGAAGCATTTTATTAAGTTATAAAATCAATGTTTAGATGTCACCAATATGTGCTAATATTAAAATTTCAAGTGTTATTCGGTGATTACAAGTGTTATTTGGCTAATAACGGTGTTATTCGGTGATTCGTGTTACCCTCTGTAGAACAGAGAAAAAGGCCCTGTTCATCTGGATAGGCACTGCTCTGTCTGGCTTTGATCCTTCCTTTGTGAGACGGTTGGGCACAACCAACATTCCTTCTAATAATCTCATGCATATTCCTAGGGTTTGTTGGTGTTTTAGACAAACAAAGTATGAATGTACATGAAAATTGGGATAAGATCCCAATATTGTAAAAAATAAATGTCCCTCCAACTTGATTTTTGCATATTTTAATCCTAGGGAAGTGGTTCAACAGTTCTATTACATTGTCCAATTCATGAATTGGCGTGTTGTCTTTTCATCCTAGAATATTGTGAATCCCCACATTCATCATCAGAAAAAGATTGAAAAACTACAGTTCAACATTGTCTGCCACATGCGTGTTGTTTACATCAAAAGAGTTCCGCTAGGGGAAGTAACTCTTTAAATTGTGTTCTTACATGAACAAAGCAACAGAATCTTTGGAATGGAATTTTGACAAGCAGACGAAAAAACCCACAAGACGACGGCTTTAAACCTGAAATTTCTATTTGTTTAGTATTTATATTTGCAATCTTTGTGATTGTGCAGTTTTGGTAATAAAAAATATTTTGAATTGAAATTGCCTGAATTTACCATAGCCAGAAATTAGTAGTATTTTTGCTAATTAATATTCATAATATGTAAATGAGAATTGTACCACGTGATAATAGTTTGAACTGGACTGGCTTGATATCATTAAAATCTTTAAAACACGGACATTATAAGTTGCCCGTCATAGAGTCCTTGTTTATAATCACTCTGATATTTCCGTAAAGTTGTCAGGCGGTCAAAATCAAAACAATGAACGCGAATTTAGTGAATTTTTCGTGTTTTCGTGAGTTTATTCTTCTTGAAATAGAGGCATTTTAACTTTACGTGGGAACCTAGAGTTCAACGACTACACATACAAGGTTTGGACTTGCTTATTCTTTGGACATTCAAGTTTCAAGTTTCACCCCGGCAACCTGTATTTCTAATGACCTTGTTAGCCAATTTTCAACACGAAGTTTGCAAATTTGACGTTTCAGCCATTTAAGCCTGTATTTTAAACTGCAATGTTAAAAGCCTCTCGCTTCGATTTTTAAAATAGCTCAGGAACCTTGATTTTTGCAACGCCAGTCATTATATTTCGTTTAAATGGTGTATATAGTTGTGTATATTTATTTTCTGCCCCGGCAACCTGTCTATCACTTAAATCAAAGTTAAAACAGACATTTTTTTCTAAATTCCCTATCATTTCAATATAATTTCCGTGACCCGTATCCGATTTGTTTAGTATAATATTCAAATAAGCAAAGTGGCGTTGATTTCTGGATATGCATAGGATAATAGCAAGGAATTGTATATTTTTAAAAATATACAATTCCTTGATAATAGTAAATCATATAGAACGTCGAAGTGCTAATACATAATACTGCAATTGATTTTCTAAAAAAAATTTATGCAGTTCTATTTTGATTGACCAAAGGTAACATATTTTGTGGAAGAGATGAATATTTGAAATATGTCATGTTTTGAAATTTTTAGAATTTGCCTGATTCTTAGGCAGACTGGCACTTAACATAAGACATTTTAAGACTTTTTGTACGCTTCAGAATGTAATAAAATTTGACAAAAAGAAGATTGTCAGGTGAAATGTAAAAAAAAAATGAAGACTCAACAAAAACAGTTAAGAGCATCCGATACAGTTTCACGTTATATTGTCATTTTTATAATTTTGAAATATTTGTAGGCCTTGGCGAGTTATAAAGGAAATCAATAAATAAAACATAGGTCACCGTGCTTGTTTTCGAGAAAATTGAGGCTGAAAATTTGGGATTTTTGCTCTTTAGTAAAAGAGTTGAGCAAAGTTATGTAAATTGTGGTGCAGATATTCTTCGTCATAAACTTAAAAGGTTGGATTCAATCTGAAACTATGATAGTGAAAATAAGGGGAAAATAAATCCCGTCAAGAATTACTAGTTGATTATTCAAGTCATGCCTAAAATTACAGATAATATGCTCAAAGTGGGATTTTCTTTTACCTAAAAATGTGGAAATCGAGAGGTTCTTATAATGTCATTTTTCTCATTGTTCTGCATTAACTGTCTTTTGTCGTGCTTTCTCCAAATAGCAAATAAAAAATATATGTCAACGTGCTGAATTCGAAGATAAATCGCGATTTATCCCCAAAAATTGCGTCACCCTTTGGTTACCTCAATGTTAGCGCTAAAATGCACGTCGCTGGCTGACAATTTCCCGCCAATTTTCCATGCAAAGTTGTCGGCGACAGTTTCCAAGTGTTTATATATTGCTTATAAAGAGCTACCTTAAGATAATAATATTGTTTTGAAAATAAGAAAAAAAAGTATATCATAAATACCTCTCTCTTTTATTCTCCCGAAACATCCCGATATAGTTACTGCAGACAGTTGATTTTTTTTCAATGTTTCAATTTATATCTGAAAAACAGAACATGTTACCTATACATGCATCCCTCATAACTTTGGTTTTGGTTTTTGTGTACTTTACTTCACGATTACACTTAGGATAGCGGTTAGGACATTTTAGCTATGATAGTCCTAAGATAGCTTCGGTGTGCATGCTGAGACATGTCGTAAGTCAGTCCTCACATTGTCATAAATTATTCTTAAGAGAGGTCTTAGAACAAATCCTAGGACAGCTTCCATAAACAGGCCCTGTCTAATAAATGTTCAGAAATACCATATAATCTTGTAGAAACCACAAAGTAGGCCTATAGCTGTGATGATTTTTTAACAGATTTAAAAAAACCTTTAAAAAAAGACTATCAGTGTGTAATAAATATATGGAAAACTGACCCTACCTCTTTTGCATGTTTTGGCTTTATATTATTATATAGGCATACATTCTCCTCGTAATAACCAGTATTTTATGTCTTTTTTGTAAAAGTTTTAATTAAAATCGGAATACTTTCACTATAGTGTAATTTTGTTAGTAAATTACTATATATTATTTTAAAAGTTGTATCATCGCTAATAATTGCTGCATACCACCATTATTGCGTTCTCTCATATTTAACATTAATAATTGGAATAAAATGTTTCGTAAGGAAATTTACTTCTTTTGAAATGTTGATGTGAAATAACAATGATTAAAACTGGATCTTTGCGCTATCTGAACTTTCGATATGAAATTTGACACAAATTGATATGACTTTCAATGCTTGTTACTAAAATGCGCCGTAAAGCTATTTTTTGTGAGCTGTCAGAAAATCGGATCCAAATCAAAATTCTATCTGGGATGAAAGATAATAAAAATGATAATTGGCATGCGTTATGTTAACACTATAGAGTCAGTCGTCTTGAGATTGCTCACTATACTACATGTTGTTGACTTCATTGTTTAAGACCTCACAAAATCTTCAAGACGGGGAACAGCAAAAAAAATTTATTTGTACTCGGCTCAAAACAGGATAGAAATGCTCGGCGAAACCTCGCCTTCTACCTGTTTCCAAACCTTGTACAAATAACATTTATATTTCAAGACAATGTATGGTTATTCTATATATAGCTACACAGAAAGCTTAGTCTAACACTTGAATTACAAACTACTCTCGGAATTTGCACATTTCATTAAAAATATAGACCGATTGTTATCTGTTATAATAATTATAAAATCAAAGATGGCGGAAAACACCAAGCTACCTTATAAAAAGTAGTCTTCGATACTTACTTTGATGTAAAATTTGTTCCTGTATTCAGAATCCTTTTCTAAAAATGAAAGCGGGTTTATCAAACGTTTTGTAACATTCCGTCATTTTCTGGCGGTTCCAAAAAATATGAAACTTACATTTTGAATAAAGCCATGCATCAAAGGGCGGTTCTCATGCATGAACTATCTTTTTGATTGATAATTATACGTGTAGTCATGGAACCTGAAATATATTAAATATTTCAAAAAGAGATAATGTCTTTAGTATATGTTTTCTTTTATACTATGTTTGTTTTGTCAATAAACTTTAAGATGATGTATCGAATCAAATTAAATAAAGATGTGTAGGGATGCAAATTTTCATGTTTCTGTTTGCTTTAGGTTTTACAAACGACGTAAAATTGCTAATTAAGAGATGGTGAAATGGAAAATGCTGTCTGAATCTTATGTGGGACCCACAATTCACACAAATTACCAACATGTATATGGACGGAATTTAAGTGCATTTTGCGATGTAAAACTACTCAGGAAGAAGCAAAATTAATTCGATAATTTCATTTTGTATTAATTAAAAATATGCCGTTGACGATATTTGGTTGCTACGTTGACCAGCCACTAAATTCTAAGTATAAGATTAAGGAACTGCATTCCCGTCTGGAGTACCTGAGATCACTTCAATCCCTTTTCACACGGAATTAAGAAGTAATAGATAAGATATTTTATTTCCAATTATGGGCCCCAAAGGGCATAAACATTACAACATCAATAATTTTTCATAATACAATACAAACAATGAGATAAAAAAAAAAGAAAGTTAAACCAGAACTATTTAAGTTCTTAAAGAATACGTAGACAAAGAATCTATAGTATGTGTTTTTTTTTTTAATACTAATGCATTTTATTGCAAGTGTGGTTGATATAGATAACAAACAAGCAGCCCAAAAAGAAAAAAAGAAAAATAGATATCCACATATGTATAGTACACAAAAAGTTGGATCAATTAAATATATAATAATTAGCCAAAAAGAAAGTAGAAATTAAGCATGTCCATGACTCATCCTGTGTCAGCAGCAAATAGGAAAGCATGACGGTTTCATAAAGGCAGCTGACACCAGGGGGCGATACCTTATGGGCCATAGGCATGTTAAATGTGTGTAAATGTCTCTTTCCTACCTGTATCAAAAGCAAACAAGGAAGCATCATAGGTAACTTGAATGCAGTTGATACCAGGGGACGATGCCTCAAGGATATAAGAGAACATTTGAATAAATAATATATCTTAACAATTTTTTTTTTTTTTTTAATCGGCTAGTATGTTTGTGATATTCAGATGAATATAATTTTCTATGTCCAATCGAATGTATATACACACATAGATTTCCTTTAACTAATCTTCACTAAGGAAGATGTTTGTATATAAAATTACATATTATTTTAAGTAACTCAACATTTTCTACACTAAATAACCAGATAATTTTGCTTTGACTGCTCATATGATTAAAATAAGAATTATATTTTGCAATACTAGCTAACATACAATTTCTATCATCCTCAAATTTGTTACAATCAAATAGAAAATGAGCCTCATCTTCGACAGTATTGGAAGAACATTTATTACATATTCTGTTAATTCGGGGAATACCCTGATATCTACCTAATTCTATTTGTAATCTATGAGAAGATACACGTAATTTAGTAAAACTTCTTCTAAGTTCAAAATTCTTGATCAATGTTAGATATTTTTCAAAACCAAAATTTGTTTTGTATAAAAGGTAGGTTTTCAGTTTACTGTCTGAAAATTTATCTATTTGTTTTTTTCCAACAGCTAATAAACAATATTGATAGCTTGGTTTGTATATATTTCTTAAATTTGTAATAGTAAAGACTGGTCGACCCGTAGTCAGAATAATGTGTACGGATAAAGTGACATGTCTTCCTGCAGACTGTTAATTTGTGAAAAAGCACGGTAAAAATCCGGCTCAGCGTATCGGTCTAGTAGAAAGCAGGTTTAATATTCGTATAACAATAACATAAACAATTCATAACAACAAAAAATAAACTGATTTGAATACATATATATAAATATATCTGGTGATCAGTTGTTCGACCTGTTAGTCAAAAGCGTTTTGTTAAAATATACTTCTCACTTTTTGGTCTTTCTGAAAATGTTGTTTGTTCTGTTTTTAGACCCCTCTACCAAGAAATTTGTTTAACATGCACACGTATAAAAATTGCGATTTTTATCTAACGCAATCATAGGTTTCAACGTTGTCTTCAATTTTGACTTATTTATTTATACATAAATATATATAATTCGTCTAAAAAACAGCCCAACAATGTTGGATCTGTAAATTTGCGGAAGCAAATTTTTTGTTCTTCTCTGGCCATGATTCGAACTCATGCTTAATATATCCTGTACTGTGCTACAACTCTAGATTCTTCAGAGGAGGAAAAGTAACACTAGGCCACCGAAAGCTAAACTTGAGTTTAGTCCAGGTGGCCGAGTGGTCTAGAGCCCTGGACATAGTGCAGGCTGTGTTGTCACGATATCCCAATAGCATTAGTTCAAATCCCGGCGAGGGAAGAACAAAACACTGCTTCCGCAAATTTGCAGATTGAACATTGTTGTGCTAATATTTAGTGCAATTATATATGTGCACGAAAAAAAAAAACTAAGAGTCGTCTGTCCTTCCTCAGCTCTTACATGTAAGTCTTTTTTATAAAGGAACCTGATTTATTTTCCATATTGATTTTCAGTCTAACTCATGCAGTTTAAATAATTTATTTAAACACACGATGTAATCTGTTATATAGATACAATGGATAAGCGTTGATTCTTGAAAAAGAAACCATGAGCCCGGAGGTTAATGTCTTTTTTTAAATTAAGGCCTTTTCTCAATGAGAAGTTATTGTTAGTCAGTTTAAATAACCAGTTTATTATGTTCAAGCAGATGACATAAACATACCTTATAGTTTTTTCTGACTCAGACAAAAAACCATAACCACCCACCTCCCCTTTTAAAGTTAAATGGTTGCTCTCTTACTCTAGATATTTTCTATTTATAGTTCATGCAGTTTTACATGTTTAAGAAAGTTTCCGGATGACCAAACGATGTTTATAACAGACAAAAACGAAGTTTGTTTTTAGTGCTCAATTTTATTTCTCATTTTTCCTGGCGAGCTCTTCAGTTCCAATCTTAATTTGCACAAATGTGTCCTATACCATGGTACCAGTCATACCTGTCA
Organism: Mytilus californianus; assembly: GCF_021869535.1. Taxonomy (NCBI): domain Eukaryota; kingdom Metazoa; phylum Mollusca; class Bivalvia; order Mytilida; family Mytilidae; genus Mytilus; species Mytilus californianus. The sequence continues at coordinate 1,022,933 of NW_026262684.1, forward strand.
ATCCTTTCAGACGATGGAGTCTGGGTAGTGTGTTTCTTTGTACTATCCAACCATACCAATGATGTAGTAAAATTATTTAGTCAAACATTTGTCGTGCCAGTGACCCTATCGGCCCTCAATCAATACACTTTCAATGTGCACTTAATGTTTTCAAGTCCCTATCAAAAGCGAGTCGAGAAATAATGGATTCCGAAGTACTATTGAATTGCAATTACAACACGGTTTATGAATCGATTATTCCTTGATTCGTATTTGGTAAGGACCTTAAGACACCAAGTGTAATTGGATTAGAATGAATATATTACCAAAAGTGCAGATATCTAATTTTAATAGTATACTTGCAATGGTATTTTTGAATCAGGTGTACACCTGTTCTTCATGCTGTATGCATTGTTCAGTGCAAATCATAATACAGAAGTTGGTTGTCTTCCTTTTTTTTTATAATGATAATAAAAATCTGCACATGATGTTCTCTATGAAGCTCTTTAAAACACCAAAAAAAAATGCAATTCAGGTAAATTGGGAAGGCCAAGTGCATGGGTGTATGTTGTTTTCTGATAATTCAAAGGTCTTTTCTGTGCAATAAAAAAACTGTCATTGTCTTTATAGTTTGCATACATGTAGGAGTATTCATGTTATAATAATTATGGGTTAATATATACCGGATATGGATAACTCGCATTCGTTAACTTATAAATAAGATATAATTACATAACAATGATAATGGTCGTTTTAATTATTTAAACAAAATAGTTGTCAGGAGCCTGTAATTCAGTGGTTGAAAATATTGTTGTGAATTTTTCATCTAAATAACTGACACGTGCTGAAGAATCTCTTTTAAACTCCTATCCCATAAAATGTAAATAACTTTCAGCTAGACGAAGACTTAAACTAATTCGCTAGACTTTTACGTTTGAAAGATTTTTTTCAACAATAGAGACAAGAAAACATCTTAAAAAAGTCGGATAAACATATTCAGATATTTAGGACAATGAAGAAGTCACGCCCATGCCGAAATAAAGGAGGCAAATTTCATGGAAACCACAAAAAAGTAAAAAAAAACGAAAACTTTGGAGTCGTGTATATAAGAGTACAAACTTTTTGCTATGTTTAATTTAAAACACATAAATTTTAAGTATTTTTTTATTTTTTTTATTAATTCACCTCGGTACATGTAATGTACATCGGTACAACGGACATACAGGGCTGTTATCTTTATAATAATAGGCAACCATAAAGTATAAGATGATAACTTTTAAAGAGCAATTTACAACATACGTTACCTCCTTCTGATAAATACGCTCAATGTACGAATATTTGTGAAGCACCACGGAGTTGTGTTGTGTGTAGGAAGATTTGAGTTACGACAAACAGCTCCTGGAATAAATTTGTCTGTAAAATGACTGCCTGTGTAGTAAAACATTGTCTTAAATATCGATGTGTTCCACTGCAGACATGTTTTTTCTAAATTCTGTCCTATTCATGGTTCTAGTGTATAATCTACCATGTGGGTCATAAATGAAAGGATTGACCAAATAAAAAAATGATATACGTAAAGTCAAAATTTGGAAGGTTAAATTATTGGTCATCATTTTATGAATATACGGTTGTCTTTTTTTTTAATTGAATGTTATAACATTTTAAAATCATTTAAGGGAAAAGTTTGTGTCTCTCTCCTGTATAGTTTTGATTCCTAGACTAGGTTTTTGTTTAATTTTGATACTATTTTGCCGAGTTGTACGAAATCAAAAACAGACTTAAAATACTCAGGGAAATTTCATTGCCGTAAATTTCATGTGAATTAATCAATTTGGATTCATTCATGTGAATCTCATGTAAAATGAATTTCACTTCAAAATAGCTTAAACGTGAAACTAATGTCAACTGATTAATTTCACATGAGTTTCACAAGTATCATAATAGTATGTGAGACTAACAGGAATTTCAAGTAAAATCACAGGGATTTTTTTTCCGCACGTGATATTCGCGTGAATTTTTAAAATAACTTTATTCAAATAACATCTTAATTTTTATGTTTGATTAAAATCTGAAAACTTTTTGTTTGTTAAGCGTTACAAATTTCACGTATGAAAGTCATAATTAGGAATGTCAATTCGTGTGAAAATTTGCATGTATATTTCGCGTAAGATTCATGTGAAATATACGTTAGCGAAATCGTCCTGTGTTAATATGCTAAACATGTGTTGGAGGGTGTTACTCCTACTCCTCCTTCAGGTTTCAACGAAGTTCCCTGAAACTTCGAATTTAGATTATACACCTGCTTTTAAGGAATTATTTGAGGATATTTTTCACATTTTCGGGATTTGGTAATTTTTGTGATGTTTTGTCATATTCCTACAAAATTCACAAAACATGGTATCACATTAATTCCATTGATCAATCACATATATTGCAACCTGACCATTTGAGACTATGACGCATTTATATTTATTCAGCTAATCAACGGTCTTATTACCGATCAGGCTTTCCAATATTTTGGTCTCGGGCACTGAAGGGACATTATCAAAATTTGCCTTTGGTGCAATTCAATTGATACTGTTAATGTTATTATCCTTGCATGGTTATGTGGCAACAACGACATTACATTTTGTAATAGCGTTCATATAGGGATTTTTTTTTGAAATTTTGTATGCATGATATAAGTAAAGATAATTTTTACAATGCATGTGTCTTGCCGGTATTAGTCATGCTATTTGTAGAAAAGTACACATGCGAACATGTATCACTTTCTTATCTGACGATAACTATAACTGTAAAAAATTATATCATGAATATGTTGACAGTCCTCAAGATAAAGGATATTTGCATTTTTCAAGTAACAGGATAACCGGTGTATACAGTCACTGTTCATCTTCTGTTGTACCCTTTTATAATAAAAATGAGATCAATCAATGTCAGGTAAACTTATCGTATCTTAATCATGGTAAATCACTGTAGCATTCCTGAATATGAAACTTTCCTAACATTAAGTGTCCTTAAGTGTATTTAAAATACTTCAAGAAAATAAGGCCCTGACCCTCCAATTTTAAGTGATAGAAGCAATTTACCTATTGATTTTTTTTCTGTGAAATTTGAAAGTTTATTTACACAGAGGTCTTTTACGGAATTTTATGAAAAATCTATCGTTGAACAATTAGACACCACAGCTGTCTGAAAAACAGATGTCAAATATATTACACATTGTTAGGTGTCAATTTGTAGACATTTGAATGAAAACGCCTAAATGCAAAGGTCAGTTCCATCCAGACCAATCCTTCTTTGAATTCATTCATGAAAATATGCTGCATCCAGATATTGACTTGTTTCAATTTTTATATTTTTGAAAGAAGGATGCGCATGACCCAGCCATTACTTAAATAGCATGACAGATCTTAAATCAGCAACCATCATAAGTTCATCATCATGATTTGATGCATGTGAACGATTTTTACATCGCACTTTCACATCCGAAATTTGATCAAAATTATGACAGACCTATAATACAATGCTTGACAGAGCTCTTGTTTTCTTTGAAATAATCTAACTTGAATATCAGAACATTTGCTTTATATGCTTTTTTGTTAATTTTACTAAGTATTCCATGTGCAAATCGGCTAGAATAAGCAATCGATTTTCCTTGAGTGTCTCCAAAATGGAATACAACATTTTTTTCTTATACATTGTTATGAATGTTAATGTATTTATCCAATATTCACTTGATTCTATTGACATTTTTATGAAACGTTTTGTTTGGAAAATATACATAACTATGCATTACCAATAACATCTTCATGATGAACTTCTCTTGAAGCATGTGTACCAGTTCTGTAATGAGCCTCTGACTTTTATTCTTCCAATAATTCTCCTAGAAATATTAAATGTGCCATGCTAGGATTAAAATCATATTGTTGCTTGTAAGAAATAACATTAATTGTAATACTCATAGAAGAAGACCCTATATTAATACTGAACGAATAACAATGAGATGAAGAACAACGATCAAGAGTTGTTGACGTATTTTCTAAACTATGTTGAAGTCCTTCCTTTAATCACAAAGTTGTCTCTCTTTGTCTGTTGTTAATTGTAATTCACAAATACCAAAATTAAAATATTACAGACTTTCTGTATATTATACTCATTTGTGTAGAGGTTCCATCCTCTGTTTTTCATTTATAACTTTTACAACTTATACAAAAACAATCATTCTAATTACAAATACATTTTATTACACCAACTTGTATTTACATTTTCATGACTAGAATATACATTTTTATTTTGTGGCATTACTTTGGCTACAGAGTATTCTATAATATTTTGTTGAGGCGCCAGGGTGACTACCGATTACCTATACACAATGGCTATCAGCTGACCTATGTTGACATAGTGTCATAAAACCCCTGGTAGCTAAACACGGTTACACCACCACCTACCATGGGGAGTGACCGGGGAAAACACTCGTATTACCAATGCTCCAGTTATTAGTGCCCCACCTGTTGGCAGGTGTAGGCCTCCCCTCTATAAGATGAGGTGGAGGAGGTCCCAGAGTTACCCATCTGTAGACCCCACCGTTACCACTTACCACATTTTCCAAACCTGCAAATTGTAGAACTTGTCAGACCCAGAGCAAGGGCCGAGTGAAATAATCCCCCAATCACTACCAGTCTCCCTGGACCTCCCCCCATTCAAAATTGACTCTGCGCCTAAGGATTGTAGAAGAAAATTAATTTCTTTAAAATGTCTTGTTTTCTTCCCAAATAATAAAATTGGTAATTAATATAAACTTAAATTCATTCTGGTTGCTTAAATCACAATAGTCCATATGTAAATAAAGTGCTTTATTACGGAAATGTCCAAATCAAAGACGCAAGTTTACTCCAAACTATCCTGTATTGGTCCAATACAATTGAGGAAATACTTGGATACTGGTAACCATAATATTGCAACCAAATACAGCAAACTAGTGCCTGAAAATATAAAACAAAAAACAGCAGCAACTATTCTTATTTGGGAGGGTGGGCGGGTTTTAAATAATTTAACTAATTTCTGCAGCACCTGCTTTGTTGTCGACAGCAAATTAACAAGTGCCCGATACGGGAATTCCAAAATTCAGATTCCACCTGAGAGCGCCATCTATGGCCATGCCAAATATGGCAATGAGCTAAAGGCTGCAACACCCACACACCCACACAAATATTTGATTGAATTAAACCAGATTACTGAAAATATAAAATTTTGATAATCTCTATTAATTGCAATACTCATAGAAGATGACCCTATATTAATACTGAACGAATAACAATGAGATGAAGAACAACGATCAAGAGTTGTTGACGTATTTTCTAAACTATGTTGAAGTCCTTCCTTTAATCACAAAGTGATAAAAAAATTGTCCTAGAGTTGTCTCTCTTTGTCTGTTGTTAATTGTAATTCACAAATAACAAAATTAAAATACTACAGACTTTCTGTATATTATACTCATTTGTGTAGAGGTTCCATCCTCTGTTTTTCATTTATAACTTTTAACTTATACAAAAACAATCATTCTAATTACACATACATTTTATTACACCAACTTGTATTTACATATTCATGACTAGAATATACATTTTTACTTTGTGGCATTACTTTGGCTACAGAGTATTCTATAATATTTTGTTGAGGCGCCAGGGTGACTACCGATTACCTATACACAATGGCTATCAGCTGACCTATGTTGACATAGTGTCATAAAACCCCTGGTAGTTAAACACGGTTACACCACCACCTACCATGGGGAGTGACCGGGGAAAACACTCGGTATTACCAATGCTCCAGTTATAAGTGCCCCACATGTTGGCAGGTGTAGGCCTCCCCTCTATACGATGAGGTGGAGGAGGTCCCAGAGTTACCCATCTGTAGACCCCACCGTAACCACTAACCACATTTTCCAAACCTGCAAATTGTAGAACTTGTCAGGCCCAGAGCAAGGGCCGGGCGAAATAATCCCCCAATCACTACTAGTCTCCCTGGACCGCCACATGAGACCACAAGTCAGCTACCAAATCTGACTTGGGTTCTCACCTCCACAAAATTTTCATTATTGAAGCATTGAAAAAGTTGAATTTCTTGTGCGTAGGAAAGACTCAACCCCCCCCCCCCCCCCCCCCTTGTATATTATTTAAGAAAACCTGTTTTCCAGTTTGTGATAAGGCTAAAAATAGAACATAGGGGTAAAATGTAGATTTTGGCTGATATCTCTGAAACCAAAGCATTTACAGCAAATCTGACTGGAAAAAATTGTTTATCAGGTCAAGATCTATCTGCCCTGAAATTTTCAGATGAATCGGACAACCCGTTGTTGGGTTGCTGCCCCTGAGTTGGTAATTTTAAGGAAATTTTTGCCGTTTTTGGTTATTATCTTGAATATTATTATAGATAGAGATAAACTGTAAACAGCAATAATGTTCAGCAAAGTAAGATCTACAAATAAGTCAACTTGACCAAAATGGTCAGTTGACCCCTTAAGGAGTTATTGCCCTTTATAGTCAATTTTTAACCATTTTTCGTAAATTTTTGTAATCTTTTACAAAAATCTACTCCTCTGAAACTACTAAGACAAATTTAACCAAACTTGTCCACAATCATCATTAGGGTATCTAGTTTAAAAAATGTGTCCGATGACTCCGCCCGCGAACTAAGATGGCCGACATGGCTAAAAATAGTACATAGGGTAAAATGCAGTTTTTGGCTCATATCTCTGAAACCAAAGCATTTAGAGCAAATCTGACGTAGATAAAATTGTTCATTAGGTCAAGATCTATCTGCCCTGAAATTTTCAGACCAGTCAGGCAACACGTTGTTGGGTTGCTGCCCCTGAATTGGTAATTTTAAGGAAATTTTGCAGCTTTTGGTTATTATCTTGAATATTATTATAGATAGAGATAAACTGTACACAGCAAAAATGTACAGCAAAGTAAGATCTACAAATAAGTCAACATGACCAAAATTGTCAATTGACCCGTTGAGGAGTTATTGCCCTTTATAGTCAATTTTTTACAATTTTCATAAATTTTGTAAATTTTTGTAAATTTTTACAAAATATTTTCCACTGTAACTACTGGGCCAAGTTCATTATAGATAGAGATAATTGTAAAAAGCAAGAATGTTCAGTAAAGTAAGATCTACAAACACATCACCATCACCAAAACACAATTTTGTCATGAATCCATATGTGTCCTTTGTTTAATATGCACACAGACCAAGGTGAGCGACACAGACTCTTTAGAGCCTCTAGTTTTCTGTTCTCAGGTATCAATAAAGTAACGGACTTTCCCTTTTGTTCAGTTTTTGACCACCTTACTCTTAGCTCCAGGACTTTGTTCTTAACTAAAATATCAGAAATTGTTAAGTTGGAGCCATTTATAACAGACTTAGTTTTTGAAGTAGTGATTTCCCCTACCCTTAGCAAACCAAAGAAGGCAACTGAAAAAAACTGCTGAAAATAAAACAGCTTCATATTTATTCTTACATACTTTATCTAAACAACCTATCATATCTGCTAACAATTGCACTGTAATTGGTGCTCTAATGTCATTACGTTTCCCTCCTTGAATTCTTTTTATTCCTTCTAATGCCTTGCCAATTATAAAGAATTTTGTAGTATCCTGTATGCCTTGTATTTTATGATGGCATGGAACTCCTGATATATAAGATGTTATGGTACCCCCAGAAAGACCTTGTACTGACAAAAAAGCTATAAAATTTAGCAAATCATTGACTGGCACTGGCCAATGCTGTTTCAATTTGTAAGATGATCTAAAATTACAAAGTTTTGACAGAGCCAAATTGTATGATTTTTGTGTATTTTTGGACACACCTTGATTGACAATATAATCCGCCACCTGACTTAAATGTTCCAGATCTGTGTTGTAATTTTGGTTGGCCACTGGTCTGCTTCTGGAGCTAGGCTTCTGAACTCCCCCCACTGAGAACGAGAAAGACAATCAGCAATTTGGTTTTGTTTTGAATGGATATAAATTGCCTTAACTGACGTATTGTTTTTTAAGTTCATATAAACCATTTGTCTTACTAAAGTCATAACTCTACTTGATTTGCTAGTTTTAATATTAATGATTTGAACAACCGCCTGATTATCAACATGAAAAATAACTTTTTTGTTAACAAAATATGATTCCCAGGACATAAGTGCTGCTACAACTGGAAACAACTCTAACAATGTCATATCTCTGGTGATTCCAGTTTCAACCCAATGTTGTGGCCATACGCCTTGGGCCCACTGACCTGCAAAATAGATCCAATACCCACCTTTGGACCCCCCTGCACTATCCGTGAACAACTCTTATTTTTCATTTGAAAGCCATACATTGTCGGTTATTACCGTGACACCATTGTATTGTTAAAAAAGTCTAACCAAACTTCTAAATCTGCTTTCATCTGCTTGTTTACTCGAATTTTGTAATATGATTTTCTTACCCCGATTGTTGAATTTATGAGTCTGCGACAGAAGGTGCGGCCTGGAGCAACCACCTTACAAGCAAAATTCAGGAGCCCAAGAAGAGATTGCATATCTTTAAGAGTTATTTTAGAACTGTCTAAGGTATCTCTGAATTTTTGTGAGAGTTTGACAAGTTTTTCATTTGGAAGCCGCATGATTAAATTCTGTGTATCAAATTCTATACCCAAAAAAATGAGTAATGTAGTAGGCAAAGTAGTCTTGTCACTAGCAAGAGGAATACCTATTTTGTCGCATACCTCTTGGGATATCTTCAAAGTATTGCCAAATTTTGATGTTTGGCTCGACTCGACAAAAAGAAAATCATCTAGATAATGGAGGATAATTATTATCATTTCCGCTTATTGCTGTATTATCCAATGCAAAGCTTTTGCAAATTTCTCCCACAGGGCACAACTTATTGAGGCCCCGCGCGCCGGCCCATTGGCATCATTTTATTAAGATAATATTCACCCTGAAAGTTTATCCCTAACAAGTCAAAATCCTGCGAGGCAATTGGCAACAAGCGAAAAGCCGCTTTTACATCACACTGACTTAAACGGGCAAATGTTTTGTGTCTATTAATCAAACATGCCGCTTCGTCCACTGAACTGTACTGCATTGAACATTTATTGAATTATTCTCAGGATAGGATAAATGTTGAATAAGTCTAAACTCCCAATCCGTTTTTGGCACTAGCCGCTTTGGTGATACCTGAAGTGTGAGAAAAGGCGGGTATCTGAAAGGACCAGCAATGCGACCAAGTTTAACTTCCTTCATTAATTTTTTTTTTAAATGTTGGGTAGCTGTAATGCACTTTTTAAATTGGAACTCTCCCTTGGTTCCCTAGAGCCAAAATATTTTAATGAAAAACCATATTTGAAACCAGATATAATTTCATGTGCTACATTGTTATGTCGGTAAAATTCTAAATAATTTTCCAAGACCGATACTTTAACAGGAGTATTTCCTAATGAATAAAAATTAATACGTTTTGTTACTTCTTCCTTGGGCCAGGTTATTACATTGGGCCTTTCTGTGTTTGCCACTGAATATTTCACAAACATGTTTAAACCTACAACGAGGGAAGTAGGGACAGTCATTACCATTATTATAGTATTTACATGACATATTTACACTTCCACTAGTTACCTGTGATTGTTGATGGGTTCTCGTGTTAGTGTTTGAAAGTGTAGCTGCATTTGAGTTATAATGACCATGATTTTGTGTATCTGTTCTATAACCCTGTGATTGCACTGACACATTGTTTTGTACTGTGGGAGATGTGATGTGTAATAGCCAATATTCACCGTGTATGTTTCCCCAAGATAAATTTGGATTCTTTTCTCTTTTTAGCCTAAATCGCTCGTCATAGGTGGTCCAGTTTTCTGACCTCGTTGCCGCTAATCTTATATCGCGCATATATTTAAACAATTCCTGTGCCCGTGTTCTGTATTTCTCAATGTAGACACTCATAAAAACCATGAACGCTGAAGTCCATTCATTTATGGACAAATAAACTCCCGACGATCTTTTTTCAATGCAAATTTTCCCCCTTTTTAATTTCAAATCGCCCTTGTCAACCTCCTCCATTTCTTTTTTGCGTTCTCAAAAGATAATGAAGCTCTATAAACTTTCCCTCCCAAATCTTTTCCTTAATTTAAAAAGGCCCGTGTTCATGTGTCATGAATGCTAGACTCTTGTGTCGGAGTGAAATCAATGGATTTATTTGCCATTTCAAAATTTTTGTGTGACGGGTCGTGCCTTAAAGTGGGAATGCCCGTGCATCCTCCTCCGACTCATTACCTGATGATATTTCAGCATTTTCTTCTGGTCCTTGTGTCTCCACGTGGCCCACCTCCTGTGTTTTCCTGACCATTCTTTTCCGTCCAACTCCGTCCTTCTTTTGAGTGATTTCTTCGTTCCGCACTACCTGTCCTTCTTTCCTGCTGGTCGTCCTCCTCTTTTTTCCAATGGCCCTTGATGGCGATCCCCTGTAATTTCTTTTGTTTGGCATCTTTTCGTTTAAATAATTTAACTAATTTCTGCAGCACCTGCTTTGTTGTCGGCAGCAAATTAACAAGTGCCCGATACGGGAATTCCAAAATTCAGATTCAACCTGAGAGCGCCATCTATGGCCATGCCAAATATGGCAATGAGCTAAAGGCTGCAATACCCACACACCCACACAAATATTTGATTGAATTAAACCAGATTATTGAAAATATAAAATTTTGATAATCTCTATTATTTGGGGTATAAGGGAGATAACTATAATTGTGTGATACAATTAAAACCAAAATACCAATTAAGGTGTATCATCTTATACTTTGCCAAAATGTAGCTGTAATCGTGTTTTTTAAAACATAATAAAAAGTGTGGGTTACTTTGTTGTTTTTCAAGATACAAGTTATTTAAAATTATCCATTTTCGCATGAAAAACACGTTGTTATTTTTTTGGGGGGAAGTAAATGAAAACGATCAGATACAATTTTGAAATTAAATATGAGAAAATATGTTTTATAATATTGTTTAAGACAATGAAAAAATAACGGTGCCACCGGACTTGTTTTTCTTCATACAAATACAAAAGAAAATATCATTAACATTTATTTATTAAAATTCTTAATATAAATGTAATATCCCCTTTTTTGGCTAAGTTGAATGATTCAATCGAACAAAACAAAATTTAGTATTTTTTAAATAAGTCTAAATATTTTTTGAATTATTGTCAAGTAAACTAATTGTTTCTTTTTCTTCATCTATTATGAATTGATGGAGGATTTGTCCTGTTTGATTTGATTGTATTGTTTCGATTCCAAAATATTCCAAAACCATTCTTATGATATGTACATCGATAAAGTTCACAATAAAATCCTTGTCTGCATCAAACGCAAAGTTGGCATATTCTCAAAAGTAAGTCCGCTTTTTTCTTTTTATTTCACAGATAAAACTTCCTACCTCCCTAAACATTAAGTTGCACAATAAAGTCTAAACGCAACTCATATAGTTTATAAAAACTAATTAATATCTATCAATTGAAATATTTTGTTTCAGCAAGTGTCATTTTTTGTACATCTATTTTTTTACTTTTATTAATATATATTTGTTTATATTTAGATATGCTTTTAGTGTATTATAATTTTCACTCTACTCTTTAACAAAATTGTGGGTTTCTTTAATATCAAGTTATGATTATCAATGATGAAATTATTTTTTTTCTAAATATGTATAAAATTATATGTAATTAGATTTAGTATTTTCTATTGTTAATTTCTAAGTAAAAAAAAAGTAAAGAAAATGTTCTAGTAGTTTAAGTCTTCTGATTTTTCTTAAATCCTTTATCTTAATATCTAGTTGTGTATATAAATTGTATGTACACCGGTATGTTGTTATAGGGATCATATTTTTTTTAACGTGCATTTATTTCTCTGTGATTATGTGTTTATTCATTTTTAAATTAACAGATAAAGCCAAATTTACTTTAATGATACATATGAAATTATACTTTTTTCATGTAAACTTATTTGATCCTTAACATGCTTGAAATATTTTCGACAAGTTGTTAAGCAAACTATCAACATTCAATACTTTATCCACTTATTTACTATCAAAATAAATATGTAATTTGATTCTTTTTGACAATGATTACTGTTTCAAACCACTACCTGGATGCTGCTTTTATCTAACAACAATATAGTTGAATGCTTTCAGGAAATTCATGAGAAGATGGAAAAATTCAAAGATTATTGGTTGAAGAACTTGTGTGTTGTTTGTAACAGCTCTTAATCCCTTGGCTCAAGAAAACATCTCTCTTGTGAATTCATCACCAATTATTTATGAGGTACATAAAGAAACCAAACATCTTTTTTTATTTTGTTGAAACAAATGTTCTACAACAGATTAAACTCAATTGGCAAGGCAATATAAAAAACACCTTGTCAAGTAGCTGAGTCTATTGACAGAACTGAATAAATTACCATAGTTTTAAATTACGTTGTGATATAAATCTATCCTCTTAATCCTAATATTGGCCTTTTCTTCCCAATTACACAAATCCAAAATCTGGAAAACTTAAAGATTGCACAGTTGAAATTATCTTTTGAATTAATCAAAAATCAATCACAAAGACATATACAAATGTATGTACACCATTTTCTTTAGGTAAATAGCCATCCAACTTCTTAAAAACAGCATACCATGAACACTCTGCAAAAATAGAAATAAACAAATTAGAAAGAAACTTATTCATACTTTCTCAATGATGACCGGTGAATTACGAATACTGGGGAAACTTACCAATATGAACAATCTTCATCTTTAAGATCAACATTGGACCTCTGATGAAGTTCATCAATCACATTCTCATAATGGTCTAACCTTTTCACAACATTTTCTTACTTCTGTTTATTCATTGGTTTTGATTCAAGTGGTATAACTGAAATTTGACACACACACATTTAGATAATTACATGTATAATATACCGCATCGTTGGAAAAAAACTTAACATGTCTTATTGTTATAATTATTTACTACAGTATGTAAAGATGCAACGAGTTGTTATCTGTGCAGCATAATGAAACTTAGAAACAGAAATATATCGCAAGGCTTAATCGAAGTAAATAGTACACTGATTTAACAAAAGATGCAACCATAAACATTTCTAACTTGTATTTTAATATATGGTCAGAATATATTTAATTGGCACAGACTAACACATATGTAATTGTTTCTGAAGTAAAAAAATATGATGATCCATTAAACAATTGCAATTTATCAAAATTTAAACATTTAGTGCCTGTTTTAAAGCTATATGACAAGCATCTAAATAATTTTTCTGTACATACATTTTTTTGGTACTTTTGATCCTGTTGAATATGTAATTTCTATATAAAATATATGTAAATATGTTGTATGTTGTGAAATAATTTTAGCATTGTTCCTATACAATCATGTACTAGTACTTGTAAAATCAATGTATTACAAAATGTAGCTTTCATTTTAAAACATCTTCATTACTGTTGTAATTGCATCTAAAACTAATATGAATATAGGATAACTTAATTTCATCTTGCTCTGTATTGGTTGTCATGAGGTCAACTGGACTTGCATCTTGCCATCATCTTCAATTTGCATTATTGTCTAATCCCTCCAGAAATTGAAGGTTGTGTATCTGCAAATTGATACATTTAAACAATGAATAAAGACATGAGTATGACTCTTTAAACAGTAACTTGTTATGCAGTATTGGTTTGGCTCATTGGTGAAGGCCAAATAATGACATATGGTTGCTCATTTTCTACATTATTTGATCTCTGTTTTAGAGTTGTATCATTGACATATTTTCTTATATTTACATTAAGCGAACAGAAAATATAGATTTTCAAAAATCCTATGCGAAAGTCATGATAGTAAAATCTTGAATTTGTTTTTGCCTAAAAGTGTTTTATACAAATGTGTAACCATAACATAATTTAGATATATTTGACAAAGATATTTCATTGGTCAAATGGAAATATTGTTTATGTATTCTGATTATAGTATACCAGTACTTTTAAATTTTAAGTTATAAAATTATGTTTATGTAGTTGTATTTCTAGATGGTTTTAGTTGAAATTTTTCCAGTAATCCACTAGTAAATGCATGATGTGTTTTAATTGTCATTTCATCATTTGAATGGCTCTATTATTGATGTTTTAAGCTTGAAATTATTTTAAATAATTCTTAGAGTCTTTCTATTGGTCAGTATCTAAATTGCTGATATGGTAAAGGAACCTTAAGCAAATCCAAACCGTACTGTGATTTTTGGTAGCTGAGGGTAACATCAATGGCTTGTATACAATCATACACCAGTTTTGAGTTGAATCAGAAATAATGTAAAATCAGTTGAATTAGACCAGTATTTAGGATTTTGCTCCTGTCTATAAGGCAGGTCCAAGAGCAACGAAGAAGTCCTGATTATGCAAAATTCGTGCTAAACTAGCTCTTGTATCATGATCTTCTCTAAAATAGCCAGTTGACTGTTAACATTTTATTGGAAATTTGCGAAAACTTATTTATGCTTCTTTAATCAGATAGGAAAACGAAGGAGACTGTATGATAAGGCCGCTTTTAGACAATCTTAAGAAGAGGTAGACTGAGTTGTATCCCATGGCTAGCAAAGGAGCTTTTTGGCACCATGAACTCAGAAACAATGTTTTTTTTTCAGATGTTCACAAGACGTTTCAAACATCGTGTTAATTATATTTTATTTTATTTGACTTATTAGCATTAGGGTTTTAAACTTGTTGCATTCAGTACAAATATGCAAAATTGAAGCTTTTGTCCTCAATATTAAGATATATGCAATTAACTGCGATGTAACATTATTAATGGAAATGGGGAATGTGTCAAAGAGACAACAATCTGACCAAAGAGCAGAAAACAGACCAAGGCCATAATGTGTCTTCAACAAAGCGAGAAAATCCCTCACCTGGCGTCGGGCTTCATCTGGCCCCTAAACAAAAATGTGTACTAGTTCAAAGAATATGGCGTCACACTAAACTCAAAAACTAAAAAAACCAAAATTATAAAAAAAAAAACACATATAAGACGAACAAAGGCCAGAGGCGCGTGACTTTAGAAAGGCACAAAAATGCGATTTGGTTTAACATGTTTTGTGGGATCTCAACTCACCCCCCTAAACATCTAACCAGCGTCTAATAAAAGAACACAGAACAATCCGCACAGTAACACCCAGTTTAAAAGAAGTCCGAGTCCTATGTTAGAATAGGTTACAAAAAAACTAAGCAAAATGACAAAAATACGCATAAATTGATAAAGGACTACTATCAGTTACTGAAAATCCATCCTCAGACCTCAATTAAACTGGTCGAAAGATTATGTCGTCAGCATATGAAAATCAAGCAAAATTCCTCTCGTTGTTGGATTAGTATCAATTCATCATAAAATATACGAAAAGAACATAACCCGTTTCATGCCATGACCTGGTTTTAGAATAAATGTGTGTATTTGCGATGCAAAAACTCTATGAGTGAATCAATAATAGTTCCAAAAACAAATAATTACCATCTTTAATGACCCAAGAGCAGTATCGTAACTGTATCCCCTCTGAAAAAGTCTGTTTAAAGGTTTAGATTGCTTTTGAGGTGAATTACGACATTCTTGTGATATCAAAAACCTTAGGTCAGGTGTAGTAATATTTCAGTAATACAGCGATTTATTTCCTTCAAATCAAATACGTTGTTACAAACACCAGTGAATCGAACAACTTGAGATATATAAGCACCATAAGATGGTGACAAGGGAACGTCACCTTCTAAAAAAAGGATAATTAACAAAAGGAAATGAAAATTACCTCTTTTATAATAAATTTTACTATAAAGTTTCCCGTAAAAGATATAGATATCAAGATTCAGGAAAGGGCAATTGTTAGATTTAGCTTTATCTGGAGTCAGTTTAGCAGTTTAAGATTGCTTTACTTTACATACTGAAGTCGTCATAATTGGTATCAGATGTTGTTTTGATGGGTCAATGCTGATTTAATCATAAATTATAACTCGTAACAATGCAGAAACAGGTCCACAATCAGTGGTGCGCAATAACTTTCCATCGGAATTCCGATAACTTGACGATAGACGGAATCTCCATAGTGAAAAAAATGTTAAAATACAAGTGCAGTTATCCTATCAAGGCAGGTCCAATTGACATAGTTCTTTAGTTTGTTGTTACTAAAAGAAGACAAAATAGAGTCATGAAAATCAACATAAGCCTTCTTGTCTTTTTAAATGACCATTTAATTACATGTGTAATTTTTTCTTCATGGAATTATAAGGCAAAGCGGTTTATAATTTGTAAAAATCAACACTATGAACAGATTCGAAATCACTAATATGAGGATGCAGTTTATTAAGTACTTCCAATGATTTTTTTACACTTCAAAGTAGTTAATTCTCCTATTTTCAAAGGCCTTAACTGTCATTATTTTGATTGTACCAAGTGTACTAGTGAATAAAATAGACAGTTTAGTAGTTGAACATTGGCTTGAATATGAAATAAATCTATATCTGTAAGATGGTTTGTGCAGCTTTGGAAGTCAGTACATAGTTGGAACTTTCATGTTATTCAGTGCTGCTTGTTAAGAGGAATCTAATAGTTTATTTTTGTTACAGAAGTCATTTTCTAAAAATAAAGTCAGTTGTAATGCTGGTTAAATCCTTTTGCAAAACCTCAATGTGAAATTTACGTCAATCAATAAAGATATTATCGGCAGACTTGACAGAAATAAATTCCTTAGCCAGTTCTTTAAGCTAATGTTTGATACAAAAAATAGTCCGACGCCAGGTGAGGGATTTTCTCGCTGTTGTTGTAAGGAGTAAAATGTTTTTTAAAAGTTTAATACGAGTAGTAACTATATTCATCACTGAATTAAAAAAAGAATATAAGGATTTTTGTCAGCTTTTTCTCAATTTATCCATCTCGTGCCGTAAGTACAGAGTAAGTGGATGATGTTACTACACCCATTCCAACTGATAATTCACGTAGGGGCGATATTTAGGTCTTTTACTGGGGAATTATATCATCTCTTGGTCATGGACGATATTAGGGTTTCCTGTTTTAACATGGAAACTGGGGCCATAACTGTATTTGGAACTTCTGCAATTTCATTGCGTCACTAATATAAACATCGTTACACACTTAAATATAACTAACAAATATATCCGGGTAGATGTTTGGTAAACATAACAAATAAGTGGGAGCTCAGTACTATCAAAATAACCAGGAATTTGTTCTTTTAAGGAATGGTCATTAAGAATACCGACATTATTTACAAAATCAAAACCTTTATTAACATATTTGATATCTAATAAAAACAATATGACCAATCCCCATGATAGTATCATTAAGAACAAGAGGAAAGACAGCCTAATCCAATTTCCATTATTTTCTGTGATCTCACAAATTTTGAATGAGATTCCTCTGGCTGCTCATTTACTACGTCTAAAGATTGATCTGTTAAATACTTCATAGGATGATTGTACTTCGTATGATGTTGATGAAGTATACTTTTAAATTGATGGAGTCTTCTAAAACGATAAAGTTGAGTGCTTTAAGATGATTAATAGCGTCCTGTTTCACAAAATTACTATAAGTACAGACAAACTCATGCATCTAGGAAAGTTTTGTGGTGTACATACGGCCATATTTGCTAAAAGGTTATGATGAACATTAAATGTTCCGTATAAGGACTTTAGCAGTGATAATTTATTCTGCTTTGAATAATTTACCCATCGGCATTTGCATCGTACTGTATGAATTAGATGTAACCAGTGTTGAAATTTTAGTTGTACTTGCATAAGTCCCAAAAATCTCACTTAACCTGTATTGTATGTACAGAAGGTTTCGTTCAACATATACACATCCAGTAGTTCAATATTCAACATGGCGATCGGAAGTTCAAAATGGCGTCAACAAAAATAGAACAATAAAAAGTTATTTCCAATTGTAAGATTGTTTAAAGTACTTTTTACTAGGGAAATTGATGCGACAGAAAAAGATTAATAAACAATAAAACCAAATATTAAAAATTCAAAGCTGTGCCATTAATTGTTTTGTTAGACTATATATGAAATCGAAGGGAATACAAATTGGTAGCGTCTTCTTCTTTGGATAAGCTTCTAAAAGACAGGAGGTAATTTTGAAGAGAAAATAATTTTTTTTTTGTAAATTTCTGGATTATTGTTTTTGTAGCTATACACATATATATTTCGATCTGACTAAAGTTTTATTAGTCTAACCATATATGACATGACTGTCATTAAATGATCTCTTGTGACAGAATCCATACAAATTAAGACAAAATTGGCACAGACGCCTTTATAACTTTATTAACTAAGAATAGTTCCCTCATGAGGGCTTAGGACATATATTTTAGTGTAATATTCCTTTGTAGAGACATATAATATAATTGTATTATATGCCTCTGATTATTGATACAATACACAAAACTAAACATGTTTTCATTGATTAGGTAGATTTAAACATTTAACAGATTTCAATGAATTATAGAACAAGATTGAAAATAAGTTTTTTCACTGTTTATATACCACATACTGAAGTCTGCTACATGTAAACTTGACTTACTTTGGATGAATTGAATCCGATTTACACTATTTCTGATTTATATGGTCTTTAATCGATCGCCTTATGCAATTAGGTGCTACACAAAAGCCGATGTGTTTTGATGTACCTGTATTTTTATAACCGGAAGTCTTTCAACTTATGAGGAAAACAATTTAATTACAAAAAATAACACTTGTTGCAACAACATATTTCATACACAATCAATTTACTTTCTATTTATTTTTTTTTTTCCAAATTGTATTCTTTTCTAAATATTACCAAGATCAGTTACCAAATTTCGAAATTAAAATAGTGTGTATGTTACTATTGATAGCAAAGGTATTTACATATCAAATGTTGATAGACAAGCTGACCTATATTACAAACGGCCTCGAACTTTTTTACGCAATCAATGCTTATACTGAATGATATTTGAGTCTACCGTCACATTGGTTGCATTTACCATTCATAACTTATAACCGTATTATTAACCAATCAAATCTCTTGATTTAAAAGAAATCGATCCACTTTTGAACAAAATTCTAGTCATACCATGACCAGTGATTTCATATTACGAACTAGGCTAGTTTCATAACAGGGAAGCCACATCCACAAACTACAAAAATAAAAAGGATAAGTCGAAGTAAATTCATCAATAATAAGATGAGCATAGTAGTGTTCTGTATGTGGTATACGATATTAGTGCATGTAGTGTAAACAATGAATAAACTTATCTCAATCTTAGTCTTTATTTCATTAATAATGTTTTAATCTACCTAATCATTGAACACGTGTTTAGTTTTGTGTCTTATAGCAATAATCAGAGACATATTAAACAATTATATTATGTGTCTCTGCAATAATTCAGCTGTAATATATTCTGCAATAACTGGCACTATTACCTAACAATATAAGATCTAAGCCCAAATGTGGATATTATGCTTAGTTAATAAAATTATGAATATATTGTACCTAAGCATCTGTGCTAAATTTGTCTGAATTTGTATGGATTCTGTCACAGGGGATCGTTAAATGACAGTCATATCATATATCGATAGACTGACGAAACTTTGTCAGACCGTAAGATATTATGTATATCTACAAAAACAATAAACCAGACATTCACAAAAAAAATCTGTTCTCTTCAAAGTTACATCCTGTCAATAATCAAAACCAGAAGAAGCTACCGGTTTGTACTCCCTTCCAGTGCATTGATGTTCTACATGTTCTAGCAAAACGATTAATGTCACAGCTTTGAATTTTTACTATTTGGTTTAATTGTTTATTTATCTCCTTTCCGCCGCTTCGGTTTGCCAAATATTACTTTAAACAAGGTTACAATTGGAATTTTCTTTTTATTATCATAATTCTTGTTGTCGCCATTTTGAACTACCAAATCGAACGCCATATTGAATATTGAACTCCCAGATGTGTGTATGCTAAGTGATATAACATACAAAACAAATGAGTCAGCTTATCCGGACTTATGAAAGCACGGCATAAATTTTACCACTGATATCAGATATATCTGATTTATACAGTAATATGAAAAATAGCGAAGGGTAAAATTATTCAATGAGGAATTAATTAACACTGGTTAATTTTTATACGGAATGATTGATTGATTGATTGTTGGTTGCTTAACGTCCAGTGGCAAATATTTCATGCATATTCAGGACGAGAACAAATTAACAATAAACACAATAGGTAGGTCCTGTAATAGGGATGTCCGGGATGAAGGCCGGAGAAATTTAGACTGCCACGAGAAATGAGGGTATATTGGATGGGGACAGAAATTTAGCCTTGCAGCAGGTCACCTACGGACCCATCAATGAGTTGTTGCAAGGGTTATTAACGTGCAAAGAGCGTGGCACTCTCTTTACACAAGGCATCGGATTTAACGTCCCCATTCTGACCGGACGTGGCTGCAAATTTGTACATCCATCACAGCCAAACGGACGCCCCACTTTAGCAAGGATTTTACTGCCGGTCGGAGGAAGACCAATGATGACCATACTTCTATTCCCCAGTCACCCTTTGAGGTTATACGGAATGTTTAAGGTTCATCATAACCTTTTAGCAAATATGGTAGTATGTAAATCACATGTTTCACTCTATGTACAGACAAATCTGTCCACCTGGAAAAGTATTGGAACCTAGCTGGACCTAGTAATATGAAATTTAAATGCATTTTAAGTTTCAGAATATCAACAAATTAACTGGATATTGCTGTTCATTTTTATTTTCATTGCTGTAGAAGGTGCAAAAAAAATCTAAGTTGGGAAAGAGGTTTGAGTAATTTTGTCTGAATTTGTATGAATTTTGTCACAGGGGATCGTTTAATGACAGTCATGTCATACATCGATAGACCGATGAAACTTTGTCAGACCGTATGATGTTATGTATAGCTACAAAAACAATAAACCAGACATTCACAAAAAAAATCTTTTCTATTCAAAGTTACATCCTGTGAATAAGAAGCTAATTTAACCAGATGAAGCTATCGGTTTGAACTCCCTTCCATTACATAGATGTTCTACATGTTCTAGCAAAACGATTGATTTCACAGCTTTGAAATTTTACTATTTGGTTTAATTGTTTATTTATCTCTTTTCCGCCGCTTCGGTTTGCCAAATATTACTTTAAACAAGGTTACAATTGGAATTCTCTTTTTATTATCATAATTCTTGTTGTCGCCATTTTGAACTACCAAATCGAACGCCATATTGAATATTGAACTCCCAGATGTGTGTATGCTAAGTGATATAACATACAAAACAAATGAGTCAGCTTATCCGGACTTATGAAAGAACAGCATAAATTTTACCACTGATATCGGCTATACCTGATTTATACAGTAATATGAAATATAGCGAAGGGTAAAATTATTCAATGAGGAATTAATTAACACTGGTAAATTTTTATACGGAATGTTTAAGGTTCATCATAACCTTTTAGCAAATATGGTAGTATTTAAACCACGTGTTTCACTCCAAGTACAGACAAAAATGTCCACCTTGAAAAATATAGTACGTGTTTCTATTGATAGCAAAGCTATTTTAAAATAAAATGTTTACAGAACAATCTGACGTACAAACGGCCTAGACCTTTTTAAAAAATTTGAACTGCATAATACGTGCGTCTAAGTTCTCATCTCTTATTTTTCGTTCAGCCAATCATAATTCATGACCGTATTGCTAACCAATCAAAGCTATTGCTTAAATTGAAGTTTGTTGCACTTTTTTGTGAATAAAAAATCAAATCAAATCATGACCAGTGGTTTCTTCTAACAAACTGGGATAGTGTTACACCAGGGAAGCCGCATCCCCAAACTCCACAAAATTAGGGTAAGTCAGATTAAATTCATCCAAAGTAAGGTGTGCTTATCAGTGTTCTGTATGTGATATAAAAAATTAGTGTCAATCATGAAAATAAACTTATCTTAATCTTATTCTTTAATTCTTTAATAACCTGATTAATTTTTGTATCTACCTAATCATTGAAAATATGTTTAGTTTGGTGTTTTGTAGCAATAATCAGAAACATATTATACAATTATATTAAGTGTCTCTGAAATAATTAAGCTGTAATATGTTCTGCAATAACTGGCACTTTTACCTAACAATATAAGTTCTAAGCACAAATGTGGATACTATGCTTAGTTAATAAAATTATGAATGCATTGTACCTAAGCGTCTGTGCTAATTTTGTCTGAATTTGTATGGATTCTGTCACAGGGGATCGTTAAATGACAGTCATGTCATATATCGTTAGATCGATGAAACTGTCAGACCGACAGATGTTTTGCATAGCTACAAAAACAATAAACCAGAAATTCACAAAAAAAAAATCTTTATTATTTCAAAAATACATCCTGTCAATAAGAAGTTAATCAAAATCAGAAGAAGCAACCGGTTTGTAGTCCCTTTCATTGCATAGATGCTCTACATGTTCTAGCAAAACGATTAATGTCACAGCTTTGAATTTTTACTATTTGGTTTAATTGTTTATTTATCTCTTTTCCGCCGCTTCGATTCACCAAATATTACTTTAAACAAGCTGACAATTGGAATTTTCTTTTTATTATTATACTTCTTGTTGACGCCATTTTGAACTACCAAATCGAACGCCATGTTGGATATTGAACACCCGGATGTATACATGCTAAACGATATAACATACAAAACGGGTGAGTCATCTTTTCCGGACTTATGAAAGCACAGCATAAATTTTACCACTGATATCGGATATACCTGATTTATACAGTAATATGAGAAATAGCGAAGGATAAAATTATTCAATAAAGAATTGATTACCACTGGTAAAGTCTTTATACGGAATGTTTAAGGTTCATCATAAACTTTTAGCAAATATGGTAGTATTTAAATCACATGTTTCACTCTATGTACAGACAAAACTGTCCACCTGGAAAAGTTTTGGAACCTAGCTGGACCAAGTATTACGAAATTTAAATGCATTTTAAGTTTCAGAATAACAACAACTTAACTGGATTTTGCTTTTCATTTTTTTTTCATTGCTGTAGAAGGTGCAAAAAAATCTAAGTTGGGAAAGAGGTTTGAGTAATTTTGTTTGAATTTGTATGGATTCTGTCACAGGGGATCGTTAAATGACAGTCATGTCATATATTGAACTACCTAAAGAAACTTTGTCAGACCGTAAGATGTTATGTATAGCTACAAAAACAATAAGCCAGACATTCACAAAAGAAAATCTTTTCTATTCAAAGTTACACCCTGTCAATAAGAAGCTAATCAAAATCAGAAGAAGCTACCGGTTTGTACTCCCTGCCATTACATAGATGTTCTACATGTTCTAGCAAAACGATTAATGTCACAGCTTTGAAATTTTACTATTTGGTTTAATTGTTTATTTATCTCTTTTCCGCCGCTTCGGTTTGCCAAATATTACATTAAACAAGGTTACAATTGGAATTTTCTTTTTATTATCATAATTCTTGTTGTCGCCATTTTGAACTACCAAATCGAACGCCATATTGAATATTGAACTCCCAGATGTGTGTATGCTAAGCGATATAACAAACAAAACAAATGAGTCAGCTTATCCGGACTTATGAAAGCACAGCATACATTTTACCACTGATATCGGCTATACCTGATTTATACAGTAATATGAAATATAGCGAAGGGTAAAATTATTCAATGAGGAATTAATAAACACTGGTAAATTTTTATACGGAATGTTTAAGGTTCATCATAACCTTTAAGCAAATTTGGTAGTATTTAAACCACGTGTTTCACTCTAAGTACAGACAAAACTGTCCTCCAGGAAAATATAGTATGTGTTTCTATTGATAGCAAAGCTATTCAAAAAAAATTTTGTACAGAACAATCTGACTTAGAAACGGCCTAGACCTTTTTAAACAAGTTGTACTGCATAATACGTGCGTCTAAGTTTTCATATTTTTCGTTCAGCCAATCATAATTCATGACCGTATTGGTAACCAATCAAACCTATAGTTTTAATTGAAGTTTGTTGCACTTTTTTGTGAATAAAAAATCAAATCAAATCATGACCAGTGGTTTCTTTGATACAAAATAAATATGTAATGAGGAAAAAATATAAAAAAAAAATTGATAAATTAAAAATTCAACAACAACAACAACAAAAATGTTCAACATACTGGTGTAAACTAAGTATAAGGATAAAAAAATTAAAGATAAGAAATAATTTGAATCCACACCAAACAAATTATTTTATTATATATGCAGATTCAGCAACATTAAAAGGCAATTTTTATGTGAAATATAACATTAAATTATTTTGGATCTATTGTAGTTGGTGATTGCAAAACTTGTATACCAGTATTGTGCACAATACTGATATAAAAAAGGTGTACCAGTATTGTACCAGTATTGTGTTAGTTTTTTTTTAAATAAACAATACATATATAGGTAATTTATCTTGTATCGAAAGTGTCATATAATACCATTAATATACGAAAATGTTATAAGACTTTTGAATTGACTACATAAAAGGCCACAAAATACTAGCTGAATCATAAAATTTGTACATACTGTACCAAACCAGTGGAGCTAGAAGCTACAAAAACAACATTAGATAATCATTCAAATAGTCCAATCTATATTTTTTCTCCTTCTTCTTGAGGTACAGAAAACCATCAATATTTTGAGGATAACTTTCCGGTACATGACTGTGTGGTTGCTTTAAAGTTAACCACATTTTTTCTTTTTTCTTTATAAACATTACAATTTTAATTTCAGATTAAATTATTACATTTTTGTAATATTTTTTTTATATTAAGATAAAAACAATAAGATGATTTTACGTTTGTGAGAGAATGGGTGAGTGCATACTTTAAGTTGTCTGTGGAAGTTTGGTTTGAATTTCAAGGTTTTAATTTATGTATGACATTGTGTTTTTTTAAATTAACTTTTGTTACTTCTTCCGATAGCTGCATGGGAGGGCCTCAACTTTGTTTACAAAGGATGGATTTGTCATTCACACTAAATCTAAATTTCTATCATTTCTGGTGTTCTAGTTAATTACTTGTTCCAAGTTATTATTATTCAGATTATTAAGCAGTTGTTGGTGTAGTGCTGAGTCAGGTTTGTTTGGTAATATCGAGTGTCCGCCAGTTTATGTAGCCTAGATTAAAGTCACAACTTAGCTAGATGTTTGCATTTGTTTTCTTGCGTGCATTATTAGGAAGAGAAATACTAATCTCTTTAAATGATTTTCCTTTACTAGTATCTGAAAGTGGTCTGTAGTACAAACCTAAGTATAGTTTTTCATTGTTTGTAAATGTTATTTATGCCGAGATCATTTTGCAGTCTGTGTCAAATTCTGATGATATGTATTTTTGGGGGAACTGCTAGCATACTCCTCCATATCCATCTTCTGGTTTTGTTGTATATAGTGTATTTCGATGTTTGCATTTTGTACAGTCCTGTTTTAGTGTACGTGGCCCTGGCTTTGGTTCAGGTGTATAGGAGTTTGTAAGTAGCAGATTACACAATTACATACATGTAACTATTAATTTCATTTGTCTTATTTTATCAATGATTTCTTCAACTGTGTACTTAACATTAATGTAGAACTGTTTGACATACGTTTTCCAGGATCGACTTACAGCTTCAATGTTAATCAGTACATGTATGTTATTTTCACTGTCACAGCGTTGCAGTTGGCATGCATATCTAAATGTAACGATTTTGCAATGCAAGTTGATAAAAGGCCTGTTGCAAGTTTTGTTTTGATTGTGTTCATGTTGTTTGAGATAGTTGATAACAGATTAGAAAAAAGGAGGATGTTATTACAGATAGACTTAGAGTTAAATCTTCGATCCTTGAACGATAACTGTCTCTTGGTTACGCCTGTTTTGTTTCGGATGATTGGTTGTTTACTTCCGGTTTTAAATTGTATTGGTCACATGATGTATTTTGCAGTTAAAAAATTTATATATATATATTTTTTATTTAGGTACACAACAGCATCTAGCTTTTACCAATATGTTGATTTTGGTAGATCAATAATAAATACAATGATCTTAATTAAGAAAAAATCGTGATTTAAGTGAGAGAAAAAAAAGTATTTCGAAGAGCCCAAAGTTTGACCTACTTCCTCTTCTAGGTATGAGCAGTGACGCATGGTTGCTATTTTTAATCGGTCCGAGTTGCCCAATATTCGTTTTTAGAAATGAGGCATTTAAAATTCACTTTTTGTTGTAATCGCTGTTCAAAAATTATTATAAAAACAATTATTCAATAAACTTCACTTACTGTTCTATATTGCAGCCATGTTGACATTAGTCAGTGCTTTGTACGTGGTTTATGAATTAAGATATAGAAATTTATATTTCCTGGTTATAAAAAAATGACAAATAAAAATGTTTTACAAGGAAAACGATCATGGAACTTATCTGAGAGAAATTTTAAAGGTAACAATCCTCAGATGAACATCCCAAAATAAATAGTATCAGTCTACTGGGCACATATATGTATCACTGCGCATGTTAACTGAAATAATTCGGTCGGTGTCCTTCAGAGGTCAATGTGTAAATATTTGAATAAAAATTATGAATTATTGAAGAATCGGTGAACACATCTCTGGTCAAAGTTTAGTTTGGATTGCCTTCAAATTTACTTTAAAACACCCTTTTTCTTGGGTCACTCAGTACATTGAATTATATTGCATAAATATTTCAGTTTTAAAGTAGAACTTGTGAGCCATATCAGTGTCCTGTGACGAAGTCCCAGAAAAAGTATATCTAAATGTGTCCGATGCTGTGAAAAAGTGTCAATGCAATCGGACAAAATTTCAAGTACTTTTATAATCTGTGATATAAAATTTTGATTTTCAATATGAGGACACTTTTTTAACAGTAAAAAGTGTCCTTAAAAGAAAGATAATTAAAAAGTCACTGAAATGTTTAAGCTATATTTGATAACATTACTAAAACAAACCAAATAAGAACTAGTTACAATTTTGATATAAACAGAAATTGAAGGTAGAATTGAGAATGGAAATGGGGAATGTGTCAAAGAGACAACAACCAGACTAAAGAGCAGAAAACAGCCAAAGGCCTACAATAGGTCTTCAACACAGCAAGACAATCCTGCACCCGTTTGCGGGCTTTAGCTGGCACTAACCAAAAATGTATACTAGTTCAGTGAAAATGGGGGTCACACTAAACTCCGAAACATATAAATGAACTAAAATTTAAAAAACATACAAGACTAACAAAGGCCAGACTTTTGACAGGCGCAAAAATGCAGCGTGGTTGATTCCACACCATTTTCAATTATTTTAGCAATAAAAGTGTTTAATTGTATAATACATATTTAATTACACATAATAATGATCACTTTTTGTATGTACTCAATGCTCAAGTTGGTTTTAAAATTTAAATTCAGCTAATTTTAAAACTTCAATTTAGATAGAACTGAAGCTATGTATACATTTTGTAGGTATTTAGAGCGGACATTTTTTCGAATGAAATGCTTTCCTTTCTATGAAGGACACTTACTGATATGAAATATTGTCCTTTCCTTGAAGGACGATTTCATAGGTAAATATCGTCCGGTCGATATTGTATAATACCATGTCCGTGGACACAATTTACTGTGAAAAATTGACCGGTTGACATAACTTCATGGCGGACAATATTCAACCCTGAAAACTCTCTACTGTAATAGTAACTGATTATCATTTTTCAGAAACACCAGAATACAGATTGTCAACGTTTTTAATAATTTAAATTTTTAATGATTAAATATGCCTTGGTTTGTCGTTGAAACTTCAATCGTTTCGTCATGTGTTCATTTTTTTTTTTATTTGTCAGTTTAAATACATGTTTTTTTCATTTGTATTATAATTATGACATATGTATATATTAATATGACTACCTGCACAGCCGAAATAATAGATTTCATTAAAACAGTATTGTCTTCTTGATTAATTAAATGATCGTTTCGACAAAGGGAATATGCTGTGCTTATTACATGTACCTAGTTCAAATGGATACTACCCAACACAAACAGCCAAGAAATTGGTTATTGAATTCAAGGTTAGTCGACATTATGGCGTTTACATGTAAAGCAAATAATGCCCTTATCTATGAAATAATGTACAGAAAAGTACCAAATGCATACCAGGAAATTTAATTGTGCATATAAAGACAAATATAATAAAGTGTACAAAGTGATGTGTATTTGAATATCCATACTTTTCACGAATAATTGCATGTGTATAAATCGGAATATGATCAACTACACATGTACAAATATGAGCAAAGCAAGACAACTCAAATCTTATATATAGGATTTGGCTAATTTAAGTTCACATTGCAAAGTAAAAAAATATTCACTCATCAGTGCTCAAAATCACTATTCTAAAACCGATGTTCATTCTTCGATGAGAAGAAAATATATTTTCTGTAATCAAATATATATGTACAAATACCTCATACTGTAAGATAGCAAAAGAATGGTGTTCAACGGATATATTATTGCAGAAAATGCTCAGGTGAGAGTTATGCACGTTTGTTTATTGTTTCAAGCAAATTACTGATATTTAACTTGACGTAACGTAAATTATTGACTTACATCAGTTTGTTTGCGACACCAATTTTACAAGTGAAAAGAATCTGCTAGATCTTTTATACATATTTGATATTTTTGTCTGTCTGTCTTTTCACATACAAATTTTATCAATACTCGATCATTCTTATTTCAAGCAATTCACAGTTTTAGGTAGTATATAAGAATAGTGTATTAAGTTAGATGTGTAATATATTGTCGATTCTATTATGTAAAACAAAAATATATTAATTGTTGACACTTATATTTGAGAGGAGTTGATTTTAATAAATACCAACACCTTTGAGTGTATGAACTTATTTGTAAATCAATACATTTGTAAATCATACTAGTGTTGTATCAGTACTCGTTCTTGCAATTGACTACTGTCTTCATTTTTATTTGACTGCAGACACGGAGTTGTTCTACCTGCATCAAATTATTAAACAAATTTACACCAGACTGACGTCCAGCAACTGATATAATTATATACATGGTAGACAGTAATGAATGACTCAATTTATCTTTAAATTGGTGTTTTGACACAATATTTTTTTTTTAAATAGAGTGAAAATACTAAGGGAATATATACACGATTATAATCATATTACAAACAGACAACGCAAGGATTGAAACGTTTAACGTTATTTTTCCTTAGTATTGCATTAACAATTTACCAGAGTTATACTAATTTTTAAGATATCCCGTTTTAGCAAAAAGACATCTGAGAAAAAAGTCCACTTCTTCTCCGATAAATAGTCTTATATAATACCTACACTGATGTGGCAAGATTTTACGAACATGTTTCATAACATTTATTGATAGTCAAGCAGCTATAAAGCGAGACATTTGAAATTGAAAAATATTAAACTAACGATGGATGTTTGAATAAGCAGACTACACCAATAAAAACCCTTATATTTAATTATACCAGTTTTAACATAAAGCATTGTGACACATAAACCTTGTGTCAAAAATGGAAAGTAATTATGTCAAATATTCAGCATGATTTCAACTTGTTTTAATCATTTCTACTTTAAATGGAAACAATCATAACTATTTGTTTTACTCTTTTTTATCGTATTATTCATTTAAATATTCACAGATTATCATTCAAAGAGGGTGGTAAAAGAAGGGGGTCTGAACACGGAAACACGTGAAATAAATATAGCCAAAAACGTTGCACGGAAAATAAAATTCGGGAAAACGAAGCACGAGAAATAAAATCATTAGTATTAAGGGAAAAAGTACTAGAAATTTTAAATTATATGACCTGATGAATGGTTAAAAGAGTTAATTTCCTTTCCATAATCATACTATAAAGTTATATTCTATTGACCAAATATGGTAGTCACATGACTTACAAAATAGGATCAAACCCGTTTTCCAACAGTCCCTCAATATTAGGCATATTCTTTGAATATTTCAAAAGATTGACGATTTTTAAATCTTCTTTTTTTTATAAAAAATCAATTATTATTTTCATGTCGATGGAAAGGAGTATCTTCTATAGTGAACGAAAGTATTTTCTATATAAACGTTTTGTACAATCCGCAGAAAGAATCCTTCGAAATTCATTTTTTTTCAGGCAATTCAAAATATTAAGAAACTATGTTTTATTTAAATTTAGGCGTACATTTCTTCATTTGAAAATAACGTATTCAAATAAACATTTACAAATACCTTAAACTGTTAAATAGCAATATAATAGGGAATTAACAGATACATGTTGTTGCAGAAAAGGTAAGGTAAGAAGTCCCCAATCAAATGGCAAAACCAAAAGCTCAAACACATCAAACGAATGGATAACAACTGTCATCTTCCTGACTTGGTACAGGCATTTTCTTATGTAGAAAATGGTGGATTGAACCTGGTTTTATAGCTAGCTAAACCTCTCACTTGTATGACAGTCGCATCAAATTCCATTATATTGACAATGATGCGTGAACAAAACAAACAGACACAATAGGTAAAAATGTCAAAAATAGGGGTACTGCAGTCAACATTGTGTTATCATCTTAATCACTATAAAAACAAACAAATGTAACGAAGAAGCACAAAAAGGCATACATCAAATTTAACATCCTCATTTTGCTTTTCTATTATACGATTTTATTTATCTCTATAAAATCCACCCATAAAGGATGGAAGGTTTTAAGTACTGGCGTAAAATCGCGCGTTTGAAATTCGCACAGGTAGACATAAAATAATTTTGTCGTTCAAAGTATGACGGGATACAGAAGTAGAGAGTCACGTAAAATGGATTTCACATAAAACAGATTTAACGGTAAAAGTAATATTAAAAAATAAAATAGTTTTGTTGTTCAAATATGGCGGGATACATAAGTGTAACTAAAGTTAGCATAGATTATTGTCTTATATATCCGATAAGGTCGCGGTCTCGAAAGCTTTATGCAATAGGTTGACTATGCTTGTAAGATGTTTATGTCCTGGCAGGGCTCGTCTGTGTTTGGTTCAATTCAACCAATCCAGTAGAGCACGCGATACATAACATGTGTAATATCATAATATTTTGTATCAATCTATTTGTAGGTATTGTGAAAAATGGTCGGTATACTACACATATGTAATTTCAGCCTGATCTTCGTTTTTGTATTGTTGAATTGGAAGGTTTCCACAGCATATGCATATGGTATGTTAACAGTTCCGAATAAAAGTGATATCAAATAAACCGAAAAACATCATTATCTTGAACAAACATTCATCACTGTACATCCTTAAGGTAGAAAGGGTGTCTTCCTCCATCTTGGATTTTGAAATACCAGAAAACTATCGGTCTAGATCTATAAGAAAATGTGCAAATTTTGAGAATAGTAGTTAATTCATGTGTAAGAATTTTCATTTCAATATAGAAAATGACATGTTTTATCATATTTATGGTTGTAATTTACACAAAACAGAATACTTTTGTTTGATTCAATTTTTTCCAACTTTGCCACTTAAGGGGAGGCAACTCAAATGTAAGGGCAGATAATTCAGATAAAGTTACTTTTACAATAGAATGTGTTAGGAATTTACCTATTTTATTATGTAGCAAGAAAACTGGTCCCGTGACCCCATTTTTTCTTTTTCTTATCTGAAAGCATAAAAATGGAGCTATCTTCTCATATTTTATCTCAAAATTCTATAATGTAGTTTTCGTTTTATGGCAGAAAATTGGGTTTTCCATGCATAATCTATACAAAATCTGTCAATTTTGTACAACCTGTAGCGTGAAAATAAGCCCCGTGAACCATTCTTTTTATTAGTTTTTTTAAAAAAGCTTGATATAAACTACTTGTTGGCAAATTATCAAAAAATTCTATGGATTATAATTTAGACACCCCATCTGCCTTAAGAATGTAGTCAAGTGAAATATAAAAAATCTGCAACTCAAAATTGATTCTTTAAATCAGAAAAGCATTTGTTAGGTAACAAAATAGGCTAAAATTATTGATAGGTTATGGAACTCCTCTTTGACTAAAAAAATGGCGAGAAAAGGCTGACTCTGACTTTTACGTTATATTTAGCATTGGCATTATTTGGGTCTCAAATCTTGTTGATTACCATGATGTCACATCACATTAGAAGATAGTATATAAATAACACATAGCTGCGAGGGTGATATCCCGAGAAAACATTGTCAACCAATAGAGCAGATTATTACCCCGAGAAAACAATGTCAACCGCCGTGGTTAAGACCGGAAGAATTGAATGAAACTAAATTAACGATGCGGTTACCTGTGACATAATCCGGAAATCGAAGATTAGAAAAAAATCTTGGCGGGACAATTTTAGACAGAGGGACGGGCGGGATGGGAATTTATTAACTTGAATTGGCCGAAAAAACCTCATATTAATTTCGACCAAGACCCTAGAACTGAAGGTGTTTTTCTTAGGTTTGTGATATATCTTTTTCCAAACTTTTTGCAATCGAAAATTTATTACTGGGAACCAATATGGAATTCTATTTTATAACTACACATAAATTGTTGTTGAAATCGAAACACTTCATGATGAAAATAATGATTTGTTAATATCAAAATAAAAAAGTAAGTGTTTACAGCATTTCCCTCCAGTTTTCACATGCAGCAAATATGAAATGCCCGGAATGATTTGTCATTTTTTCCATTAAAATTCTAGCTAAAACAATATTTCTCAAAAGGAGTAAGAAAACGAAGGCCTTTGATTTCGACTATAAATCAAACTGTGTAAAACCAAATGTAAAATACTGTATTTACAAATTTTAATATGCAAATTTATGATGATATTGGATGGCTGCTTATAAACGTACAGCAAATAAAAATAAGATGCATATTCAGGAAGAGAACATGTTAATGTAATATGAATATTTACCATGTTTTTGACAAGTCCGACACGCTTAGCCGGATTTTTAACATGCTTGCTCAAAAGTTAACAGTCAGTATGTAAGACATGTCACCTTACCCGGACACATTATTCTGACTCCGAGCCGACCAGTCTATGCTCTTTCTCCTTAATCTGTTGATGACGCAGGCTTAGCGGAGAAGCAGCAAATACCAATTTTAAATCTTTGGTTTACCCGGCCGTTGAATTCGAACCCCCGACCTACAGCAATCGAGGTGAACACGCTACTAAAAGACCACCGAGGCGGTTTATGACATCATAATTCTTCTTATGTGTCAGAGTTAAATTTTGTATCTGTTTAATATATACAATGTCTTCGTTCATTGTTTGTTATCAAATTTTTGTTTCTATTTTTGAAATTTGAAGAATACAGAATAGAATGGTCACTATGGATCCTTCGTGAACGTACTCCTTTGTGAGTTTTTTAAGCAAAACGAATGACATTTTGCAAAGCTTTTGCAAAGATGTTCTCCCCCTTTTTTAATGAAATAATCGCCAGGGAACCATGCATCCTTTTATTGGTAGGAAAACTATTTATTTATAATTGGTATCAGTATTAACGAACAGATAGACAGACAGGAATTGCTTTAGGACAATAAGCTACATAAGTGTTTTTCGTTTATCGTTTTTTATATATACATGTATAAGACTGTTGGTTTTCCTGTTTGAATTGTTTTACACTAGTCATTTTTGACCCCCATATAGCTTGTTTTATGTGAGCCAAGGCTCCGTGTTGAAGGCCATACTTTGACCAATAATTGTTTACTTTTACAAATTGTGACTTGAATGGATAGTTGTCTCATTGGAGCTCATACCACATCTTCTTATTTCTATACACCGGATATTTCCCGATAAAAAAGTGCACGATAAAAAATGTAGTCCCCGATTTTTCACGATCAAAAATATCAAGTTTGACTCACTTTCTTATGAAGGTACTTCAAAATAATGTTTAGAGCAATTTGAAACATTAACTATTGAACGAAAATGTTTAGAGAATAGTAGTTTAGTCATTATCTGAATAAAAAAATCATGTTTGTTTTTATAGGAAATATAACGGTACGTGATATTCAAACTCTGATTTTCTCAGATACCGATCGTAATGTTGAATCATTTTGACTATCACTTTTTTTAATTTGTCCTTATCATTCAATTCCAGTTGTGAGATTGTCTATTTTTCTCGATATATACAGATTGATAGCTGTAACTATCATCATTTGGGTATCAAGTGTAAAGTGTAAACAGCAAAATGACTAAAAACGGAACATAAGGGATAAAAAGCAAACATTGTCTATCATCTTCAAAACCGTTAAAAATGGAGAAAATCTAACAGGGGTAGAAATGTCCAAGATGTTGAGATCGACCTGCTGTGCATTTTCAATATAATTGTCAGAAATGATTGCCCTAAAATGATGAAATTTAGCAATTCTTTTCATTTTTGCTTAAAACATTGATCATTATAATAGACAGAGTGAAACTTTATGCAGCAAAAAAGATCAGGAAAAGAACATATACAAATAGGTCAGCAAGGAATTCATTCTCCAAATATAAAAATCATTTAAAATTGAAACATTGTAAAAATACAAGACTTTAGTTTTCTGTTAAGGAATACTCTCTTTGAGACAACACGGATGAAATTTTCATCGACTCCTTATTGGAATTATTGCTCTTTAATGATAATTATCACCTTTTATAGTTTTTGCTTATTATCCTGCGTAAACCTTACTAGATCAGCAAGACAATATAGATCTACAAATAAGTCTTATGACCGTAATCCTCATTCGACTAAAGGAGTTATTGCTCTAGATTTTTAATGACAATTTTTACTAATGTTTTGTGTTATTGTATAATTCTTGAAACTATGATAGATAGACGGAAACTTTTTATTAATAAGCAAAAATGATCAACAAGATAAAGATGTCATTCTTCATATTTTAAAAATCTTTAAGAATAAAAACAAAATAATGATTGTAAAAACAACAAGTTTCCAGTTAAAAAATACTCTATTTTAGTTTATTTTACATATACAAGAAATGTATAGTCAACAGATCATGTATACGTGGGAAAAAATGAAAAATGGTCTATTTGTTAATAAGAAATAACAGGTTTCAACACAAAACAAAACAGGAATGACATCTATATTATGATATAATATATATTTACGTCAACAATAAACAAATACATGTGTCTTTTGCATATTTTAGTTTGTGTTTTTATTCTTTTATTAACTATTTTAGTAACACTGAATTTCCAACCAGAAATATTACGCATACACCAGAATATCAACATTATATGTACAGTTCATGGTATAGACGTTATTAATGATAAATTGACGAGACAGTGGTCTAAAGGACCAGATCTGATCTGTTATAATGGCCAATCTATTGATTCTTCTAAATACACAGAAGTTTTAACGTATGGGAACCAGTTCAAACTGCAGATTAAGAATGTGTCCGATTCTGATTTTGACTCTCAGTACCAATGCAGATACGGCTTCCAAACACAAAAAAAGAAAATGCTAAATTACTTTGAATGTGAGTAAATAGATATTCATTAAATAATGAAGATCATACACGTATTACAAATTATAAGTGTACTAGTAAATATAAATAACAAAGTTTTGTTGGATAATTCCCAAAGAATTAAATTTAAAGAACACACAGTGAACTGAAATAGTAATCTAGATATATTTTCACTATAGTTTAAGGTTATACCCTCAAATTAAATAAGACTGTTTGTATCATCGGCTCAACTTTTATTAACCTGTCCTAGACTGAAAATTGTCATGTTAGTCGAAATCAATGCCATTGCAGTTGGACAGGGGTAAACTAGATATTTAGCACAACAAAAAAAACTAAGTATGTTGGAAAATACATTAACCTCCACTTCTTACTTTATACATGCACATTTCTTAAAGTCATTACTATGACAGTAAAATATTTTGTTTATTAAAAGCTTCAATCTACCATACAAGTTTATGAAATGTCTGTAACTGAGGAATACAAGAATAAAGACTGTGTGCTCAGGACAACAATTTGTAGAAGAAGAAAAACCAACGAAATAATGACGAAATAATATATATATATATCAATAAAAGAAAAGACCTTTTTTGGTTGTTCCATTTTAGCTTGTGCACTTTAGTATTTATGTATTTGAGGTTAAGTGAAAAATGTTCATTAATGACAAACACGTAAAAAAATACATGTAAGATGAAAAATCTAAACTATGTGATAGGTAAACAAATGAAAAAAACACTCACCAGTTAACTATCTGATGATTTTAGATCCTCCAGCAAATGAAGTGAGAGCTATAGTTCATACAAACGAATCAGATAGACTTTTAACTATAAAACTGCATTTCATGAAAATATTCCCATTTCCAAGATGTACTGCTTTAGTTGAGGTAAGTTTAATAGCACATTATAGTCAGGTTTATCAATCTGTTTAAATATTGTAATTAGTAGCTTCTTGAAATAATGCAGATAAACCAAGATTGAATGACATTTTAGCTGACAGATGGAAACATTTTTTGCTTCTATTCACTTTTTAAGTTTTGCTGTGTTGAGAATTTTATACAGTTTAGTTTGAAAATATATTGTCACTAATGTACCTTTTTGAATGCTTACACAGATTAAACTCATATAAATAATAGAAGTGTTACAGTCATTCAATTGTGAGGTTTTTGCCTTGTAAAACCTGGTAATAACCACCTTTCTCCAAAAAAAAAGAAAAGAAAAAAAAGAAGGAGGATTGTTAGTTAAGCAATCCTACTTTAATGTGCATGGGTGTTTTAACAACGTTTCGATTTCTAGAGTACTCACAAAGTAACAAAAGACTTTTGCTGACTTTTGATTACTAACATTTCATTTGATTTCTTCTTTTTTTAACATGACAGTTGTTTGTATGTATCTTGATCTGTTATACGTTAAGATTTGTTTCCCTTCAACGAAAAGCATTCAACAATGGTTTCCAGCTTGAAGCAGGTATACAATCCCACATTGTGTAGTCATGAAATAAATGCTATAATGTTATATCTTTATACGACTGCAAACATTTTTGGTCGTATATGGGGTATGGAGTTGTCATCGTCGTCATCTTCGTCATCGTCGTTCGAAGACTTTTAGTCTCCACACAATAACTTGAGTATTAGTTTATGGATCTCTATGCAGTTGTACCACAAGGATCCATACCATAATATGAAGGATGGGATTGATTTTGGGGGTTATTTTCCTAACAGTTTAGAAATTACGTGCCAGAACAAGCATTTTCCTTGTTTCAGGACAAGCATTTGTGTTTAAATGTTTGGAACTGTATGAAATTGCACCCCAAGGTTTACATACATCAAAAAGATGGCTAGGGGCCAAAAAGGGACAAAACGCTAGGATTTTCTGGTTCCCCGACAATAGGTTGGTTAAGATACGGAACTCATTTCTCATAGGTTCCATTATTCCTCTGTCCGTATCATATACTTGTTTATGTATGATGGCTCGTTTCGAAACTGAGACATTTTCACAGAACGATGTTTTTAAATTTTCAGTGAACGAAGTGAGCTTAAATTTTTCACAAATTGGGCAACCCAGAAAGGCATTACTGGATGCCGCTTTAGAAACTGATAAGTTCTTATTTTCACAGTTAAGTTATTTGGAAATTCAGTTCTTTACAAACATTTAAACACTCCAAAGTTTTTACATCTTTATTCTACAGTATTCCTCTCTTGAAAAAAAAATGTCTATAGTTGAGTACCTCACTTTGAGGCGGTACTAACTCAGATTGAGTATGAGTCAGTGATACTCTGTGAAATTGTATCACAGGGTTTCATATAAAAAAAAAAGGACGATTGGGACGGATTTTGGAGGTTATTGCCCTAAAAAAGGCGCCAAAACCAATACTTTTCTAATACCATGTATACACTGTTTATTCATTTATCAATTGCAATGGGGTTTAAATTCTTCGGGATCTTTAATGTGCATTGTATTTAGATTTTTTTATTTTTGGGACGGTTGCAAATTGGTTAACATTAAGGTCCAAAATTAAATTTTATTTGATCTAACCAAAATATGCATTCGTTTGAATTACAATGATAGATGTATGGTGTCATTTAATATTCTGAATCTAACAGTGTATTCAGATTTTGTATTTCGGATTGACGTTAGCCAACATTTAGGTCTAAAAAGCCTTAATAGACCACAAATACGAAAACAAATTTGAAAAACATTGATAAACAAAATTTTAATCTGCTATCTATCCTATAGTTATTTTCCGGTGACCTACCGTGTGTGGGGAGGAGGGAAAGCGGTGTGCCATTTTTGCTTGTAAAAAAGTATTTTATATTTCTAAAGTGCGCATGTTGAAGAAAATCAGCTAAACGCGTAAATAAAGCAGTGAATTATATTTCAAAGTCCAACTGAATAAATGGCTTCAGCGTTATGGCGTCGCAGATAGCCTTTCAAGACGTCATAATTATTTGGACTACCTGAATGACACAACTCCAGTGAAAACATCCTGAGATCTGATATATTATCTTAAACAAAAGACAAAATAGTTTGAACAGAGTTCAGTCTTTATTTTGTAGCTTACAGATGTAATTACAAAAGAATAATGATGATATCACATCACAATATAATATTGTTTTTGCTCATTCCCTGTTAATTTTCAATCAATCTCTAATCGTTTCCATTGATATATTATATTAGTCATAGTGGCTATTATACCTATGGTTGTTCAATCTACATCCAGTTTACCAAAATTAATCTCTAATTACGATGGTTTAGTTCATTCTATGTTTAGAATTGTTTAACTGTATGTACCTGTATTTGATTAGGATTTATATACATGTATCAGGTCAACATGTTTATATTTCATTTTATTATTCATTTTTATACATATTTATGTATATGTTACTAGAGATGGTTGTACACTTCTCTGATGGTACAATTTTGACTTGAAATTTTATATTTACGCCAGACGCGCGTTTCGTCTACAAAAGTTTTATCTTGTTTTTTTGGTTCTTTTTTAAGTTGATAAACATTTCATATCTACCAAAAGATGCAAAATTACATATTATTAGGGAAATGCTATTTTCAAGTTTTTTTTACAGTATATTAGCAATTTACTTTATCATGTTTATTGCATGATTTGCAATAATTGGTTATTTGATATATACATGATTGGGGATTGGGTTTTAAGTTGACAAATACTTAGTACCTGTCACACCCAGAATACATCCTGATACTCTTGGCATTGACAATAACTGTTATTACATATACATGTAAACATGTTCTATAAAGTAACTTGTCGTTTCTGTTGGAGCCTGAAAACGCATTTTCTTTTTATATTTATATACTCAGAAAAACAAGGTATCTCATTTTCTTTATCATAATATTAAGCTTTCTGCAATTGAAGGACTGATGGTTTCATTAAAAAACAAGAATTGAGGTTTTTATTTGCTGTTGAAAAGTAGAAAATTTTATTTATCTAGTAAAATACAGACATGACAACTCAAGGAAATTGTAAATGGTAAATGGGTATCCATGTATGCTACGCTCTATATCTCCTAAGTCACGACATGTTTTGAATGATTAAAAACATGAACAAGTACATTGTATACATGTTTTTTTCATTATAATCCCCTTTTTTTTTAAACGAGAATGAAAAGCCTCCGCAAATAAAAAAAAACTTCAAAGAAAATTTGTCTGACATAAAATTTGTTCATGAAAAGATTTTATTTTTTCACTCAGTCTCTAAATAAAGCCCTGATTACATTTTTATTATATTTTTTTTTCTCAATTTTTAGTACCTTGTAATATCGCTACCTAAATACTCATAGAAATTACATGTTGATGAAATGGGTAGCCTTTTTAGCTCACCTGGCTAAAAAGTCCAAATGAGCTTTTCCCATCACTTGGCGTCCGTCGTCCTCGTCGTCCGTCGTCGTCTGTTAACTTTTACAAAAATCTTCTCAGAAACTTCTAGGCAAAATTTAACAACACTTGGCCACAATCATCATTGAGGTATCTAGTTTCAAAAATGTGTCCGTGTCCCGCCCGCCAATTAAGATGGCCCACATGAATTAAATAGAACATAGGGGTAAAATGCAAGTTTTGTCTATTGTTTTTAAAACCTTTAATAATAGACTAAATTTGACAGAGCAGAAATGTTCAGAATTTTGAGCTCTACCTATTGTCCTTTTACGTCAATACTGTCAAACGATTTCTCATAGAAGTTATTGCCCTTTGATGACATTTTTAACCAAGTGTGTGCGCTTTGCCTTATATCAAATTACAATAGATAGATAGAAACTTAAATAGGCAAAATTGATAAGGAAGACCTACTAACAAGTCAAATTTCCCCGATATAGTAACTAGACTTTCACTCTTTATAGGAGTGATCGCCCTTAAAGAAGAGAGTAAGAATCTAAACGGACTAAATGATCAGTTAAACAATATCAACAAAACAAAGATTTTTGTCATGAACTCTATTCTTGC
Organism: Mytilus californianus; assembly: GCF_021869535.1. Taxonomy (NCBI): domain Eukaryota; kingdom Metazoa; phylum Mollusca; class Bivalvia; order Mytilida; family Mytilidae; genus Mytilus; species Mytilus californianus. The sequence continues at coordinate 1,063,492 of NW_026262684.1, forward strand.
CTACCATGTTCGAAAGTGGCAGTTGTTGAATATGATTATAGGTAAGCGACACAGGCTCATTAGTTATAGAGTACCTTGATATTTCTATTTGTATTGTCATATGTATCATATGCAAGAAACCAGAGGTTTTCACATAACAGTATTCAATATTATACCTCAAATACATAATCTGTATTTAACTATTGCATATATAAACATATGTGACACCCATTTAGAAGGAAAAACAAAACTTGAGTTCCGGTGAAAGAACAAAAATTTGCTTTCCCATAGAAAAGAGACATAATTTAGACATCTACAAAACAACAGCCTTACAAGTAAGAACCATAGTCCAAGGAAAAATAGTCAGGAAGTGACTAAAAATCTAGATCATCATTCATATGTCCACTATCAGCATGTCACAGAGTGACAAGGCATACATGTATATTTTAATATTCCAAATATTTCAGGGTACAAATTCATCCTTCAACTTAACATCATCTAAAAGCTTTGGAAACTATTATGAGTTGGATTTAATTCACCAATCTGCAGACACACCGCATTGCAATGTGGAAGTGATAGTAAAATGTAAACTCATAAAAGAGTACATCATTTCAAATGAAGATCTCCGGAAATGCTTTTCAAAAGGTATTTACACAAGTATACTGCTTACTATTATGTCAATCAATGGTAGTACAGTAAAGATTATAATTATAACATTCTAATCAATACAAGAATGGTCGAAATGAACTTATTGTTCTTTTTCTCCGTAAAAAACAAAATGTGGTCACTCATGGAAACACAGTATCTTTCCATAATCACTTTTTAATATTTTAAGTGTTTCTTAAAAATGTTTAGAACTGTAATGTTGGAGTTTGACTTTTTTAAATCCGGAAAATGAATTTAATGTTAACAGGTTGACAAAAAAAAAATGATTTGGTAAACAGCATTCTATTGTCATAGTTCGTTGGTCAACTATACAAATCTTTAAACATACTAGTCAAGAAGGGATATAGTGCCGATACTGTTTTCAGATCATTAAAGATGGTATATTTTGGCCTTTACATTGATTCACTTATAGGGTCTTTGCATCGAAAATAAACACGTTTATTCTAAAACCAGTTGTTGGCATGATATGGGTTATGTTCTTCTTATATATTTATGATGGTATGATGCTAAACCCCTAACGGGAGGAATTGTGCTTGACATTGATATGATGAAGACATAATCTTCAGATCAGTTTAATTGAGGTATAGAGCTGGCTTGTAAGTAACTGCTAGTAGTCCTTTGTGAATATATGTATCATTGTGATTTTACTTACTTTCTTTTGTTACCTATTCTGACATCGGACTCGAACTTCTTTTAAACTGAGCTTGACTGTGCGTATTGCTGTGTGTTTATTCTACACTGGCTAGAGCTATAGGGGAGGGTTGAGATCCTACAAAACATGTTTAACCCCGCCGCATTTTTGCGCATGTCCCTAGTCAGGAGCCTCTGGCCTTTGTTAGTCTTGTATGGGTTTTTTTTAATTTAAGTTCATTGTTTCATATGTTTTGGTATTAAGTATGACGTTCATTTTCACTGAACTAGTACACATTTTTATTTAGTGGCCAGCTGAGGCCCACTTCAGGTTGCAGGATTTTCTCGCTGCCTTGAAGACCCATTGGTGGCTTTTGGCTGTTATCTGCGCTTTGGTCGGTTTGTAGTCTATTTGCCATATTCCTTATTTCCATTCTAAATTTTTAATTAGGTCGGTTTCACAAATGCTATTAGTTATGCTAGGTACATGTAGCAGGTGAACTATAATTTGTGTGGAGAATGTGTGTAATATTTAAATGTCTGTCAGTAAGGGTTGATCTGACCTATATCGCATATTTATGGTGCATTGGCCATGATCAATGTTACGAGTTCGTGGTATGGTTTGATTTTCAGCTATATTGTAATTGAAATTTCAACAATTAAATTTTGTACATGCATATAAAAAATAAGGAGATTTGGTATGATTACCAATAAGAGACGAGTATCCATAAGAGTAATTGGGTGTAAATATAAGTAACAGTAGTTTACCTATGTTTAAATCTCAAAAATTGATTAAGAAGACCAAACAAAAAATAAGGGAATCGCATGATCCTCACAAGGAGCTAGGTCGAATGCATAGACAGGTAAAACTGTCAGGTTATACATGCATCAGTGGTCATCCGAATCCAAAATCAGTCAGAATGTCACAATTGGGCAGGGTGCAGTCATTCTTCATCTGAACTTTGTTGGTGGATTGTTTTGTTTTCTTAAAAGTCAATATATAATTTTCTTAAACTTTTAAGGTTTCAGATATTTTGTGTTCTTGAAAAGTTTGTTTAAATGTCATAACGTTCATGCTGCATTTTTAGGGAAACTCCTTGTATATTTCAAATGATGTAAAATAAAAAAAGAGATTATTATGTAATAGTCAAATAACCGAAACGTCATGCTTTTGATGCTTTGTGTTCATTTACTAGTATAAGTTTTTTTGAGTTAATAAGGGGCTAATTAAAAGTAAATTTTAATACTACGGGGTGTGAATGGGGGAGATGGGAAAGTTAATCTTCTGTGACAACAAACGAGGATCTTATTAGAGGAACACAGTAAGGATAAATGTTAACGCATAATTATGTCCACATGCAGAAAATGAAAGAGGACGATCTCCCATTTAATATACTACTGTACCCGATTACATTCATAGTCAATAACGAATGCAAGATTATTTACTAACTATGAAACAAAAATTCTGCTCATAATACTTGCACACTTGTTAACTTTCACCTAGCGATCACCCTTTAAATAGACCATCACACATCAGCGAACGGACCATCACACGTTGGCGCAAACCATCGCCATTCAGCGTGACCACCGCACTTCAGCGTCCCTATCGCACCTCTGAGTCCTACATTTATATGTACTGTATACTATATACATGTACAGCTTATTGAGTGTTAGATTTCATTTTAATTTTGTTTCTGTGACATAAAATGCATTAAAGACTTCCGGTATATTTGCTTCAAATTGAATATTAATAGTAACATTATTCCAAATACAAAAAACTTTTGATACAAATAGGATGATTTGTTTTTCGTGATTGTAACAAACAATGAGAATTTAACTGTATGCACTTGGTTAGCTAACTATCAGCTTAATTGTTCTATATTTGATAAGTTATGTTTAATTCAGAATAATTATATTTATTGTTATTAAAAAATGTGACTGCATAATTCATAATTTCTGCATACATGTTGTGTCAATCTTTTCAGAAAATCCATCCAAAGAATTATACTTTATATTACTGGTTACATTCATTCCCCTTACACTGATTATAATAATTATCTCATTGGTAATCTGTAAAATAAAGAAAACAGAAAATGGTATGTACATTATCAAATGATTATAGAAATTCTTTATGTAGTATCAAATAATATTGCGAAATTTTGCTGGTTGTACTTCATCTGTGAAAGTGAATTATATCACACGATCGTCATTTATCGTCGCTGTTTCTGTTTGATTTTGATAAGTAAGCATTTCGAGTGATTTGATACTTAAATATTAAAATAAGATTTGTGTTCGAGGGATCATATGAAATCTCAAATTATGAACCCTCAAGTATGTCGTGAAGGACATAGTTTCTTATAAATAAACTTTATTCTATAATGAACATTTATTGATCTAATGCCACGTTTCCAAGATGTTATGTTCATAATTTACTGGCCTTGTGAAAATTTTGTAAGTTTATGAAGGTTTCTTGACAATCATTTACGTATAAGACTAATTTCGCCAGAAAATACGTTACATTTTTAATGCAAAACTAATTTCGGATGAATGTACAAACAAGTGAAAAACACTTACTTAAGCTGCCTGGAAAACAGTTTTTAATTCATTGTTTTTCCCTTGTATGAATATTTCATTCAAATGAACAAGTACTCTAATGAATTTTAAGATCAGAATGCATTTAAGTGTTATAGTGTTTAAATCAATATGAAAGTACTCATTAGTGATACACATATTCACTTTCACGATAACTATATTTCTGCACTAAATCCATTGGATATTGGATGTGTACTGAATTAAATTTTTGTCTTGGAGACATGATTTTTATTATTAACTTTTATTGGTTCTGAACTAGATGTCAGTACCCAGTATTTTTCTTAAAGATTTTAAGGAAATATTTTCTGATTTCATTGCTGTTGTTTTTTTTTTTAGCTAAAGAAATCAATAATAAGACGGATACACACCAGAGTGATAGTTATTATATAGAAATCAGAATAGATGAAGAATCTGAAGAGAACGAAAGACTTGAACATCGGTAAAAAGAAAACATCGAAAATCAAAACTTTCCCATTAAGATCCAAAAAATGTGTCAAATACTACCTATGTTTTCGACATGTATAGTAAATGTAGTACACAGCATGCCAAATGAGGGATATTGACTCTGAGATATATATTGAATGTTACCATAAATCGTCGTTATTCAAGAGTGAGCTTTGCCCAGTTGTTAACCCTGTTTTATGCCAACATATTTCTATGATAGTTTCTAGGCTAAAAGCTGAGCTGTTTAATAAATATTTTGGTTATCTTGATCAGATCCATGAATTGACTACGATAAAAAAATGTGTAAAGTTCACTTTTACTTTTAAACAAAGCATTAATAAGAATTTGACACAGTCCAAATAAGTTTCTGTTTTATACAATGTATTGCGTGAACAAGTATTTTGATTTGTATATTATATATTTTTGCTAAATGTACCTTATTACTGTTTGGGTAAATTGAATTCTGTGATTGCAAACTTAACTACATGTTCATATCTGTATTTTATTGAATTGTAATTCGTATGTTATGACCTCAGGGAATATTTGTTTGTTGTTCCTAACTATGTTTACTCTTTTAATCAAACATTTGGTTTTTATTATTATTATATAAAAGAAGTCATTAATAAGTCAGTAGTATGATATTTATTTTTAAAAATGATATAAGTTTAATATATTTGTTAATTCCTATTCATTAATATGCACACTTAAACGTGTGTTGTGCTGTGTCTTATATTGTTGATCTCATTGTACTAAAAATTTCATGTTTGGTTTAAAAAAGGAAATGTCAGATATTGTTTTTTTTTTTATTTTTGGTGGTTTTTTTTTTTTTTATCTCATTGAATTATATTTGCAAACAGTAAACATCTGCATTCCGGAATAAAGTTTATAAAAGATTTCACTGAAAACAGTGTTTAATTATTTAGAATTTACCACAGCTTGTAGATTGCATTAAATTATCTTTTAATTGACATTTTCATTTGCTCAATTCTCAGGTGACTATTTTGCATATTATTCATGGAAAATAATGTGTTAACTCACACAACTAGTTACCTTGAATAAGTTTTGTAAATTATGTTGGTGTGTTTTGTTTTAAGCACCACTTATTACGTATACGTTTTAGTTTATGTCTCGCCTACGACGAAAACCGCAGAATGCGAGACATAGGGATTACTATCCTGCGGCGGTGTTGTAACTAGTTTTGGATCAAGTTTATATATTTCATTAAGTAAAAGACCTATATGCATCACATCTTGTATGCAGATACCTTTTGTTACAAAATGTCCGTCTGTTATATGTACATGGTCTTTGACCACATTTTCATTGTGCACCGACTGCATGTAAAATTTAAAAGTTGTTTAGTCATGTGAATTTTGCACGTTCTATGAGTGATAGGACAACCATATTTGGTTGATAAGTTCCTTGCAATGTATACATGTCTGTCACACAAGGATCAGCTGACCGCGACCACATGTCATGGATCACTCTTGAAGATTAAAATTATGTGATGATATCCGTATCTCAGATACTATAAGCAGTTAGGTCAACTGTATATGGTGTATGGAATTACTGTAATGAGTACATGTCAGTCTTGCATGTATCATCCGACATTGACCTCATTTTCATGGATCATTAGTCAATGTTCAGTTTTCACAGTTTGGTTTGTTTCTTTGATACTAAAAGCAAAAGGTCAACTATATTTGGTGTGTTACATGATTTTAAGGTATACATGTATGTCTTCCAGGGTTTGTCGGACCTTTACATAATTGTAATCGACCAATGATTATGTTACAATTGTTCGATACTTGCAGTACAAATTTTGTTTAAAAACTTTAAACATTAAATCAATCATGGTCAGCACAGCAGGCGAGACTTTTCAGCATGTGCACTTTTTTCATATTTGTATCTAGATTGCCTTAAAGAGAAATATCATCTAGTGCACATTGATTTCTTTATATCATTTTTCAATTAGCAACACATACATTTAGTTATAAAACTACAGAGAAAAAAATAATAGATTAATTGGGATAACTGATGTGAATTGTAGTGTATGCTTTCCATACATTATGCAAGCCCCATCCGAAATTGAAACGATGTTTATTCGGTCTTTTTTTTTATTAGAACATATGACAGGTTTACATCTAAGAAATTGGGTTATATTTGCTGTTGATAATTTGAATAACTGCATAAATCTCTTCTCTCAAAATGACGTTTTTGTTATAATAGAAAAATGCAGAATATTTGGTATCCATCAATGACACAAAATCAGTACATGCACAGCATAAAACACACAAAAATCATTTGTCCCATTATGCTGCAACGCATTGTTATATTTTGAAGTATCAACTTTCAATAAGGATAATCAAAAGTTAGTGAAGTAACCAATTTGATATTTTCCACTAGTTATTACTGTTAGATATGTTACTTAACAATTATTGAAGATTTAAATGAAAAGAACACTTTATAAATGTGTGCTTCCCTTAATTTTCTATATTCACACATTATACTTATGATACAAGATGTATGTATATTTTGTAAATCTTATATTTTGTATGTATATAAATATATGTATATAATTTGAACATGAGCACGTATAAATAGTTTTGCATTATTGTGATTATTTGTAATTTTATAATGATAAATTGTTATTATTAAATGTAACAAAAAAAATTAATATTTGTCAGATTTGGTTAGTTATAGTCTCACAATTATCAGAAAGGTTACTACATACTTACAATTCAGTAATAAATAAACAGATAAAAATAGTAAACATCTGTTTGTAACATTTTAAGAATTTTTATATAAATTGTTTATTCATACAATGATAAACAAAGTAAATATTGAAAAAGAAATAATAATCTTCTTGTTAACTTCAATAATATATTGTATTCGTAAAATGTTATGACAATGTCGTGAAGTAATATATGTTGACCCTGTCCGGAAAGTCTTACTAATTGATTTTCAGATTGGATCCGACATAAAAGTATAATGAAAATGGACACGCATAAAATCACACTTACACAACACTCTAAGTGCAACATTGTCCTTATCAAATCAATACATATCGGTGAAATGAAAAGATGCCATATAATACTATGAATAGAGTTTGTGAAACTTCTAACTTATTCAGTTTTACAAGAATTGTGGATTTTAAAAACAATAATATCCGTCAACGCCAATTTTCATGTCGGTTTCAAGTTTACCAGATCATGTGATAACGGTTATTACAGCCACTAGGGTTCAATGCACCCAGCATGCAGACTCTTGTAATAGATATTATTAAATGACGTATATTTAATCACTTTTCTTTTGACCACTGAGTAGTCTGTGCTTTGTCAAAATGAGTTTTGATGCAGCTTTCTACTTTTAAAACTTTTTAGTCTAAAAAATGGAAGTATTGTGTGGCGATTTTAATCTGATTTTAAGTTTTTAATGGTGCATATTTTGTCTAGGAGACAGCAATTGTAGTTGTATATGTATATACTCATAAAGTGTCCAGAAAATCAACATAACAATGTTAAAGTATATCCTATTCTGTACTTCCTCCCCTACCGGAGACTGGAACTTGTTCTTTTCACTTCTACCTTCTACAGAAACACCGCCTACCATTGCTCTGACACCTTATCCCTCTCACTAAATCTGACTTGTTTAATATAAGATCCAGTTATCGTGTATTTATCCAGTCGTTGAATTATACACGCTCGATTAAATATCGATGCTTCACGCATCAATTGATAACAGGAGATAAAGATACACATGGAAAATCACAAGAATTAACAGACAACTGATAAATTAATGGATCAAAAGAAAACATTATACAAAAATAATAGTGTGTCCGACGACCCCGCCTTTCAGCAAGCATAGTCGACATGGCTATTAATAGAACATAGAGGTAAAATGCAAGTTTTTTTTTGTCTATTATTTTAAAAACTGCTGTAGATAGAGAAAATCTGGGTGGACAAAAATGTTCAGAATGATGAATTGAGATTGCTTCAAAACTGTAAGTTGTCTTTTGGATTTATTGTCCACGTTATCTTCAAAAACTATAATAGAGAGACAGAAACTTTATATGGCAAAAATGGACAGCAAAGCATGGATGTAATCATCACTTGACTCCTTATTAGAGTTATTGTCCTTTAATGGCGACTTTTATCATTTTTCTGTCTTATATCTTTCTGCCTGTTAAACGAATTTTAAAATTTGTATCTTTGACATTTATATGCAAATACAAATACGGATACAGATCCAATACACCTTATAGCCATTACTGGTTATAACAAAGGTTCCCGTAAAATTTTTACGTCATAATAGAAAACATCTGACGCAACAAAGGAAAAGTGAATGCTGTATGACGTCAATAGTTCAAGAGGCGCAGATGCTCGGGTCAAACGGCGCATATTCCCAAATAGCGATAAGATCTATGGATTTTTATTAGAGAAAAGAAATTACAACGTGTTATCAAATCCGAAATATTTTTTTTGCACTATACATGTTTTATTTCAAAGTTAACAGCATTCATGAAATATAGCTATTTATGGCTATCTAATAATAAAAAGGATTATCAAGAAAATATCTTGTATCAGAAGGAGCTAAAATCTTCTTATCAGATCTTCACCACAAATCTTATGAAACAGACATCATCCAGAAGCTTTATCTTTTTTTATTAACCTTTGTTCCATTTGCTGGACGTGTCTTAAAAGATCTTAAAACTTCTTCTTCTATCATATTTATGTTGTATGTGTATGAAAAAGTCTCATTAAAAGCGCTTCTAACTGAAAATTATAAGAAGCTAGATATGTCCCTTAACATCAGGGACCAGCCAATAAAGTAATATAATCCAGTACCAAGCAAAGTTATCGAATCTTTTAATGACTGAAATAGTTGCATTTGAAAAGGGTTCATCCCAAATTTGTACATTTTTTTCACTGCAATTGTGTCAGGTAAAATGCAGTAAAATCCCGCTTTTCAAGTCCATTCGCATCGATTTAGACGATCCGGTACATAGTAAATTTGCTGGTTGGTCCTTTTTATAGACTTCTATATATATATATATATATATATATTGAGGTAAATTGTATGGCCTTCCAAATACCGTTTCGATTCCTAACATCGATGAAGAAACATTAATTATCGAAATTATGACGTTACAAGCCGTTTGTACAAACAGAAATGTGCAGATCTGGAAGGTTTTTTAATAGACAAGAAGAAAAGAAAGAAAAAAGAAAGAAATTTCCCAATTAGGAACATTTTTGGTCGGTGCTAGAAGAATTTGTATCCGGAGGAGTTATTTCACAAACAATCATCCACAGTTACAGAATGGCAAACCTTTTATCCCGCTGACGTATAGACTTTCAACCAAATTCAACTTTGTCGGCTTGGGACAAGACTAAATGTCATTAATGTTATCAACTATAGGTTACCGTTTGGCTAACTCCGCAGATAGTATTCTATAAAGACCAAAGGGTATAAAAACGACCAGTGTAAAACAATTAAAACTAGAAAAGTAACGGATTGATTTATATACAAAACAAAAAACCAAAAACAAAAACAAAAAAACAAAAAACAAATAAGAAGATGTGTTGTAATTGTCACTGAAACAACTATCCATCAAAGACCAGATGTCGTTAATGTATGCACCTAATAACATTATGACCTTCGACTTGGAGCCTTGGTTCTAGTCGCATAGCAAGCTATATAGGACACCGCAATGACTAGTGTAAAACAATTCAAAATAGAAAGACAACGGCATGATTTATTAACAATTCAATAGACGAAAAACTATTCCCTGAACCCCATTCCCGTTACCATCGCACTTAAGAGTCCTACATATATAATACACATCTAAAATTCAACCCATTAATAGCCGAGAGGTTTCATCAATATGATGACAGGCACACATAACAGAATTCAGTTAGAGGTAAGTTTTTAAATTAATTCCTTTAGTGAACAGAAATCAGTAAATTAGCCAATTCAAACTTACTGAAATAAGGCACACAACGGAAACAACGGAATATAATTTGATGAGTTCATTTAATATTCCAGAAAACGAATCCACGGTCAACGTATAAGCTAACGGCAATAGTTAATTTTTTCTAAAACATACATTTTGAGTTGAATAGACATGTAACAGCCTTAAAAATAATATATAAAAAAATAATCGTTTTATTTATAACAGAAATTTGTAGTATCATGTGTACATAAACAATATTTATTCAAGCATATTATGCAACAATAGGTGTACGTATTCAAATCCAACCAATATCAATATATTTGCAGTAAATAAATTGCAAAAATATTAGAACGAAAGTTTTAATGCAGTCATACACGATTTCGCCATTTCATATTAGATTAAAAATAACATTTAATAAATTTCGTGTATCCGACGTTCTTTTTTGTACTCATCTTTATCGTTTGTATTTTCAAATTTCCGTATTGTCAATATGCTATTTAGGAAGAATTAAAAAAAAACACATTTCAACAGATTGGTGTGATGAGGTGATATTTCCTGTTTCCTTTTTGCATTAATTATTTCAACATATATGTTAGGAAATATACAAAGAAATACTTTTTGAATCTGTACTAGTCTGATGGAATTGAAAACAAATCATGATTGACTTTAGAGGTTAGTTTTTAAATTAAGAATAATAGCTTAAAAGGGTATGTATTCTCTTTTTTCAGACGTTTCATATATGGTCAATTTCCTCATGAAATTTAACATCGTGCATTCAGGCGACATTGCGTGCAAATATACGGCCGGCTCCTGGCGAGTTTTGAACAGCTTTGAAATCATACGAAATATGAAGGTCTTTGTGATATTTTCCAATCGGAAATAAAACCATGAGGAATTGAAAAAAAAAAATAATTGAGATTTTATTTGGTAATGTACTCTCTCTCTCTCTTTCTCTCTAGTTAAAAACGATTAGCAAATGTAAGTATATACACCTTATCATAGATATTTTTTTCTTTGCAGATATGAAGACATTTATTTTGAGACTTCTAATTCTACTCCTTCTTCAGATTTTAGGTATTATATTCATTGAGTTGTAAAATAGTCGGGATCATTAGTGTAGTTAGAATTGCTTGCATTTTTTTTTTAAGAAAAGTTGTTATCGTCGTAAATGTTTGTAAATATGTTTTGCAGTCATCTTTTTGGTAGTTAATTCTTGCGTTGTTCTTGTAATGTGATATATTTGTGAAATCCAAGAATTGAAACTCATTTCTATCGAACATGTAAGATTTCTTCAATGTAGAAATTGGCGAACAGATATTTATGAATGCTATCTTATATAATGAGATCAAATTGTGTTGTCAAAACTTGATAGATAAGGAAAGGCACATTGAAAGCAGCTTTATACAAAAGTTTTCTTTGCATTGTAAAAGTTTGTAAAGAAAAGAAATTAAATTTTAATTAAATCGCTCTAATACAGTTTAACTTGTCAATACATTCCCAATTTTAACAGTTCTTGAATATAATTGCAATGAAGATACTAGTTTAGACATTTTATGTTGAGCAACATATATAGTGCATCTGAGCGATAATTAAATAAATGAAATGTAATATAAAAGTGGTCTTTTTATAACAAATTGGAATGCAAAATAAAAAGATATTATTTATGAGACATAATTTAATGTTCTGTTACAAAGATAAAAAAAACAACACGAATGAGCAAAATTCATGTACTAGCAGTATGTCAATACAAATGACGTAATTGACAATTCACTTAAGTCGCTATATTATTTTGCAATCAAGTGTGTTAATTACAGACTCTGACATATAAAAAGTTTTGAAATCTAAAATACATTTTCTATATATGCATTACATGAAACGTAATAACATAACAATACTTGTGATACTTTTGGATATGTTTGGAAATAAGGTGAACGAAGCGATAAAAATTTTGGTGGTTTCTGTTATTTTGTCTGTTACTTGTTGGCAACAATATTGTCAGTTTCCTTATTTAATTGTAAATCTGTATCCCTTAGTATTTCCTTCTCAGATATAAATCATATGGCATAGATCTGATTTTGAAGGCTGTCTTTGCCTGTAGAAACCTTGAGGCAAACGGGATATAACATCCTAATTTTTACAGGCACTGTGATTTTATTAATTGATCCCGTTAATTAAGATACAATACATTTTAACCTGTTATAATGCTTTATCAATTTTAATGTATAGCTTTATAGTTAAGAACATTTATCGCTAAAGGTCATGTTTATGGGTATAAATCAATTAATTGTAATTGGCTTTGCAATAGCTTTTCAGTAACTGCAAGTACTCCTAGATCGGTAAGTTGTGTCTTTTGTCTTGTTTTGAGTTTTATATTTTCTTATTTTGTGCTTTGTATCGATCTGAAGAGTAAAGCATTTTTCAAATGATTTAAACGTTATGTTTAATGCTATATTGTTACACCACTGTATCAGGTAAAGGGCGGTTGAGAGCTCGCATAAATGGTTTATGCTGCCGCTTAGTGAGTCGCCCAGTCCTCAATCAAGATACGATAATTATTTAGTGGTCGTTGTTTGTTTTCTAGCATGTGTGTTCTTCATTTATTGCGTTAACATAAATCATGTCGTTGGTTCTTGTTTAAATTTTCATGTTTATTTATATTTTACTATACGATGTGAGTTTTGATCATTGTTTAATCTGTGTGGTAAGCAATAGATAGCTAACATTAGCTTCATTTGATGTGAGGCTGATAATTGTCTCATTAGCAATGATACCACATTTTCTCATTTCATTTTAATTTAAGGTTTTTGATTGATATAAATTATCTTCATACACTAATGAGTGCTGAAAGTATCTCGTACCTACTGTTGTAATGATGCCTTTTTCATAACTGTTAAACACATTTGTTCACAGGAATCAAATGCCAAGAAATTTTCAAAGAAAACATGACACTGACCATTAACGATGATGACACAGTTGTTCTCAATTGCACCTGTTTTCGGGAAAATGAAAGTTCATGGAAAGGTCCATCCGATTTCAAATCTGCGCACAATGACACTGTTCTCACGCCGTATTCAGATGGCCTACGAACCAATCCCTTCGTTAATATATCAAATATCCGTATTTATGGTAACTACAACATAGGAATGTGTTACCTTAAGATAATAAACTTTTCTAGAGTCAACAATGGTATATACGAGTGCAGTTATTTCCTATCTGGTAATTTACATATAAGAAGATACCACGTGTTTAGCAGTACAATGAGTAAGTAGCATTTATAATGTGCACAACAGTTGTTGCTTGATTGACCTTTATCTGGTACGGCCGAGAAAAAAAGTATACACACGTACATGTATAGTAAACATTACAAAACATTAAAACCAATAGCCCTTAAAAATAAGATCTGCAATCCGTTATGTCATAACTTCAAACACTGTAGTTCGGATATTTTCAGACGAATACAGTTTTGGGAGCTCATCAACTTTCCAAGAAAAGAAATTTTAATTTAAGATACTATTTTTATCTGCTGCTGTTAAATGTTGTCTTTCCTGCTACTTTTGTGAAAAAAAAATATAAGTTATATATAGAATTTGCTGAAATTTGTATTAAGATATTTTAAGTGATCTTAGAAAAGCGTTTTTCTATACAGTAACAAAAACAAAAAATGCAGAAAGTCTCTGCGTTCATCACATTTCTAATTTTTCAATAGCCAGCTAAAATTAACATATCAGAGAAAAACCACAGCATAAAAACACTACTATGTCTAAAATTGAGAATGGAAATGGGGAATGTGTCAAAGAGACAACAACCCGACCAAAGAGCAGACAACTACTATTTTTACTTATATTTTAAACCAACCGGAAACTTAGTCAAAAAAGTGTTTGTACTGTCACCTTATTTTGTTTTTTTTTTCAATAACAGGAATGATCATTGACAGTAACATATCAGAATTTGTTTTTAAAATAGTCGCTCCCTTACAAACAACAATGAGTGCACGCCGGCATAAAGCAAAACGGATCGAAAGCAACGGAAACAAACAAAAGTACTAGTGTCGGACGAAAAGCAAAATTATCGGACAAAAAGCAAAACGGACCGAAAGCAACGGTCAAAAAGCAAAAGTGTCGGACAAAAAACAAAATTATCGGACAAAAGGCAAAAGCAGACAAAAAGCAAATCCCGGACCAAAAGCACCGTATCACACACCTGGTACACTATGAAATCTCAACCAAATTAACAAGCGAAAAAACCTTCCTGTTAAAATATAAGCTTTTCTGATTAAAAATAGAAAAAGTATATATAGGTTAGTCGACTCTTCATTAATTTATTGTCAATCTGTGCCTATGTAACTTAAAATGACATCGACATGTTTTTCTCCCCTTAGTTCCGATAGCAGAGTCAGTTATTTGACAATATGACATTGAGATCATCAATAAATCTAACGTATATATCAGTATATTGATGTCATTCTTAATCAATATAAACGTATCAAATCTATTTTTTTACGAATACAATTTTATTAAGGTAAATATGTCATAAAGTATGTCAGATTGAGATTGTCTTGTATCAGTTGGGATATTCTGAAACATGAATACGGATTTAATGAAGTCGAATTATTCACTTGCAAGTGAATGATTCATCAGCGATATTTCTTTGCTTACTTTGACAAAGTTGAACTAAAATGGCTGCTAAAAACGAATGATTATTATTAATATAAATGATTGAACCAAATGAAAGCATATTCTATTTTTTTCATATTTCGTAGCTAGTGCTCCTTTAAGCAACCTTATATGCTAAACACATCAATGTCATTTGAATACATTGAATTAAAAAAAGAGAGGTGAACAATAATAAATGGTCATTCAGGAGCTGACATGTCAGTAACTGCTAGTATTTCTTTGTTAATTTTTGTATTATTGTCATTTTGCTTAGTTTCTTTTGTTACCTATTCTGACCTCGGACTCGGACTTCTTTTAAACTGAGTTTGACTGTACGTGTTGTTGTGTGTTTGTTTTTTCGACATTAGCTAGAGGTATAGGGAGAGGTTGAGAGTTCACAAAACATGTTTAACCCTGCCGCATGTTTGCGCTTGTCCTAAGTCAGGAGCCTCTGGTTTTTGTTAGTCTTGTAGGATTTTAAAATTTAGTTCATTCATATGTTTTTGAGTTTGGTATGGCCTTACTTAACTAGTACACATTTGTGTTTAGGAGCCAGCTGAAGCACGCCTTCGAATGCGGGATTTTTTCGATGTGTTAAAGACCCATTGGTGGCCTTCGGCTGATTTGCTCTTTGTTTGAGCTGTTGTCTCTTTGACACATTCCACATTTCCATTCTCAATTGTATTATTCAAACTCATAAGTAATATAATAATAAGTGAACAATTTAAAAGTATGCAATATTGAATGAACATATGCAAACAGAAAGCACAATAGTCTAACTCTTGAGAATGATGTGTACTTTAATCTGATTTTTTAAAATTTTTAAGAAGAAAATAAACTTACCAAATAAACATTTATTCAAACTTCAAACTTATAATCGAGATGTCTTTTTTTTAATGCCAAGTTTTGTGTTGTATCTGTTATTTGCTTGGTGGATAAAATAAAGTAAAATTGTATTGATTGTATTAACAGAAATGAACCTAATTTTACCTGATTCGATTTGTAATAAAAGTATAGCTGTACCAATAAGAAAATAATACTTGATAAAATATTGAGCACTTTTGAGTAGTGTATCCTTTTAAATAATGTAAAGTTTATTACTGTTTACTTTTTAATATTAATTACTTTAAATATTGTGTACTTTAAATATTGATTACTTTAAACTATGGTATACTTTTTAATAATGTATACCTTAATATCATTCAACAAGTGCATCAAACATTATATTACAGAACCCCCGACCAATTTGAAAATAGTAAATGCTGCAGAGAACAACATAACATATGGGAAAGAGGGTGTTCGGATAGAGTTGACATGCACTGTTAAAATTGGTATACCAGCAGCAACCTTAATATGGAGTAAAAAGGGTCGGACTGTAGCAAATGGTAGTAATGATATTTTGTTGTATCGATTTATACCAACAAGATCCGATCATATGCAAAACATCACATGTTATGCCTTAAGCGATTTGTTGACATCTCCATTGTCCCAGACAATACTCTTAGATATACAATGTAAGTTAAGGACTAAACTTAAGAAGAAAATGATCAACTTTGTATTCTCTACAAAACGATTGTTGACCTTTTTTTGATATTTTTACATAAAAAATTTCGAGACAATTCAGAATCAATACAAAGATTGCAGCTGGTATTAGATGGTCACAACATCGATGCAAACAAGTAAAAGTCTTGAGCAGCAGTATATGTACTCGACCGTTCTGGATAAGTCTGAATTTTACTGGAAATTGTATGATTTTTAAACATAAGCAACTGAACTTGTTTGTTATAGATCCTAATCTGGGCCATGCTTAACGACAGCACTAGTCCTCGACAAGGTTAAAGAAATTTAAACCTGTTTTTAATGTCTGAACCCAGCTCGACTAAATATATGAACTGTACTCATCCTATTCTTAATAATTAAAGACCAGTTTATTTCTATTTAATCATTCTTGATTTTTTACATTAGAATTGTTTATTAGGTCTTTCCACTATTTTGTGGAAAGACATATTGTATTTGTTCTGATTATTTTTTTTCTTCTTCCGCCAAATTTCAATACTTGTTTTGTGGTTTCGCAAGATGTCGCTTAGATTTTTTGCATATGATATCGAACAGTTATTGCGCTTTTGAGACTGACCCTGTTTAGTCGAAGACTTTTTATTGTAAGAGTTATCTCCCCAAACACTGTTTTCTTTGAGGTGAGATCTCCTCCGTAACCGTAAAAGAAAGCGACAAATTTATTTTACTAAATTGCTCGTTATATCTTCAGAATGATTTGTCAAATTTTAACCGAATCAATTCGTGGACTCTATATGACAGCTATTTCCCCATTTGAATTTGACATAAGTGATATGTCAATGTATCACATGAATGGTAAGTAATACAGACCTAAGGTACGGGTATATGAAGTCATGGGTTCATAAAAATAAATTTGAGGTCAAGGTCAAGTTCTCAATTTGACTTTTCCTTGTTTTAGCATTTTCTCCGACACTTTTAAAGATATATATAACAGAACAAGTGCAAAATAATTGCTTTATTATAATGAAGATATGTTACATTTGGTCTGAAACAATCTAATGGCATCTTATAGGAGTTGGTGTTGATTCTACATTACTAGTTTTACATGTTAAAAAAATCGAATACAAAATTGCAGAAAAAGGCTGAACTGGATAAAGAAATATTTCCTTTATTCCATGCTCTATATAAATAAAGGCAAAAGTAGTATACCGCTGTTCTATACGTGGCTCTGTGTTCATTTTAACATGGGTACGACTTATATTAGTCAATATCTTTTATCGAGCGTAAGCAAGGTGTAAAATGTTGGCAATATAATAAATAAAAAGATTTATGTTTAACCTCTCAGTGGAATCTTGTTTATAGTAAAAAAATCACTTCGACATACTGTTACTATTGCAAGGATTCACTTTATGTATTTACTTAAAACAATAATAACAGAAACAATGTTAACAATCCAGATAGGCAATTTGGTCATTTTTATCTTATTACAATAAAATATTCAATGTCAATTATTTAAATTCGACTGGAAAACCCCTGCATAAATGTTAGTGAAGTTATAACCATACTCATTTCCGTGGTTACACATAGGGCTCTACGTAAGAGAGTACATTGTCAGCGTTAGTTTATTACTTTTGAATCAAAAAGATAGTTTACATTTATTATTCACAAAAGACAGACCTTATTTTCATATAAAATACGAATAACTTGGATACGTGAATATGTTACATCGGTGTTAAAAACAAATTGACAATTCCATGGCAAAATAGATAAGAAACGACAAAAGATAACCAACATTTCATAAAATACAACATATAAAGTGAAATCTGAGCAACATGAACCTTACATAAAACCGGATGTGGTCACATTTACTCCAGAAAGGTTAGCAGTTCATCCGTATTAAATAATGTTTTACTGACAATTTTATATTGAGCCGCATTGAAAAAAGTATAACAAAAACAACGAACTCCAAGTCAAATTCAAAAACGGGGAAGTCCAAAAAAACGGGCAAATCAAACGCTTTCAATCAACGGAACAACTGAAAACAATTGCCATATCTCTGACGTAGTACATGTATTTTCCGACGAAAATGGAGGATGAAATCCGGTTTTATAGCTAGCTTAATAAGTTAACCCTCCCTTTGTAAAGCAATTGTTTATGACTGATGATTTATAAAATGTAATCTAATTTTATAGCATAATTTGTTTTGCCAGTATTTCGTCTAAATTTCAAATGCTTATTGAATGTATTGATTTCTACGCAGTTCAACAGATCAACTGATTACGTTAAAGAGAACACATATCGGTATTGAATCAGAGTAATATAAGATGTCACGAAAGTGTAAGCATGCAAATTGGTTTGCTGTACGTATATCGAGAACTAATACAACACAGATGATATCGGATATGTTCCTTATGTCGTAACTACAATCCACTTCCCTTTTCACGAATGTGACCTACCGAATTAGACTATTTACCTGATTTGTAATAACATAAGCAACACGACGGGTGTCACTTGTGGAGCAGGATCTGCTTACCCTCCCGGAGCACATGAGATCACCCCCAGTTTTAGTGGGGTTCGTGTTGCTTAGTCTTTAGTTTTCTATGTTGTGTCTTGTGTACTCTTATTTGTCTGTTTGTCTTTTTCTTTTTTAGCCATGGCGTTGTCAGTTTATTTTTTATTTATGAGTTTAACTGTCTCTTTGCTATCTTTCGCCCCTCCTTTAATTAACCTAATTATATCATTGAAAACTGAAATTTAAAAAAAATTTTACAGATGCTCCAGATGTCAAAATACAGTACAAAATTTCAAAGCAAAACATTACGATGTATTGCATTGCTGACGGAAATCCAGATAATTACACATTTTTTGATTGGGAACACAAGTCAGAATTCAATGAACACATTCGTCGTATCCATGGGACAGCGGAAGGTCAACTTATAATCAACAAAGCTCAGAATAGCAAAGAAAATGAAGACGATGGTATTTACGTGTGCACTGTATCTAATGGTGTTCCTAATATAAAAGGAAAGTTAGATCAGAAAGGCAAAACTTCCATAAAATCAATTGGTAGGAGCAAGTAAACATACACAAAAAAAAAACAACGTTATAAATTGCATTCGTCCTTTTCTGGATTTACCTAGTTAAAGTACATTTGAACAACCAAACATTATTCGATATCATACGATAAATAAACCTATGATCTATTTCAAATCACGTACCAATTTCAATTATAATGCAATGAACAACTGCCAATGATAATTAGTTAAATCATATATTAAAAGCAAACTTCTCACAAAAAGTATAAGCTCATGATCTGTTTTGTAACGAGTTGGTATAGTTTTAGCGATATTTAAACGCGTTAAATGCTGAAAACACATTCAAACATTCGTCGTTCTGTTCTGCTGACAGCATACAACCATTAACGCTTGCAAATTCACACTCAATAAACCTGTCATACTCGACAATAGGACACAATCGGTTAAGTTACAGATCGACCTGGGCTATCTAAAGGTTTAAGGACGCAAGAACATGTCGCCAGTTAGTTGAGACACTGACACATCGTTTCTGCCAACCACTGTGTGAAAACGACTGTAAAGTTTTTAAAGTATTGATTTCAGTCGTTTTTCGTCATAACTCTGACATAGCACATTCTGATTTATGGAGACGGTAAATTTGTTCCAATGTACACGCGTAGCGCATTTGAGTTATTTAAATACCATACGATGAAGCAGAGGGTATGTTACTGCTGAGAATGGAAATGTTGACAATTAGAAAGTTGAATTCATTACGTTAGTTAAGGATTCCAGTCGAAGTCGTCCATCTGGGTCAATATCGATGAAAAGGTCATGATATGAAGCAGACTTTTACTTTATGTAGTATCCTTAGTTTCAATTTCATTAGCATATATAGATGTAGACACTCATTGAAATGTAGGTTATTGAGTGACAGAACATCATCAACACACTAGCGACATGGGTTCAGGGTCATGAATTTTAAAACACTAAGTTGTCCCCTTATCTTCTTAATGGATTTATGAAATTAGAACATTGGTAGACTTACATTGCATGTTGCCTTTGATGCGCACTCATTGAGAAATATGAGTATATTCTCGTGTGAAAAGTGTTTTGTCTTTTTCAGCTCCACCAGTATTTGTTGCAGACAACAAACCGGTTCAGATAGGACATATTGGAAAGAGTGTAGAAATAGAGATATATATTTATGATCAGCTCAATAATAGCAAAGTTGTCATTAAATCGATGGGCACTACTATTATGATAAAAGCAAAGATAAAAAGTTTACACACACATGATACGTTTCATGGGGTATATATAACAGTTTCAGGAATAAAATATACTTTTGATTTGCATTTAACATCAGAAAATAGTTTTACGAGGTACACTGTGGAGGCATGCAACGATGTAGGCTGCAACTATTTTGATGTGCAAGTAAACTCCGCAAGTAAGTTAACTTTGACTTGTGATAAAATGATTAAGAAAATCAGACATATATTTCGTATGCGACAACATGTTTTTGAGTAATGTCAAAATTATCAATATACTAAGAGAAAATAAACCATTTTTTTTACAACTCCATTTTTAAGTCTCAATCACAAATTCTGGTTACCATATTGTTTTATTTGTACTTGAACTATATACTGTTAATCCTTCATCAGTTTTGGAAAAATTCGCTATTAAACAGACATATAAAGAAAAGTTTTTTGCCAAATAAAGTAGACAAAATATTCATTTAAAACACCAGAAGAACCGACAGTTTACGGAATGCAATATCGTGTTCATTTTTGGTTCGAAATCTCTTTTGACATGGCTACGACGAATTGTAAAAAGAAAATGGAGAATTACTTAAAATTGTGAAGATTGTTAAAGATTTGATTATCACACAGATTATGTGAAATATTTTGATAAAAAAAAAAATACTGTAAGAATAGACACATACATCATGTTCATAATAATGTTAGAATAAAAACTCGACGAAGATTCCAGTTCTATAATTAGGTAAGTCACACGCGCGTTTCGTATATTTAAGACTCGTCAATAGCGGTCACATCAATATAGTTGAAAGGCCAAATCCATATAATATTAGTATTGTCAACATAATTTAAATTTTAATTTGTGGTGGGACAATTTTGTTGAATATGCTGGACAAAAATATCGATTCTATCACTGTTTTATTATTATAGATGTTAGCTATAAATCCGGCATATTCTATAACTATGGCTGGTACATAGTTGGTAGTTTGTTCGGAGGAAGTTTTATACTCAGCATATGTTTGAATATTTATTGCTTAGTGAAACGTAAGAGAAATTCAGGAATGGTATCAGAAATCCCAATTGAAGTTCAATACGATGAGGTTGGAACGATACATGATAACAGTACGAGTATTCAAGTCTTATCAAATAATACACAAGGAGCAGTTAGTAGTTCCGAAAGGCTCGCCTTTGAAAGATTAAACAGTTACGTGTCGGATTTCGAACAGGAAAGCTCTTCAGACACCACTGTACAGAGTTTATCAATTTCACTGCTAAATGAAGACGAATATGAACATCCATATGAAACTATTGATCCTGAGAATACTGAAATACATCCATATAGTACCGTCAGGTATACCGTATATGAGAATACAATGATTTTTCCAAAGGAGATAAGAACTAAAAAAGTTGAACAAGCGATTCAAATTGTTAGAGAAAGAGGTCCATGGCTCATAATTTACATGAAAAAGTCTAAATGAATGGAAATAAAATTACATGTCTTGATTCATGTAGGCGTTGGGTAACAAACCAACCCTTGTGATTTTATCTAAATTGTCGCATTTTAAATACTTACCGTGTTTTTATTTTCGTTTTTATACTAGAATTATTGTAATACATCTTATCAAGAAGTTACTGTTTATAGATAACTTAATAACAGTTATCGAATACATTTCATCAGTTCAAATCCATTACGCCGTTTCTAAGTAATTGCATTTAAATTTGGTAACAATATCTGTTATGATACAGGTAACATATGCCCAAAATATGTTGTTCTGGTCTCTCCTGGATTTTATGCTACATGTTAAAAAGTAATAAAAGTCCTACAGGATATGAAAAATATCCTTCCTATAGGATATGTTGATGTTGTGCTGTTGGGTTACAAATTCTAATGAAGAATTTCCAAAAATAGTAATTGTGATTACATTATCCTATTGGAAATGTCAAAAAAGACGGAATCTTTATCCTTCAGTATATGTTCTGTCCCTTAGTGTATGTTTTGACGGATCAAACTTTGTCGTATGGGACAAAATATCCAGGGTAGTTTTTGTCTCATAGGAGAATTATTCTCCGATCGTATATGTTTTGAGAAAACTTTCACCGATATAGGTGTTTTCCTTCAATAGGAGATTTGATGTTCCATATAATTTGTCTTTCATTATTGGATATATTATCTATTTTGATAGATATAAATCATATACTCAAGTTTTTCATGTGTATTCATAGTTGTTGGTTCACATGTTGTTTCAAACCAACAAATGCTAAATTAATAGTTGCTACTTAAATACTAATTAGCCGTTGATATAAATTTATTTGATGTTTAAAAAATTCCTTGTTCCAGTATGTTTTAGGGAGAAAAAAAACGGTGTGCTTTTTTAAAGTTCAAAACAAAGTTTGTTTATAAAAACAAACATGCTCCGCCGACGCAAGATGGTGCTGATGAAGAAAGAGATTATTGATGTTATAGATTTATTTCAAAATCAGTTAATTGGACTTCATTTGATGAAAAAACTCTTAACAGCTCAAGTGACAAAAAGTATGCAGAAAAACTGACGATGCCAACATTGAGAATCCACTGAGGAAATGTATATGTATATGTTTATCGTTATCTTTTTTTCATTTTAAAAATATATATTTTGGAAGTTTGTTTTCATAATATAATCAATGTGATATATTTGATTGAAAAGTTTGATTATATAGATAACTTAATTATCCCTACTTCGCAATTTCAGGTATGGAACCGGCTTATTATAAACAAAAAAGTAATAAGTTATGTAAACGTGATTATAAGTATTTAGCATTTGCTTTATATTTACCGTTATCCACAAGTTGAATTGTTAGGTATTACTTGTTTATGATATCCCGCTACAAGTTTTCGTTAAAGACGCCAAAGACGTCATTAACAGTTAGAGAAAAACATGACCTTCTGCAATGCCAAACTATAGGTATCGACAATAGCCATTTATCATTAAACAACAGTCGGTTAGTTACATTAAAATTCGTTATATTGATGAACAGGGACCTCAGTCAAGATTTGAGAAAGAGAGACTGGAATATGTATTTGCAATATAGGCGAATTTCCAGTCAGGACAGATTACAAGAGTTATTTGTTCATTACCTGAGCTTCAGATATCAAGCGAAAACTGACCTATGATGACTTTACGCTTCAAAAGTTTTTACAATGTTTACTTTTAGTCATATATAACTATATTCATGTGCTATGAAATTACTTTTTAACACAAATGTGCTATGAAATGACTATAAATCTTTTGAAAATAGCGAAAATAAGGACTTTAATTCTGTCAGGTCAAACCTACCGGTCCTAAGCCAGATAAAACGGGAGGGAAGTCATACTAAACTCCAAATTGTACACACGAAACTAAAATTAAAAATAATACAAGACTAACAAAGACTAGAGGCTCCTGACTTGGGACAGGCGCAAAAATGCGGCGGGGTTAAACATGTTTATGAGATCTCAACCCTCCCCCTATACCTCTAGCCAATGTAGAAAAGTAAACGCATAACAATACGCACATTAAAATTCAGTTCAAGAGAAGTCCGAGTCTGATGTCAGAAGATGTAACCAAAGAAAATAAACAAAATGACAAAAATACATAAATAACAACAGACTACTACCAGTTAACTGACATGCCAGCTCCAGACTTCAATTAAACTGATTGAAAGATTATGTCTTCATCATATGAATATCAGGCACAATCCTTCCCGTTAGGGGTTTAGTATCATACCATCATAACATATATGAGAAGAACATAACCCGTGTCATGCAAACAACTGGTTTTTAAATAAATGTGTTTAGTGCCGATGCAAAGACCCTATAAGTGAATCAATATTAACGCCAAAATATGCAATCTTTAATGACCTGACAACAGTATCGTAACTATATCCCTTCTTAATAAGTCTATTTAAAGGTTTTGTTAGCTTCAGAGGTGAATACTGACATTTTTGTGCTTTATAAAGAATATTTCCATAAAAAATTGGATGTGAAATACCTGAAATGTTTACACTGCGTTGGTCTAATGTACAAACATGCATCTCCTTATTTTTATATCTATAAATTCTTCGTCGCAATAGTTTTCCCTCTTATTAACCTATCCGTTTGATCATTATAACGAAAACACTGACTAAAAGTGAGTCCTAGAAATCCTATCAGAAAATTATTTGTTTAAATATACTATAAGTACTAATTCTTTGTTATTCTAATTATTATAACAGATACCAGAAGAACATTCAAACTCATAAGTCATGGCTAAAAAGGGAAAAGACCAACAGAAAAACAATATTAGTAAACAAAACACTATAGAAAACTAAAGAATGCATGAGCAACACGAACCCAACCAAAAACTGGGGGTGATCTCAGGTGCTCCGGAAGAGACTAACATTAAATCTTAACTGCTTATATTCTAGAGTTTTTTGATTCGCGTATAATATGCAATATTTGATATGCTTTTTTTTCTTGTTTTGATTGTTGTCATTGCATACAGACCATTCCTTCTTTAAAATTTAAAAATATTTCAATAGATTTGACAAACACGTTCATCACTGTATATCTCCTCTATGAGGCTGTTCAATAACGTTTTTTTTTTTTGTATACATTCATGTGGCGGTATTAATTGAATTATCAGAAATAAGGCGAAAGGACTCGGTTTTAGAAAATCTGAACAATGCTCATGAATTGGTTGTTTCTTGAGAATAAAGTGCTGAATATTAACGGTCAATTTGTGCTGTTTACATGATAAGCTCATATTACCTCATTGCCTATAATAAGCACCATGTCAAAATGCTAGTAGTCATTTTGTTGTGAAACATATACAGTCATATAAATAAAGAAATTTAATAGATTTAAAAGAAATCAAATTTGGTTATATGTCACTATACATTTTTAAGTGAAACTGGGAATATTTTCAACATACTAAAGTTAATACATTTATCTCATATTATTTCTCTAATAACAACATACTTTGTTTTTATTGTAACATGCACTTACAAATCAATTACAAAGCGGAAATAATTTCAAGTATAAGTTAAGTGTTTCGATAGTACCGTATCAGTCGGAATATTGATGTTGTATGACCTGAATAATTTTATCTATTAATATGCAGTTATATACCATTGATAACAGTGACAAATGACTCCAGGGCTAAAAACTTGACAAAAGAGCAAACAATAGACCACAAAAAATATTCGAAAATTAAATAATTACCAACACGAACACCGACAAAATCAGGGGTGAACTTTAATGCCTTGATAGGGTAAGTAATTCCTGCTTCACTAGTGGCACCTGCTTAAATTGTTTGTTCCAGTCAATCATAAATCTGAGTATTGATAAGTCGCATTTTGGTGATGTCATAAACATTGGAAGAAGGTGGAATTAATTGTAAATTCGACTAACGGAACATACAGTGTATCAGGAGTTTGAGACACAGATGTTCAATAACTATTTTTTTAAATCGAGAGGGTGTTCATAAAACTTTCAAAAGGTTGAATTTATAGCTTCAACATTCAGATCTTTATTTCAGTAGCTTTGTTTTGAGTGGCATTGAAATGCAAATCACATGAAAAATTGTAATGATGTATGCCATACCCAGTGGGAAAATTGTAGCCGACTTTCAATTTTTCCGGAACTATACAAGTATTTCGGTATCCATATTGTAAGGAATTAATTGATAGGGGTGGCGTTGGGAATCTGTTACCCCACCCTTTTCATATAATTTATATTTTGAATATGTATACCTATTCACATATTTTCAAGCTTGGAAAGGTGACCTATTCCAGCGCCGGCAGCGGCACGTTCTATCACTTTGTGTATAGGAAATCCCCCCCCCCCCACCCGCCCCACCCTCCGAGATTGTTTTACGGTGCGTTTTCTTGGTACGATTTTCGTACATACCGTGTTGGATCGTCCAGTCTTGGAATATTAATAGGACTATAATAGCTAGCATGCATATTTTTTTCTTTTTAAGGAATGAAGTTGTATTTCTTTAAAATTGTTAATGCAACTTTATTCAATTGTTTATATACCATGCAAAAAAATCTTCACACAACGGTTAAAAGACATTATAAAGTGTAATGCCGATCAAGTTAACATAGAGCTTGTCATATTGTATAGATACTTGTCTATTGTTGGAGACTGAGTGTTATTCAATTATTCTACTGAATATGCGCAAGTCACTTCAAACATGCGACAGTTATTGATTGGTCATCTGGCTGCTATACCATACATAGCAGATATGTTTATAGTTCGTTTTTATGCTGTACTGTTACACCACTGTCCCGGTTAGGAGTGTGTTGAGCGCTCACAAACATGTTTAACCCCGCCACATTCGTATGTGCCTGTCCCAAGTCAGAAGCCTGTAATTCGGTTGTTGTCGTTTGTTGCTGTGTTACATATTTGTTTTTTCGATATTTTTTTTGTACATTAAATACTAGGTTTTCTCATTTGAATTGTTTTACATTTGTCATTTCGGGGCCTTTTATAGCTGACTATGCGGTATGGGCTTTGCGCATTGTTGAAGGCTGTACGATGACCTTTAGTTGTTAATTTCTGTGTCATTTGGTCTCTTGTGAAGAGTTGTCTCATTGGTAATCATACCACATCTTCTTTTTTTTATGTATATAATATGTAAAATATATTAGTTACATAAACGATCTACATCACTTTTATACAGGTCAGATGGTATTGCAATGGAGTTTTACTGACAGGTGATACACAATTTATAAATTTGCCATATAATCTAATGAAATATAAGTGAAGCAAAAGATACAAAAGAGACATTCAAACTCATAAGCCGAAAATAAACTGACAACGACATGGCTAAAAAATAGTACCGTGACACAAAACACACAACATAGGAAACTAAAGACTGAGCAACAGGAACCCAACCAAAAACTGGGGTGATCTCAGGTGCTCCGAAAAATGTAAGCAGATCCTGCTCCACATGTGGCACCCGTCGTGTTGATATTTTAGTACAAACCCGGTAGAATTCGGTTAATGTGTATGAGCTTTTGGTTTTGCCATTTGTTTAGGGACTTTCAGTTTTGAATTTTCCTTGGAGCTCGGTGTTATTGTTATTTTTTTAAGTCGCAGGCGAGACAATAAAACAACAGATATTATAGAGATGGGCATTTCAACCAATGGCTCTTTTACTATTTTTCAAACTTTTTTTCTGAATCCGGGGTGGTGGTGGTGGGGGGGGGGGGGGGGGGGGGGCACATCAAGTACCCCACCCTTTTCATATATATTTTGCTTTATCAAAAATATATACCCTGTCATTTATCGATTAACATAAGTCTGTCGCAGACCTATAGATATATATATTTGGATATTTTTCATCTTCTGGTACATTAGTATAGCGATTTTTTTATGGTCCGGCTCATCACATCACGTTCATGTTTAGTAGCAACACAGTCACAATAATCACACCTTGCTTTTCCAATAAATTCGTCACATCTTAAACACTTTCCTCAATTTAACCCTTGCATGTCTTTCATTATGAAGAGAATCCAATTTCAATAGGTAATTATTATAAAATATGTTTGGTCAGACAGTAACACCACAGAGAATAACACTTTTAGTTTTATATAAATGAAAAACTGATAAAAAGTTACATTGCCGATCTCTCTTAATGTTAAAAGGAAGTAATTAAAGATGACTGGCGCCACCTAGATTTCACACCAGATAATAGATAGAATAAATTTAATTTTGCTGCCCTGGTAATTAGAAATCAAAATTGAAATAGTGAGAAATGAGTGTTGGTCATTGGTGTAGAAATAGTGAGAAATTTGGAGGAAACTCTCTTTGACGAGCAACATTTTCTGTGCCAAATTAAGCAAGGGGTGTTCTTCATTTATACTATTTCGAAAATTCCGGAACCGTTGAGTACCCTTAAAAAATGCCATTTTCTATCAAAAAAGCTGCGGCATCATATGTGTTTTACAGTTTTATTTACACCCAAAGTTGATAAATCAGAATTCGACATTTTTTTCAATGGATCTTTTATAGTAATAACGCAGCACCCAAAAAGGCTACCATTGTCGCCTATGTAAATAATTACTTCATTGTAACCTAAAAGAACGCTGACACTATGGAATTTCTGTTAATAATTGTCATCATGTTTCATGTATACAAACCCTTGAATGTTAATAGGTGTTAATGTCAAAATAATCGGATTTATAGCATCTATAAATAGCATCAGTGGGCCGGGGGTCACTTCCTATAATTGGGTGTACGGGGATGTGCCAAAAATATGGGTCATAATTCTGCGAGATTTTATATAAAAATGACCCTCCTTTTTATAACATACTATAATAAAATGCATTTACGTTTGATAACTGTATATTGATTTGGGGTATGTATGATCTGCATATATATATAAATATGCTATTCGGAATCTTCAATTATTGATGGTCAAAATTATATTAAAATAAACCAATTCATTTTAAAGATCACCTTTAAAATAAGTTCCCAAATGAACCCCGGAAATTTGTCTACTGATTTGTATATGGGTCTTTTTCAAAAAATGTCGAATTTTCAGTACACCTATGCTATTTTTTTTATTTCTAATGGAAAATGCTGTTTTAAGTGTTTGAATGAAAGTTTGTAGAATTTATGAGTCAGAACATGATTAATAAACACGATTTAGATCTATTTTGATAAGATTAAAACACATTTAAGTCCGATTTTTGCGTAATTTGTGTGCGTACAGTGTCAGGGTAACACATTTCAAATGATTTTTTTCCTATTTTCTGATTGCCTTGTTATCTACAAAAGGGACATTTTTAGAATGTTAATAATAAGTCTAACGAAAAATCGCAGCTTCCTTATTATTATATGTATTAAACATTTTTCTACAAACTAAATTTAATCAGCGTACATGAAGTTCATGTCCATCCTGTTACCGCTACTTAAATAAACCGTTAAATTGTATTCCTATGAATATTGAACTAGTCAGTGTTGATTTCCAAAGCGCTAAGTAACCTAAATATTTATTACTGCACGTTTCTTGTATAACAGTGTAGAGAAAAAATAATTTCAAGACATTTAGTGAAAAAAAATTGTGGGTACTTTTTTTTGTCATGTCTTTGCTGTTACCAACATATATTTATTGATTACACCAATATTATACTTGTAAAAAGTGCAATAACGTATTGGAAACCAAAATCACAACAGAAAAACATTATCACTTCATCGAAGGGAGTAGTTATTTCACAACAGCAGTCAAAAATGAAAAAAAATGTGTCTATCCTGTTACTATTGTTACTATGGTTACAGTAACAGGATAGACTATATAGTAGACAGAAACGTCTTTAAAAAGTTTACAATTACATATTGTTGTACACATACCGAGTTGTTTCGTTGTTTAAACTCATCTAAAGGTTATAAACGTCTTAATCTTCGCAATTTAGCATTTACAGATGTTATACTGCTATCGGTAACAGGATAGACAAAAAGCTAGTAACAGGATAGAACTTAATATGGTGATATATCATTAACGTACGTTCCTGTTACCAATGAAATAAAGACAAAGGTAAACCAACATGCGAGGGAATTACTTGATGTTGGGTTTATCAGGAAGAGAGAAAAAATGCTGAACATTATGAATTGCTATCTTAGACTTGCATTACTGGTGGTTATTTTCATAACTATACAATGCAGTTAACTACAGACCAATCTCTCTCACTTGTATCAGTTGCAAACTAATGGAACACGTCATAACAAAACACTTAATTAACCACTTGGAAAAAAAAACAACCTATTATACGACCTCCAGCACGGCTTCAGACACTCTAGATCATGTGAAACACAACTTCTATCTTTCATACAAGAACTAGCTTCAAATTCAGACAATAACACCCAAACAGACCTTATAATTATGGACTTTGCCAAAGCCTTTGACAAAGTCCCACATCAAAGACTCTTATATAAACTACATTTCTATGGTATACAAAATGAAACACTTAACTGGATCTCTGCCTTTTTATCCAACCGCACACAAACAGTTGTCCTGGATGGAGAGTCATCAGATGTTGCTCCAGTTACTTCTGGTGTCCCACAGGGAACAGTTCTGGGTCCCGTTCTATTCCTGGTATATATAAACGACCTACCAGAATATTTGAAATCCAGTAAACTCAGACTGTTCGAAATAACCCGAAATTAATTTCTTTTAAACATGAGAGACAAAATATTGCACCACCTATCAAAAAATGTTTCAATATATTCTTGTATGGCATTATCAAGATTGCATCTTTTTATATGTTGTTCTGTAAGTACTGTTTGTTTTGATTTGCTTATGACGAGGGTTGTTTGAATAAGTAACTTTAATTATATATAAATCAATTTTGCAATTTAAAAATTCGACATTTTTTTAAAATGACCCATATAAGTATTGGTCATTCTTTCTTAAATATTTATATAACTTTAGGTACTGAATTTCAGTAAATCTTATATTAAAATGGGTACGTTTTTTTAGGCAAAAATGGCACACCCCTACCAAAAAAATATCGAAGAACCCCCCCCCCCCCCCCCCCCCCCGGATCAATGGACATATCACATGGGAAGATAAATAGATATTAATTTGTGTGACAGATAGCTGATGCATTTACGACTGTGGTTTTACTTTAACCGCATCAAAAATCTGAAATACTGACCTCTGATTAGTTTCAGGTACTTAATCAAGCAAGTCATATAATTATCAAACTTTAATGATATATTTAATCAGAATTTCTCACCCTTTTCATATATTATGGAGCATGAAATAGTGACCTATTCCAGCGGCTCATCTCAACCACTCATCACAAAGGAAGTGCTCCCCCCCCCCCCCGGCCGAGTCCTGAACAGACAATATGGGGGTCAAAAATTGACACCAAGATAATCTCATGATTTGTTTGAAAGTGTATGTCAGGTATTAGTTAAATATTTTTTGAATAAATAACGTGAACAAATTCTGCTAGCTAAGCTGAACGAATTTATTAATACAACCTCTTCCCCTCAACCAGATACTCTAGATCCGCGCCTGCTATCCGATCCTATCTACGGTAAGAATATTCAAGTCGGATCAGGCGGGGTTAATCCAGTGCTCCTTTTGCAAAAATTGCGTAATTTTTATTGGATTTCGCACTAGGTCTGATTACTTAATGGGGTTTTTAACGACCTTGACTGGCTTTAAAGCCCTCGCAGTCGGCTAGGGCTGATATTTATGTGGGGTCATTTATTTACATGCATTTTCTTTCTCGGGCGCTTCGTGTCCTTTGTACCAATTTATAATTTATCCTATACATAATTACCGCCTTTCAAAATCATCCAATCAGAATTGCCGTCTTATCTACCAGTTTGGTTTCTATGCACAACAATATGGCGGTTCGACATGTGCCACGGAAGTGTAAAAGATTAAGTCATTCACCCGTGAAAGAATAACATTATACTCCACCCTGAGGTGTTCATGGTTGAAAATATTGTGACGGACAAACAGGTAATCCAATTAATCTCAGTAATCACATAGATTAATAAATTTTGGTTAAATTATCGAACACTTTCACCAGTTTGCAGATTACTTTGTCTTTGATTTTTAAAATATAATTTATACATACGGAAGAGGACGAAGTCAGTAATACCAGTGGCGGATTTACCGGGGGGGGGCATAGGGGGCACGTGCCCCCCCAGTCGAGGTCACCAAAAAAATTTTCTCACATAGTTTATTGCTACTGTATCTGCTTATCTAGATTATAGATATCTAGATAGAAAATCAAGACACAGCTTGATTTGACTTCCTAAACTGGTCATTAATTAACCCCAGCTTCAACATGCGTGATTTATGACAAGTTATCGATGGGTGTGTAAATATTGACACCTTTGTGTAATGTCTATATCCAAAAGCATTTATGTAAACTACATGTACATGCTGGTTGGAATTAATACAAATATATTAACATGATCAATATCGATTAACAAGTGAAATCTTCTTATCAGGAAAGAAATTACCAACTAAAATCGGTCTTAAAAGAATATGTAAAAATAGATGTTTAGTGTCAAGAAGGTTAGTATCGATATGAGATATACGTCTTTATTACCAAACACTCACATTGTATACGGTTTCTGGGGAATGTGTCTTTCTCAGAACAGTCTTTTTCGAACTTTATTATACAACAAACAATTTTTTCAATGCATACAGCATTTTTATTTAAACTCAAATGTCGTGTTTCTTTTCCTCATATTTTTTATGGAAACCATCGATTTGTCTTTAAAAAAACATCCCCTTCCACAAAACATGAATGGTCTGTGCCTGATATATAATCATCAATAAAATGATATTGTATTTTTGAAAACCTACTTATGGTACAGTAAT
This sequence comes from Mytilus californianus, assembly GCF_021869535.1. Lineage (NCBI taxonomy): Eukaryota > Metazoa > Mollusca > Bivalvia > Mytilida > Mytilidae > Mytilus > Mytilus californianus. The sequence continues at coordinate 1,096,540 of NW_026262684.1, forward strand.
ATTTGTATATTTTTTCTTGTTTCAATTACCGTGTATGAGGGTATGAATAGGTTACCGTGAATGAGGGTATGAATGGTTTACCGTGAATGAGGGTATGAATGGGGTTTACAGATTAGAGAATACAAGTAATGGTAAAAAAGTAAAGACTAGAAAAAAAATGGGCCCAAAAAATATAGAAAACAGATTAAGGGTGTTGAACTATAAAGAATAGAGGACATTATGCAGCAAATAAAAGAGTAGAAAGAAATGGACCCAAAATTAATTAAAAGATATAGAAATGAAGACCTGAACCATCCCCCCCCCCCCCCACAAACCACCATCATCCCCAATACATGACACCACCACCATATATACATCTCTAAACAAATCTTTAAATTTGGTTTCATGGTGCCCCCCCCCAGACATCGAGGTTCTGGATCCGCCCCAGAATACTAATAGAGCTATAATTTGAACATATGAATTGTTACTACTGTCAATGACTAGCAATTTTTTTTTTATTAATTTGAATAATTTTCATAGTTCATTACTGGACATTAGTTGTTACATAAAGTCCAGTGTCCATGTTTTAACATTGTATTTAAGACATTTAATTTAAAATCCTTTGAAAAATAAAATAAATTATTAAATTTATATCTGTATAAAAAATATTGAGATCAGGGTTTCATTCAATATCGTAGCGGCTTCATAGTGCTACGTAGATTTTTGTCTACTGAACGAGTAGCCAGCCTAGCTGCTATCAATATCTGTGTAGCAGCTAGGCTAGCTACAGTTCAATAGTCATAAATCTACGTAGCCCTATGTAGCCGCTACGATATTGAACGCAACCCTGGTATAATTCAATGCCACAAACAGTAAGAGAATTATTCATCCACTACAAATAACTATCCAACTACACTGTAGTCTGTACAAATTGATATCAGGTCCGTTTGCTCCCAATACACCTTTAATTTGCACCCTACACGTTCACCCCTGGGTCAGTTCACACCTTATTTTTATATTCAAATACCGGTCCGAATCATTTGATGTTTTTTAGATGTATATATAAAAATATTTATATTTTCATGAACATGATGAACAAAAATTTGGGGATTTTTAAACATGTTACCCTAAATGAAGTTTTTTTTTAATGATTGGATGATTGTAATATTTATTGTTTTGAGTACTTTTTGGAATGTACATATATATGCTGGTACCTTCAATCTTCTTAACACATGGAAATAAATGCTCTGAAGGTACTTATAGCTGACATGTAACACCAAAAACACCTAAAAAAAACGTGATTTGTGGCCTGGTTTTTGTGTTATTCTGGCAGAGTCATTGTGACGAGTTTGATAGCCGTTTGGTATCTTCCTTCTTTCTTTTACAAGTCTTACATGAACGAACTTTGCCATGATCATCTTGACAATTTTTTATTTATTATTCTTTTCGTCAAAATTAATTAATAAAACACTAAAGGAAACCTGTTTATGTTTTCAGAATGTCACTTCATTTTGAAACAATAAAAAAAACTTATTTAAAGCAACACATTAACAAAAACACAATTCCAAAATTATTCAACACAAAACCAATAAAAAGGGTGCAAATGGACCAAAGGTGTGAACGTTTGGAGTGCAAATGTGAAAGTTGGCGAACATGAATGGGAGGGAATGTGATTTGGGCGAGCAGACCTGGATTCTTACAGACTACAGGACAGTCTCTGAGCAAACTCAATACTGTAAAAGTAGTTATTAACAGATAAAAACTACATGTATGGCCCCTGAAGTAACTAAAAAAATTCTTAAGGGGTCTCTGTACTTTTAGGGTAAGGGTTCATTTAAAGAACAGGCTTAGGCTAAGGTTTATGTTAGGTAAGGTCAGGGCTGACTGTCAATGGTGCTATTGCTAGGTACAATGTTATAGTTGAAATTGGTTTAGTATAGATCTCCACTAGTTAGAACATCTATAGGTAAAAGAAGGCCAACAATTAACCCTGTTCCATGAAAAGTCATTTTTGACAAAGTATAGCCATTAACCATGTTGACAGTTGCATTTAATTTTAAATTATTATCATGTGTTTAATTTAACTCAATTGAAACCTTAACCTTCAAAATGATTATGCAACAACTTGCCCCTTTAAAGTGATGTGATATAATAAATATATTTGGGCTGTCATTTGTTTCCCCAAAATTCACATGTAGAGAAAGAAAAATTTTGTTATGTTATTGGAGATGGTTCTCGACAATTAATATCATGAACATGGATTAAGAAAATACATAAAAAATATATATATTTCATGTATTTACAACTTGGAACATATCAAAATGCATGTCGAAGAATGTTAAACAAATAATCTTATCGGGGCATTGTCTGGAGTGTACAAATGTATATAAAGTCAATGACATTTGATTTTTTCTACAAATAAGACTTAAAGTATCCATCCTTAACCATTAATTGGCTAAGGCTTTTATCAAATTAATTATTATGATTATACTGGTGTATAGCAGAGTATGAATTAAGAGACATTAGACTAATAAACAACTGAAACTCCACTTATTTTACATTTGTTTGTACATGTACCTAGTAAAATATCTGTTCTTGCAGGTTTTTTTAAGAACTACAAATGTATTTCTAATTTAACTGTTGTGAAATATTGTATCACATGATGAGTTACAGTGGTGGAAACTTTTTCTCTAATTATTTTTTGACAATATCAAATGGATTTGCAGATTAATTAATCTTATGTTTTCAATAATCTGCGAAACAAATTTTGTTCTTTATATATTACGTCATCGGACATGGTTGTCCTTTTCCTTTGCAGTAAAATAATGAAATTCAATTACTATAAATTACAAATGCAATACAGAAAATATGTAATATGTACATGTATCTGTCACCAAGGTCCCACAGCACTGTTAGATAAGGGGGAGCTAACTCGTATGTGCAGGAACCAAGAGACAGGGGGTCAGTCTATCACTAGACTTAATGTTCTGATAGGCATAGCTAAAACGCAAGGAAGGTTTTCATAATTTAATTAACGATAACAATTTAGAGGAATGATGATAACAATCTATTAGTAAACAATGCCAAATAATAATAATAATAAAAGTACAAAGTAAAAAATCTAAATATCAACTCCAAAGTAAAACTATTTCTCCTTATAATGTAAAATGTAAAATAAATGCCAAAACTACTAAATCATATAATGAACTTAATCTCAAAATCAAAATGTAAAAGTCTCAAAAATAAAAGATTCCCAAAAGTATTTTCCAAAGTTAAATTATGAGTCAGAGATAAATTTTGTCTCAACACTACACAGTCAACTGGTAGACTGGTAGACAGTCTTATAGGTCCAGTATCATGACGTGAGTAGTGAGAGGTTACGCTTCCGAAACACTGACTGCTTTTACAAAAAGTTTCTCAATAATTTTTATTTTTTACTTAGAACTCCTAAATCACAGATTAGAATTTAATGAAATTTTCTCATAATCTTCACTATATAATGCCATACTTCACCTATTTTGATTTTTTATCTGAATTGTTTTTAGTTTTCCTTAGAAATCATGGACTTAGTTTTCATGGGGTACTCATTTTGTATCCACAGCTCCTCTGTCACTAAACTTTCTCCATGTTCTCAGAACATGAATAGAAGAATGTTAATGGGGACCTCCCATTTTGATTTTTGATCAGAAATATTTTTTTTTGTTCCCCTTAGCAAATCACAGGCTTTGCCAATGCCTTATATATCTAGGGGAGTGCCTATTTTGTATCTGCAACTACTCCTTACCTCTTTATAAGAATTGATTGAAACTTTCTCATAATATTCTTAACTGCAGAGCTCCAGATAAGAATTCACAAATTGGGGTTTTTACCCACCATTTTTTATGTAATTGGGTGATAAAGTTTTTTTAATTGCATTATCAATTCCAATTCACCCCTCAAGCAAATATCAAATTGGGTTTTTCACCACCAAGCTCCTTAATGTATTGGGTTTTTTCATCAACACAATATTGAATATTTAGGCATGTTATAATCACATTATATCAACCCCAGATGTGTTTCCATCTTAAATGTGTTTCTTTCTTTGTAGAATATGTGCTAGCTGTTTTATTTGGTTTATCCACTGACGAGCAATTGTACATTTAATTTGTGTCCCGTTTTAAACGTTCTGTCAGTTTTGTATTTTCTCAAAACTTATGTAAACTGCAGCTGGTGTCACTAGTTGGACAGGAACTAATTGCCTTTCTAGATCCCATATGATCACCCTACAGTTTAATTATAGTTGGGGTAGGTGTGGCTAAGTGTTTAGATTTTTTTGTAATATATATGAAATTTAGGTGCTGTAAGAAAGTTTTGCCAGTCCTTTCACCTATTTGCCAGATCTACTTTTTAATAAAAATAAAAAGTAGTTTCCAGATTTAAGATATACCCCAAAACCTTGAGGTTTATAGGGTGGTTTATAATGACGGAGACCACATTCAACTTTAATTTACAAATAATTCTGCAACATCAAGTAAATAAATGACAATGTTATACTGCACTTGCAAATAAGACAACTATCTTAAGCATCTAGAACAATTAGACCAAAACAAAGAAAGTGTCAAGCTGCATTGACGTAAAAAACGGATATGTGTATTCACTCATCAACTAAAATGAAAAAAATAATATATAAACTGTTTTCGTTTAATTCAATTTACATAAATCTGGGTTAAATTGTCCCTTATCAGAACTTTTGGTTTCCGATGCTTTCAAACTACATATCATGTCATAATTGATTTGGCCTTTCACTTTTTCCAACTGATTTCGTTTTTGACGGAACCCCGTGTTTATCGCTCTTGCAATGTTCTCGTTATGGTACGCAAACACGCCCGTGCGTTCAATGGCCGCTTCCTAAAATCACTAGCTGAGTCTTGTTTTCATCATAACTTTCCCTCAGCTATCAAAAAGAAGCCGAAAACATGCTTATATTCAATATTTTTACCGGACATTTACTTTCGTTTTAATTCATTGTATGTTATGATAAATCCCGAGCAATTCGAAAAAATATGACAGCATGTAACACGCTAATTGGATAAACGCCGAGAAGATCGAAATGTTTTCATAAACACGTGTACCTTTTGAGCAACGGAAAATTCCAACAGGGACCCATTACAGCTACTTGATGCAGGGTTCTATTTTTAGAACGAAAGGACATTTCCAATTATAAATATTATAAAAATAGATTTACGCGACGACTGTAATCAAGTAAGGGTAAATAACGCAAACGATAGCGAATAAAAGCGTTAAGAACCCATGTTTTTGGCATATAATTGGGTTTTCCTTTGAATTAATTGGGTTATTGAATCCTACAAGGGGCAATTGCATTGGGTTTTTAATTATTTTTATTGCGTGATCACTCAAATACGCAGCTTATCTGGAGCTCTGTAATAACTTAATATAAATGCCATTGTCATTTGTGCACCTCCTATTTGGTTTTTTTTTATCTATATTTAAGATATCTTGGGGTTGCCCTATATCATAGACCTTGTCATTGCTTTCTGTAGGGTATCATTTGGGTGTCATATCACTACTTAATCCTCTAGTTTGACATAATTTTCTCAAATCTAAGATGTTTGCATGTTTTATTTAGTGTTTATAACATTGAATGGGAAAGTACACAAATTGTCTCTGATTTTAGACAGGCTCTCATTCATATTTTTCTACAGGAGACAAAGTGACTATTTGTGAGTTAGCTATAGTGACTTGGTCTTTAATGACTTAGTCATGTTTAATGGATGTGTAAGTCATGTAAGTAAGATTGATTTTGACCAGTAACTCTGCTCAGGTTTTATTTGTTTATTTCCTAATTTAGAGTAAAGGGTTAATTGATATTAACATTTATTAATTGAATTGAAATACATTATTATACATGTATTAACATAGAATTGTTATCATTTATGAGTAAAAAAGTTCATGTTTTGGCAATTAAACCATAAAAAAAACAAGATAGAACAGCAATTCATAATGCCATACAAAAGCAGTGATAAGGTATCAATTTGATGACAGAAAAATAGACGCAATTAAGATTTCGTTCTAATCCATAAATATTAAACATCTTCTGAAAGTGTTACTGTATTATGACTGGTAAATTTGAGATAATGATACTTTTCTTGTTTTATCAAAACTAATTGGTCTTTTAAAAACAAGAGAAAAGATAAACAATTTATTTATTACTTATAAATACGTAAATCAGATGTACAAAAATGTAATCATCTAGTATCTTCGGGGCGATTGCCCCTCAGATATATGAGAAGCTTACATGTAATACTGACAGTGTAAAATGTATTGTGTGCCTGTAAATTAAAAATCTTGCTGTATAAAATGTAATGCTGTTTAGTGAAGTCTGTTGTTTTTCATTTTAAATCTTTAAAAAGTGTGAGTAGAAACTGATTTTATTTAAAATAATTTTTACAAGCTTTAACAAAACCTTTGGATAGCTTTTTCATTATAATAGAATTGATGAATAGCATTTAGATATATACATATTGTTTTTAAATGCTTAACATCTAACAAGTAGTTGACTCAAAAGGTGAGGGTAGAGATCAAGTTTGAATGAAAGCCTTGATATTTGTATGTTTTCATCTAGAGTTGGTTAATGCTGGCTTTTTTAACAGTTGACTACTTTTTCAGTGTCTAGGTTGGAGATGTCAATGGTTCACTAGGTCAAACAAGAATTTAAGACTACAATTATTATTTTTTTGTGGATCTTCTCTATGTAGCATACATGTAATATTTAGTTTCGGGAACAGGGTCTGGTCATCTCTGCAGTGTTTGTGTGGGTGACATGTCTTACTAGACTGAACCAAGAGTAAAGTATATTTTGTCATCATGTTTGGGTGAGCATGGTGAGTGTGTTTGTTCAAATTCAGTCAGCACTGTTAGCCACTAGTCTGATGCCCCAGACTAGTAAAATTTTATTCAGACTAGTAAGTATTTGTAAAACTTTGTTAAGACTCATAAGAAAAATGTCAGAAATATTGGTCTTCAGACTAGTAGTTGGAAAAGATTTTAATTTTTGGTGCAGACTGCAAATTGATTTTTATCCTTTATTTCATTAAATTTAGATTTGTCAGTTGAGTGTGGAAGTTAATAAAAACATTATATTTGTGACCATGCAGTGATAAGAAATTAAAAAAAATTGATGTTTTAGAGATGATTTAATTAAAAAACCAAATTTTAGAAATTCATGAACTGATTTCCTTAATTTCAGGTTAATTTTAAACAGTTTACATTTGATGTGGGTGTTATTTGCTGGTACAATATAGATAAAAATATGATGATTGCTTCCTGTCTATTTTTGTTTATCATCTAGGGGTAAATTCAGTAAATAAATATACGTCATCAGGGACTGCCCATTTGGGGGAGAGCTTTCTGTATAAAACTGAAGTCATGTGCTCTTCTGATTGGTAGATAATGTTTTTGTAATAAATATTTTTTGATAGATGGATAAAAACTAGAGTTGAAAAAAAATAAAAAATAAATGCTGAATGTACTAAATTTTTTTACTACAGGGTTGAAAAGTAATGGGGGTCAGTGAAGGAATTAAGTGCGAATCTACAGTGTTTGTAAACAAGGCCATGTGAATGCCCAAAAATGCCGCATGACCCTATGTTTTTATTGTTGCAAATGATAGGGCTACATTTGTACTTTCATGAATGATATATGAAATTTTCTAATTTCTAAAGGTAAATCAGGTATAAATTTAATTCAAGACATAGATTAGCATTACAGTCAATGGGAGATTTTTTACTGAATTTACCCCTATAGGAAAATATGCATTCTGTCACTGTACTTGTCCAAGGCCACACAATAATCACAAAACTTATTTCCTGTGTATATTAATGTAATGGAAGCATTTTGGAACCATTTGAAGTTGTTTTTTACACAAATTTCTATGTTTAACTCGGCTATCCAAGATGCACTGAGTGTACTGTGAGAGGAAGCATGGGGTATATGGTAAAAATCAGTTTTTGTGTCCAGATTGAAAGAAACAATAGAAATTACACTTGAGAGTTATGATATCAATGAAAGGCATAAATATTCCCCCCATTTTACAACACATTTTGCACATATTTCTCCTCATTATGTGTAAAATCATATGGAAAATCAGAATTACCTCCCTTTGACAGTGTATTTTTTGTAGCTGTGTTTCACCATGTTAAGTTGTAGAACAAGTTGTAAATAAGCACTTTTCAAGTATTTTAACACTTGAATAATCTGACCGCATGAAGATATTCATTTATTTTTACATAACGCATTGCGTTTCTTTATTTAAAAAAAATTGTAGATAACTTTTATGATTACATGCCCATCATCTATGAAACTAGTGTTGAAATGTTTGTAATTGGATTACTATGTTAAATAATTGCTTTTAAATATTCTAAATTGTTACTTTAATCTTCCAAATGCAAAGTTTGGTCATACCCAGTCTTATTTTTTCATATTTGGCACTTTTTTCTACTTCAGTTTTGTCTTTCTAGTTTTGGCGAAGAAACCATCCTGATGTTGGGGTAACAGGAATTTCTGCAGAGTGATTGTCAATGACATTTTGTGAACTTTACAAGTAATTAAAACACAAATTTAGTAAAATGAAACATAATTGTTGGTTTTTTTTGTATGAAACTGCTTAAAAAAGCCTTTGAAAAGTGTTTTTGTGGTCTTTTCAGGGTATTTAATCAAAAACTTCCATATAAGGCAAAATTTAACTAAGAGTACATCAAGACTTTAGTTTCTAGATGTACTTGCAATACTGGTCAAAGCAAACACAGAAAACAATTCATATTTATTAAGCATAGTATTTTACACCATTCTTTTACAAACAGTCAATATGCAACTTTATATACCAAATATACATTGGCCGCAGTATGGGCTGTAGTATAAATTTTCCTCTATCTTTACAAGTTCAGCATTTATGAATGTTGTATTGAAACTGGAACTTTAAAATTGGATACATTACATGATTATTACAAAAAAAGAGGGAAAAGCTACTAAAAAGTCCCTTATAGGGGTAAATTCAGTAAATAAATATACGTCATCAGGGACCGCCCATTTGGGGGAGAGCTTTCTGTATAAAACTGAAGTCATGTGCTCTTCTGATTGGTAGATAATGTTTGTAATAAATATTTTTTGATAGATGGATAAAAACTAGAGTTGAAAAAAAAAAAAAAAATAAATGATGAATGTACCAAATTTTTTTACTACAGGGTTGAAAAGTAATGGGGGTCAGTGAAGGAATTAAGTGCGAATCTACAGTGTTTGTAAACAAGGCCATGTGAATGCCCAAAAATGCCGCATGACCATATGTTTTTATTGTTGCAAATGATAGGGCTACATTTGTACTTTCATGAATGATATATGAAATTTTCTAATTTCTAAAGGTAAATCAGGTATAAATTTAATTCAAGACATAGATTAGCATTACAGTCAATGGGAGATTTTTTACTGAATTTACCCCTCTACTCAGCTTTCATCAGTGTTCTATTTTTAGCTGATCTTATTAAAGTCTGTTTCATATAAGACATCTGCAAATTATATTTAATGTAAAATTTCAGAAGTTTTATCAATTTTTTATGAAAAGTTGGTAAGTTACTTTCAGTAATTGGTAAATGCTTGCAAAAATTTGTAGCAATATAAACTTTAAATATGAAGACAGATTGAGATAGCTCTGAATAATAACCATTTGGAAATAGGTATATATTTGCTGCTGAGGTAGCAAGATGCCTTCACTTCCTGTGGAAAGTTATGGAGATGGTAGAACTTTTCTGTGCATGTTGTTCATGTAGAACCTATATTTACAGAACAGTTGATGTAATATTAATGGTTTGACTATTAATACAGTATTTGTAACAATGAAGCAAAATGGTCATTCTTTGCCTTCCTGCATGTCTAAAGAGGACTTTCTAAATGACATGAAGAGAAAATAGTTTTGCTTTACTCTGTAGATCTTATATTTGATATTTGTGGGCATTTTCATAGGCGGATCCAGAGGGGGGGGGGGGGGGGCCTTTTGTGGGAAAATTTGGTTGATTATATAGGGAATCACTGAAGCATGACTGGAGCAGGCCCCCTCTTATGTCAGTCAGTGGGCCCCCTTATAAAAAGTTCTGGATCCCCCACTGATTTTTTATACGACCGCAAAAAAATTTTGTGGTTGTATATTGGTATGACGTTGTCGTCGTCGTCGTCCGAAGACACATTGGTTTTCGCACTCTAACTTTAGTTTAAGTGAATGGATCTTTTTGAAATTTGACCATAAGATTAAATACCACAAAAGGAAGGTTGGGATTGATTTTGGGGGTTATGGTACCAACAGTTAAGGAATTAGGGGCCAAAAATAAGCATTTTCTAGTTTCCAGACAATAACTGTGGAACGGTGTATGGATCTCTCTGAAATTATACTACAAGTTTCCATACCACAAAGGGATGGTTAGGATTTGCTTTGGGGGGTTATGGCTCAAACCGTTTAGGAATTAGGGGCAAAAAAGGGGGAAAAACAAGGTTGTCCTGGTTAATGGACAAATACTTTAGTACAAAACATAATTTAAAGCAGTGTAAGGGAGATAAATCAAATACATCATTGAAATTATCTCCCTTACACTGCTTTTAAATTATGTATAAAGTAATGGTTAATGAACAATAAAGATAATTTAAAACAGTGTAAGGGAGGTAATCCAAATACAACGTTTTGGTTACTTCCCTTACACTGCTTTTAAATTATGTTTAAAGAAATGCATATTTATAAAGGAAGACCAGTAAAAATATCTGCAAATGTTGCATCTTTTTTTTTACAAAAAAATCCATATGAAAGATTTGACACTATATTTTTAATTCTATTATAAAATAGATTAAGTTAGCACTATGGTAAATTTAAATGGGTAATTATGGTTGCCAACTCCATTGGAAATTTGAATTGAGATTATGACCATATCTTGAGGGAAAGAATTTTTGGGGGGAAAAAAGGGGGGGGGGGATAAAAAGAAATTGTGGGGGGTCAATTTTTTCTCATTTCAGATTTCAGAAATTAAAAAGAATTATTCTTCAAATATTATTTTTTTTTCAAATTTCAAATATTGAAAAATTTCAAGAAGTAATCTTTAATTGCACAGTATGGCGCATTAGATTTGTAAAATCTTTGATCACATTTATTTATTTGTTATGCCGAATCTAACAGTGTATTTAGATTTTTAATTTTGGGTCCAGTTTTCAAATTGGTCTACATTAAGGTCCAAAGGGTCCAAAATTAAACTTTGTTTGATTTTAGCAAAAATTGAATATATGAGGTTCTTTGATATGCTGAATCTAAACATGTATTTAGATTTTTGATTTTTGGCTTAGATTTCAAGTTGGTCCAAATTGGGGTCCAAAATTAAACTTTGTTTGATTTCAACAAAAATTGAATAAATGGGGTTCTTTGATATGCTGAATCTAACCATGTATTTAGATTTTTTATTTGTGGACCCCGTTATCAAATTGGTTCTATTGAGGTCAAAAGGGTCCAAAATTAAACTTTGTTTGATTTCATCAAAAATTGAATTATTGGGGTTCTTTGATATGCCAAATCTAACCGTGTATTTAGATTTTTAATTTTGGGTCCTGTTTTTATACGACCGCAAAAATTAAAAATTTTTTGGTCGTATATTGGTATGACGTTGGAGTCGTCCTTGTCGTCTGGCGTCGTCCGGCGTCGTCCGAAGACACATTGGTTTTCGCACTCTAACTTTAGTTTAAGTGAATGGATCTCCATGAAATTTTACCATAAGGTTCTATACTACGAAAGGAAGGTTGGGATTGATTTTGGGGGTTATGGTACCAACAGTTAAGGAATTAGGGGCCAAAAAGGGGCCAAAAATAAGCATTTTTGTAACTTCCAGACAATAACTTGTGTGTAAGTGTATGGATCTCTCTGACATTGTACCACAAGGTTCCATATCACAAAGGGAAGGCTGTAATTGATTTTGGGGGTAATTGCCTCAAAATTTTAGGAATTAGGGGCCAAAAAAGGGGCAAAAAACAAGCATTTTTCTAGTTTAATGACAATAACTTGTGTGTAAGTGTTTGGATATTTAAGTCTCCCAAACGAAGTTTGGGAAGACTTATTGTTTTTGCTCAGTTCTTATTATTATTATTCTTCTTCTTCTTCTTCTTCTTCCGCCGCTTTTAAATTTGAACTTGTCCGCACCCGTTCTCCAAAACCGCTTGTCAGATTAACTTAGGGTTTCACAATATGTTAGACTAACATGTCTAGTGGTGCAATCAGGGTTTTGTTTGTGCAATGGGGTTTATAAAGGGGTACTTTGAGGGGCAAAAAGAAAAGAGGGTTTTACTATAGAACCCTATGGGATTTTTTTTTTTAAATTTTCAAATGATAATAAATTGAAAACCGTTTGTGATAGACACAATCTTTTTAATTGAAAATGTTCTAAATGATGAAGCTCATTAAATGAAATACAGGGTTAGTCCCCAGGGGTCACCCCCACCCCCTGCCATTTAAGAAAGTTCTAATACCTTGTAAGTGGTCAAGATCCCCACCCCTAAACCATATATATTCTGGTTTGTCATGCTAAGATGGTTTGAATGATATACAGAGTTAGTCCCCAGGGGTCATCCCGACCCCCTGCCATTTGAGAAAGTTCTAATATCTTGTAAATGGTCGAGATCCCCACCCCTAAACCATATATATTCTGGTTTGTCATGACAAAGCACAGCAAATGTAATACAGGGTTAGTCCCTAGGGGTCACCCCAACTCCCTGCCATTTAAGAAAATTCTAATATCTTGTAAGTGGTCAAGATCCCCTCCCCTAAACCATATATATTCTGGTTTGTCATGCTAAGATGGTTTGAATGATATACAGGGTTAGTCCCCAGGGGTCATCCTGACCCCCTGCCATTTGAGAAAGTTCTAATATCTTGTAAATGATCGAGATCCCCACCCCTAAACCATATATATTCTGGTTTGTCATGATAAAGCACATCAAATGTTATACAGGGTTAGTCCCCAGGGGTCACCCCCACCCCCTGCCATTTAAGAAAGTTCTAATATCTTGTAAGTGGTCAAGATCCCCACCCCTAAACCATATATATTCTGGTTTGTCATGCGAAGATGGTTTGAATGATATACAGGGTTAGTCCCCAGGGGTCATCCCGACCCCCTGCCATTTGAGAAAGTTCTAATATCTTGTAAATGGTTGAGATCCCCACCCCTAAACCATATATATTCCTGTTCGTCATGTAATGAACATTTGAATGACGTATAGGGCCAGTCCCCAGGGGTTCATCCCCACCCCCAATGTTCTAGTATCTTGTAAATGGTCGAGATCCCCACCCCTAAACCATATATATTCTTATTTGTCATGCCAAGATGATTTGAATGATATACAAGGTTAGTCCCCAGGCATCACTAATGCATATAACTTTACTGGACCAAACCAATTTTCACTGGACATTGCCCAATGTCAGGCGACCCTGGGAATTACGAATTATGGGAGCTTCGTTTGGGAGACTTCGTAACAGCATCCTGTTACAATCATTTCTTGTTCTGAAATTGTACTACAAGGTTCCATATCACAAAGGGAAAGCTGGAATTGAGTTTGGGGGTAATTGCCCGAAACGTTAAGGAATTGAGGGCCAAAAAGGGGCCGAAAATAAGCATTTTTCTAGTTTCCAGACAATAACTTGTGTTCAAGTGTATGGATCTCTCTGAAATTGTACTGCAAGGTACCATACCACAAAGGGAAGGCTGGGATTGAGTTTGGGGGTGATGAATCATAAGGGGGTTCAAAAAATGGGGGGGGATTTTTTTTTTTTTTTTTTTTCTTTTTTTCCTTTTTTTTTTCTTTTAAAATTTTCCATTTTAAATTGGTTATTTCTGATTTATATTTAAAAGCAAATAATAATGATATGGTAGGAGATACACACCAAACAGGATGTGTAAATTATTATATAATAAGTATTGTGCGATAGCAAGAAATTTTCAATTGCACAGTATTGCACAATAGCAAGAAATCTTCAATTGTACAGTATTGCGCAATAGCAAGAAATCTTCAATTGCACAGTATTGGGCAATAGCAAGAAATATCCAATAGCACAATATTGCGCAATAGCAAGAAATTGTCAATTGTACAGTATTGGGCAATAGCAAGAAATATTCAATTGCACAGTATTGTGCAAAAGAAGATACTTTGTATAAATTGCTTATTTCTTGATCAATTTCAATGGGGTTTTATTCTTGAATTCTTGGGGTTCTTTAATATGCTGAATCTAACCGTGTATTAAGTTTTGGATTTTGGGCCACGTTTTTAAATTGGTCCACATTGAGGTCCAAAGGGTCCAAAATTTAACTTTGTTTGATTTCATCAAAAATTGAATTATTGGGGTTCTTTGATATGCCGAATCTAACCGTGTATTTAGATTCTTAATTTTTGGTTCCGTTTTCAAATTGGTCTACATTATGGTCCAAAGGGTCCAAAATTAAAATTAGTTTGATTTTAACAAAAATTGAATTTTTAGGGTTCTTTGATATGCTGAATCTAAACATGTATTTAGATTTTTGATTTTGGGCCCAGTTTTCAAGTTGGTCCAAATCGGGGTCCAAAATTAAACTTTGTTTGATTTCAACTAAAAATTGAATATATGGGGTTCTTTGATATGCTGAATCTAACCATGTATTTAGATTTTTGATTTTTGGGCCCCGTTATCAACTTTGTCCACATTGAGGTCAAAAGGGTCCAACATTAAACTTTGTTTGATTTCATCAAAAATTGAATTCTTGGGGTTCTTTGATATGCTGAATCTAACCATGTATTTAGATTTTGGATATTGGACCATAATAGGTGAATGTCCAATTTAAAAATTTTAAGTTCTTAGACCACATTCATTCTGTGTCAGAAACCTATGCTGTGTCAAATATTTAATCACAATCCAAATTCAGAGCTGTATCAAGCTTGAATGTTGTGTCCATACTTGCCCAAACTGTTCAGGGTTCGACCTCTGGGGTCGTATCAAGCTGCGCCCTGCGGAGCATTTTATTTAAATTGGTCTTCATTGAGGTCCAAAGGGTCCAAAATTAAACTTAGTTTGATTTTAACAAAAATTGAATTCTTGGGGTTCTTTGATATGCTGAATCTAAACATGTGTTTAGATTTTTGATTATGGGCCTAGTTTTCAAGTTGGTCCAAATTGTGGTCCAAAATTAAAATTGTTTGATTTCAACAAAAATTGAATATATGGGGTTCTTTGATATGCTGAATCTAACCATGAATTTAGATTTTTTATTTGTGGGCCCCGCTATCAAATTGGTTCATATTGAGGTCAAAAGGGTCCAAAATTAAACTTTGTTTGATTTCATTAAAAATTGAATTATTGGGGTTCTTTGATATTCCAAATTTAACTGTGTATTTAATTTTTTAATTTTAAGTGCTGTTTTTAAATTGGTCTACATTAAGGTCCAAAAGGTCCAAAATTAAACTTAGTTTGATTTTAACAAAAATTGAATTATTGGGGTTCTTTGATATGCTGAATCTAAACATGTGTTTAAATTTTTGATTATGGGCCCAGTTTTCAAGTTTGTCCAAGTTGGGGTCTAAAATTAAACTTTGTTTGATTTTAACAAAAATTGAATATATGGGGTTCTTTGATATGCTGAATCTAACCATGTATTTTGATTTTCGACATTGGACCATAATAGGTAAATTAAAAAAAATTCAAGTTCTTAGACCACATTCTTTCTGTGTCAGAAACCTATGCTGTGTCAAATATTTAATAACAATCCAAATTCAGAGCTGTATCAAGCTTGAATGTTGTGTCCATACTTGCCCCAACTGTTCAGGGTTCGACCTCTGCGGTCGTATCAAGCTGCGCCCCAGCGAAGCATTTTATCTAAAGAATATTATAATAAGAAATTGCATGAGTTATGAATCTTATGTTGCTGTTTCACATAATAGTATGAAGATATTGATAAATGGAGGTGATGAATATATGAGACAGCAACCCCAGTTAGGAATTTCTGCACCTATACCATACAAATCAAAATACTACATAAGCTCGTAAATATTTAAACTGAAAATTACAGACAAATTATATAAGCTTAATTATGTCATGTATATCAGTATTGAAATACTGGTCACTGGGCAGACGATACCCTTGGGGGCCGTATATGCTGTAGGCATTGGTCAGTATAGCGACAAAAACAATTATTTCAATTGATGATAGTCACGTTTACAAGATTGTGTTTTGTTTTGCGTGGAATGCAGATTACATTGGAAGGTTTATTTCTGGTATCTGACAATGTCTGACAAAGGTTTCATACTGTTGAGTGGGGTGACACGAGGGTGCTCATTTCCCAATCCTGCTTTTTTTTTTAATTTCCCCCTCTCCCCTTCTTTTTCCCAGATACCACATTTTTTTTTACCCCTTACCCCTATATCATACATAATCCACATC
Source organism: Mytilus californianus (assembly GCF_021869535.1). NCBI lineage: Eukaryota > Metazoa > Mollusca > Bivalvia > Mytilida > Mytilidae > Mytilus > Mytilus californianus. The sequence goes on from NW_026262684.1 coordinate 1,112,993, forward strand.
CCAAAAGCGTGTCATCTCATCCCCCTAACCATTTGGTAACTGTTGAAAAAGAATGAAATTGAAAAAAAAATATGTCTTAAATTTATTTACATGTATTAAGAATCTTAAAATAATCGGCATGTATAAATGACGGTATTCCTTGTTGATTATAATTGTATATGACATGTATGGTAATCTAACATGTCTAAGGAATTATTAATACTGAAGGTTGAGTTGGAGTCTGAAAATATATTGGACCTGCTTAATTAAACTTTTCTTTTGGGCTGTAACTTATGTTAAAGCTGTATAAATATTGACCCAGATCATTAATGAATGGTCTTGTTTGTTTATGAACAAAGGCACAATGTTTAAATATTGACTCTATATTAAATAAACGTATCTCGATCTTTCTACTTGACTTCATGAAAACATTTATTGGAAAAATTTAAATGAACTTGACTAATATTTAGTTTCTTAAGAGAGATATGTGAATAACATCAATAAAAGTTGTTATGGTTTTTTAAGGTCATTTTTGTTCTTTTGTTTATATGTAGTTAGATAATTTTATAATCAAATAAAGACACACTCTTGCATTTTTGTATGACCTTGTTAGAAAACATATTAAAATAGGCTTGAGTAATAAAGGGATACAATACATCCAAAAAAATCAATTGAAGAAATGTTGAGTTAAGAATGAATAAGAAATAAATGCAATAGTAACAGCATGTCTTTTCCCCTTAATTATGAATATAAAAATAAGAAGATGTGATATAATTGCCAATGAGACCACTCGCCACCAGAGACCACATGAGTTAGAAATTAACAACTCATACCCCATAGTAAGCTATATTATAAAAGGTCCAAGATAAATGACAAATGTAAAACAATCATGACAATTCAAACAAGAAAACTAACGGCATGATTTATGTACAAAACAATAAACAAAAACAAATATGATATACAGGAACAAGCAACAACCACTGAATTACAGGCTTCTGACTTGGGACAGGCACATACAGAAGGTTAGATTTCTTCAGAATTTTTATATGAAAAAAGAAAGATGGGGTGTATGCATTGATGAGACAAAAACTCAACATGACAATACTAAAATTATCTCGAATTAAGCATACCGTCTTCAACAATTTGCAATTCTCTGTCTATACCATTTTCATGATTTTATTGAGCATATAAACTGCTAGAGCCTAGTTAAAGTGTGTATCATGTGTATGAATTTAAAAGAGACGAACACTAAATTCCTTGATACATACAAATACATGAGCCAAGTAAAGTCAATGTTAGAATTGTTTTGTGAGAACTGAACTTTTCCCCTATTAAGGGATGATCCCTGTATAAGAAACAGTAAAGAGAAAAAAACATGTTATATTATTATGGTAGAAAAGTAAATATTAATTGTTTCAGAGAACATTTTTAACTTCAAGATGAATAATAAGATTTATTTGTTTTTATAGGTTACAGGAAATGAGATGACATCGGTGATGGGGGCAGAGGGCCCCGGGGTGACACAGGTAAATATTAGATAAGATTAAATAAGTGAATGGGAGGGGGGGCATAAAGACACAGGTAAATATGAAAATAAAGGATCAGTCTTGTAATGATTATTGATAGGCCAAGATTTTAGACTTACATATAATTGAATAATCTTTTATAAGATTATTTTACACATGCACATATGTGGTAAAAAGGTCAAAACTATGAGAGCCGCTTTAAGTATGATAAAAAGTTAGGGATGTTTTTCATGGTTGCAACCACTGAAGAACAGTCTTTCTGTGAAAAACACATTCCATAAACTGCTTAGCATGATGCATGCAAAATAACCTTTCACCATCCTCCAAACTTTAGGATTAAAATTTTTTTTAAAATCAAGCCAAAAGATCATTAATATGTAGACCTTTGGTTAATGATCTTTGAATGTTCAAAAACAAATAAAAGCAAGACGGAGTTTTGTTAACATTGTATGAATGACGATGAAAAACTGTTGTGTAACTTAGATAAAATATTCAACGACATTTCATAAACAGACTCTTCAGAAGAAAAGTTTGAAAAATCTTCCAAAATTAAATTTCTGAGGCACTTAGGACAATGGTCCTTACAAAGTTACATCTACATGTTACACAATTCTATATATACATATAACATGTATAATATAAACTACGATATTGAAATACAACTTGTTCATGCTTTTTTCGTCATGTTAGGTCTTAAGTTTAAGGTGGGTTGTATAAATTAAAAGACACCATGATTATTATCTTAATTTTAAATCTTGAATTTGACAAAACCTCGCTGACAATGATCTGATGAAGGAAGATATAGAGATATTAAATACGACAATACACATACGTCTTATTATAATTGGCAATCTTTAAACGTACTTTGACACCTATATCTCTTGACAATCAGTAATTCCTGTTTTGTGTAAATGCAAAAAATAGTCAATATTTGGTTACGTAATGGAAGTTTTGGCCAACGTTCAGTTGTTAGAGCCTTACTGGCGTGTGCCATTGTCTTTTAACTATGTAAAATTTTAAATATAAATATATCATGCATATATATGTATATTAATTTTGTTACAGTGTATATTATTTATTTGACGCTCATATATTTCATGTATATGTTTAAGACGGATGAGATCAATATATAAGCATGAATGTATTCAATATTTTCTTTTGAACTAATGTAACTTATTAAATATTCTCTACAATCGATAGTCATGGAGCAAATATTATCAAAGATATTTTCTTGGCTAAAATCATTTCCCTGTCAGGCTGTCATGGCTGTGAAATATTGATGTTTTTATGCAAGGAAGAGAAAAAAGGTATCCATTAATATTGTAGAGATAACACATACACGATGGTATGTTTCTGAAAATTGTGATTTATTTTTGATTCAGCTTGTGCTACACCAATTCCACTTGGTCATGTTGGTTGAACTGACTTGGTGAAATCTGGCCTTTCCCTGCTGACACGACTTTAAGCAAACATCAGTCAATATAAAGACACCATCCTTCCATTTGATAACTATCATATGATATCATCTTTAGCTTTTACTTTTAGAATTATTATTTATAGAACATATGATATTAAAAATGTAGTATGCACTACTTGGACCTTATTTATGTTATCATGATTATATTAGGTCCCTGTGCAATGATATTGATATTGAGTCTGACATGTCTGATATCAATTATTTCAACATTATCTACAGCTGATCAAGTATTTCCTGTAAGACAGTTGATCAGAGCTAGATTTGTTGTTGCCAGAATATATATAAGTCATATCAAATGTTCAGTATCTATTTATCTGGTCAATTTTAGCACAAATCATAGGTGTCAGGGTGTAGCGTTTTGTGCAGTTTGTGTTAAGTATGGTTAGTTGGTTACACTTTCAGTGGCGGATCCAGAGGGGGGCGTAGTGGGCGTACGCCCCCCCTTTGCTTGCACTTTTTTTTTTTTTTTTTTTTGTAAAATGATTAATCAGACTAGACTTCGCGAACTTTGCCATTTCCCGTGTATTTAATTTTTATGCGACAATTCTTTACTTATAAAGATGTTTTTCGCTCGTATTTACTGTAATATATTATTGATTATGTCAAAGTCATGTGATTCGCTACGGTGGAGTTGACCAGTACGTCGAAAAAAACGTCACTCAGTCATTTTGAAATTCAAATTACAGTAACACATTGCTTAGGCTGAGGATGACAAGCATGAAGCCTTCAAAGCTACAAAGTATTGAGCAAGAACGTATTGACTTCTATTTCACAATTCCACCCAACAGAAAGTAATACTCTATTACACTCTCATGAAAAAAAAAGTTCCACAGCAATATTATTTACCTACAAAAACATGATTAACCCCACACGCCCCAACCCATTAATAGCATTGTTGAATAGTGATCCCCAGTCAGTAAGCTCTAGATATAGATTTAAAGTCTAAGGTACGCACCATTTGATTTGAGGGGGCAGTCTGAGATATTTTAGAGAAAAAATTCTGACCCTGATGTTTGCCTTAAACAAAAATTCTGGCCGTATCTGTATTGAAAACAATAATCTTGTCCACTTTTTTGCTATTAGAAAAAAATATTCTCAACAAAATTATTTAGCATTAAATGAACATGATGAATAAAAAACGGGCGTAATTTTTTTTTGGGGGGGTTGCATGTGAATCCCATATCTGACCAGAATGTCTGTTTCGCCGAACTGATATACTGAATACTTTTTTCAAGGCCCGACTGCAACCTGCCTGCTGGGTGTGGCCTATATGTCTCCATGTGTCGACCGTCATTCACAACTTCATTGTCATTTCCGACTCATTCGTAGCCTTTGGTTGATTTGGAACCCCTCACTTCCCTTGTTGGTTGAAACATTTCAACCAAACATTTGGATAAAAATTGCTTGTTTGTCTTTCTTCATGTCGGTCGTATTGTAAATTTCATTGAATATCCGTATATCTTGTTTACAAAAAGAAATCTGTGAGGTTATGCTAACCATACAACAAACGAGAATTTTCCATGTCCATTTTTTACTGACAAATCCCACATCAAATATATTTATTAGTACATAGCTTTGGATCCATCCAATCATTTTATAATAGACAATTAATAGAGAGAATACGGCACCAAAAATGTCCAACCCCTACACTTTAACTATAAATTGCATTTTACACTTATTTTATGTTTTTAGCCAAAAAAAGGTCCAAAAAATTTTTTGCCTCGCTCCACTCGCCGAACTTTAATACTATGCCCCCCCCCCTTTCCAAAATTCTGGATCCGCCCCTGACTTTAGAAATGAGATCCAAATTATCATAAACAAAAGTACAAATGAAGGATTTTACAATGAACATGATGAACAGAAAATAACTTAGTATGCATGATTAAACCTATTAGAGGTGTCACAGGAAAGAAAAGAGGGGGAGTGGGTTGAAGGTACTTCTTTCGGAAAATTAATTTGTGGTGATCATTTTAAAAAGATAGCCAAAACCATTATAGAAAATATTCTTTAAATTTAAAAAAATTGTATGCATGATGGGGTGGAATAACAACTGCATTTAGAACACCTTTCATTTATTTCTAAACCATCCCTTATCATCTTATACAATTTTAAGTTGTTTTTTAATTTTCATTCCTAGATGGAGAATGGCGGGATGGATAACGTTGCCGAGATTGAGCAGGAGTTGGAAGGAGTCACACAGATGCATGTGGCTGCTGTTAATGGAGATAAAGCCTTACTTGCCAAACAAATAGTCTGTAGGTCATTTAAGTTGTCTTATGGATAAAAGGAGATGTGGGGGTATATGTCAATGAGACAGAAACGGAAGATAGAAAACAATCAAGAAACATTTAAAGCTCAACATATAGTCTTCAACAATAGGAAAGAAACGTTACTAAGTTGGAAAATGTGTGTATGATCCATTTATCCTGTAATTTTGAACAAAAGAATATGCTTAAACTTAACTTTGTATCACCCTATGAAGAAAAGTTATGTATAAAATGAACAGACTATCAACTTACAAGGACCTGCTATCAACACCAAAGCCCTATTAGGAAATTAGGCATTAAGAACCAAAGATTAATATTTATAATCATGAATTGTGAAATTCTCATTAAAGCATGGCAGGGCTAAGCTTGTGTTTTACAGATTTCAACTCACTAACTTTTTATACGACCGCAAAAAAATTTTGTGGTCGTATATTGGTATGACGTTGGCGTCGTCCGGCGTCGTCGTCGTCCGAAGACATACTGGTTTTCGCACTCTAACTTTAGTTTAAGTGAATGGATCTTTTTGAAATTTGACCATAAGGTTAAATACCACAAAAGGAAGGTTGGGATTGATTTTGGGGGTTATGGTACCAACAGTTAAGGAATTAGGGGCCAAAAAGGGGCCAAAAATAAGCATTTTCTAGTTTCCAGACAATGACTGTGGAATGGTGTATGGATCTCTCTGAAATTATACTACAAGTTTCCATACCACAAAGGGATGGTTAGGATTTGCTTTGGGGGGTTATGGCTCAAACCGTTAAGGAATTAGGGGCAAAAAAGGGGGAAAAACAAGGTTGTCCTGGTTAATGGACAAATACTTTTGTAAAAACATAATTTAAAGCAGTGTAAGGGAGATAAATCAAATACATCATTGAGATTATCTCCCTTACACTGCTTTTAAATTATGTATAAATTAATGGTTAATGAACAATAAAGATAATTTAAAACAGTGTAAGGGAGGTAATCAAAATACAACGTTTTGGTTACTTCCCTTACACTGCTTTTAAATTATGTTTAAAGAAATGCATATCTATAAAGGAAGACCAGTAAAAATATCTGCAAATGTTGCATCTTTTTTTTTTACAAAAAAATCCATATGAAAGATTTGACAGTATATTTTTAATTCTATTATAAAATAGATTAAGTTAGCACTATGGTAAATTTTAATGGGTAATTATGGTTGCCAACTCCATTGGAAATTTGAATTGAGATTATGACCATATCTTGAGGGAAAGAATTTTTTTGGGGAAAAAAGGGGGGGGATAAAAAGAAATTGTGGGGGGTCAATTTTTTCTCATTTCAGATTTCAGAAATTAAAAAGAATTATTCTTCAAATATTATTTTTTTTTCAAATTTCAAATATTGAAAAATTTCAAGAAGTAATCTTTAATTGCACAGTATGGCGCATTAGATTTGTAAAATCTTTGATCACATTTATTTATTTGTTATGCCGAATCTAACAGTGTATTTAAATTTTTAATTTTGGGTCCAGTTTTCAAATTGGTCTACATTAAGGTCCAAAGGGTCCAAAATTAAACTTTGTTTGATTTTAGCAAAAATTGAATATATGAGGTTCTTTGATATGCTGAATCTAAACATGTATTTAGATTTTTGATTTTTTGGCCCAGTTTTCAAGTTGGTCCAAATTGGGGTCCAAAATTAAACTTTGTTTGATTTCAACAAAAATTGAATATGTGGGGTTCTTTGATATGCTGAATCTAACCATGTATTTGGATTTTTTATTTGTGGACCCCGTTATCAAATTGGTTCATATTGAGGTCAAAAGGGTCCAAAATTAAACTTTGTTTGATTTCATCTAAAATTGAAGTATTGGGGTTCTTTGATATTCCAAATCTAACCGTGTATTTAGATTTTTAATTTTTGGTCCTGTTTTTTAAATTTGTCTACATTAAGGTCCAAAGGGTCCAAAATTAAACTTAGTTAGATTTTAACAAGAATTGAATTCTTGGGGTTCTTTGATATGCTGAATCTAAACATGTATTTAGATTTTTGATTATGGGCCCAGTTTTCAAGTTGGTCCAAATTGGGGTCCAAAATTAAACTTTGTTTGATTTCAACAAAAATTGAATATATGAGGTTCTTTGATATGCTGAATCTAACCATGTATTTAGATTTTTGATTATGGGCCCAGTTTTCAAGTTGGTCCAAATTGGGGTCCAAAATTAAACTTTGTTTGATTTCAACAAAAATTGAATATATGAGGTTCTTTGATATGCTGAATCTAACCATGTATTTAGATTTTTTATTTGTGGGCCCCGCTATCAAATTGGTTCATATTGAGGTCAAAAGGGTCCAAAATTAAACTTTGTTTGATTTCATCAAAAATTGAATTATTGGGGTTCTTTGATATGCCAAATCTAACCGTGTTTTTAGATTTTTAATTTGGGTCCCGTTTTTTAAATTGGTCTTCATTGAGGTCCAAAGGGTCCAAAATTAAACTCAGTTTGATTTTAACAAAAATTGAATTCTTGGGGTTCTTTGATATGCTTAATCTAAACATGTGTTTAGATTTTTGATTATGGGCCCAGTTTTCAAGTTGGTCCAAGTTGGGGTCCAAAATTAAACTTTGTTTTGATTTCAACAAAAATTGAATATATGGGGTTCTTTGATATGCTGAATATAACCATGAATTTAGATTTTTTATTTGTGGGCCCCGCTATCAAATTGGTTCATATTGAGGTCAAAAGGGTCCAAAATTAAACTTTGTTTGATTTCATCAAAATTGAATTATTGGGGTTCTTTGATATTCCAAATCTAACCGTGTATTTAGATTTTTAATTTCAAGTCCCGTTTTTTAAATTGGTCTACATTAAGGTCCAAAGGGTCCAAAATTAAACTTAGTTTGATTTATGCAAAAATTGAATTCTTGGGGTTCTTTGATATGCTGAATCTAAACATGTGTTTAGATTTTTGATTATGGGCCCAGTTTTCAAGTTTGTCCAAGTTGGGGTCCAAAATTAAACTTTGTTTGATTTTAACAAAAATTGAATATATGGGGTTCTTTGATATGCTGAATCTAACCATGTATTTTGATTTTGGACATTGGACCATAATAGGTAAATTAAAAAAATTCAAGTTCTTAGACCACATTCTTTCTGTGTCAGAAACCTATGCTGTGTCAAATATTTAATAACAATCCAAATTCAGAGCTGTATCAAGCTTGAATGTTGTGTCCATACTTGCCCCAACTGTTCAGGGTTCGACCTCTGCGGTCGTATCAAGCTGCGCCCCAGCGAAGCATTTTATTTTATCTCTATCAGTAGGATCCTTGTATATGAATTTAGCTCAATTTTAAACATCAAGTATTTTGCTAATACTACTATTGTACCTCTGTCTATCCTTGATATGGTAACAGTGACTCTCTTTTGTTTTGTTTTTCTCAAGGTTTTAGAGATTTTCCTGCCATATTCCCAAACATAATCTACAATCAACATCAATTTTTGGCCTACTTTGCTATTTAAATGTTGAGAATAGTATTTTGGATTATTTGTTCCATTTTAGCAAGTACTCAGGAATTAGATACAGGTGATCAGTTTGGGCGGACTCCTCTCATGTTCTGTGTGTTGGCTGATAGACTGGATTGTGCTGAGCTGTTATTGCGAGCAGGGACCCAGGTTAATAGATCTGACAAAGGAGGTAGAACAGCACTACATTGGGCAGCTCATAAAGTAAGTACCAGACAAGAATGTGTTTGGACTGCTTCATCAAATAATACATATTGCACATACATGTAGGTAAGGGTATGATAAAATGTGTTAGTTGGAGATCTGTCTCTTCTTCTTTGTGTGATATACTTGCCTTTATACCTTATATAGCACACTAAATTGTTTAAAGGCTTTTTGTGAAATTGTTTTTAAATCACGGATGAAAAGGAGTTTGTTTACATTATTGAAATATGAGGAAGTTTATTTTACTTTTGTTTTTACATCCTTGGTGGCCAAGTAGTCTTAGAAGTTTATTTACATGAATCTCTAGCCTGTCAGTTTGAGGTTTAGAGTTCTAACCGATCTTAATTGACAAGAACTGACAATTATCCTGACGAGGGTCTTTTTGCCTCCTCTACCAATAAAAACATGCCTCCTTGATGTAGCAAATGTTGCTGAAAGTGGCGTTAAACACAAACGAACAAATAGTTACATCCTTGTCTTTTTAATGATTCATGTTGTGTGTTACTTTTGAATTATTTGCAGGTTCTAACAGTTCTTTAATAAGCAATAGTCGACCTATGCCACCCTTAAAAATTCTTTGTTTGATGTTGCCTACCCATGCCTTGTAGGGTTGGGTAAAGTAGGTAGGTAAGTTTTTTTGTTTTTGGCTTACAACATTAGTCACATGTTTTAGACAAGAAAACAACCTTAGAGCAGGAAAAATCATCTAAAAAGAAATTGAACCGATTTATGCCATAAAATATTTTGTGTAGGCTGCTTTTTAGGTGGGTAGGTACTAGGCAACATCAAACAATTTAAATTTTATTTTTGGCCTTATCACATATTAAATAATGTTTGTTTTTTTTATTACAGGGCAATAATCGATTGCTGAAGTTATTATTGTCCAAGGGGGCTGACATCAAACAGAAAGATAATGAAGGTCAAACAGTTCTCCATCTGTGTACACGACATAAATCTACAAAATGCATGAATTTGTTACTACGGCAACTGTCCCCAGGGGAAATTGATGATCAGGACAAGAAAAAAGTATGACCAAAAGACCCAAAATAGTATGGTAGATTTTCAACTCTGTTGATAAAACAGATCGTTTGTAAGGAGTAGAAGGGAAGAATACAATGTTCTAATTCTTGACAAAAATCAAGAATAAATTGTATTAATTTACGACATATACGTGGAAAAAAACATAGCATGGGAAGAGCACTTTTATTGCTGTTTTTCATCTTAAAATACATGCAGTGATGCTGTTAACATTGTGCAAACATTCACATCACTGTAAGCTTAAGATTAGCCTAGTACTGGATTTAGCAAAATTCTTTGCTAGATGTGCAGGTTAATATCAACAAGGATATAGATCTAAAAATAGGCTGACTTTAATCACAAAAAAGATGTGGTATAATTGCCAATGAAACAACTTAGACCAAATGACATAGAAGTTTAGAAGTTTACAACTATAGGTCACCATACGGCCTTCAACAATGAGCAAACCCCATACCGCATAGTCAACTATAAAAGGCCCCGAAATCGCAAATGTAAAACAATTCAAACGAGAAAATTAACCACCTGACATATACATGAAACTTGTAATGTTTACTCTTTTTTTTTCTTAATCTTGGCCTCCGATAAAGCTTATTTGAAAATTTTGTCTTTTTTAAGTAGAAATGTTTAAAACTTGTGAGTGTGATGATAAAAAAATTTACCAGTTAGAACCATGCTTTGTATAAAGATTGTAATTGGATGGAAGAGCAATATTCAGTGTACTGGTGTACAGAGTAATTATAAACTGCACATTTTACTTGAAACACAATAATTTTTCTTATGAAATTAAATTAAAGAAAAAAATTATAGGAGATGGATATGAAGTATTTCAGGTGTAAATTCATGAAATTACATAAGAGATAAATATGAATTTCATTAATATTAAATGTACAAAGCATAATTAGTTAACTATACATTTTGATCCTGACTACAAAAAACAAATAAAAGATAGATTTAAAAAACAAAAAAAACAAAAAAAACTATACATTTTGAAAAATGTGTTTGAATATAATGTTCTTTATATTTCCTTTCAGAGGACAGCTTTACACTGGGCAGCTTCTTATGGCAATGTTGAACATGCAAAACTTTTAATTAAGCAGGTAAGATGGGAGAGGATTGTTAAAGTTACACTTCAAAACAGTAGATAGTGTAGCAAAACTGACTAGATTTACATACTGGTAAACAACATCGCACAGGCACTTGTAATTGATGAATTTTTGCAATGAAGAAATTACTGGAACTGAGTGTTGAGTATTTCATGGAAATTCATGTGTGATGGGGACACCATAGTGCAATGATCACGCTGCAGTGCAATGGTCTTTGCTAAAATGTGATGGTCTATATAACATGTGGTTGCTAGTTTAAAATCTGCAGATGTGCTATCATTATGAGAAACTGATTTTTTAATAAGTTAATTTATACATTTGCATTCATTAATTTATTGTCCATAAAACGCTTACAGCATTTCAGATGATATGTTTGTGTATGGTTGAAATAGAAAAAATTGTTAAAAGAACTCATTCTGGAATATGCCTGTTTACCAAACAAATAAGGATTATTGATAACCAGCTGACTGTGCAGTATGGGCTTTGCTCATTGTTGAAGGTCGTACGGTGACCTATAGTTGTTAATTTCTGTGTCATCTGGTCTCTTGTGGAGAGTTGTCTCATTGGCAATCATACCACATCTTCTTTTTTATATATACTGTTTGAATATCATCTGAGAGTACCCTGCAGTGCTAATATGAAAGTTCATCTATACCTACGTATATCTCTTTAATCAGTATTTGCAACAATTGAAGTACAAGAATATAGTTCATAATATTTACTATGTCTTAGTTACAGCTTCATACTAAAGAAGTGATTATCCTATTTGATTTTGCTACATACTTTTAGACAATTTACTTAAAAACCTTAAAAGCTGCTTTTTACAAACATATTGACTTCTACATCGACTTGTGAACATGGAAACATTGAAAATATAGTTTATGTAATCCATCGCACTTCAGCATTATTACCAGCGCAAAAGAAACAGCCTGATTAATTTACAAAAAAAAAAGATAGCAACCAACAACAACAACCACTGATAAGGCTTATTGATGAGGTTAAGCAAATCTTGTCTGCCTTATTATTTTTTCCTTTGCTCAACATTGGTACAAGTGTCAATCTAAAATTGCTTGTTAGTTAAAATCTTAAAACTTTGTTCCTTAACTTTTGATATATTTCTTTGTTTCAGGATTCAAACATAGGTATACCTGATATCGAAGGTAAAACTCCTTTACATTGGGCAGCTAGCTGTATGGATCCAGAAGCTCCTAGTTGTGTCAGACTTATATTGGTAAGTGTTTGGTAAGATAAAACATTAGAATCATAGTCCATTATCTGAAAGAAGGATAAAATGGTATTTATTTTTGGAAATCCTGATTTTTTTTTATGCCCCACCCATCACCGGAGGATATTAAGTGTTACCCATCCTTACGTCCCAAAATTGGTTTCCGTTCTTTAACTTTAGTTTGCCTCAACCAAATGTTTTGAAACTTATAGACAATGCTTATTACCACAAAACACAGATCAATTTCGAATCGTTCTCCAGTTATGGCCATTTGTAACGTTATATGCAGTGGGGGCATCATCTGTGTCCCATGGACACATTCTCCATTTATTTTAATATTTTTCTCTGCCATACGTTGGATATTTTTGAATGCTTACAATACTCTATAACTTCACATTTTTTTTATCATGCAAATTTAAAGAAAATAATTCGACTTCCATATTGCTGTTGAAAATGTGTAAAAGTATTATTTTTGCAATTGCACGACTTACAGTTTTTTGCTTGTGATAAGATCCTAGACCCTTCCTTTAATTATATATAAATGGTTGGTATATAACTGTTAAAAGTTCTTTGATTTGTGGGGTAAGTAAATGATCACCACAAATTTTGATACCTATAAACAAAAATGCAAAGTTTTTCAGTAGATTTTTGCATGAAAAAGTGAGCAAATAGAAAAACAGTGCTAACCATTGTTTCTCTCGCAATTTATGAAACTTATATAATTATAATGTGTGAACAAAGGTACTTTACAACAAAAAGTAAAGGTTTTCAAAATTTTAACATTAATGAGCTTTAAAGTACTGATTGTTGATAAATTTGAAAATGTCTGCCATTGTTTGATGCTTTAACACCTTGTCGCAAATGTCACAGCATTTTATCATGAGTAGCATAACAGGTTTCAATAAGTGGAGCAGAAGCAGCTGACCTTATGGATCAACTAGATCATCCTCCCGTTTTTGGAGGAGTTGATGTTGCTCAATCTTTTGGGTCTACGAAATAATCTGTAGACTATTTTATCATTTCATCTTTTTCTTTTTGGACCATTTGGATGAAAGTCATGCTTAGACTTACAATTTAAAAAATTTTAATATTTGATTCTTTTCTCATCGCATAAAGTACAAATAGAAAATATCTTGCATGTAGCTATCATAGTAGATGCATTCCCAACATAAATTTACAATTTTTTCTATATTTTTAGGAAACGACACCAACTGTTATAAACTGGCCAGATTATGAAGGGAGAACGGCCTTACATTTAGCAGTGGCTGATGGAAATGAATCTATTGTAAAAGTGCTAGTAAGTCTGTAGTCAGCCTTTGTATCAGGCTCATTTTTATTGAACAATTAACTGTATTCATCTTTTAAGACTGCCTATCTATTGAAAAGATTGGTTTAGAAAAAGTAATCTAAGAGTCTTTGAATGTACATGCAAAATTACTATGACTGGTTAAGCGTAGATATATTTAGGCATTAAGTATATTGAAGAGATATATCATCTCCATGAGGAATATTTGCATGAAATACGAGTAGAGAGAAGGTGAAATTTCTTCTCAAAATTTAGATTTTTTTTAAAATATTCCTCCTAGGCATGATTTATCTGTTTAGTTACACTGAATTATGTAGAGAGGTGATTATTTTAAACATTATATCTTTACTATCAAGATGTTAACAAAAACAGTTGAATTCAAACTTCTCCATAATGGGTAATTCAAATGGCATATACATTTATGCAAATACCACAGCAGAGAGGGAAAAAAAAGACATCCCTGTGTGTAAAAAAGATCGGTAACTTTTGTACATTAATCAAACAGTTTAGATTATAAAATAAATGTATTGTCAAAACAAACTGTAATATCTCACACATTTAGAGAACTGTTTTGTAATATAAGATGTTTTAATTTTTTATACTTGTATCAGTACAAAAATGACAAAAGCATATAACAAAATCTAAATAGCCTTGAAATAATAATTCCCATAAGAAAATAATAACCTAATGAAATGATTTGAAAACTATATTTCAGATTTCTGTTGTAAACAGTAATATATCAGCTTTAGATAATATGTTTAGAACACCTCTACATTGGGCTACAGTCTTAGGTAAGAAGCTTTAGCCCTGGTTTCAGGAATAGTGATTAAGTTGATAGTTTCAGTTTCTCAATGTTGGCTTGACATAGCTTACAGTCAAAGGGAAATAACTACAATAAAAAATGAAAAAAAATGTCAAATGACTACAACAAAAAATTGTTGAAACTCTTGTTTTCAAATGTTATGTTAATAAAATTATCTGATCTGTGAAATTATATGTTCAGGGTTGGCAAAGTATTACCCGCCCGGGAAAACCCAGGTCCCAGTGTTTAAGTGAATTGTAAATTTAAATTGCTATGCAATCATATTGTTAAATAAACACCCTACAGGGTCCTGTCATTAACACTCATAGAAATGAAAAGGCTGATTATTGTTATATAAACATATCTGTGTTCTAATCTGAATAATTACTTATTAATTAGTGATGTACATATAAATTATTTAAAAGTAATTTTTCTTACATGTAATTGTTAATTCTTTATATTAGTTATATATATGTATTTGAAAAAAATGAATTCTTTTGCTTTATGTTAACAGTTTGACCAATCTAGATAGAAGGATGATTTAATAGATTTTTAGGAGAATTATTGAGAAAGGCTTTTTCCATTAATATTTGTCTAATGTGTCTTCATGTACACTTGTCTCAGAGTTACTAGAATAATACTTTCTCAAGTGTATACGCTTGTATTATAAGACTCTCAAACAAGTAAACTTATTTATAAATCAAAATATGTTTATAAATATCTTAAATGTATTGCATTTGTGTTTGATCACTGAATCTTCCTTAAAATTCAGGCCAGTATTTTATATTACCCAGTATTGCCCAGTATTACCTGGTAAAACCCAGTAAAACCTGGTAAAACCCAGTAAAACCCAGGTTTTCCCAGTATTTCCTACTGGACTGGGCAATACTCATAAAACCTGGGTTTTTGCCAACCCTGCTTAATTTAATGTTGTACGTTAGCTAACAGTCAAAGGGAAATAACCGCAATATAAAATGCAAATATTTTGTCAAAAGAAAAAAAAGAGTTAAATTTTGCTGAAACCCATATATGTTTTCCCTTGTTATGTTTTAAATTGTCTGACCTCTACAATTTTAGGAACATAGCTTACAATCAAAGGTAAATAACTGTAATAGAAATGAAAATATTTTGTCAAATGACAAAAAAAAAAGAATTGAATATGGTTGAAACCCATATGTTTTCACATGTTATGTGTAAAACTTCAGGCATATTTTCATTTAAACCATTGCTTTGGTGATGAAAGAAAATCCTTATAATCAAGCTGTATGGAATTTGTATAGATCTTTCCTTAAACCCTTAGAATTTATTTTCTAATGAATTTTACTACATTTACTTGAAAAAGCAAAATTTAAACCTGGACACTGCAAATACAAATATTGTGTTAATTTATTCAGGTTTTAAAAACACACACTCAAAATTAATTGCATTATATCTTGAAAAAAACTTGAAGTTGCACATACAAAAATTTGGTTTTACAATTATATTTTCTTTCAAAATCTTTGAAATTTTTTTTTTTTCATTGCTCTGGACCTGCCAGGTGCCAGATACAGTATTTGATTTGATATTATTCAATCAAACATTGAAGGTCTGTCAGATGACATTTTCCTTACAAAATAATAAAAAAAGATCTTGATCTAAAACTTGTAATATGTTGGAATTTTGTATCTATATTACAGGTCACTCAGGAATTGTTTCCCTGCTATTAGACAATGGTGGAGATTATGCTTCTGCAGATGCAAATGGTGCCACACCCCTTCATTATGCTGCTCAAAATAATCATTCTGTAAGTTTTGTGTTATTATATTTTACTCTAGGAGTGAGAGCTATATTGTTGCATTCACTTTGACTGTCTGCTCTATTGTTCTTCAGATTATCCATTTATTTTTGGAAATCCTGATTTTTTTTTATGCCCCACCCATCACCGGAGGATATTAAGTGTTACCCATCCTTACGTCCCAAAATTGGTTTCCGTTCTTTAACTTTAGTTTGCCTCAACCAAATGTTTTGAAACTTATAGACAATGCTTATTACCACAAAACACAGATCAATTTCGAATCGTTCTCCAGTTATGGCCATTTGTAACGTTATATGCAGTGGGGGCATCATCTGTGTCCCATGGACACATTCTCCATTTATTTTAATATTTTTCTCTGCCATACGTTGGATATTTTTGAATGCTTACAATACTCTATAACTTCACATTTTTTTTATCATGCAAATTTAAAGAAAATAATTCGACTTCCATATTGCTGTTGAAAATGTGTAAAAGTATTATTTTTGTAATTGCACGACTTACAGTTTTTTGCTTGTGATAAGATCCTAGACCCTTCCTTTAATTATATATAAATGGTTGGTATATAACTGTTAAAAGTTCTTTGATTTGTGGGGTAAGTAAATGATCACCACAAATTTTGATACCTATAAACAAAAATGCAAAGTTTTTCAGTAGATTTTTGCATGAAAAAGTGAGCAAATAGAAAAACAGTGCTAACCATTGTTTCTCTCGCAATTTATGAAACTTATATAATTATAATGTGTGAACAAAGGTACTTTACAACAAAAAGTAAAGGTTTTCAAAATTTTAACATTAATGAGCTTTAAAGTACTGATTGTTGATAAATTTGAAAATGTCTGCCATTGTTTGATGCTTTAACACCTTGTCGCAAATGTCACAGCATTTTATCATGAGTAGCATAACAGGTTTCAATAAGTGGAGCAGAAGCAGCTGACCTTATGGATCAACTAGATCATCCTCCCGTTTTTGGAGGAGTTGATGTTGCTCAATCTTTTGGGTCTACGAAATAATCTGTAGACTATTTTATCATTTCATCTTTTTCTTTTTGGACCATTTGGATGAAAGTCATGCTTAGACTTACAATTTAAAAAATTTTAATATTTGATTCTTTTCTCATCGCATAAAGTACAAATAGAAAATATCTTGCATGTAGCTATCATAGTAGATGCATTCCCAACATAAATTTACAATTTTTTCTATATTTTTAGGAAACGACACCAACTGTTATAAACTGGCCAGATTATGAAGGGAGAACGGCCTTACATTTAGCAGTGGCTGATTGAAATGAATCTATTGTAAAAGTGCTAGTAAGTCTGTAGTCAGCCTTTGTATCAGGCTCATTTTTATTGAACAATTAACTGTATTCATCTTTTAAGACTGCCTATCTATTGAAAAGATTGGTTTAGAAAAAGTAATCTAAGAGTCTTTGAATGTACATGCAAAATTACTATGACTGGTTAAGCGTAGATATATTTAGGCATTAAGTATATTGAAGAGATATATCATCTCCATGAGGAATATTTGCATGAAATACGAGTAGAGAGAAGGTGAAATTTCTTCTCAAAATTTAGATTTTTTTTAAAATATTCCTCCTAGGCATGATTTATCTGTTTAGTTACACTGAATTATGTAGAGAGGTGATTATTTTAAACATTATATCTTTACTATCAAGATGTTAACAAAAACAGTTGAATTCAAACTTCTCCATAATGGGTAATTCAAATGGCATATACATTTATGCAAATACCACAGCAGAGAGGGAAAAAAAAGACATCCCTGTGTGTAAAAAAGATCGGTAACTTTTGTACATTAATCAAACAGTTTAGATTATAAAATAAATGTATTGTCAAAACAAACTGTAATATCTCACACATTTAGAGAACTGTTTTGTAATATAAGATGTTTTAATTTTTTATACTTGTATCAGTACAAAAATGACAAAAGCATATAACAAAATCTAAATAGCCTTGAAATAATAATTCCCATAAGAAAATAATAACCTAATGAAATGATTTGAAAACTATATTTCAGATTTCTGTTGTAAACAGTAATATATCAGCTTTAGATAATATGTTTAGAACACCTCTACATTGGGCTACAGTCTTAGGTAAGAAGCTTTAGCCCTGGTTTCAGGAATAGTGATTAAGTTGATAGTTTCAGTTTCTCAATGTTGGCTTGACATAGCTTACAGTCAAAGGGAAATAACTACAATAAAAAATGAAAAAAAATGTCAAATGACTACAACAAAAAATTGTTGAAACTCTTGTTTTCAAATGTTATGTTAATAAAATTATCTGATCTGTGAAATTATATGTTCAGGGTTGGCAAAGTATTACCCGCCCGGGAAAACCCAGGTCCCAGTGTTTAAGTGAATTGTAAATTTAAATTGCTATGCAATCATATTGTTAAATAAACACCCTACAGGGTCCTGTCATTAACACTCATAGAAATGAAAAGGCTGATTATTGTTATATAAACATATCTGTGTTCTAATCTGAATAATTACTTATTAATTAGTGATGTACATATAAATTATTTAAAAGTAATTTTTCTTACATGTAATTGTTAATTCTTTATATTAGTTATATATATGTATTTGAAAAAAATGAATTCTTTTGCTTTATGTTAACAGTTTGACCAATCTAGATAGAAGGATGATTTAATAGATTTTTAGGAGAATTATTGAGAAAGGCTTTTTCCATTAATATTTGTCTAATGTGTCTTCATGTACACTTGTCTCAGAGTTGCTAGAATAATACTTTCTCAAGTGTATACGCTTGTATTATAAGACTCTCAAACAAGTAAACTTATTTATAAATCAAAATATGTTTATAAATATCTTAAATGTATTGCATTTGTGTTTGATCACTGAATCTTCCTTAAAATTCAGGCCAGTATTTTATATTACCCAGTATTGCCCAGTATTACCTGGTAAAACCCAGTAAAACCTGGTAAAACCCAGGTTTTCCCAGTATTTCCTACTGGACTGGGCAATACTCATAAAACCTGGGTTTTTGCCAACCCTGCTTAATTTAATGTTGTACGTTAGCTAACAGTCAAAGGGAAATAACCGCAATATAAAATGCAAATATTTTGTCAAAAGAAAAAAAAGAGTTAAATTTTGCTGAAACCCATATATGTTTTCCCTTGTTATGTTTTAAATTGTCTGACCTCTACAATTTTAGGAACATAGCTTACAATCAAAGGTAAATAACTGTAATAGAAATGAAAATATTTTGTCAAATGACAAAAAAAAAAGAATTGAATATGGTTGAAACCCATATGTTTTCACATGTTATGTGTAAAACTTCAGGCATATTTTCATTTAAACCATTGCTTTGGTGATGAAAGAAAATCCTTATAATCAAGCTGTATGGAATTTGTATAGATCTTTCCTTAAACCCTTAGAATTTATTTTCTAATGAATTTTACTACATTTACTTGAAAAAGCAAAATTTAAACCTGGACACTGCAAATACAAATATTGTGTTAATTTATTCAGGTTTTAAAAACACACACTCAAAATTAATTGCATTATATCTTGAAAAAAACTTGAAGTTGCACATACAAAAATTTGGTTTTACAATTATATTTTCTTTCAAAATCTTTGAAATTTTTTTTTTTCATTGCTCTGGACCTGCCAGGTGCCAGATACAGTATTTGATTTGATATTATTCAATCAAACATTGAAGGTCTGTCAGATGACATTTTCCTTACAAAATAATAAAAAAAGATCTTGATCTAAAACTTGTAATATGTTGGAATTTTGTATCTATATTACAGGTCACTCAGGAATTGTTTCCCTGCTATTAGACAATGGTGGAGATTATGCTTCTGCAGATGCAAATGGTGCCACACCCCTTCATTATGCTGCTCAAAATAATCATTCTGTAAGTTTTGTGTTATTATATTTTACTCTAGGAGTGAGAGCTATATTGTTGCATTCACTTTGACTGTCTGCTCTATTGTTCTTCAGTTTATCCATTTCTCCTACAAATAGGGGCCTCTGTGGCTGAGAATCTAAGTTCGCCTACAAATAGGGGCCTCTGTGGCTGAGAGGTCTAAGTTCTCCTACAAAAAGGGGCCTCTGTGGCTGAGAGGTCTAAGTTCTCCTACAAATAGGGGCCTCTGTGGCTGAGAGGTCTAAGTAATCGAACTACTGTATCACAAGCCTGTCAACACTAAGGTTGTCAGTTCGAATTCATCACAGGGCAGGTGCACTCGACTCAATCTGAATTGACTAGGATTGTCAGTTTTCCGACACCTAAGGTCAGTTGTTCTCTCTGAGCACTCAGGTTTCCTCCACCAATAAAGACTGACCGCCATGAAAGAGCACGATAGTGTTAAAAGTTGTGTTAAACACCAATCAATCAATCCAACAAATATGTCCCTTATAATTATCTCAGCTACTATCAAACAAAAAGACTTCATTTCTGGTCTGCAGCCAATTAGTGATGTGTTTTAATGTGTGAGGGCTTTTCTTCTAGACACTGACTTTCTGTTTTCTAATGCTTTGAAATACAAGATGGGGGATTTTTAGCACGATATCACAAGCATTTGTGTTAGTATTGATATCATTAAAGATTGCACATTACTTAATTATGCTGCTCAAAATAATCATCCTGCAGTTGTATATTGCAAAACCCAAGGAAAAGTATTTTTCCATGAAGGGTCAACACCAGACTGGCAATGTGAAGATTTCTTAATAGGTGATGCTGTAGAAGTAGAACATGTAGGACCCACAATCATGTCATTGTCAGTTTCTGTGTTGGGTTTTGTAACCCACTGGAGCAGTGTACTATTAACCTTATGACGTTTGACAGGAGTTGACATTTTGGAACATTATGATTTCTAATTTTTCTGATCACCATTTTATTAGTATTACATTCGTATGGCTTCACCCAAACATGACATCGAGAAAAGCCTGGGGAGAACACTGCACTTATTGTAAATAAAAGATGATGAGGGGTACAAAAACCATAGATAAAGCATTACACAAAATATATTTAATGCTCTCTATACGATTTGCAATATTAAACAATAACAATTTTATGTGAATGAAGGATATATCAAAAACACAACAGATAATAAAAGTTGGTAAAGGACAAAGCGCTGTGACCAAATGAGAAAAGGTAGAAACAAACATCAGTTTCAAAAATATTACAGATCAAAATGAAAATAAACAACATGAACCAATGGGTTTGGTGCCCTGGAAAAATAAGCATCTCCTTCTGCATCCAGTAAATCATGGCCGATAGAAGTTCAATCATATTTGTATTCATTGGTTGATGGATCAATTTTAGGATACAGTAGCTGTGTTCCTGACATACAAGATAGTAGTAGATGAACCAGATGTGGAAGGGAGGTCAGCGTTTATGTGGGCGGGAGGGAAAGGTGCTGATGATGTGGTCACAGTTTTCTTACGGTCTGATGTAGATATTCAACAAGTTGATAAAAATGGTGGCACAGGTTAGTATAATGATAATTATATGAATATGATGTGGGGGTGTTAGTCAATCAGAAAACAATCCAACAACACAAAAAACAGAAGGCATGTTGAAGTCATCATGTTGTCTTTAATTTATGTTAGACAAGTGTCTACACAATATGTTTAGCTCTGAATTAACCTGAATATTAACAAACTGTGAATAGAATTTAAGAAACGAGCACTTAAAGACAAAAATACTTAGTTATAACTGAAAAAACTAATAAAGAAGATCCCTGCTATGAATGAGCACATTTATATGTGATAAGGTGAAACTATAGTTTTTGGGATTGGAGTTTTATCTGTAAAGCTTAATCATATGGTAAAAGCATATTGACTGAAAAAATGAGGAATGAATATGATTAGCTTAATTTTGCATATTGTTAGCCAATTGAAAAAAAGATAGTTGACTTGTAAAGCCAAAGCTACCAGATTTTTCTGGAGGTTTTTAGAATTTGTGTAAATTATCTTATTTTTTTTAAATGATCTTGACAATGTCCATGTTCCTGTGAACTAGTTATTAAGGCCTGTTGATATACTTAGAAAATAAGTAAGTTAGATTTTAGCTCATATACATTATTAAAGCAATGTAAAGCCTGGTTTATATTTGCTTCATGCCTCTCTCGACTTCAAATTTTTTTTATACACATGAGGAAAAAAATTGTTGATACATATAGTATATATATATAGTAAGGATAAAAATGATCTTACCAAAACACCTTATTGCTATTTGTCTGCCATTACTGGACATCAAAAAGTTTCCTGTAAATTTGGACGTCACAATAGAAAATGTCTGACGCCACAAAGGAAGAGTGATTGTTGTATGACGTCAGTAGTTCAAGAGTAGCAGATTCTCAGGTCAAGTGTTGCAGATATTCAAATAGCAGTAAGGTCTATAATAACATTACTTTGAAGAAAAGATGAAACAAGACATATTAGAATTTTGTTTTCAATGTCCTTATAGTAAATTGGCATTAGAGTTTGTCCTTGTATCAAAATTTCGTGGTCAAATCTTGCTCCACTTAATGTAAATCTTTATCTTAACTGAGGCAGTTACTTTGATTTCTTGAATATGTGCTTCTCTTTGTTGTACAAGTAAAAAAAAATGGTTTTCGCCACAAATGACAACAACTACTACAAACTGCCTACTATAGGCAGATTTATTTGTAGCTATATAGTTTAATGATGATGTTATGTTTTTGTCTCTCATTTTAGGGCAGCTTTGGGAGGCCATGCATACATTTGTCAAACTTTAATTAAATATGGTGTGGATCCAAACTTCAGAGATCATAATGGGTAAGATATTATTGATATACATGTAGTGTGTTTTTGTAATTTTGTTTTTGTTAATCAATCTTTTTTCAATGTATGTTTACCTTTATTAATTGCTATAAAATTTCTTTGAATTTATTAAAAAAATCTATGTTGAATTCATACAAGTTGATAAAGCTTTGATAAATCTTTTATATGATATTAGATTTTTTACAGGACTGTTTTTGGGTCATTGTGTTGTCTCAATAATTCTTAGTACGGAATATTTAGAAATTATTGCGATGTATTTATTAATGCCAAAAAATGTGACAGTTATTGGTTCGCAAAAATAAAAGCTTGCATTCATCATGTTCATAATTTCAGTAGTAATTTTCCTTCATAAAATATTTGCACGCAATTGCATTAACACTTTCCTTACCGGATTGAACTGGTCTATGCGTTTCTATGACATTATAAAATATTGCACGAGACCGTTACCGGCCCGAATTAATTTCCAGATAGGTGCGCGTTTTCGCTTATGTTTAGTATATGGGGGTGTAGGACAGTTGCAGCTGTCACAAGACAGGAAACGGAATGAAAACGGTTGAATAACATGTCAACCCATTTGTCAGTAACAAAATTTCAGAATATTAAAGTTGTTTAAGTACATTTTACCATGCGAGTAAAACGAAACAATAAGTTTTACGGACAAGCGCTCGCTAAAAAAAGTAACTACAAGTCAAATAACAAGTCAACTTTTATGAACAGGTGAAACAATTACTTACTTTAATAAGAAAGGAGTCCCAGAAAACATGAAAAGTTGTTTTATGCAGATAACCACTGGTTGAAAGCAGACTGTTTTACTTGATAATTGATTATTCTCACAGTTTTAAAAGTTCAAATAATTTTCTCCAACAGTAATTTAAGTAAAAACTCCATGATTAGAATAAATTGTCAACACTAAATGTCTCAAACGCTCTAAACATCCAAAGAACTTTCCAACAAAGAAACAAACAGTTTAAAGAGTAACTTGACAAGTTAATAGCTAACAGTATTTTGCCATTGTGTGGTAGGCTGTAAAGCACTCTGGTAGGCACAAGTGTTTACCACATTCAAGACAGCCATACATTGTTTGCTTTCTCTTGTCCTTTTTACCAGCGGAAACCTTCATCCAACACACATGACACCATGACTTTTTCCCCACAATGTTTGGCATATGTCTCTCTATAAGACGTGATGGTACTGGGGCTGCAGATTGACGACCTCTAGTACCAATGCCACAGTACTCATCTATCAAACTACTGGCAATTTGACGTGAGAATTGGAGATATGTCATAGCAGGTGAGTTTCCAACGGTTTGATGATTTGGACTCAATAAGAAAAGCCTGTATGCATTGTATTTCAAAATTTAAAGAAATTTAAAGAACACCCGTTTATACCACTTCTGGGTTTTTTGGTTAAAGCAGTAGTACTGAATATACTGGTCCCCTTTGTCAACACCTCCCATGTATTTAGTGTAGTCGACTATGATTTTTGGACATGGTATATCTGCTTTATCAAATTGCCCATCTATTTGAACCAAACACTGTACTTCAAACCTGGAATGATCATGGATTGTTGAAATTGCAGTTACAATTTTTTTGTCTTTCCATAAGACTCCAGAGATCGACTTCCTTTGAAAAAACTTCATGTCCCCCCTATTATCAATACCAACAGGGTGTTTTAACATGAAATCAGCTGGTAAACTGCTTCTGTTTTTGCGGACTGTTCCACATGCTGCAGTTTGATAGTTATCAAACAGGTCTTGGAATAGTTTTGGTGAAGAAAAGAAATTGTCAACATATACATGATATCCCTGCCCAACAATATCAGCCCCCTCTATACATTTTTTTACAACATGTTCACCCAATTGGCCTTCTGTCTATCAGTTTTTTCTGTATAAACATCTGTATAGCAGATGTATCCTGTATTTGAATCTGCTAATGCCCATATCTTAATACCCCATTTAGTTGGTTTGGCTGGCATATATTGTTTGAATTTGACCCTTCCTTTGAAGGGGATCATGCATTCGTCTATTGAGACCTGGCGTGTAGGGACAAATTCTCTTTTCATTGATGTGTTAAACATATTCAAGATGTTTCTTATTTTATAAAGTACATCTTATGATGGATGACCTGGTTGTTGTGCATTATGGTTGTCACTGAAATGAAGGTACCTCATGACTTGCATAAATCTATTCCTGGGCATTGTTTTACGGAATATTGGAGATTCCATGAAGGGATCAGTTGACCAGTATAGTTTGGTTTCTGGTTTAACATCAATTCCCATCAAAAAGCAAAGACCAATAAAAGCTTTAATTTCTGGCAAACTAGGTTTTGACCAGGCAGATTTATTACTGTCTGGGTTTTCAGCAATTTGTTGGATGGCATAACTTTCAGTTTCATTAATTATATGTTCAAAAATTATGTCATTCAAGAAAAGTTTGAAGAAATCTATTGGACCCTTATCAGCAGCTAAAATGGTAGCTGGGCCTGTTGCCCTTCCATCTGGACCTCTAGGTGTGAATAAATGAGGTAAACCCCTTTCATGAATATCAAAATTGTGATGCCAGGTGTTTGCAACATTGTCTATATCTGGGACTACTTGGTCATTGACATTATAGATAGGAATGGTCGGTTCTGTTTCTGAGCCCTCAGACTCGTTTCCTGAAGTATTGAATTCAAAATCATCCCCAATTCCTTGATCTAGTAATATTTGTTCGTACCGTTGAACAGCCTGTTGAATTTCATCGACTTCAAAACCTAAGAATTCCTCGTCTGAAGAATCGGACATTTCAATTTTGTTCTTTGGTTTACAGACGACATTTTTTAATCACATGACATATCACATGTATAAAGAAGGGAACCCCGAGTTTTAATTGGACGATATAAGGTCAGAGTTATAAATAAAATGAAATGTGAATACACATTCCAACGCTCAATGCTAGTTGATAAGAAAAGAGTTGTTGAATATTTATTTATTAAAAAAATTGAAGAAAATATCAAGATCTATGCGAGACATACTCGGTTTTGTATGTTTTAATTACACATATAGGTATTATAAGTTACCATTTGTGAAAATATAAAATCATAACAATATGCAAATGAGTTCCAAGAATCCTCGTTGTGACTTTAGTGCACCAGGGAAACACATGGTAGATTGAAAACACTCACATTTGTTTTTAATTTTGACTCTGATTAAACTTCGAGACAGGATATTTTTTTTGCACCTGCTTCGGTATTTCAAACAGGTTATTTTACATTTCAAACGGCATCTATGCCCTAATCAAGTAGATATTACGAAAGATTGAACATGCACATCGTTAATTCGACCCAACATGCATTTACGTAACATTTTAGGTTCGTGCAGTCCATTTATTGTCGAATTAATTCTACGATGCCTGAAGGCATCGTTGGGCACGCGACAGGCGATGCCTTGAGGCATCGTTGGGCGCGAGCCAGGCGATGCCTCAAGGCATCGTTGGGGATGAAAGGGTTAATTAAATTCCACATTTTTGCTAGAAGTCAAGGATTTGCAATAATGAATTAATTTCTAAATTTTACAGTAATATATTGCTTAATCTGTATAAAAGCTTTATGATGTACATGTAACAATAGACTTTCATGAAAACTGTGAAGGATGTTTTGGAGATAAACAGGTTAACAAAAATTTTTGAGTTATCCTATTAGTAGCAAAAATTTCTACCAGAACATTTTGCATTGGTGTAAATTTTATTTGTGCATGGTATATATATAGCATGAAAAAGACTTCCTTTTGAAAATACTTTTAGTGGACAGAATGTATTTACTACGTCTAATTTCACAGGACAATTTACCCTACATACTGTAAATTCAGAAATTTTTACATGCTATCATCATTGTGATTCAACGTTGAACAATTAACACAAATGCAAGATTGATTATTGCAATACATGTATCATGAAATACTGCATAGAAATAATGCTCTCAAAATTTAGAGTGTGAGTTTTTATTTTCAAACTTATCCCATTGCAAAAGTGTCTGAATTTACCATGTATAGATAAATCTTTTTTCTTCTTCAGACGAACACCTCTACAATGTGCAGCTTATGGTGGCTATGTTAATTGTATGTCTGTCCTTATGGAACATAAAGCTGATCCTAATGATCAAGACAATGAGGTATTTTATTTTTTTGATAGGCCGCTCAACATAAGAAATTTTAATTATGTTTTCATGAATCACAACCTGATAGTCAATTCTCAATAGTTAACTCCTGTATTCTGAATTGTCATATCTTTTCACAAAAATAATAAGGGTTAAAATTGATTATAAGACATGTAAGATATACTGAAATGGTTCATGACTTTCTAGTATTATTTCTCATAAGAATTTTTGTGAAAATAGGCCCATGATATTGATCTGGATATCATGGGAATTAAACTATCATCCAATTAAATTTTCTATTACAAACATATATTATATATGTTGTTAATTCAACCATATGCATCAAGTTGCTAATATTAATCTATTTAAGAGGGATTCCTACAATATATAATTTTTTTTTATTGAAACAGAAGCCAAGGTTATTATAGTGTTGAATCAAAATAGTATAGCTGTGTGCACAAAGAGGGATAACTCTAAGTAAAAAAGAAATTGTGAAACTTTCAACTAGCTTATCTCTAAAATAACATATAGTAAAACTCAAATTTACATATTGTTTTGTGTGTTTCAGGGAATGACAGCTCTACACTGGGCCTGTAGTAAAGGCCATCTTGATTCTGTTAAGCTTCTGATGGAGTATAGAGCATTTCCTAACCACATGGAGTTTACTGAAGATAGGTATTAAAACAGGAATTATTTCAGATCATGTAACATCTTGCAGCTAAGAAAACATCAAACACAGAACAAAATAAAATCCATTATAATATTAATAATAATACTTATAAAAGTAAAACAAACACAAACTGAAAACTTTTTATTTGTAAGTATTAGATAAATAATACAAGAGATTGGCAATTATTGTGAAATCTAGTAATGTAATGCCGCCTCAGGATTTCATTGATAATGTTCAATTTGAAATTAAAAATCTTATTGTCTCAAAAATCACAAAACAATATTTCAATAATACCTTCAAAACCTTATCAAGAAATTATTAAGAAAAGATTTAAAACCATTTTTATTCAGCAAAAAAAAAAGAAAAGAAAGAAGAATAAGACCTAACAACACTACCCTTCCTTTTATGACGTTTGATTTTTTTATATATCCTCTACCACTGCTCATAAAATCTTTATATTTAAAGATATGTTATTTTCAAACTTTTAAACCATATCCGGTAAAATACTGAAAATGAAAAATAAAAAGAGAAGGAATATGTCTGTACATGAAAAAGTTGTTTTAAAAATTTAGAAAGAGTAGTATATTATTTCAGTAGATTATATGGACATTAAATGGATCTGTCAATCTCTTGTATTATTAATCTCTTGATTGAAAAAAAAACAAAAAAACACTGTTAAGTTTATTGGTTCTTCTGTATGCAAAAGGTACATTTTAGTCTTTAACAAATAAACAGAACAAAATATAAAGAATAGAGAAGTTGGGTGCTTAAATACAAAAAAATAGAGAATAAGGGGCAAAATGTATAAAGAACAGAGAAAAATGGCTTAAAAGTTAAAGAATACAGAATTGAAGGACCCCATCTAGATCCTCTTATATCAGGTTATTTTTGCATCAGGATTTGTTCTTCGTTTGTTAAATCTTTGCTGTGTTTATTATTTGCATGTCATGGCCTTGTACAATTCATTTAAATGAACAGGGAAATTTTTGGAGTAGGGTAAATTTTCTTTGTAAATGTCAGCCCTTATTGGCATGTTATCTAAGACTTGTAAACAAATCTCCTTCAGTGTGAAAAAAAAACATTTTCAGAATTCTGATTAAATTTTTTTTTTTTATGAATTTTTTTTTCTGTTACAGGTACACTCCATTGGATTATGCTTTGATGGGGGAGCACCATGATGTGGCACAGTATATGATTGAACAGGGGGCACTGTCGATTACGGGTATTCAAGATATTGCAGCTCTGAAAATACAGGTATTAATTTTTCACTACTGATTGATGATACAATCTTAAAATAAAAAGGTGACCATGAACCAATAAACATATATCAAAAAATGACCTCATGGATTTTACAAGTTTTTATGACAATACACCTGTAATTAGATTTCCGGTCATTGACCTCTGTATTGATTTTTTACATTCTTTTATCAAGCATGTTTCCCTAAGATTTTCATTGATCACCAGAATAAATAATTAGTGATGCTTTGTGTTAGATTATGAAAAATTATTTAAAAGGTTTTATAATCAAGTAACTTTAATCATACATTAATGAGCTTGGTTGTGCATAAAGTGAGGATTAAGTGAGCAACTCAAAACTGCTCAATCGGTGTCTTTTAACTTTTGTCTTCTCTTGCTGAAAACGATAAAAAAAATTCTAAATTTTCTAAAATCTAAGAAATTATTTACTTATGTTATATAAGGGTTGTTTTCTTTCGACATGCCTTTGAAACAAATTTTTGCCTGGCTGAAAAACTCTTAGCAAAAATTGTTTCTGTACAAAGAAATAACAAAGAGACAAAAAGCATAATTAAATTGTCTGGCCTTGACAGAGTCGAAAAGCGAGACATAGGTATGCTGTTTCCGGCGTGGCGGCGTCAACAATGTATTAGTTTGTGATTAGGTCTAGTTTATGGTGAACCACTAGTGGTAGGTCAATGATATTTGGTATGCAGTTGTATTAGCATTGGCACATCTCATTACCATGGAGATTATTTGGCCCCACCCCCTCAGTCATGGTCTATTGACTTTGAAACTTTGCTTAGTTTACATGTATTAGTTAATGATTAGGTCAGTTTATGGGGAACCACTAGTGGTAGGTCAATGATATTTGGTATGCAGTTGTATAAGCATTAGCATATCTCATTTCCATGGAGATTATTTGGCCCTGCCCCCTCATTCATGGTCTGTTGACTTTGAAACTTTTGCTTAGTTTACATGTATTAGTTTGTGATTAGGTCAGCTTTTGGGGAACCACTAGTGGTAGGTCAATGGTATTTGGTATGCAGTTGTATAAGCATTGGCATATCTCATTTCCATGGAGATTATTTGGCCCAACCCCCTCAGTCATGGTCTATTGACTTTGAAACTTTGCTTAGTTTACATGTATTAGTTTGTGATTAGATCAGTTTAAGATGAACCACTAATGTTAAGTCAATGATATTTGGTATGCAAGTTTCATTTCCATGGAGATTATATAACCCCACACCCTCATTATGGTATATTGACTTTGAAACTTTTTCATAATTTACAAGTTAATGTTTGTGTTTAGGTTTGTTTAAAGGGAATGGCTTATGAGATTTCAGTGGTATTTGATATGCAGTTGTATTTAAGCATTGGCACATCTCATTACCATGGAGATTATTTGGCCCCACCCCCTCAGTCATGGTCTATTGACTTTGAAACTTTGCTTAGTTTACATGTATTAGTTAATGATTAGGTCAGTTTATGGGGAACCACTAGTGGTAGGTCAATGATATTTGGTATGCAGTTGTATAAGCATTAGCATATCTCATTTCCATGGAGATTATTTGGCCCTGCCCCCTCATTCATGGTCTGTTGACTTTGAAACTTTTGCTTAGTTTACATGTATTAGTTTGTGATTAGGTCAGCTTTTGGGGAACCACTAGTGGTAGGTCAATGGTATTTGGTATGCAGTTGTATAAGCATTGGCATATCTCATTTCCATGGAGATTATTTGGCCCAACCCCCTCAGTCATGGTCTATTGACTTTGAAACTTTGCTTAGTTTACATGTATTAGTTTGTGATTAGATCAGTTTAAGATGAACCACTAATGTTAAGTCAATGATATTTGGTATGCAAGTTTCATTTCCATGGAGATTATATAACCCCACACCCTCATTATGGTATATTGACTTTGAAACTTTTTCATAATTTACAAGTTAATGTTTGTGTTTAGGTTTGTTTAAAGGGAATGGCTTATGAGATTTCAGTGGTATTTGATATGCAGTTGTATTTAAGCATTGGCACATCTCATTTCCATGGAGATTGTTTAACCCTGTACATTCAGTCATGGTTCATTGACTGAATATTTGCATAACTTACATATTAAAGTATTGCTATTTTAATTTCAACATTTGCATTATCAAAATAACAAATAGGCGAGACATATCTCTGTGTTAACAGTTTATTATAAAAATAAAAGACAATTAAAAACAGATACTTTGATCTCAGTCCAGAATATCAATCACCGAACTATATGTATCTAAGTTTATTTTAGCCTCACCAAGCTATTAAAGCAAGAATTGTGTCCCTTGGTCTGTCAAACATCTGGTATTTGTTTGAGTCCAACTACAGGAATGTCAAAATATTTCTCTGGTCCTTCGAGAGTTGACTGTATATGCAGCTAACTGACCATGATATAACATGTCTGAATGAGCATATGTTAAAGATGTTAATAGAAAATTATCAAAAAATCTTGTTAATATGACTTGCAACAGTAAATTGACTTAAATAATATTGATAAAAAATCAAATCATAAGTATTGACTGTTTTGGTCTTCCATTGAATCTAGATAAGTTATAGTCATCTCCCCTTGTTAGCAGAACCATTAAAACAAAATTTGAATGTACAGTTTATTTTATTATGATATGTCAGGAACTGTTGATTGAATTTCTCTGAACAGTAATTAGATTCAGATAATATTGATAGAAAGTAAAATCAAAAGTATTGACTATTTTTTTGTCTTCCATTGAAACTAGATAAGTTAGAGTCATCTCCCCTTATGTGCAGATCCATCATAAAAAAATTGATGTGTTTAGTATAATTCATTATAATCTGTTAGGAGCTGTTGATTTTAATGTCTTAAAACAGTTAATGGATTCTGATAATATTGATAGAAAGTAAAATCAAAACTATTGACTATGTTTTGTCTTTCATTTAAACCAGAGAAGTTAGAGTCATCTCCCCTTGTTTGCATTTGCAGAACCATACAAATATTTGAAGTATAAATTTAGTTGATCAGTAAATGGATTCACATTATGTTGAGAGAAAGTAAAATCAAAAGTATTGACTGTTTTTGTCATCCATTGAAACTAGATAAGTAAGAGTCATCTCCCCTTGTTTGCAGAACCATTACACAAACATTTGAAGTGTGAAGTATAATAAATTATAATCTGTTAAAAGCTGTTGTTTAATTTCTTTTAAACAGTAAAAAAATTCCAATAATGATATTAGAAAGTAAAATCTGAAGTATTGACTGTTTTGTCATCCATTGAAACTAGATAAGTGAGGGTCATCTCCCCTTGTTTGCAAAACCATTAAAAAAGTGTGCAGTAAATAAATTATAATATGTTAAGAGCTGTTGATTTTAAGTTCCTTGATCACCTGAAGGTGTCCAAATTATATTGTTAAACAGTTATGTAAAAATATTGATGGTTGTCTTCCATTGAAACTAGATAAATTAGAGTTACCTCCCCTTGTTTGCAGAACCATTGAAAAACAATGTTTAATGTTTGAAGTATAATCAAGAGTTGTGGATGTAATCACTTTGGAAAATAAATGGATTCTGATGATATTGATGAAAAGTAAAATAAAAACTATTGACATTTTTTGTCTTCCATTGAAAAGAGATAAAGTCAATGACAGAATCAATGTAGGACTGATCTCCTTTCGTCATGTCTTTTTTCTGAAACTCAAAAATCTTTCTACTATAAAAGGAAGCACCTTTGAGATTGCTCTTATATCTTCTATAGTGATAACACTGTTAAAGCTTTATCAAAGCTATGAATGACTTTAGGTTTTTAATAAAACGAAAAAAAACAACATTTTGATTAGATCAACTTTACAATATTTAAAGTTGATGATTTATGGAGTTTTTTTTGTCAATTGATCATCAATGATGACCTTATTGTCGAAATATTGAGTTTTGCTACAAGCTTTGTGTTAATATTGAAAACACTTCAAAGAAATTTCGGGTTACTTCCCCTGTTTAATCCTGTTTTAAGTTATTCTTCTTAAAATAATGTGAATTGATAAAACAATATAAATTAAATACAAATTGAACATAGAATCATAAAAGGAAGGCAATTAAATGATTTTGTATGCCTTAGGACAAAAAAAATAATAATTTAAAAATCCCTTAAAAGAATTATACTTCTATCCAATGTTTGATTTGAAATTGATAAGAAATGTATTGAACTAATGGAAGGGAAATGTGCATACATGGAACCACATCTTTAACACTAAGGTTAAACACCTGAAACAGAAATGATACTGAAAAAACTATGCAAATGTGAAAGATGATGAAAAAGGAAAGAAACAAACAAACACACCATGTGTAGGATATAACCATATTAAACGAAATAAAATATATCTATTAACTCTTATATGTGTTTTGTAGATGAATAAATAAACAGGTCATATATTTCACTTGAAAATGTCGTTCACGCAAAATCTCCCACTCAGCTGTCATAGCTGAGGGGGAGATCTCCCTCTTTGAAGGTTTCAGAGGTTGGCAGGTATGAGCTAATGACACAATAAAAATGTCTCTTAGGTAATATGTGATAAAAATCTGAAGTGTCCTTTAATTATAACAATCCATGAATTTTACCACTTCAATACAAAAATAGTTTAAATGAAAAGGAGGTGTATTTTTAGGTTAATTCAGTTTTTACAGTACAGTGCAATCAGATTAGAGTTCTTTTTTTATTGTTGTAGATTACTGTCATATGATGAATCAATCTTTTTTATAAAATCTTGCCCTTCACTTGTTGAAGTCATGAAGTAGTAAAGTCAATAATTCATGATAGTTGAAAGTAGGAAATTTTTTATAAAAAGATTTCATAACTTGGAAACTGGTTTTTAATGAGGTTTTCCCATGAATGTTACATTGTTTAAAAATAGTGTTTGCTTATTATTTATCTTTCATTAAGGAAGTTCTTTGGGAAGTTGTAAAAATTAACATTGAAAAATTTGACATTGGAATAAAATGTGAATTTTGATTGATTCTAATTGTTTAGGATTACTAAAGATGTGACAGTTACTCTGACAGTTACTCTGGTTGTTATTTATTTATGTGTCTTTGACCTTAATACTGCAAATTGAATTTGGAACAAAAGTCACCAATAATTGTTAATATGCTGTCTTTTTTAGTCCACATTCAGAGGATTTCGTGTCAGAAAAACTTTCACTGAAAGAAAACGACTGCTGATGAAGCATGAACAGCTGAAGAAAGAAGCTGCAAGGTGATTATACTTTTGATATTAATAGACATGATAGAGGACTTTCAAATTAATTCATTTTTGCATTACATTTCCAATGTTACAATGCTTATGTTATTACATCATCGTAAGAATCGGTGTGCAATGAAGTCATTTACACAAAATAAAAAATGACTTCACTTAGGGATGTACACCTCTGAGGAGCCAAAAATTTCTAGAATTAAACTTTTTTTCTTAACCTGATTTTTGGGTTTATATGACTGTAAAAAAATAATTGGTGAAGAAAAAATCATATGGTGGTGCACTTCTTTTTTTGCTACGGCCCTTTGAAAGTATCCATTTTTCATCAATTTTTACCTATTTTTGGGCTATTATCGTGAAAAAAATCATAGTTCCACAATTAAACTTTTTTTCATACTTTCAATAAAGATGAAGTTGACCAATTTGAATAAATTTAATTCAAAAAAACTATAGGTAGGTGTTAATATAAGAAAGTTTTATCATATTTTGATGCCATGCTGTCAATTTTGTAAATTTGTGATTTTGCTTTGTTATAGGTTGCATTTCTTTAAATATTGACAATGCAATTTCCCATAGGAACTCCTTTTACGGCTAAAACTGTACCACTTTTACTATGAAGTTTTGAAAAATCATATCCTAGAATGTAAAGTTCATATGCACTACAATTTTTTTCAAAGGTCAAAATATAAGGCTGTGCGGCATATTTTCAACGTTTATATGCCCCGAAATTCTAAGAGTTTAAACTAACACTAAATTTTTTAACTATCCCTACCTTGACTATAGGATTACCACAGATTTCTATATAGACAATATGCATATAAAATAAAATAAAATGTATATTTACTGGTATATTTACTGGTAACATTCCCAAGTTATGTCTATGAGATGAAACCTAGAGATCATAACTGGGAACCAGTATGTAAACAAAATTAATTATCTATGAATATTCTATATCTCCCCAAAAGAGGGGTGGTTTGAGAAACAGCTGTATTTACCTGAGCGGGAATTTCTCGCTGCATTGAAGTCCTGTTGGTGACCTTCTGCTGTTGTCTGTTCTATGGTCGGGTTGTTGTCTCTTTGACACATTCCCCATTTCCATTCTCAATTTTATGTCTTACAGGATTAAAAATTCCGCTGCATGTGTATTCTTCTTGCTTTTATTCTTTGTGTAGTTTTTAAAATGCATACATTGAAAGACCAATTCGTATATGTTAACTTTGGACTTCTCTCTTTCTCTCTGTTTTTTGTTTTTTTGTTGTTGCTGCCGTGCCTCCGGGTAGCTACGTGTTTCGTACCTGAATCCTTCTGGTTCCTGAGGTTGCTGCTCAATATATCTCTTTAATTTACTGCTCATTTCTTCTTTATAAACGGAAGTTAGAAAACGGAAGTAGTTTTGTTGTCAATGAAACAATGAAATTGACATCTTTTCCCGCTAACTGTCAATTTTATTAAGGACGATTTTTCAGTGTTTTTTGGGGGAAATTTTGTTGCAACAACTAAGGATGGTATTATCTAGGTGTATGTATGTAATTATTTCAACCCTGGGAGGGATATAAATGTAATTTCCAAATAATTTTCTTGAGCTGTCAAAAAAGCCGCCTCAATCGTAACAGCGCCACCGGAAGAAATTATACACTGTCCAACAGTGCCCTTGCAATCTGGGTTATTGTGCTAAAGTGCCCTTTCAGACAACTAGCACCCTTCTGCCCTGAGATTCAAGCTGGAACACTTCAGGTTGTTACTGATAGCTTTTTGACAAATTGATTTAAATGGTATGCTAATGTTCTTTTTTCAAACTTCTTAATGTTAATACCAAAAATGATACCTCCTTTTTGAAATGCACAGTCCATCAAATGTCTGTTTTTCAAATTCCGACCTAGTCCGAGATTACTCTGACGTCCAACGGCTGTTTTGCCAGACAAGCTGGGGCCGTGGGACCCACGGCCCCAGCTTGTCTGGCAAAACAGCCGTTGGACGTCAGAGTAATCTCGGACTAATTCCGACCCTGCAAATCTTATCACAAAAAATAAGAGTATCTTAAGTCATTTTCACAAAGGCGGTTGTAAGATTTTTTTTTATCTTAAGAGTATTCTTAAGTTTTTATCTTAAGTAAAAACTCACGACTACTCGTAAGATGAACAATTGCATAGCAACCTTGTTTCACTTTCGTTTCACATGCGCAGTTACAACTTCTGATTATCACTTCAATCCAAAATGGCAGCACAAGGACAAGGTACTGTTTGTTTAAAGTAAGTATTGTGCTGCAAGAAACAATATCTGTCTGGATTTAACTAACAACGCAAAATGTTTACTTTATTCTGATTTATGTATGTCGATATCGTGATATTCGCATGTCTGTCCATGTTTGTCAATCTATCTTCCAGTTCCAAGCTCCATTCACAGAAATTTATGAATGAAAACAATTTATAGATGTGAAACCGCACTGACCACGTCTGCTTGAGATTTTTATAGATTGGCTTTTTATATCGTTTGTGTACCTTTGTGAACAAAAACTTATGGGTACCATTTGATATATAAGGTTAGATCAAATAATTAGACATGTTGTACAAAGAGAACTGACAGGATGTCGTCTGCTGTTTACACTTTTCAAAATGGCAAATGAAAATAAGAGGAAGCTAAATTGGACAGAGAGCGAGCTTAATGCATTAACAGATGGTATTTCAGCTAATATTAGCTTGCTGAAATGGAAATTCAGTTTGTCCGTTACCAATGAGGCCAAAAACAAATGTTGGGCAGGGATAACAGAGAGGTACATGTACGATTAGACTATTTTTTACAATGATTTGAGATCCCATTTAAATTCATCTGTCATATTTATTAAGATGTTAGATAAACATAAGTCACTGAAAGAGTGATTTCAAGAATACTCGCATATAAATGAAACCTGCCAAAGCTTGCCTTCTGTGCCTTTTTGATTGTTTGTAATTATTATTTCATTGCTCACTATCACCCTTTATTCTTAAGAAGGGATGGGGTTGAAAAAAGTGCCAAGGTTAGGGGTGCTGTCCCCTTTCAAATAAGTATTAAAGCAGCCAGTTTAATAAAAAGATATTGAGAAGGTTAAACCCTGATTATTAAAAGGGGAGTCACAACATGTTTAATTTAAATATAGATCTATCTATACATCACATGTAGTATGTACATAATAAAAAAAAATAAGTATTTATATTCATAGTTTAAAGTTTCTGATTCAATTGATAATCATAAAAAGTGTTAAGAAAATATATATACTAATTGTCAGAAATTATCAAGTATAGAATATTAAATAGTACAAGAAACGCGCTTTTTCTTCATTTTATTCAACATCTTCAATTGATTTCCAGAGTTAACTCTGTAAACCCTTCAGGCATAAAGCGACAGTTGGCTGATATAAAAAAAAATGGCAGGATATACAAAGCCTGGCAAAGAAGAAAGATGCTGCCAGACTCCAGGCAGTCAGGAGAACAGGAGGAGGACCACCACCAGAGGATACGTTAAAATCCTGGGAAAAAAATGTGAGTACACACATATAAATGTAAGAAGATTAGGTATGATTGCCAATGAGACTAATCTCCATCCAAGACATAAAGTAGTAATACATTGTACATGTACAAGCAGTTATAGGTCACAGTAAGGCCTTAATAAACTTGAACCTTTGACTCCATTTTTAGTATGTTTTGATGATAAATGTTATATGACATCCTTACAGTTAATACTCACAAATTTGATTACAGACAGTCATTTTTCTAACCATTCATCTTCTTTTTTTTTTTGGGGGGGGCATGATTTTTTTAAATGTTGTTGTAGAAGACATTATTTGTTTCAGAAGAGAAGCAAAATGGTTTGTTTCCATTAAAAATGTCTTTCATATTTAGAGGCAGTTTCTTCTATAAGAAGTTGATACATAAATTTCAAGTACATGTTTGTATGTTCATTTTATTTTGTAAATTTTACCTTGCTGATCATTTTAGCTGTTCAAGTTTCTCTTTAAATATTACTTTTCTTAAGATACTAGTAAATAAGACACAAAAATGAACAAAATTCAGACATTGACAGGGTAATGACTCTTGTAATGGACAGGTCATTTGTAACTCCAAAAACTCTGGAATAGGAGGAAATCAAGGGGCCTTTAATTATTTTTGTAATGGAAAGGTGGTATTCAATTTTTTATATTTATAAATTTGCGGCCGTATAAGGGTAAGGCCATGTCGTCCGAAGACATTTGTTTGCCAGACAATAACCTGAGTATAAGTGTATGGATCTCTATCAAATTGTACCACAAGGTTCCACACTACAAAATGATGTTTGGGATTGACTTTTGGGGTTATTGTCTTAACTGTTTAGGAACAAGGGACCAAAACAAGCATTTTTCTTGTTTCAGGACAATCGCTTGTGTATGGATCTCTATGAAATTGTACCACAAGGTTCCATACCAAAAAACGAGGAGTTTGTCGATTATTTTGGGAGTTATTGCTTTAACCGTTAAGGAATTAAGGGCCAAAAACAATACTTTTCTAATACTGTACAAATTGCTTATTTCTTGACCAATTTAAATGGGGTATAATTCAAAGTCTTGCATTCTTGTGGTCCTTTAATATGCTTAATTTAATGGTGTAAATTATTTTGTTTTTTTGGACCTCGTTGGGACCGAAATTGAGGTTCAAAGGGTCCAAAATTAATCTTTGTTTGATTTCATCAAAAATTGAAATATTTGGGTTCTTTGATATGCCGAATCTAATCGTGTATTTAGATAAAAAAAAATGTGAGCCCCGTTTTGAAAAAAGTCCACTTTATGGTCCAAATTAAACTTTGTTTGATTTCACCAAAAATTGAATTATTGTAGTTCTTTGATATGCCGAATCTAACCGTGTATTTAGATTTTTTAGTCCCCTACCGACGAAGTCGAAGGGGACTTTAGGTTTGCACTCCGTCCATCTGTCTGTCTGTCTGTCTGTTCATCTGTCAGTCCGGCAAATCAGCTTTCCACACTTTTTTTCTTCGTTCTTAAAGATATTGATTTAATATTTGTTATATGGTTTTATCATGACAAGTTATAGATCAAGTTCGAATTTTGTTCCATTCTGATGATTGAGTCCAGAGTTATGGTCCATAAAAAAAATCCATATCTAATGTTAGAGTACTATGTTAAACCATATTTCTATACACAGAGAGATAACTCATTTTTTTAAAGAAATTCTTTAGTAAATTGTTTGAAAAATTTGTGCCAGTTTGTTTGTTTGTTATTTTGTATTAACTAATTTTCTGAATGCTATATATATATAAAAAATATTATTCAGTGAAATCCTTTAATTAGATAATAATCTATTTTCATTAAGGTATATACTTCATTACATTACATTGTGTAGATAAAAGTTGTTGACACTTTATAGATAAGTTACAAATCTATATTAGTTTGTGACAAATGAAAGAAAAAATATTTGGAACTATTAATTATATTTGATTATAATTTGAAAATAGATATACATTGTATTACATCATATCTAATTTTAGAGAACTATTAATCATATCCAATGTTAAGAGTGTTTTCCACACTTTTTTCATCATGCTTGAAGATATTGATTGATAATTGGTATATAGTTTTATCATTACAAGTTTCAGATCAAGTTCAAATTTTTTTTTTGGTCTGATAATTTTCTGCATGTTATGGTCCTTGGACTTGAAAAATTCACTCATATAATCAGTTATTCACACTGTTTTTAGTCATGCTTAAATATAATGACTTGATATTTACTTTTTGTTTACACCTTGACAAGTTATAGAACAAGTAAGCATTTTGTTCCAGTATAATGTAATTTTTACCCGGTAGAGGACTATGTATTGCCATGCAATACTCTCAGAATGCTTGTTTATTTTGGGCCTCGTTTTCAAATTGGTTCACATTAAGGTCCAAATTAAACTTTATTTGATTTCAACAAAAAACGAATTCTTA
The DNA here is from genome assembly GCF_021869535.1 of Mytilus californianus. Taxonomy (NCBI): domain Eukaryota; kingdom Metazoa; phylum Mollusca; class Bivalvia; order Mytilida; family Mytilidae; genus Mytilus; species Mytilus californianus. The sequence goes on from NW_026262684.1 coordinate 1,153,217, forward strand.
GGGTTCTTTGATATGCAGAATCTAACCATATATTTAGATTCTGGACATTGGGCCATATAATAGGTAAATGTCCAATTTCAACTTTTTAAGATCTTAGACCACATTCATTCTGTGTCAGAAACCTATGATGTGTCAAATATAAATCATATCAAAATTCAGAGCTGTATCAAGCTTGAATGGTGTGTCAATACTGGTCCTAACTGTTCAGAGTTTGACCCTCATCCTACACTTCCCCCTACAGTAAACAAAATTAGTTTTGACTCGAAAGACATCATTTTTTACCCCTCGCTCCGCTCGCCCCAATTATTAAAACTTAAAATCCCAAGTTTCAACATGTTCTTCCAGCAGAGTATTTTTCATCTGAAGCTAATATTGAATGAAGGTGGGGTATATATCAATGAGACCTTAACCGGCATATCCAAATTAAGTACCCTGAAGTCGCAAACAACTTCCACACTTGAAGTTTTAGATCCACTACTGACGCCATATTTTAAACTTATAATAGCAATAAATATTTAATACGGTTTTTTTTTTTATTACGAACACACGTATTGAGAAATGTGTGTGTGTGTATGTGTGATGGTGGTTGGGGGTGTGTGTGTGAAATGTTTATGTCTATGGAAGGTGGGGGGGGGGGGGGGGTCTTGAATTTATTTTCCTTCTTCAAGGTGGGGACTTTCCCATGTTTTCTTCCACGTCCACCCTCCCAATGAAAGAAAATGACCCTTAGAAGTTGATTTACAATTTCAGCCATGTTTAATAATCTATTTTCTAATCTGTTCTTGTCTATACCATTTTGCAAGGAAAGGTTTCTCTATAAATAAGTTATCAAGATCATAGGCAATAAAACAACAAAATTGATTATAGCCCAACTAGCCCAAATGGGACCTTTACTATATTCAGACTGTTTTCATTGCACTATTCTTTTTTTTTTTTTTTTTTTTTTAAATCTATTGTAGTTTTCAAGATAAACGCAAAATATTAAAAGCTGTGTCCGCAAACTTAATCTCCGCGACCTGAACCTTTATCGGAAAAAAAATTATTCAAGGGTCCACAATTTTAGAATGCTCGGAGGGACAAATATTTACAAAACATGATATATTTTACTTGAACAAATGTGTTAAAATTAAAAATAATATACTCGAGAGTCCATATCCAAAATCGATATGAACGGTAGGGCTAACTATTAGGACATTGCTCTAAATCGTGTAGTGCTCACCATTTTAACTGTTTCTACCCAAAAACTATTTTTTAAAGATGTACTTAGGTAAAATTAAAAAAATCGAGAATTTAAATATGATACTATAAGTTAGAAGAGCATTAGTTAAGGAACAAAATAAGCTAAAAATATTGATAGGTTATGGAGCTCCTTTTCGAGATATTTTGTTTTTAAATAGTTGAAAAGGCTGACTCGGACTTTTACCTTATATTGGCAATGGTATTATTTGGGTCTCAAATCAAAAGAAAAGAAATCTAGAATCTGCTTAAATTTTGGTAAAAGACCTTTTATGAGCTATTGACGTCTTATATGAAAAGACAAATGGGCAAAATATTTTACCCTGTATTGTAGGAAAACAAAACAAGGAGTCCGAATATCTGACAAAAATTCCTAAACCTGACTTAAATACATCCTTAAAGCCAATTACTCCTACAAGGATTTATCGCCGGAATAAATTGGGTGGAAATTGAAAGTTCATGTAGGTGTAGATCTTGACATTCTGCACAATTTTTTAATGAAATAGTGGTTTAATAATACCATTTCCCGTTGTTTTTCAATGGAAACTATGTGCAACTGTGACCAGTATCAGCAACCTTTCAATAGTAAATGGTAATCGTTGAAAAAAGCTACTCATTAATAATCATATAGAGTTTCCAAACATATAGCTTTGTAGTTTCAGTGAAGAGGATTTTAAAAAACTGACCTGTCAAATTCAAAGATTGACTCTGGCGGTATTATTGTTTACCAATCGGAACTAAATGAAGATCTTTTGTATAGGACTTTCAATACATTATTCTTGCAAAGATTTATTAAAATTGGCTGAGTGGTTTAAGAGAAGAAGGTGAAAATGTGAAAGTTTACAGACGACATATGCTTAATGACGAGAATAGCTCACATGGCCTTAATACAGGCCTGTATGACAATAACAGTTACTGTTGGAAAACTGGACTTTATTTTAAAAAAAAAGATATTCTTAACATCATCAATCCTCAAGCTTAAATGATTACGGAGCCTTGTTGGTCTTGAAATGTAAAGTCCAACGCCTGAGATGTAAAGGAAATTTATATCTACAGCGCTGGACATTATATCTACAGCGCTTGACTATAAATCTATAGCACTTGATTTTACTTCTGCAGCGCTTCACTTAAAAAAAAAAACACAACTCTCTATCTGTATGAGACCAACAGGACTCAGTAAACTAAAAATTAATGCATTTTTTTTATGTCCATTTAGACACCAATCTGATTAAAATACAGATCTTGTGTGTCCAAGCTTTGCTTACAAAGATCCGAAAACGCTCCATTCTATTTTCTGTTTAAAAGACCATTTGGGATTCTCTGGTTTTGTCGGATTGATACACACCTTCAAAATTTGAAGGCTGAAATTTCGTTGGCTGATGTAATAATTACCAGAACAGAAAGTAAAATGGAGTGGTCTCAGATCCTTGTAACCAAAGCTTAGATTGATTGATTGATTTGTTGTGTTTTAACGCCACTTTTAAGCACCGCTTTTGGGCTATTTCGTGGGGGCCAGTTTTTATTGGTGGAGAAAGCCGGAGAAAACCACCGAGCTTCGATAGGAAAACTGACAATCCTAGTCAATTAAGATTGGAGTCGAGTGCACCCGCATGAGCGGGGTTCGAACTCACAACCTCAGTGTTGACTGGCTAGTGATTACAGTAGTAACTACTTAGACCACTCGGCCACCGAGGCCCCACCAAAGCTTAGACAGATGATCTGTATCTTAATCAGATTGGTTAGGCACCAACTATTCATCTTTTGTGGGTCGGAGCATGTATATTCCCTTGTGCTCAGGACAAACGTATTTTTCGACTTTAATAAAAAATAAACCTTTTTATCTCAATAACATGGTTAAGTTTTTTAATTTTATTATTGTTTTATTTGTTCCCTAATTTTCAAGGGAAACAAACCATTTTTTCGCTCCCCTTTTTCAAGAAATTTGGAATCAAACATTAAAGAAAATGTGCCCCCCCCCCCCCCCACAAAAAAAAGATCAATGATCGGTGCCTTAGCCATGTTACCTTGAGTCTGGAGGTGTATATATGAGCGGCTTCACACGAAACCTTTTATATTGCAGGTTACTGTCTAGTTGAAGCATCGCCTAGGTGGTTTCTTGGTAGCATGTTCGCCTCAAGTGCGGGAGGTTGTGGGTTAGAACCCCAGCCGGGTCGAACAAAAGACTTTAAAATTGGTATTTGCTGCTTACCAGCTAAGCACGCGGTATTAAGGAGTAAGAGCAAATACTGGGCAGCTCGGAATCAGAATAATGTGTCCATTTAAGGTGACATGTCTTTCTGTGGATTGTTACCTTGCAAACTAGCATGTTAAAAATCCAGCTCAGCGTGTCGGTCTAGTACAAAGCAGGGTTAATATTGATATCACATTAACATGTTCTCGTCCTGAATATGCATATTAATTTGCCGCTGGACATCAAGCATCTAGGCATCATCATCAAGTTGAAGCTGTTAAATAAATGCACGAAAACATAATAAAAAGAGGCGCAATTATAATGGACCGAGTTGAAGTTCATCACATATCTCCTTTCATCCATATCGGTGGGCTTGGGGCCGAGTGGTCTAAGTTGTCGAACTACTATATTACTAGCCTGTCAACACTTATGTTGTGAGTTCGAATCCCGCACGTGTCAGGTTAGCTCGACTCCAGTCTTAATTGACTAGAATTGTCAGTTTTCCTACCTACAGTCGGAGGTTCTCTCCGGGGACTACGGTTTCCTCCACTCATAAAAACTGACCGCAAAGAAATAGCACGATAGTGTTGAAAGTGGCGTTAAACACCAATCAATCAAACAATTAATCAATCAATCATCCACACCAGTATAATTATGCATGAGTAGATAAATTTGTAGCTATTGTTATGAAGTACTTTCAAAAATGGCTGTGATATAATAGGTTTATTTTGCAAAAAAAGTTGTTCAATTAGCTCCTGTATTAATTGATCTAAATCTTCCTCCGAAATGTTTAAAACGTTAATCTTTGTAAAATTTGCACTGTCACAATTTTTTTGTAAAATGCACTTTCGCTAGCATATATGAGACTGGGGCTACTAGATCAGAAACAGTAAACTGGCATTAAAACAATGCAGAATATCCTCTGGTAGATCAAATATTTGAACTCCATGTGCTCATTTTTGTAGACCCATCGATTAAACCTAAACTTTGCAATTCATATTTTGACAATTTTCCAACAATTATATAAGATGTGGTTTTTTTTCATCTTTGAATGGTACCACACGTGCCAATGTTTATATATTTTAAAATCTCACACCATTTTTCAAACGATAGCTACATATTTGAGCCGGGTTTACAATAATTCCAGGGAAGCAGATCGGAATCAGTTATGACGTAGACAGTAATCGTTCTACTCATAATCATGTTCATTGACCATAACAACGATAAAAGTACATCATATAAGTACATTTTGACATCATATAATGAAGTAAACCAAACCGCATCATATAAGGTTAAAAGCACATAATATAATGACACAACCACATAACATAATGACAGAACCACATCATATAAAGATGTTTGCACATAATATAACGGAAAATGCACATCATATAAGGATATTTGCACATCATATAAGGATATTTGCACATAATATTAGTATGTTTGCACATCAAATAAGTATATTTGCACATCATATAAGGATCTTTGCACATCATATAAGTACATTTGCACATCATATAAGTATATCTCCACATCATATAAGGATATTTACACATCATATAAGTATGTTTGCACATCATATTAGTATATTTGCACATCACATAAGTACATTTTCACACAATATAAGTATATTTGCACATCATATAAGTATATTTGAACAGCATATAAAGGTGTTTGCACATCATATAATGACAAGTGCACATCATATAAAGGTAAATGCACATCATATAATGAAAATGGGCATAACAAGACAGTTTTGGCGTTCCATATTCTTACCTCACCAGAATATTCATTTCGAAAATCCTTTTGAAACTAACAAACAATGCACAGTCATAACAGTTAGGTAAAACAAAAAGGGGTTAGTACCTGTCAACATAACATAATAGCATGCCTATAAATTGTACTACAGATAAGCTGATAAATCTTGATAGTTTATGCCCTTGTCACACTAGACCACGATCGCACCACGCTCAGCGCGATCTAAAAATAAATTCAGATCGTGGTAAGGTCGCGGTATGAACGGCATGCAAGGTTTTTTCGTTGTTTTCACAATGCAACTATGTCCTCATTACGCTTCTACAACGATCCTGCTACGATTATACCACGTTCTCACCACGCTAATTCTGCGACCTAAGTACGATTATCACGATCTTACGACACTCATCACGTTCTCTCTACGACCATACCACCATTTATCAGAATGCAACACGATCTTACCACGCTTCTACTGCGATTATAGCACGCTCTTACCACGATCATACAACGATCATACCACGTTCATACCGCGATCTTACTACGCTCTCAGCAAAAACGTCAACATCGTACGCGTGTTCAATATAAATACTGTTCCATTCCTTCTATTTCTCATTAAAGTGATGGTAAGTTTAAGACCAGGCGACAGGGCTCTTCTAAATAGAGTATCTGTCTTCTTGATTCTTGGACCAACTCTGTTAAGAAGTTCATCGAACATCTCTGGTGGCATTCTCAAAAAATTAAAGAAGGAAGGTTCATCCCCGATTCGTCAACTGATCATAATGACCAAACTGTCTCCTTTCGGTTGATAACCAAAGACGAACCCAACAGGACATACGCCGTCTCCTTATTCTTCTTTGCTCTCTCAATAACAATATCATGGCCTAGTTGTTAAGATTTTGTATATGTGTTAATGATTGTAGAAGCATGTACATGGTCTTGTGTTTCCATGGTTCAATTGCAATTGATGTTTCAAACAAAACCTGGAGAGCTTTATATATTTTATGGGACAATGACAATAAGCATGACTAGAACTCGAAATGGTGAGAGCGTGATGAGGACGGCAAAAGCGTGCTAGAATCGTACTATGGTCTGCAAAAGCGTGGTATTAACGTGGAGTAGTCGTAGTAGAGGCGTAGTTTGGTCGCGGTGAGAACGTGATGGTCGTAGTAACGTCGCTGTGAGATCGTAGCGCAGTATCTCAGACTAGAATCGCGCTTTCGCTACGCTCTCGCTACGATGGTACAGCGACCTTTGCGATCTTACCACGACCTTTCTGCGCTCTCACTACGCTTCTACTACGACCTGATTTCGCCACGACCGCACCACGATTGTTTTGAACATGTTCAAAGTTGATCCACGCTCATCACGATCACGAATACCTCACCACGACCATACCACGACCTTACTGCGATCTACACGATCGCACTACGATCGTCAACATTTGCATTTTTTTCAGAGATCGTAGTGTGATCGTGGATTAGTGTGACAGGGGTATTGAAAACGAACCATACCTTCAAACTTCTTTAAGTATATTAAAATAATAGGCAACCGATAAAAAATGACAATCATTTATTTAACAAATTAAGATCACACTTTCTTCACATTGAAGATGCCAATCGTCGAAGATTCTTAATTGTAAACACATGGTGATGTTCATTTAATTTCAAGTTTATGAAGAGCTTTTTGTTCAGAAATAACATTTGTAACTAGGTCTGCCAAATAAACTAAAACAAATCAATTGGTCAATAAATGTATGACTTCAGTAAAATAACAATTATTATGATCTTTTAAATTGAAATTGCAATGTGTCAGAAAACTAACGAACTTTGAGTGTTCCTACTGAGAAAAAGTTTTAAAGGGGCACTAGCTGTCAAATTCATGTAAACCGATTTGACTCAAATTCTCATATTTGGTTTATAACATACTAAAACGTATATCCAAATTACAAAAAGTCTGAAATAAACAGTTAACAAAGCATTTACTCGATAATATTAATCAGAATTTCGTGTGTAATTTTGTCTAGATGTCATCTAATTAACTATCGAGATAACCTCCTAATACTGCCGACGATCATATAACCCGATATAAACATAAAGTTTAACATAAATATATAATGCGACCTCGTGCAAATGAATTTCTATAGGTCTGTTTGATTTCATGTTAAAGGTTAAAATATAAGTTAATTAACGTTTATACCTATATAAGAATGATTTTCTCTGTGGATCAAATCAGTCAACGAAATGGTTCACTTTTGTTTCACTTTCAATGTTGAAATTCTTTTCCTTTTAATAACTGAACAAGACTTATGCATGCGTAACCAATTTCTAGGCAATGAGTGAAATTGTAGGTCACATGAATACGAATTTAATGAGGTTGAATTATTCACTTGCCAATGAATAATTCATTAGCGATATTTCTTTGCTCATTTTGACAAAATTGAACCGAATTGGCTGCCAAAAACGAATTATTATTTCAATATTTCACCTTTATTAATGATTGAACCAAACGAAATCATATTCTTTTCTTTTTTTCATATCTCGTAGCTAGTGCCCCCTTTAAGCAAGATGTACCATGCCACTGTATACATTAATTATCAAGCAGAATTTCTTTACTCAAACTTCAATGTAAAAGATATTAAAACTACCATAATAAACAATATGTTAATCAAGACAAAAAATAGTCGTGTCTGTTAGTTGTCTCTTAACCTAACACATTTTATAGACATGTTTTTGTCATATACGGTTGAGTTCACCATATTTTTGTTAAGTATTATTAACGTCTAGAACATAATGATGCACATGTATATACTATGTTAATACTTTTTTTTAAATAAAATCATCCTACAGTTTATCCTCTTTTTTTTGTCTGCCATGAGTATAAAAAGAATTATTACATTGGTAGCATTGAATTACATTGACGAAAGTTGAAGAATGCTGGTCGACTTATAATTTTGTATTGTCCTCTTGCTAGTAACATTATTTTAATCGTTGGGTACAAGCTCAGGTGTGAATAATGGTCGTTTGGAACACAGCCTTCTATTGATTTGATTGTGTTCATGACAAAACCATGCACTTATTATTTGTTTTAAGTTACATGCAATTGAGGATTTTTTTATGGATATTTTTTATTGAAGTGTACCTGATTTCGTACTTGTTTCCTTCTGCTGTGATGCTACGTTAGATACTGAAAAAATGAAAAATAGTGTGCGTTGAATTTTTTAATATTGTTTATGTTGATTGGACTAAAGCTACTTGGTTATACATGTTTTATTTAAAAAATTTTATGTATGTTTAACTTGTCTTGACGAACAACTTTATTGGACTGATTAATGTACTATTGACCAATATTTTTGTATGTGTAGACCTATACTATGTTATGTGTTTACCAATACTATTTTATGTGTTAACCAATACTATTGCTTGTGTTGACCTATATTATTATATGTGTTGACCTATACTATTTTATGTGTTGACCAATACTATTTAATGAATACGTCATCCAGTTTAAAACCATAATCATGTAAAGATTAAAAAAAGAAATAAAACATTCAATATAAACATTTTGTCTTAAATAATAAAAATTATAAAATATCTTAATACCTGTTCAGAGACGTTACCTTTGTCATGTTTGTGGTACGCTACTTTTTATGGTAAGCACTACAAAAAGGTTTTTCAAAAAATTATAAACAAATGAACAGGCATTTCTTCTGAATAGAATTTATGTTATCTTCTTTTCCCTTTGGATTCGTTTTTTAAACGACTTAAAGTCTATGATATTCTATTCAAATGATGTAGGATAATCACAATAGCGTATCATTCAACGTGGACTTCAGACTTCATTATATTATGAAAAAAACGCAAAATGGTCAAAATAGGCTGTACGTTGCAGCGCTTTTAAGTTGTATATAAAAGGCAGCAGTGCATTTGTCGACGTTGTGCAAAGTTTAGTGTATTTGATACAGTAGCAAAGACAAGAAAATAATTTAATTTATTGTTTTTGCAGCGTTGCTAACGATAAGCATACAAAAACTCACGGGTAAATCACTAACGTAATCAAAGCGGTTACGTTAATTGAAACATCTAGTGTCTTCAAGCACTCAAAATCTACTGCGGCGGCATAACATGTGAGGCTAAAGAAAACTGTTTCTACCATCAGTACATTCGTATATAACAGAAATTGTTATAGCTTTTTGCTGTATAGATGGAATTGCTACACGACGATATTGCGACGTAATGTAACGCCAAAAAAGTGAAAAGGGATCTTATAAAAAGAAGGTAAGTGTTATGTTTTAGCTAAATATGTGCACATGAACCCCTTTTTGTTTCCTTAATAGCCGACTATCCATTGCCTCAGGAATGTTATATCGAAATATCAAGAAATGATCAATGATAGATGTGTCCTATGTGCATTTGTATTGGCAAGTAAATTGTCTACAATTAATTAATTATTATAAAAATAAAGAGATGTGGTATGATTGCGAATGAAGCCACTATCCAGCAAAGTTCAAATGAAGTGGATGTAAGCAATTATAGGCAACCGTACAGCCTTCAACAATTAGAAAAACCCATACCGTATCGTCGGCTATAAAAGGGCCTGACAGGGAAATATGAAATAATTCAAATTAGAAAACTAACGGCCTTATTTATAACAAAACAGTTTACGAAAAACAAATTTGTAAGACATGAACCAACGACAACCACTGAACTAAAGGCTCCTGACTTGGGACAGTCACCTGCATGTGGCGGGGTTTCACATGTTTGTGAGCGCTCAACCCTCCCCTAACATGGGACAGTGGTGTAACAGTACAACATAAGTACAAACTATAAAAATCAGTTATAAAAGGCTTAACTCATCAGATGGATACAAATAGAAAAACATCTAACAAAAACACAAAGTTGACCTGGGCAGGTACTTATATATCCCATGGCTGAACACGACTTATGCATGCGTAACCAATTTCTAGGCAATGAGATGTTGTATTTTATAATTTCACAAATATATTATCGCATTCTACTGTCAATAACTTACTTGAAATATATTAATTACGGAATATTTTGAAAAACAAACACGACGGAAATTAACTTTTTCCTACTTGATAGTTTTTGTTTGTGGGTAAAGAATCGAAATTTTGTGAATTCACATACATGCAATTTTCAAACAAAAATATTTTAAGAGTAACTCATAAAGGTATATTTTGTCTTTGAATATTTCGATTGTGTATGTAAGAATTGACATTGTGTCATTTTTTAAATCAAAAAGAGATCTTTCCTCTGTCGTATTCCCTTAAACGTTTTTTTATATCATAGTACACTCGACGTATAAAATAGTATATATACCAAAAAACGAAATCAGAGAACCAATGGATTAATTTATACCAATAAAAATGCAAAAATCAACCCTTTAGGAAATATATGCAATTATGTTCACGAAACTGTGGAAATCGTTTATCACCTTTAGTATTGCATTATACATATGAACCTGTGATTAGCAAACTTTTTTCCCCCATTGTACTATTAACTGAATGCGTGTTAGTCATCTTTTACTGTTAAAAAGACCAAATTTGGCAAACGTAGAAACTTGTGTTATGTGTACTTTGGTGAGTCATACCTTTATGTATTGCGTACTAAAACGTTGAACAAGCTTTCATTTGAATTAAAAAAAATATGAATCCTGTGCATTAAACTCATAATCTCAACCAGATAAATGTGCGGTACTATTAAGGGACAAATTAATCCAGACCCTTGTAAATGATTATCTATTAGGAGTTTTTTTCCCAATTTTTTATGGGATAGATCAATCTTCTAACTTCATCATCAACGCTCAAAATTGAATACTTGATATCAAGGATTTATAAGATTTAGCTTTCTATATATTGCATTGCTATTGTTGTGTGTCGTATCCTTTCTGACCTTGGTATTGGATGTTTTCTTCTGTCTTTGTTTTATAAGAAAATATTGCAGCACATAAACAATTTTTTGTAGTGAGATGATATGACATTAAACATGTACACTTTAACCTCAATCACAAAAGCAAACTTTTATTAAAATATTTTATTTCCTCTTCTAAGTCTGTTCAATATTACTTCAAAGTCTATTAATATTAACCTTCCCCTTCTCCTCGTGTTCATAAAAATTTGATTGTTTAGAAATTTGACTGAATTTTAGTTTTAATTTTTTTTTCTCTAAATACAAGAAATAATAGATTGTACATTAATAAATTTAAAATGAGTACCGTGTAACAATGCGCCCAATATAAAGTGACTTCTTAGAAAAAGCTTCATATCTGAAAGAAAATATTTCATCATGTGTTTGAATATAATAAACATGATAAAGGACTGTTTCTTTTTCATAAATGAATTCAAATGTACATCGTAAAAATAATGATTTTCATTTCAGACAACTTAAGACGATGTCAGATTAAGACAAGGAAAGTAAAATTGGCAACTATTGTAAATGTAACAGTGTGAGTTGTTGGTATTGCTTTTTATTTAATTTTGTTTTGTTTGGCTTTCTTTTTTATTTGTCTTGGTTTTTGTTATTATTCTTTTATATTATTAAATATTTTTTTGTATTACTTTTTCAGTGGGTTTTTTTCTTGGCAGTAAAACACAAACGTATGGTAAACAAAGACTAGAAAAATAAAATAACGAAAGTCCAATCAATATTCGTCCTTTGAATATTTTCCTTTTCTTTACGTATACATGCGGATTTATATTCAAGCAAATTATCTAATTCCTGATAATGTATAATTAGAATACAAATTGATATTTCTATAAAAGAAATTTTGATTACAAAGCATGTACGTGAAGTTATTAGTCTTGTGACGATTTCAATGTTTAATTCATATTGCAATGTCGCTCAGTTGTTTTGTTTTTCAATCATACTGATATGTAATTTCATCAGATTTACTCTTAGCATTGGTATCTTGTAGGATGCTCTAGTAGACAAGAATTGTCAACTCTTTCGCACAATTCACATGTTTTGTCAAGGTATTATTTAACATTTTGTGTTTTGTGTTAATTTGTATTTACTTGTTTTGAATAAAATGTAGGTTAATCATTACCTTTTATGCACTTCCCGATACAACAAATAATCCATAACAAACCAGAACGTGAATACTTAAGAAAAGAGAGAATACTCTGTAAAGTTAAGAGTCGTTGTCATGGTAAAGATAATTACAACACCACTAATAGTCGGAAATTATCTATCAATTTTATTTTAAATATATTTTCCGGAAAAAACATTGCAAGTTGATATTTAATAGAAATCCATTATTTTCAAAAATTATAACAATAAAAATCGATTATTAAACAAATGTCAAGGATACCAATTGATAAGAGAATACAGTCAATATTTAATCATAGCTTTACATTAACTAAAATATTGTGACATATGTTCAGGTCACGATGATGTGATGGCACCAATATTTACGCTTATGTTTATAATTCCAATATCAACAGAACTATTCGGTAGAAACTGATTATATTCAAAACATTCTCTAATCACTACTTATTACTATATGTATATGATTTCACAGCAACGACATATACCAAGAAGACTAAGTATCTGAAATAATGGACATTGTACATGTTTGACATTACGGTTCACAAGAGTTTTAAAATTCTCTCGAAAAAAATGTTATTTTAATGTAAGTTATTTCTTGTATTTCTATTTTTAAAATATTATACACAAATTTTCGAATTATGTATTTTATATCTCACTCTGCATTTGGAAGGAATTATATCAATCTCTTAATCGTATTACAGTTAATACATTTTGTAATAATTTTATTACAAAATATAATGTATAAGCTTTGAACCAATTTTGTGCTTTGATTTCACTGTCTATTTATCAATTTGTTTGTCCTCTGTTTTTTCATCCAATGTTTTTCTTTGGTATCTTTCGCCTTTTTTCTTTCATTTGTAATCAAAATATTTAAATAAATATATGCATAAGAATAAACACCTGTGTCAAAAAAGACATCGAATGTTTATGTTCCTTGAGATTGCTGTTATCTTAGTTTTTTTTATTAAACAGTACAACAAAGGATTTATAAACACGACGGGTAAAGCATATACAGATCTTTTATGACACATGCTTATTATGAGACAAAATGCTTTCCATTTGTAAAATTTTGTACCAATAAAGAAAATTCTGTTATTTTTTTTTTTTCTGATGAGACTATTTTTGCCAACACGTTGATATATTTGGTTTGAATACAATTGAGAGGTGAAAGCTTAGATAATTCAAGTTTAGTAAGTAATGTTTAGTAGATTTGTCTGTTTTGTTTTAAGCCATTACACATGTGTACGGTGGCCCGAATGGTCTTTTTGTTAGTTTTGTTTTCATGTAACAATTTGTTATAAAGTTCATTTTGGCAAAGTAACTAATTTTCTATTTCGTTCCAAATAGAGATCCAATTCACCGCAATGCCTTGCCATACTAAAACCTAATAAAAATACCAGGCCTTGGGGTCTCAAAAAATGGAGTGCTCAACAAGAACTTAACCAATCAAAATACTCGATTTATAATTCATACCATATTATGTAAGAAGGAGAAATGTTGTCGGGATTTTGTGCTTTTGTTATTGTATCGACAATAAGATACAGCGTAAACACATTTATTATTAACTCTTAGTACCTCTTAGTAAAGAACAGAAATACTTCTGGATTCGAGAATAAAGAACAGCAATATGATGTAGTTTTAATAACATATTAATGATAGAGGTATGTATATCACATTCAGGCAGCAGTTTTGTGAATGTAAAGCATTTGTTTAATCATGAAAGGCCTTCAACATGGTCATCTTAACTATATGCAGCTTAGTTTTGAAGATGTCTTACATGTCCTATCATAGCAGGAGACGCTTACTATTTCAACGCACCCGATCTCGGTCATTTTGTTTGTTACTTTGATTTGTCTCTTCCTAATCAATTTGCAAGATTTAATCATCTGGACTACTGTCGCCATTTACATAGATTGAAACTTCCTTCACTGCCTCTTTTGAAACTAATTTTAAGTCACAAACTACACTTGAATATTCATGTTGTAAGAAAAACAAATAAACTATCCAAAAATATAACTATCATCTATTAAAAGGCTTATCACATAAGTTTCGACAAGTTGGCATTGACATAACTGACGCGAAGTAATGATTGTTAAACGTAATTTAAGCAATATAATGTTCCTTTATTCATTAAAGTTAAAATAACCCCAATATTTACAATCAATTGCCAACATTTTAAAAAGTGACTTCAACATGTTTGACAATTTTTTACACGACATATGTTAGCTCAAGGGCAGAATTATGTGGATTTTATATCGCGTATTCATTGTTGTGGAAGTGAAAATCCTCTTTAACCATTTTCAGATTTTCATTTTCCATTTTTCAGTGTCAACACTCGAAAATGTTCAACCATCAACAAAACCATTATTTATTTAAGGTTGGTTGCTGATCTAACGAAAAGAAGTGCGGGTTTCCAATATTATTCACGGGCAAGGAGTTCGCGTAATGTTGCTGATTGATGCTGTTGATGAGGTTACTTGTGCTATGAATTACCAATAAGTTTTATGTTTTCTGGTTCTATTGACAGTTCAGATTTATTCTTAGATCTCTGATAATGAAGAGCAAAATATTTAGTCTGCAAAAATCCTACGACAGAATGTACAGAAGCAGAAATTATGCCTACAACATGTGACTTTAGAGCCGAAAAAGATTTATGACTATGGTACATGAATGACGCTATCCCTATTCAAGACATTGTATTCAATTGTTCATTCCAACTAAAAGTAGCTGTCTTTTCTTTGCGCAATCAAACAAACACATTCCTACAGTAGTTTCCTGATGGAAGAATTTCAGGGGACCATATTTCTATACCCAATTCAACTTTTGAAAAGTGTGGATTTCTTGTCTTGATTCAACTCGATCTTTTTGCATTGCTATAAACAACACCATTGAGTAAAAAGGTTAAACAAAAATACCGAACTCAAAGGTAAATTCTAAAAGGGAAGTGCATTAAAACTGACAAAATTAAACATTAGAATTTATTCACCAACGAAACAAACGAAATATTTTGTACAGGCATTTTCCGAAGAAAATGGTTGATAAAGTAATTTAATATATTCAAAATGTTGGTAATGAAAGATTTAAACATCTTGTTAAATACTTTCAGAAACTGTGAAGAAATCAAACATTGTACATTTATCTCAATGCTGTCGACTAAAAATTCTTTATGAGCCAAAAATAGTTTTAGAATTGAATATTCTCTGATCTACGTGTTCCAGTAGAGTAACATTTATACATAGAATACATAATAAGTAATCTATGTAAATTATTTCGTCACATTCTGCGAATTAATTCCTATTCGTTCTTTCCCTATTCTCCATGCCTTAAGGGATGTATAGGAATTTATTATTTTCTGTATCGAGGCCTTTGTATATAAGATCATATTGCTATGCAATTGCAAAGGTTTTTTTGTAAATAATTAGCCATGGATCTCTTTCGTTGTCGTTTAGAATGGCATGCTCAGTATTTTAGTTCGTATCTTCGTTTGAAAAATGATTGTGTTTTGGTACATATTTGACCTTATTGTACTGTATAGATGTACTTCAAAATGATCAGGATCAATCATCTGATAAGGATGTTCATATCCGTCTTCATTCAGCAGAGTATTTGATAGACTGTGTACAGAACTGTCCGAATAGCTCCCTTTTTCACAAAAGACGATATGCCACTGTTTGTTTTTGAGAAGCTGGTCTTTCTACACTGGCTACTGATATTTGTGCATTAATTGATGGGACTTGGTTACTCGCACTGTTGTCAATGGTACTTCCAATTTCATCATTCTGACCTTCAAGTAAAATTTCAGGAATCATTCCTAAAATGCGTTTGCGTTTAAGTAAGAAATAAATATTGAAACATATGCTTATTATAAGACCTCATCCAATCAAACTACCAATTAGTTTACTGACAGAATAATCAGATATCCCTGAGTTGCAGCTGACATCTATAATAAGAACAATTATGCAAAGATTTGATTTTTTCTTGAAGCGCACAGTGGTTTATTACAAAGATCGATGTTTTAAGATATAAAAATAGAAACAGGAAATAACGATTTATACAAAAGACAAAATATTAATCTTATAATATATTGTGTATGTAATATATAGTAAAAAAAATCAATGTCCTGTCATTTTTTAGTACATTTCATTTTTTAAAAAGATTTTAACTTGTACATGTTGTGAATATAGTTTACAAATAGGAGGAGTATCGGAAATACAAATAGTTCAGAAGATGTATTTGAAAATGCCTGTACCACGTCAGGAATCTGACAGTTGTTTTTCAGTGGTGGCGTTGGTTGACACACTCAAGAGAGTTTATCAGTTTTTATTGATTCCTCCTTATTGAATTACCTTGGAGATTGGTATTTTTTGTAATTGCGTTTTACTTACTATGAAAAAGAAGATGTGGTATGTTTGCCAATGAGACAACTCCCCTCAAGAGACCAAAATGACACAGAAATTAACAATTATAGGTCACCGTACGGCCTTCAGCAATGAGCAAAGCCTATACCGTTTGTCAGTTATAAAAGGCCCCGAAATGACAAGTGTAAAACACTTCAAACGAGAAAACTAACGGCCTAATGTATGTACAACATAAAAAACGAAAAACAAATATGTAACACAGCAACAAACGACAACCACTGAACTAAAGGCTCCTGACTTGGGACAGGTACATACAGAATGACTAGTTTAAAGGCGCCACCCCACAATCACCCCCCCCCCCCCCCCCCCCCACAACCTGGGACAGTGGTCTAACAGTACAATAAAAAACAAACTATAAACATCAGTTGAAAAAGCTTAACTTATCAGGTGGATACAAATACAAATACATCAACAAAAACAAAAACAAAAACACAGAGTAGACGTGGAATAAAGACTATGTTTGCCAGTATGAGTATGACAGAAAATTGCTTGTATTCAAAACATATTTTAATAAAATATTTCCTTCTTAACAATGTACACTTAATAACTATGGTGTGTCCGACGCATATTAATTGATTTCAAAATATACCTCCACTAAGAAGAATCAACCCAAAACTTAAAACCCAAGAAAATTGGTGTCCCAGAACATGTTAGTAGTTTAAGATAAAATTATAATATTAGAAGATATGGTATGACTGCCATTGAGACAACTCTCCACCTGAGAACAAATAACATAGAAGTAAGCAAATGTCGAAGACAACCACTGATGTATAGACTCCTGAGCCCGTATCTGTAAATTTATTCATCCTTTGAATAAACTTATTATTACAGGTTATCAATTAAACACTCTCGTAAAATCATAAAACGTTGTAGTAATCAGTATTAGATTTGACTCTGGATTAAATAAACTAAACTAGATATGTTAAGATATGTTTCGATATACAGTTATGAACACTTGTGGTCCTAAATCATGCCGATACTTAATATACAACTGAGCTACACGATGGACACTGTGTTTGAATATTAATTAATAATCGTTTCAAATCCTAGGACAAAGTTGTCCTTAGCTGAACTTGGGTATTCTTTTAAGGTACCTCTTGTTCGTATAGCTTATGACGTTGTCTTTGTTTTCGTTTTATATTTTGAAATTACACATGATCGGTCTTGTCTTAGACGGTCTGTGGTGTCCTAACATTTAGTTACTTTCAGCAAATAAGCATATATTTATATATTCACCAAATTTGATCAAAGGTAACATTGTGGGAAAATTCTAATTTACAGTTCGTAAGAACCTTTCAAAGTGATCACTATGAATTGTATAAATAAAACGACATAATGCAATCAAGGTAAGTGATACCGTTTAAAAGGAAATCCAATTGAAAAATATTACGCCCTACATCAGCTATTTTTCAATGTTTGATATGTTAATTATCAAACAAAGAAGAGCTAATTTAAAATAAAACATTAACCTTTAGGAGAAAGTGTTAATACCGCATATGGCGGATTTCAAATTGGACCGTAAATGTATAAATCCCTGTGTTTCAATGCATTTGCTGTTTAACTGTTACTCTCCGAAGGTATCAATAAACGACGAAATATCCAATACGCAGTAATGTTATTACAAAGAAAATATACTTACCTTTAGTTTTAAAAGTGTATATTTCTGGTTTCGTATTTTCAACAACTTGCTTTTCTGTAGGCAAGCCTGCAAAAGATTTGGTACCTAGCAATTACGTAGTCATGCACCATGTACATCGGAACTTCATCTCATCTTTTACGTTCAAACGTTTTATTCAATGTATGTTTTGTTTTCATATCATTTTAATATTTGCCTTTTATACTAGATTTTCTCCTTAACTTTTTGGCTGATTGAATAAGAGTTATATGCATGTGCTTTTTATAGGATTGTCTGTTATATACAAATAGAATATAAACAGCTTCTCGAATAGCAAAACGGTCTAATATTTACAACAACAAAGATATAGGTATACTAGTGGCAAGTAACCATTTCGTTTGCTGCTACAGTTTTTTGAAACACATATAGATGATTGACGTTTTCGTTCTTTTTCCATAAACCTTAAGCCGAACACAATTGTTTTGTTGGTTTAGATTGACAAAATTAACAGAAAATGTGAATGTAGAGGGATTTATAAAATGCTTTTCACTCGATTCGGACTCCATCAACTGCATTTTACTCTTTTTAGGGATTAACATTAAACTAAAATTATAATAAAACCTGAATTTTCTTAAATCTACTCTTGTTTGGTACGGATATCCGACGAATTAACCACTAGCTTTAACATTATTAAGTATTTCTACATTTTATACAATAAAGAGCAAGAAAGCTATAAATACCACATTGTGGATCGTATTACTTTTAAGGGAAAACTAAGTGTGTGATCTTTGTGAGTTTGTGATTAAAATTTAACAAAATTTAAATTTCGAAACGATCGTATTAGAAATTGCAATGACAAAAACTGTATCGACGAAAATATTATGTTTTATCAGTAAACGAAAAATCGACTGTAAATAATGAAGGAGCCATAAAATATTAAAAAAAGAGATGTGGTATGAATGCTAATGAGACAACGATCCTCCAGAGTTCAAAAGAAGTGGATGTAAGCAATTATAGACCATCGTACGGCCCAGACTAAAGTATCAAACCGTATACATCCATCGGAGTCTGAGAAACGTATAACCTTGTCCAATGCCAAAATATTAAGTAAACAGTGTCAACTTCAGAATACAAATTCTACGGGTACAGCCAAATTACTAACCAAATCTGTGTTCCTCTGAAAAAATTTGATAAAGGCTTTAATTAATTTGTGGTGGCTAAATCCCTGACTAAATAATTTGCAAGTTATACATAAATTACATCAAATGAAATCTAACACGCGACTACAGACACGGGCATTGCAAACAAGTCGTGAAATATACACACCGTAAAACAAGGACCAAAGGAACATCACCTTTCAAAAAGGGAAATTCAAAAATCGAAAACGACAAATCGTCTCTTTCGCTGAAAATTTTTGTATAGAGTTTCCCGCATGAAACTGAAAAATCCCAATATAGAAAAGGACTGCTGTCTGTAATAGACTTATTTAACGTTAGTTCCTTTGAGTAAATTGCCTTTGTAGAATTATCATTTTAGTTTTATTATATAAAGCGTTAATAACATCAAGGTAACGGTAAGTTTATTTAATTTTATCAATGAAATGTAATTAAGACGGACCGTTACTTGTCTTACATTGTGATTCATTACAAGACAGGAACAAGTCTGCTATTAATAAATCTGAAATCATATTTTTGAAAGGACCATTTACTGATAAAAAAGAACTTCTGTTAAATGAGATTGTGTGGGTGTATTGTACAGAGTCGAAAAATCATAACTGTCAACCGAATTGAACGGACCACCAAAAGCACGTTTTTAACTCAAACATCCAAAGAGTTTTTGACACTCCAAACATAGTTCATCCCATTATTTATACAAATAAATGTATAAATGTATATCTCCTCATCATATGTACCTTTGTATTATTGTATTATTGTATAATATCTATGTTCTTCTGTGTACCTTTGTATCTACAGCGGTTTTTTCAGAAATGTGTATATATAAACACTATTAACAAATTCTTTAATATAAGTTAGAGAAATAGTTAACAGCACAGAAAGGTTAGTCGGACAACACTTTCAAATTTCAAAAGGAGGCCGAAAGCTAAGCTGTGATATTGGCATGATTATTTACTACAGGTACTATTTGACTCTCCGTGGAGCGCACAACCTGGAATGTAGATTTAAGGACTACCGTTTAGTATTTACATCATATTACTACTACTGTTACACCATTACCAAAAGAAAGATAAAAACCAATATAGATCATAAAACATTGGACATAAAACAAATACGACTTAAAGCAATAACAGGGGTTGACATTAGTAGCCCAGGAAGTGAAAATAGTCCACCTTTGACTAGTGTCACCAGAGTAGTCATACATCCTCAACCGTCTGTCAAGAGAATAATACTACAAAAACCATATATTGAAATATTACAGCAACTAGGAAATACTATATAACTCCATAAGCAATTACTGTTGGAAGGCATAGTAATTTAAGGTTTACGATTGGAAAATTGAAATCACAGTTGTTCGATATTTGCTATTCCTTTCTTGTGACAACGTCTATCAAATTCAAAGTTAGTCTTAAGTTAAGAGGAAAACAATGGTTATAAATTGTACTTACTTGTAACAAATATATTGTAAACATCTGTGTAAACGGTTGATGAGTGCACATACTCACACTTGTATGTACCATCGTCATCTGACAAGAAGTTCGCAATCTGTAGGTTGCATTTGTGAGTATCGTATCCACCAAAAGCCTTATATTTTGATTTAAGCAGTCGTGGATTCAAATCCATTCCCTGTGTGTATGGTATGACATCACCAGCATTCGGTACCACTATCTTATTTGGGCCGCTCCATTGTCCATTGCATTCGTTGAAGCAAGTGCAATTCAAATTCAAATTCTCTCCAGAGTTGACATACACGGACTGTACGGTTTCCTTAACTGGCAAATCTATATTAAACAAAAAATTAATCTACATTTCAAATAAGTAGTCAATTTTTAAAGACAAAGTCATCATGAGCGCTCGGCGTTTTCAACACATGCAAAGTATTTTGTGTATTTCACAATAGAGCAAAAATTTACACAAATATCTTCTTAATAAAATGTGTCCCTTTTGATCTTATCGGTATTAGTCTGACGTATTAAATTTTTCATACTGGTTACTATGATGCATCTATTTAATAATATTTCGGGGATTTCAAATTCGAGAAGCAGACTTTGCATTTACTCTATTGGCTTCTGATCAGATAGCAGTGTTCTGATTGCAATCAACATTACATTTCTCATCTGTTATTAAATCGCTAATGATAAATGTGTTATTTAGCTGTACACGCACAGTGCCATAAGTTGTTACGTCAGTTTATATAACGTCTCACTTTTACTTAGTTAAAAAAATCTTATTATACACCTATTATTCATATCAATGAAAAAAACTTTAAATTTGTAATTGATATAAATAACTTTTAAATTCCTTCTATTCATCCATGTATAGAACTGTTCCTTATACCTTTTAATTTCAACTGTCAACTACGTTGCCATTAATACTATTGATAAATGCTCTGTGACAAGTTACATCAAGATTCATGCCAGTAGTGTAGAGCAGCATATTTTATTTAATCTATTCAAAACGTATTGAAAAGTGCATACTTTTTCAATTCTTCGCAATCGAACAAATTATAATCCAACTATATTTGAGTTCTTACGACAACTAGGTCAGTGTCATTGTTGGAGGCCGTTTCGTTCAGGAGGGTTTCACCTGCCAAGCAGTCAATAATTTTGTGCTAACATGACATACATGTATCATTGATATCGTCCATTTCCGTTAACGAGCTGTTTATAAAATGTTGAAATACTCAAAACGCTTAGGTTTGTCTAGGCCCAGGCATAGATGATTGTTGTCGTATTTGTGAAAAAAATTTCGGAATGTTGTTTTAATAATTATATGAAACTTCGTTTTACTGGATAAGACTTTGCAACTGTTTTGATTCGAGAGAAACTGACGAGTCTTATGTAGACGAAACGCGCGTCTGGCACACCAAATCATAAGAATGGTATTTTCGATGAAATTTTATAACCACTGATTCGATGCAACTGCTGGTGTTTTTTTTCGTTTCCAGCGTAATCCAGCACAGTAGTCAAGACTTTTGAGGTATCGTCGATACGTTCATTTTCTGTAAACTAATTACTTTAAAATGTTGACATACTCTAAACGATAGGGTTATTTTCTACCTCCAAATAAAGACTGCATTCGCCCTAAATGGCAAACATTTTCGGAATGTTGGTTAAAAATGCTCTTCATCTTTGTAATTTTTTACTTTGCTTTGTAACGGTTTTAATTCTAGCACCACTGATGAGAGTAGCGAAGACAAAACGTGCGTCTGACATACCAAATTATAGACTTGGTATCTTTTATGAGTTTTCACACAAAGGTTTTTTTAACATCTTAATTTAACTTTCAAACACATTACATGCATCACTAGTTTCTCTTGAGTACTCTGGATTTTGATATAAATCCGCAGACAAACCTATGGAATATAAAGCCAAACATGTAGATAACTAGAACATGTTTATCAACCTCTATATCTTAACCTCAACTAAATGTTTAAATTGTTCGAATAGTCCCTGTTTGAAATGTTAATTAGAAAAGAAAAAAATGCATTGTTCAAATTAGAATCCTGGTACATCAAAAGTGAGGAGCATACAGTAACCATTTACTTGTGGAATATTAGCGACTAAGTGAGTAATTATAATTAGCCGCATTATACACATTATAACCATCATAAACTTTTTAAAGTCATGTAATAAAAATGATATTGGCGATGAATTTCATTACATATTAGAATGTAAATTAAAAAAAAGAAAACAGGAAACGTTGTATGTTACAATAATTTTTTTTAAAACGCAAATATTGTCAAAAACAAGCAGATTGTATCTAAAAAAAACAATTCAGAATTGATTCAACTGTGTAAATTTATAAAGATTATCAACACAGGTACATTGTATATGTGCTCCTGGTTTAAATGTAATTCATATATTGTCTTAACAATTGTTTTGTTTGTTCTGTCTTAATTACTGTATATAAATATTGTACAAAATTGTCTTCTTTATACCTATGTATATGGTTTATCGAAAATAAAGATATATATTCGTATAATTTAATGTTAATCCCATTCTGTTTCTCTGATTTTGTGGCAAATTAACCCTTTCCGGACACATTGTTTAAAAAAATTTAATCAACGTATGGTAACTGGTTGCCGATGATCTCAGAAGATTACACCCCAGTTCTATTGTAAAACTTTATAGTTTCTATTTTTGAAACAAATGTAAATCAGTGGCGGATCCAGAAATTTTCATAACGGGGGCTCGCTCCAGTCATACATCAGTGATTTCCTATATAATCAACCATTTTTTTCCCACAAAAGAGGGGGGAGGCCCCTGTAAATTGAATAGATCTATAGTTACGAATAACAATGGAGTTCGACCACAGGGTGTGACGACCGGGGTTTCTGGAAACCCCTGCTTCTTCATCCCCAAAACACAGTCCATTGTTATTCATAACAATAGGAATTGTTTTTGAAATAGCATGAACAGAAGAGATTACTAATAGTGTTCACTACAAGCTGTTTCAAACGACACATTAAAAAAAAATTTCAGGAAATTCTAATAGCGAAAAAAATATTTAACATCTATTTTGAATAAAAAAAATCATTTAAATACTCCTTTGCTTGAAGCTAAATCCCATATGGCAACGACTTTAAGAACATTCATGTATAGAACTTTTATTTGATTTATACATTAAAAACATAAATATACTATATATAAATATATACAGGTCTAAATTGAAAACAACGTTCAAACCTATGATTGCGTTGGATAAAAACTGCAATTTTTTATATATATAATTATATATATCTTTATTCTCATAAACCAAAATCCATGGTACGGAGATATCATAAACATTAATAATATAACAAAAAGTCAGAATTAATACAAATGTATGATCTACAACAGAAAAAAAAAAATTCCAGCGTATATAAAAACACACTGTGTATGTATACAATAAGACATGATAAGATATACACGTTATCAAAACAATGGTTCTGTACCCCTATACTTATAATACTTTATCCAAAAGCAATACAGCTTATAGGATACATACAAATACTAATAATAATTTTACATGCACCAAAGAAGACTTTTTACCATGTTTACAAGAGTTACATAATATATTTAAATATAGAGGTGTTCATGAAATAAAATATAACACATAATACGAAATACGAAATACGAGCGGAGAATGATATACTTTAATAAAGTGAGAACAAATATACTATATAATGCAATTAAATTCTAAGTTTTTCTTCTGATTTTAAAAATATACCCAACCTATTAAATTCTTTGATATATCTGACAGATAACAACTGGATAAGTTTGTATGTAGAAGGATTTCTCCAATAATACTTTTTTATATACTTTTCTCGTATTTGACTATATTTTTGACATTCAAGTATAAAATGGTATTCATCTTCAATAGAGCTAGTATTACAATTTGTACATAAGCTATTATTTTTGTCAACATTATAATATCTGCCTGTTTCTATGCTTAAGATATGAGCTGATATACGATATTTACAAATGTATGGTTTGTATATATAGTTTACAGGTCTATCTAAATAAAATTGCAATGCGTGTGTACTATACATGTATCTATACAAATGACATTTATTTGAATTCTCAAAAAACACAGTTACTTCACTAATGAATGCACCAATCATTCTTTCTTTTAATTGTGATAGAAAAATATCTTTACAAACTATACTTTGGCTTAACCAAACATAATTAAATCCATATCTAAGAGTCCAGCCGTTTGTTAATAAGTCTGATAAATTTCCACAAATGGTTCAGCATACTGATGTTTCTAGTATTCATTAGATCATGAAATTTCAATATGTTTGGTTTATTTCGATAATAAGGTTTCAACATTTTTTCTCTTTCATCATGAAATTTCGAACATTGAAAAAATACAGTGAAATTCATCCCCAATATCTCCTGAATAGCAAATAAAATTGAGAATGAAAATGGGGAATGTGTCAAAGAGACAACAACCCAACCAAAGAGCAGAAAACAGCCGAAGGCCACCACTGGGTCTTCAACACAGCGAAAAAATCCCGCACCCGGAGGCGTTCAAAGTTTACAATATTGATTTTCTCTAGGTACATTTTTCCACCTCCCAGTTTCGATAGTAAGTTTATGACTGAGGATCTTGAATCTACAAAAAGTTATAATATTTTTATCATCTAGGATCTTGAAATATTTGTCCCTTTCAGCATTGTCTTTGAATAGACGATAGTTAAAAGCTTTTGGCCATTCAATTGAGACTGAGTGCCAATTTTGTTGATATTGGTAAATAACAATATTTTTAACATTGTGAATAACCATGTATTACTGACAAAGTACTGTGCATTTTAAACATATGACAATTCACAACTATCTAGATTAGATTTGATATCATTAAGTATGTTCACTTGTTTGTGTTAATATATCTTTTGATTGAGTTAAGCCATTTCAATTGATATTTTATAGTGTGTCTTTCTATCTGGTGATGTTACAATATTGTTTCAGGTAAGGGTGAAGGTTGGTACCTATTAAAACGTTTAAACCCGCTGCATTTGTTTGCACCTGTCCTAAGTCAAGAACCTGATGTTCAGTGGTTGTCGTTTGTTGATGTGGTTCATAAGTGTTTCTCGTTTTTTTATATAGATTAGACCGTTGATTTTCCTGTTTGAATGGTTTTACATTAGTCATTTTGGGGGCCCTTTACAGCTTGCTGTTTGGTGTGAGCCAATGCTCCGTGTTGAAGACCGTACGTTGACCTATAATGGTTTACTTTTACAAACTGTGACTTGGATGGAGAGTTGTCTCATTGGCACTCATACCACATCTTCTTATATCTATTGAATATTTATCCCATACTTTTTATATGCATAATTATACAAAATAACAGGAAGTTTTCTTGCTTTCCGAACAGAAGTGTTTATCAGTTCATTTGTGTACAGAATCAGAAACAACTTTAAATAATAGTCTAGATCAATTTCTATATCATCGGATACTGTTTTTAACCCTTCTACATCTTTGTCTTGTAAAAATGTTCAAGATCGTTCATATACTGTAAAGAAAATAATAAAGGTGAGAGACATTCGCCTTCACGTACAACTCCGTTACAAGGAAAATACTCTGAAAATACACTGCCATTAAATATTCAAGATTTAATGTTACTGTACATATTGACAATGGTATCATACATTTTTCCACTGATATAATTCTCCAGAAGTTTATGCCATAAACCAGATCACCAGACTGTGTCAAAAGCTTTTGCGAAGTCTATAAAATCAATAGTTCAGAAAGAATATGTAAAACAAAAATACTATCAATGGTTTAAATTCAATAGCCTTTTCTAAATCCTGATTGATTTTCATTTACAAAAAGTATTTTTCCAAAAAAGTGGAAAGTCTTGAAATCAGAACTGAAGTAAATAGCTTTCACATGCAGCTAAGAATTGTGACAGGTCTATAATTTTCTGGATTTTTTTATCACCTTTTTTTTTATAGAAAGGACATAATGGTACCAACTAGCCATGCTTCTTGAGTTTTACCTGAATCAAAAACAAATTGAATATAAAAAACTGATCATAAATAGGCATAAATATATTGCATGTACTTTTAATATATTCGTTAATAATTTTGTCACCTCCACATGCTTTTCCATTTTTTAAATCTTTAATACAAGTACATATTTCTTTTTCTGTTGTGGTACTATTTAAAATTTCATTGAACTGGTTTGGTACTATAGTCATGATAGTGTTCATTTGGACTTAGTCTTAATCATGAAATAAATATTTATGTTTTGATTGTTGAAGACAAATGATGGCACCTAGGGGCGGATCCAGCCATTTTTAAAAGGTGGTTCGACCAAGGATAAAGGAGGGGGTTCCAACCATATGTCCCCATTCAAAAGCATTGATCGTCAAAAAAGGGGGTTCTACACCCGGATGGTCCCAACAAGGATGGTTCTTACATATGCAATCTGTATTTTTGTATTTTAAGCGTGTTCGGTCGTCGTGTTTCTAATCCAGACACACCTATCAATCAGTATGTTCGAATGTGAATATTTGTTTAATGTTGAAAAGGGGGGGTGGGGTGGGGGTGATAAAACGGAAGCATGTAAAATACATTTATGAATGTCTTCATTAAACTGATAAGTGTAAGTACTTTGTATTAAAAGTATTGCGTTATAGTTCAGTCGCGTTTGCCAAATCCAACGCCTGGCTCAAAATGTCGTCCGTCTTATACCCGCCCATATTAACAACTGCATACAAGGAGCGTGATATATATTTTATTATTAAGAATGTACGATACGGCTAACCTTGGCCTGCTGGCCGATATTATAACAAGCATTTAACGGGAATATGCAAAACGGCAACTTTGACATTTGTAAAATCTACTCACTTATCAAAGTTTGAATGACGATCGACAAAGTAAGGTTACTAGTGGGGTTTCATCTAAAAAAATATTGTTTTTTTTTTTATTTATCATGGTTTGACATCCGGCCGTCGGGGTTTCTTATCCAGACACACCTATTACTCAGTGTATCATTTTTTAAGTCCTCGCCAAGACTCGGACTTTAAAATTTGATAATATAACTTTCTCGATTGGATAAATTCTATAATCCACTGGTACTAATGTAATAATCTATATGCATACAACGGCTGTTGTTTATTGTTGAATGTTGTTATAAAGTGACTTTCTGGAAGTGAGTGCTTGTGTTTGGTTTAGTCACTTGTACTATCCGATATTTTTGGCGGTACAAATTCATGTTTCACCATCTTAATTTAAAATGAGAAAAGAAATATAATAATCTTTATTGTCATATAAACAAATTAAAAAAACATGTTTGTGACAAACTCAAAAAAAAACTTACACTCATATATATAATATTTTTATATCAATTGTTGTAAAGTATATAATATAGATAAAAATTCTTTATTATTTGAAACACGTCAATATACGATGAGAGATAAAATGTACAATTTAACATCTTATTTTCTGTGCCGGCTTAAAAAGCTTCCTTTTAATTGATATGAGTTTCACTCATAGATTGGTTGTATCCATTCTATTACCTGTAGTTGTTTACATCTTTGTCTTTTGGTCTTGATAAGTAAATGATAATAAAAATGATAATTTTTTGTTTTTGATAAAAATAATTATATTACTTTTATTTTAATCATATGAAGAAGAATATAACGCAGTGAACGGACACAAATTATAACTAATCGTAGGAAAACCTATGTTTATATTTGTCGTTTAAAGAAAACCTTCTTCTAAAAATAAAATTAGAAAAGTCAAGAAAGAAATATTTAGATGTTAATAATTTTAATGATTCTTATGACAATACTGACAATTTATGAATATAAGATATAAAAATACTACTTTTTATGACGTAAACATGAACCAAATAATTATCTTTTGCATGATAAAGATTGTAACGTTCAACTTATGTATTTTATCGATTAATCAAAAGAAGATAAAGAAAATATTCGGGCATTTAAAAATAAATGTGTACAAATGTGTATGTGTGTGGAATTCAAATATTTTAATACCATTGGACGAAAAGAAGGAAGACATTACCGGTAAGAAAAAGGCTCCAAATTCAAATTTATTAAGGCAAAATGCATAATCTGGCAGTTTTTCAAACCACCAAAAACGCTTATTTCTACCAGGTAACAAAATATTATGCAGCAACAGGAAGATGGAAACATAACACACTGCAAAGCACCCAAATCTTCGAGATACAATTTACCAACTTGAGATTGGTCAATTGTTACTTCATTTTCACTCACTATTAATTACCAATTTGCAGCTTTCATATGACGGATTGTGTGCTGGGAGATTTAATCAATGCTCACAATGTAAATGTGTCGTTCATTTTGCCATTAGGGACCGTTCAATATTTATCAGATGGATGGGCCGGTGCAAAATGGGGCAGGGCAAGCACTTTTTTGTGGAAATATTTGGATGGGCGAGAACTTTTTGTTACATGTATAGTGGATGGGCCAGAACTCATTTTATAGGAAGAATTTTGCTATCAATTTTATCGGTGTGTAGGGAATTTCTTTTGCTGGCACACAAAACATAAAAGACATGGTCTCAACAAACCGGTAGCTTGGTTCATTTCTGTCAATTTTAAGGATTTACTTAATGAATACAAAAGCTAGAATTTTCTTTTCAGACTAATTCAGATGGTCACTTTTAAACATTTATAGACATTTTCAAAACCACTTGGATTTTCATATCAATTGTATATTGACCTTATAGAATACCAGGTTGTTTGATGGTTTGGTGTATTGCTGTCAAATTTATGGATTTTATTAATAAGTAAGAAAAAAATGCTAAAATTTTCAGTTTAGGCTAAATTCAGAAAGTCACCTTTAAACTTTTTCAATTCAACTTGGATTTTCATCAAACTCTACACCTATCTTATTCATATAGTGATCTTACAGAATGCCAGGTTGTTTTGGGAATTAAGTGTATTGCTCTCATGTTTATGGATTTGATAAATAGGTTAAAAAAAAGCTTAAATTTTTAGTTTAGATTAATACCAGATAGTCATCTCTAAAAATTTTATAACATTTTCAAATCAACTTGGATTTTCATATAACTCTACAGCTATCTCATAAACATATTGATCTTACCGAATGCCAGGTTGTTTGGTACTTTGGTTTATTGCTGTCATTTTTATGGATTTAGTTAATACAGTTGGGTGCAGACCAAGCATTACATGTAAACGGGCGGAAAAAGTTAACGCGGCGTTTACTCGCGTGCACTTCAAGTAAACGCCGCGTTAACTGTGCGTTAACTCGGAAATTTCAGTAGACATAAAAAGTAAACGGGCGTTTACTTTCGCGTTTACCTTCGCGTTAACGCAAAATCGGCGCGTCTTCTAATTTTGTAAAGAGTAAACGGGCGTTTACTTTCGCGTTTACTTCCGCGTTAACGTGAAAAAGGCGCGTCTTCTAATTTCGTCAAAAGTAAACGCACGTTTACTGTTTGTAGTTAACGCGCGTTAACGCAAATTGTCATCGTATCCTGGAAACACTGACCTTAAATATCAAATGATAAAGTACATCAAAATTAAATGAGCAACTTTTTTTTTTTCGATTGACATTAACAGTTAATTAATAATGTAATAACACCTCTTAAATTAATTGAAAATTGATCATAGTAAATTTCTTTTTTCTGCACAAACAAACAGTTCAAGCATGTCCTTCTTTTATTCAAATAATTAAATCATCACCAAAATCTAGCATTTTTCACATCTCAGACTGTCCGACTCAGGATGACTTGTTTAACAAAATTAAGTGACCTCATTAACCAAAAATGACCATATCTGCACTTCATCAAGTAAATATATATAGCCGGACAGTAATTCAGTTATATTTTAAGGTCAGGAGGGACTGTATAATACAAATGACAGCAATATTGGAAAACAATGACTAAAAAATTTGGTTCGAATCAATTTATAGTGCCAGCATGTCCTGTTTTTATTCAAAATATTGAATCGTAAACAAATATCAGTTGTTTTCATACCTCAAACTGACTCGTATAACAAAATTATTTTTCCGCATCAGCCAAAACAGACCTAATTTGCTCTTTTTTATGTAAATCTTATAGTCGCATACTAAATCAGTAATATTTTTATATCAGTATGGATTGTATAATACAAATGACAGCAATATTGGAAAACAATAACTAAAAAATTTGGTTCGCATCAATTTATAGTGCCAGCATGTCCTCTTTTTATTCAAAATATCTAATCGTGAACAAATATCAGTAGTTTTTATACCTCAGACTGACTCCTATAACAAAATTACTTGTCTGCATCAACCAAAACTGACCTAATTTCCTCTTTTTTATGTAAATCTTATAGTTGCATAGTAAATCAGTTATATTTTTATGTAAGGATGGATTGTATAAAACAAATGATAGCAATATTGGACCACAATGTCTGCAAAATTTTGTTCGCACCAATTGTGAGTGCCAAAATGTCCTGTTTTTATTCAAAACATTGAATCGTAAACAAATATCAGTAGTTTTCATACCTCAGACTGACTCATATAACAAAATTACTTGTCCGCATCAACCAAAACTGACCAAATTTGCTCTTTTTTATGTAAATCTTATAGTTTCATAGTAAATCAGTTATATTTTTATGTAAGGATGGATTGTACAAAACAAATGATAACAATATTGGACCACAATGACTACAAAATTTTGTTCGCATGAATTGAGAAAGCCAAAATGTCCTGTTTATATTCAAAATATTGAATCGTAAACAAATATCAGTAGTTTTCATACCTCAGACTGACTCATATAACAAAATTACTTGTCCGCATCAACCAAAACTGGCCTAATTTGCTCTTTTTTATGTAAATCTTATAGTTTCATAGTAAATCAGTTATATTTTTATGTAAGGATGGATTGTACAAAACAAATGATAGCAATATTAGACCACAATGACTACAAAATTTTGTTCACATGAATTGCGAAAGCCAAAATGTCCTGTTTATATTCAAAATATTGAATCGTAAACAAATATTAGTAGTTTTCATACCTCAGACTGACTCGTATAACAAAATTACTTGTCCGCATCAACCAAAACTGACCTAATTTGCTCCTTTTTTATGTAAATCTTATAGTTGCATAGTAAATCAGTTATATTTGTATGTAAGGATGGATTGTATAAAACAAATGATAGCAATATTGGACCACAATGACTACAAAATTTTGTTCGCATCAATTGAGAAAGCCAAAATGTCCTGTCTTTATTCAAAATGTTGAATCATAAACAAATATCAGTAGTTTTCATACCTCATACTGACTCATATAACAAAATTACTTGTCCGCATCAACCAAAACTGGCCTAATTTGCTCTTTTTTATGTTAATCTTATAGTTGCATAGTAAATCAGTTATATTTTTATGTAAGGATGGATTGTATAAAACAAATGATAGCAATATTGGACCACAATGACTACAAAATTTTGTTCGCATCAATTGAGAGTGCCAAAATGTCCTGTTTTTATTCAAAATATTGAATCGTAAACAAATATCAGTAGTTTTCATACCTCAGACTGACTAGTATAACAAAATTACTTGTCCGCATCAACCAAAACTGACCAAATTTGCTCTTTTTTATGTAAATCTTATAGTTTCATAGTAAATCAGTTATATTTTGATGTAAGGATGGATTGTACAAAACAAATGATAGCAATATTAGACCACAATGATTACAAAATTTTGTTCACATGAATTGAGAAAGCCAAAATGTCCTGTTTATATTCAAAATATTGAATCATAAACAAATATCAGTAGTTTTCATACCTCAGACTGACTCGTATAACAAAATTACTTGTCCGCATCAACCAAAACTGGCCTAATTTGCTCTTTTTTATGTAAATCTTATAGTTGCATAGTAAATCAGTTATATTTTTATGTAAGGATGGATTGTATAAAACAAATGATAGCAATATTGGACCACAATGACTACAAAATTTTGTTTGCATCAATTGTGAGTGCCAAAATGTCCTGTTTTTATTCAAAATATTGCATCGTAAACAAATATCAGTAGTTTTCATACCTCAGACTGACTCATATAACAAAATAACTTGTCTGCATCAACCAAAACTGACCAAATTTGCTCTTTTTTATGTAAATCTTATAGTTTCATAGTAAATCAGTTATATTTTTATGTAGGGATGGATTATACAAAACAAATGATAGCAATATTAGACCACAATGACTACAAAAATTTTGTTCACATGAATTGAGAAAGCCAAAATGTCCTGTTTATATTCAAAATATTGAATCGTAAACAAATATTAGTAGTTTTCATACCTCAGACTGACTCGTATAACAAAATTACTTGTCCGCATCAACCAAAACTGGCCTAATTTGCTCTTTTTTATGTAAATCTTATAGTTGCATAGTAAATCAGTTATATTTGTATGTAAGGATGGATTGTACAAAACAAATGATAGAAATATTAGACCACAATGACTACAAAATTTTGTTCACATGAATTGAGAAAGCCAAAATGTCCTGTTTATATTCAAAATATTGAATCATAAACAAATATCAGTAGTGTTCATACCTCAGACTGACTCGTATAACAAAATTACTTGTCCGCATCAACCAAAACTGACCTAATTTCCTCTTTTTTATGTAAATCTTATAGTTGCATAGTAAATCAGTTATATTTTTATGTAAGGATGGATTGTATAAAACAAATGATAGCAATATTGGACCACAATGACTACAAAATTTTGTTCTCATCAATTGAGAGTGCCAAAATGTCCTGTCTTTATTCAAAATGTTAAATCATAAACAAATATCAGTAGTTTTCATACCTCAGACTGACTCGTATAACAAAATTACTTGTCCGCATCAACCAAAACTGACCTAATTTGCTCCTTTTTTATGTAAATCTTATAGTTGCATAGTAAATCAGTTATATTTTTATGTAAGGATGGATTGTATAAAACAAATGATAGCAATATTGGACCACAATGACTACAAAATTTTGTTCGCATCAATTGTGAGTGCCAAAATGTCCTGTTTTTATTCAAAATATTGAATCGTAAACAAATATCAGTAGTTTTCATACCTCAGACTGACTCATATAACAAAATTACTTGTCCGCATCAACCAAAACTGACCAAATTTGCTCTTTTTTATGTAAATCTTATAGTTTCATAGTAAATCAGTTATATTTTTATGTAAGGATGGATTGTACAAAACAAATGATAGAAATATTAGACCACAATGACTACAAAATTTTGTTCACATGAATTGAGAAAGCCAAAATGTCCTGTTTATATTCAAAATATTGAATCATAAACAAATATCAGTAGTGTTCATACCTCAGACTGACTCGTATAACAAAATTACTTGTCCGCATCAACCAAAACTGGCCTAATTTGCTCTTTTTTATGTAAATCTTATAGTTGCATAGTAAATCAGTTATATTTTTATGTAAGGATGGATTGTATAAAACAAATGATAGCAATATTGGACCACAATGACTACAAAATTTTGTTCGCACCAATTGTGAGTGCCAAAATGTCCTGTTTTTATTCAAAATATTGAATCGTAAACAAATATCAGTAGTTTTCATACCTCAGACTGACTCGTATAACAAAATTACTTGTCCGCATCAACCAAAACTGACCTTATTTGCTCCTTTTTTATGTAAATCTTATAGTTGCATAGACAATCCGTTATATTTGTATGTAAGGATGGATTGTATAAAACAAATGATAGCAATATTGGACCACAATGACTACAAAATTTTGTTCGCATCAATTGAGAAAGCCAAAATGTCCTGTCTTTATTCAAAATGTTGAATCGTAAACAAATATCAGTAGTTTTCATACCTCAAACTGACTCGTATAACAAAATTTTTTTTCCACATCAACCAAAACTGACCTAATTTGCTCTTTTTTATGTAAATCTTATAGTCGCATACTAAATCAGTAATATTTTTATATCAGTATGGATTGTATAATACAAATAACAGCAATATTGGAAAATAATAACTAAAAAATTTGGTTTGCATCAATTAATAGTGCCAGAATGTCCTCTTTTTATTCAAAATATCTGATCGTAAACAAATATCAGTAGTTTTTATACCTCAGGCTGACTCGTATAACAAAATTATTTGTTTGCATCTACCAAAACTGACCATATTTGCACTTTATCAAGTCAATCTATATAGTTGCACAGTAATTCAGTTATATTTTTGGGTCAGGAGGGACTGTATAATACAAATTATAGAAATATTGGACCACAATGACTAAAAAATTTGGTTTGCATCAATTTGTAGTGCCAGCATGTCCTCTTTTTATTCAAAATATTGAATCGTAAACAAATATCAGTAGTTTTTATACCACAGACTGACTCATATAACAAAATTATTTGTCCGCATCAACCAAAACTGACCATATTTGCACTTTATTATGGAAATCTTTATAGTTGCATAATGAACTGTCACTTAAGTCAGTAGTTCGGGATGGTTTGTATTTAAAACAAAACTATAATATTTAACGGCATCATCCAACACTGACATGACTGATTAAAGTAATTTATAATGAAAAGTACGAGTTGACATGTATCCAAAGTATGAGAAGTTCTCTTCTTGGAAAAGTGTACTGTTAATATATTATGGCGGTTGATTGATTTCGTTTGTAGCCTAACGTCCAGGGGCAAATATTTTTTTTCATGTTCAGAACGAGTATATTTTTCGGACGTCCCAGATATCATTTATAATCGTTATGGATAAATCTGTCTAAATTGACGAGATGGTACAAATGTACATACTTATACAACACCAGATCAATATCCCTATATATACACTGTATAATTTTCGATCGAACATTTGGCAAAACAGAATCTTAAATCATGTAAATCCAAGGCAAACAAGGTGAATTACGATTCAAAATCCATGTATTAAATGCATAGAGTTATATTTAGGAAGAGACTGTTAAAAAATGGGGAACGAAGCAACGTAAACCATGATGTTTATATCCAATCATATACAAATATTTTTCCGATGTGTTGGATAACCTTTCTATTTGCCTCGATATTTGTACATGTAACTTTTGAAAAGAAAATATAGAAAATCTGCTACTCGGGAAAATTATTTGAACTGATTTTTTGTAATTAATAAAAGTTAATATTTCGAATTAAAGGTGTTTTTGAATTGTTCTGGTTTGAAACACTTGTACATAAAATATTAAGATACAAGTCGTTTTACTTAAAATAAATGTACAAATGAACACGAAGTTTATTTCTAAATTTACACAATCAGTTAACGCGAAAAGTAAACGCGCGTTTACTTTCAAGTGCACGTAGAAATATACTTGTGAAATCTGTAGTAAACGCCCGTTTACTTTTAAGTGCACGTAAAAATAAACTTGTGAAATCTGAAGTAAACGCCCGTTTACTACTGACTAAACGGACACATAGTAAACGCCCGTTTACTCGGGTAGACATTAGAAATTTCCATTTTGACCGCGTTAACGTAATTATAGTAAACGCGCGTTTACTAGTAAACGCGAAAATTGAAGTTAACTAACGAAATATGTGCACGCGGCGTTAACTTGCGTTTACTTTATGTAATGCTTGGTCTGCACCCAACTGTAGGTTAAAAAAGCTACAATTTTCAGTTTAGGCTAAATTCAGAGTCACCTTTAAACTTTTTTAGAACTTTTTCAAATCAACTTAGATTTTCATATTACTCTACAGCTATCTCAGTTATATGTTGATCTTACAGAATGCCAGGTTGCTTGGTAGTTTTGGTGTATTGCTGTCATTTTTATGGATTTAATAAATAGGTTAAAAAAAGCTTAAATGTTCAATTTAGACTAAATTCAGATAGTCATCTTTAAAAATTGGTATAAAGTTTTCAAATCAACTTGGATTTTTATACAGCTCTACAACTATCTCATTAACATATTTATCTTACAGAATACCAGGTTGTTTGGTACTTTGATTTATTGTTGTCATTTTTATGGATTTAGTTAATATAGGTAAAAGAAGTTACAATTTTCAGTTTAGGCTAAATTCAGATAGTCATCTTTAAAAATTTATGTAACGTTTCCAAATCAACTTTGATTTTCATGAAACTCTACAGCCATCTCATTTATATATTGATCTTACAGAATGCCAGGTTGTTTGGTAGTTTGGTGTACATGTATTGCTGACAAATTTAGGGAGTCAGAGGCGGATCCCCACTGACTGACTAAGAGGGTGCCCGCTCCAGTCATGCTTCAGTGATTTCCTATATAAGCAACTAAATTTTTCCTACAAAAAAGGGGGCCCGGGCCCCTGCCCCCCTGCCCCCCCCCCCCTAAATCTGCCTTTGGGATTCAATTAATAGGTAAAAAAAGCTGCATCAAAGTCAAAAACATGTTTGCCTAAATTGCTATAAAAAGACCATAATTTCTTTCTTAAAAAGTAGAATAGATAAAGGGACATTGTATATTTGAAATATAAGCATGCTCTATTATTAAGACAATAATTGGTAATTCAGCATATGGTTATATGTTTACTAGTCTAAGAGTTATTGTCCCTTAATCTAAATTATTTTTGAAAATTGTATACAAATTGGATACTAGTTAGTTAATATTTTTTTAATTGTTAACAATAGTTTGAATAAATCTTTATGTCTTATGATCACAAAAGGGGAAAAAATGGTGACCCTTAATTATTTAATAGAATAAAGACGTAAGAAGAGATACATTAAACTGTTTCAAATTTAAGATGACCTCAGATTTCAGAAAAATATAAACTAAGTACATTTAATAGTATGGTTAATATTTCTTCATATGTTTTATGACTTGCATGAATATTGTTAGCACTTCTTAAGCCTCTATGAAAGGCTGGCTGATATAGTATGCTATTACTTATGTCTTGAGATTTAATTGTAATATTGTATCTGAGGCTGCACATATAAAATCAAATCTATACATGTATATTCATATTCATACTGGTTTTAAAATTAATAAAATGTATGTTTCTGATACACACATAAATATATACATATATGTGGAATTAACTAGCACATTTTGAATTTTGTATTTATACACCAAAGTCTATACTTTGATTTCCAGACATAAACATGCAAATATTAGAATAGAAAAAGAACCTTTTTTGATTGTCTTTAAGTTTTAGAGGGGCAAGTACTCTTTTTATAGTTTTTTTTTAGATGGGCAAGGACTTTTTTTGCAGAATTTAAAAGGATGTGCATTAACTTTTTTAATGAAATGATATTAAGAATGCACCGGCCCATCCATTTGGTAAATATTGAACGGTCCCTTACACATCTTGTAAACAGGATTGCAGTGGTACGGCTCCCTGATATCTACTTCTACTTTCTCCAGATCTACAAAACCCTTTTTCTATTCAATTTTGTATTTTATCCCGGTTTTCCTATGATTACAAATGCATTCATTTAAACATGTATGAGAATAGTGAGAATGTGTACAGAGGCGGATTTAGGGCAGCATGGTGCCCCCCTCTTTATGGAGCTACGTTAATTAAGAAATAATTCATGGAAGCCATAGATTTGTTTGAAATGATTCCAAATCAACACCGATTTTTTAACGATTTGAGAACCTGTTTTGTAATACATTTTTCATATATTTCATGGTTACTGTGAATTAATTGCACTAAAGACACTTTTTCGGGGGTATTTATGTTATTTTTTTATCTTCAAGGCCTACTTCGATTAGTCCAACTCCGGTTAGTAGAGTCTGTCGAGTTTACTCGACTGACAATCGAACCCCCCGAGTTCGACCTTTTGAATCTACCCGTGTTAACTCGACATCAACCTGGGTTGGGGCAGGTTTAGTAGAGTTTCAAAATTTATTTTTGCCTGTATTACATTACATCAACAAATATTGTTCATGTGTATATTTACTGTCGGTGATGTTTATAAATAGAACAGAAATTAAATCCGGCATGCTCAGAGTTGCACTTTTTTTATTACAAAAATACATTCACTTTACCATATCAATGTCGCCATGGTCACTTATGCATGTTACGTAGGATTTCTGGGCGTATATGAAGATGGGAGTGTTTGATACATCAGCGCATCACACTGAAGGGGATATGGTAATTCTCTCCATCTGACTGTCTGTACGTCCGTCGCTCGGTAACCCATACACCTAGACCGTTTATCAGAAAGCTTTAAGAAAATCAACCATTTATCTTTTGTTGGGGGAGGAGGAGGAGGGGGGGGCATGTTTTTTTTTTCTCAGAACGAATTTTTTTTTTCACAAATTTTGTCAGAAGCAAACTATTTTTTCCAATAGCATACAGGATCAGGACTTTTTCTTTCTGAAACATAATGTATTTTTTTTTATTCTTATGTTCAGTAGAAACTATTTTTTTTTCACTTCCCTTATGAAACAAATATCTTCCATTTTGATAGTCAACTCGACGGAAGAGTTCTGACTTCGATTCAGAAAGGTTGCGCACATGCGCACTAGCACTGATCTTTTAACGTCAGTCAACCCAAGTTGGACGAATCGAAGTAGGCCCAAGATCTTCAAGAGTACCGTTGATGTTATCTGCAGGAGCATCATAAATATTATCTGAACCTCTGGTTGAAGCATTATTTTAGACATTGTCTAAATTGAAATATGATCCATTGCCAGGCCCTTTATTTATTTCTAAATGCAGGTTACTCTAATCCTTATACAGAAGTAGGTGGCTCATGATCCTCGTCAACAGAAAGAAGTTGAATATTGCATCAGCCATACACTAGATAAAATATGTACTTATTACAGAATAGCGAATCTTTCTTTAAAATATTATTGGCGAATTGAAATGCCATAAAGTCATGAACTTAGTCATTGTTGAAGTATATGGTAGTTTTGTAAATCGCCGACTTTTTTTCTCGAGTAAAACTATTTTAATTACTGTACAATGTTTACAATATTTTTATTATTTTGAGATCGCCCTCGTATTTTAACTCGGGTCGGGGTCATACATTTATTGTAAATCTCTTTTAGAGTCTATTTTAAACTACAAATCTATCAATTATAATTTGTTATTGTAATATCGTATGGCTAAGAGCATGAACACATCAAATACATGAAAATAAATTAAAATTATATTATGTGTCTTTCTATGTTGTGATGTTACACTATTGTTTCAGGTAAGGGGGAAGGTTGGTACCTATTAAAACATTTTAACCCGCTGCATTTGTTTGCACCTGTCCTAAGTCAAGAACCTGGTGTTCAGTGGTTGTCGGATGTCGTTTGTTGATGTGGGTCAAAAGTGTTTCTCGCTTTTTTATATAGATTAAACTGTTGATGTTCCTGTTTGAATGGTTTTACATTAGTCATTTTGGGGGCCTTTTACAGCTTGCTGTTTGGTGGGAGCCAGTTTATTGCTGTCATTTTTATGGATTTAGTTAATAGGTTAAAAAAGCTACAATTTTCAGTTTAGGCTAAATTCAGAGTCACCTTTAAACTTTTTTAGAACTTTTTCAAATCAACTTAGATTTTCATATTACTCTACAGCTATCTCATTTATATGTTGATCTTACAGAATGCCAGGTTGCTTGGTAGTTTTGGTGTATTGCTGTCATTTTTATGGATTTAATAAATAGGTTAAAAAAAGCTTAAGTGTTCAATTTAGACTAAATTCAGATAGTCATCTTTAAAAATTGGTATAAAGTTTTCAAATCAACTTGGATTTTTATACAGCTCTACAACTATCTCATTAACATATTTATCTTACAGAATACCAGGTTGTTTGGTACTTTGATTTATTGTTGTCATTTTTATGGATTTAGTTAATATAGGTAAAAGAAGGTTACAATTTTCAGTTTAGGCTAAATTCAGATAGTCATCTTTAAAAATTTATGTAACGTTTCCAAATCAACTTTGATTTTCATGAAACTCTACAGCCATTTCATTTATATATTGATCTTACAGAATGCCAGGTTGTTTGGTAGTTTGGTGTACATGTATTGCTGACAAATTTAGGGAGTCAGAGGCGGATCCCCACTGACTGACTAAGAGGGTGCCCGCTCCAGTCATGCTTCAGTGATTTCCTATATAAGCAACTAAATTTTTCCTACAAAAAAGGGGGCCCGGGCCCCCTGCCCCCCTGCC
This sequence comes from Mytilus californianus, assembly GCF_021869535.1. NCBI lineage: Eukaryota > Metazoa > Mollusca > Bivalvia > Mytilida > Mytilidae > Mytilus > Mytilus californianus. Next base: position 1,194,240 of record NW_026262684.1, read on the forward strand.
CCCCTCCCCCCCCCCCCCCCCTAAATCTGCCTTTGGGATTCAATTAATAGGTAAAAAAAGCTGCATCAAAGTCAAAAACATGTTTGCCTAAATTGCTATAAAAAGACCATAATTTCTTTCTTAAAAAGTAGAATAGATAAAGGGACATTGTATATTTGAAATATAAGCATGCTCTATTATTAAGACAATAATTGGTAATTCAGCATATGGTTATATGTTTACTAGTCTAAGAGTTATTGTCCCTTAATCTAAATTATTTTTGAAAATTGTATACAAATTGGATACTAGTTAGTTAATATTTTTTTGATTGTTAACAATAGTTTGAATAAATCTTTATGTCTTATGATCACAAAAGGGGAAAAAATGGTGACCCTTAATTATTTAATAGAATAAAGACGTAAGAAGAGATACATTAAACTGTTTCAAATTTAAGATGACCTCAGATTTCAGAAAAATATAAACTAAGTACATTTAATAGTATGGTTAATATTTCTTCATATGTTTTATGACTTGCATGAATATTGTTAGCACTTCTTAAGCCTCTATGAAAGGCTGGCTGATATAGTATGCTATTACTTATGTCTTGAGATTTAATTGTAATATTGTATCTGAGGCTGCACATATAAAATCAAATCTATACATGTATATTCATATTCATACTGGTTTTAAAATTAATAAAATGTATGTTTCTGATACACACATAAATATATACATATATGTGGAATTAACTAGCACATTTTGAATTTTGTATTTATACACCAAAGTCTATACTTTGATTTCCAGACATAAACATGCAAATATTAGAATAGAAAAAGAACCTTTTTTGATTGTCTTTAAGTTTTAGAGGGGCAAGTACTCTTTTTATAGTTTTTTTTTAGATGGGCAAGGACTTTTTTTGCAGAATTTAAAAGGATGTGCATTAACTTTTTTAATGAAATGATATTAAGAATGCACCGGCCCATCCATTTGGTAAATATTGAACGGTCCCTTACACATCTTGTAAACAGGATTGCAGTGGTATGGCTCCCTGTTATCTACTTCTACTTTCTCCAGATCTACATAAACCCTTTTTCTATTCAATTTTGTATTTTATCCCGGTTTTCCTATGATTACAAATGCATTCATTTAAACATGTATGAGAATAGTGAGAATGTGTACAGAGGCGGATTTAGGGCAGCATGGTGCCCCCCTCTTTATGGAGCTACGTTAATTAAGAAATAATTCATGGAAGCCATAGATTTGTTTGAAATGATTCCAAATCAACACCGATTTTTTAACGATTTGAGAACCTGTTTTGTAATACATTTTTCATATATTTCATGGTTACTGTGAATTAATTGCACTAAAGACACTTTTTCGGGGGTATTTATGTTATTTTTTTATCTTCAAGGCCTACTTCGATTAGTCCAACTCCGGTTAGTAGAGTCTGTCGAGTTTACTCGACTGACAATCGAACCCCCCGAGTTCGACCTTTTGAATCTACCCGTGTTAACTCGACATCAACCTGGGTTGGGGCAGGTTTAGTAGAGTTTCAAAATTTATTTTTGCCTGTATTACATTACATCAACAAATATTGTTCATGTGTATATTTACTGTCGGTGATGTTTATAAATAGAACAGAAATTAAATCCGGCATGCTCAGAGTTGCACTTTTTTTATTACAAAAATACATTCACTTTACCATATCAATGTCGCCATGGTCACTTATGCATGTTACGTAGGATTTCTGGGCGTATATGAAGATGGGAGTGTTTGATACATCAGCGCATCACACTGAAGGGGATATGGTAATTCTCTCCATCTGACTGTCTGTACGTCCGTCGCTCGGTAACCCATACACCTAGACCGTTTATCAGAAAGCTTTAAGAAAATCAACCATTTATCTTTTGTTGGGGGAGGAGGAGGAGTGGGGGCATGTTTTTTTTTTCTCAGAACGATTTTTTTTTTTCACAAATTTTGTCAGAAGCAAACTATTTTTTCCAATAGCATACAGGATCAGGACTTTTTCTTTCTGAAACATAATGTATTTTTTTTTATTCTTATGTTCAGTAGAAACTATTTTTTTTTCACTTCCCTTATGAAACAAATATCTTCCATTTTGATAGTCAACTCGACGGAAGAGTTCTGACTTCGATTCAGAAAGGTTGCGCACATGCGCACTAGCACTGATCCTTTAACGTCAGTCAACCCAAGTTGGACGAATCGAAGTAGGCCCAAGATCTTCAAGAGTACCGTTGATGTTATCTGCAGGAGCATCATAAATATTATCTGAACCTCTGGTTGAAGCATTATTTTAGACATTGTCTAAATTGAAATATGATCCATTGCCAGGCCCTTTATTTATTTCTAAATGCAGGTTACTCTAATCCTTATACAGAAGTAGGTGGCTCATGATCCTCGTCAACAGAAAGAAGTTGAATATTGCATCAGCCATACACTAGATAAAATATGTACTTATTACAGAATAGCGAATCTTTCTTTAAAATATTATTGGCGAATTGAAATGCCATAAAGTCATGAACTTAGTCATTGTTGAAGTATATGGTAGTTTTGTAAATCGCCGACTATTTTTCTCGAGTAAAACTATTTTAATTACTGTACAATGTTTACAATATTTTTATTATTTTGAGATCGCCCTCGTATTTTAACTCGGGTCGGGGTCATACATTTATTGTAAATCTCTTTTAGAGTCTATTTTAAACTACAAATCTATCAATTATAATTTGTTATTGTAATATCGTATGGCTAAGAGCATGAACACATCAAATACATGAAAATAAATTAAAATTATATTATGTGTCTTTCTATGTTGTGATGTTACACTATTGTTTCAGGTAAGGGGGAAGGTTGGTACCTATTAAAACATTTTAACCCGCTGCATTTGTTTGCACCTGTCCTAAGTCAAGAACCTGGTGTTCAGTGGTTGTCGGATGTCGTTTGTTGATGTGGGTCAAAAGTGTTTCTCGCTTTTTTATATAGATTAAACTGTTGATGTTCCTGTTTGAATGGTTTTACATTAGTCATTTTGGGGGCCTTTTACAGCTTGCTGTTTGGTGGGAGCCAGTTTATTGCTGTCATTTTTATGGATTTAGTTAATAGGTTAAAAAAGCTACAATTTTCAGTTTAGGCTAAATTCAGAGTCACCTTTAAACTTTTTTAGAACTTTTTCAAATCAACTTAGATTTTCATATTACTCTACAGCTATCTCATTTATATGTTGATCTTACAGAATGCCAGGTTGCTTGGTAGTTTTGGTGTATTGCTGTCATTTTTATGGATTTAATAAATAGGTTAAAAAAAGCTTAAGTGTTCAATTTAGACTAAATTCAGATAGTCATCTTTAAAAATTGGTATAAAGTTTTCAAATCAACTTGGATTTTTATACAGCTCTACAACTATCTCATTAACATATTTATCTTACAGAATACCAGGTTGTTTGGTACTTTGATTTATTGTTGTCATTTTTATGGATTTAGTTAATATAGGTAAAAGAAGGTTACAATTTTCAGTTTAGGCTAAATTCAGATAGTCATCTTTAAAAATTTATGTAACGTTTCCAAATCAACTTTGATTTTCATGAAACTCTACAGCCATCTCATTTATATATTGATCTTACAGAATGCCAGGTTGTTTGGTAGTTTGGTGTACATGTATTGCTGACAAATTTAGGGAGTCAGAGGCGGATCCCCACTGACTGACTAAGAGGGTGCCCGCTCCAGTCATGCTTCAGTGATTTCCTATATAAGCAACTAAATTTTTCCTACAAAAAAAGGGGCCCGGGCCCCCTGCCCCCCTGCCCCCCCCCCCCCCCCCTAAATCTGCCTTTGGGATTCAATTAATAGGTAAAAAAAGCTGCATCAAAGTCAAAAACATGTTTGCCTAAATTGCTATAAAAAGACCATAATTTCTTTCTTAAAAAGTAGAATAGATAAAGGGACATTGTATATTTGAAATATAAGCATGCTCTATTATTAAGACAATAATTGGTAATTCAGCATATGGTTATATGTTTACTAGTCTAAGAGTTATTGTCCCTTAATCTAAATTATTTTTGAAAATTGTATACAAATTGGATACTAGTTAGTTAATATTTTTTTGATTGTTAACAATAGTTTGAATAAATCTTTATGTCTTATGATCACAAAAGGGGAAAAAATGGTGACCCTTAATTATTTAATAGAATAAAGACGTAAGAAGAGATACATTAAACTGTTTCAAATTTAAGATGACCTCAGATTTCAGAAAAATATAAACTAAGTACATTTAATAGTATGGTTAATATTTCTTCATATGTTTTATGACTTGCATGAATATTGTTAGCACTTCTTAAGCCTCTATGAAAGGCTGGCTGATATAGTATGCTATTACTTATGTCTTGAGATTTAATTGTAATATTGTATCTGAGGCTGCACATATAAAATCAAATCTATACATGTATATTCATATTCATACTGGTTTTAAAATTAATAAAATGTATGTTTCTGATACACACATAAATATATACATATATGTGGAATTAACTAGCACATTTTGAATTTTGTATTTATACACCAAAGTCTATACTTTGATTTCCAGACATAAACATGCAAATATTAGAATAGAAAAAGAACCTTTTTTGATTGTCTTTAAGTTTTAGAGGGGCAAGTACTCTTTTTATAGTTTTTTTTTAGATGGGCAAGGACTTTTTTTGCAGAATTTAAAAGGATGTGCATTAACTTTTTTAATGAAATGATATTAAGAATGCACCGGCCCATCCATTTGGTAAATATTGAACGGTCCCTTACACATCTTGTAAACAGGATTGCAGTGGTACGGCTCCCTGATATCTACTTCTACTTTCTCCAGATCTACAAAACCCTTTTTCTATTCAATTTTGTATTTTATCCCGGTTTTCCTATGATTACAAATGCATTCATTTAAACATGTATGAGAATAGTGAGAATGTGTACAGAGGCGGATTTAGGGCAGCATGGTGCCCCCCTCTTTATGGAGCTACGTTAATTAAGAAATAATTCATGGAAGCCATAGATTTGTTTGAAATGATTCCAAATCAACACCGATTTTTTAACGATTTGAGAACCTGTTTTGTAATACATTTTTCATATATTTCATGGTTACTGTGAATTAATTGCACTAAAGACACTTTTTCGGGGGTATTTATGTTATTTTTTTATCTTCAAGGCCTACTTCGATTAGTCCAACTCCGGTTAGTAGAGTCTGTCGAGTTTACTCGACTGACAATCGAACCCCCCGAGTTCGACCTTTTGAATCTACCCGTGTTAACTCGACATCAACCTGGGTTGGGGCAGGTTTAGTAGAGTTTCAAAATTTATTTTTGCCTGTATTACATTACATCAACAAATATTGTTCATGTGTATATTTACTGTCGGTGATGTTTATAAATAGAACAGAAATTAAATCCGGCATGCTCAGAGTTGCACTTTTTTTATTACAAAAATACATTCACTTTACCATATCAATGTCGCCATGGTCACTTATGCATGTTACGTAGGATTTCTGGGCGTATATGAAGATGGGAGTGTTTGATACATCAGCGCATCACACTGAAGGGGATATGGTAATTCTCTCCATCTGACTGTCTGTACGTCCGTCGCTCGGTAACCCATACACCTAGACCGTTTATCAGAAAGCTTTAAGAAAATCAACCATTTATCTTTTGTTGGGGGAGGAGAAGGAGGGGGGGGGCATGTTTTTTTTTCTCAGAACGAATTTTTTTTTTCACAAATTTTGTCAGAAGCAA